>NC_072486.1:45760000-46442425 GCF_027574615.1 Eptesicus fuscus | reverse complement strand
AGCCCGCCATGTTCTGTGCGCGCCCCCTGGTGGTCAGCGCATGTCATAGTGATCGGTTATTCGGTTGTTCCGCTGTTCAGTCTATTTGCACATTAGCCTTTTATTATATAGGATAGTAATAACGTCTACTGGATACAATTTGGTAGGATTTAATTCACTGATATGTTAAATCTCACTCCTTTTGGTACAATATCATTTGTTAATAATCTGTAAGTGGTTAAGCTGCAATCTGAGAGAATTAGTGGGGTTGGCTAATAGTCCTTAAAATGTGGTGGTCATCAGGATGTAGCTTAACAGGCAAGTTGATAATAGGACCTGGGATCAGGAAATAGTACTTCAAATCACTAGTCCTGAAATTAGCATGAGTTTAGATTTAACGATTCAGTTACTTTCAGGGTGTACTTCCCAGTCATTGTAGTTTCAGGTTGAAATCAGTCATTCTTAAGGCTCCATTTTTCTCTTGTATATAGCTATGTGTCTTTACTCTAAAAAACACTTGTTGGGTGCTCAGATAAATCAGGAAAAAAATAAATATTCCCAAACTTCATTTTCTTATTTTTTTGTTTATCCTCACCTGAGGATATTTTCCCATTGATTTTGAGAGAGAGTGGAAGGGAGGGGGCGAGACAGAGAGAAAGAGAGAGACATCTATGTGAGGGAGGACCACTGGTTAGTTGCAGGGGATTGCGCCTGCAACTGATTTATGAGGTGCGTGCCCTTGACCAGAATCGAACCATGACCCTTCAGTCTGAGGACTGACACTCTCTTCACCGCGCCAAACCAGCCAGGGCTGCTTCCCAAACTTGGGAGTAAAAAGAAGCCACAGTATGATGTGTTCTGTTTGTGGAAAGTTTCTGGGCTGCCCTTGATTACTCGTGATCATGTGATGTGGGTAATTCATATTTCCAGAAACAAACTGGTCAGAATCAGAAATAGCAACTGAAGAGTGGAAGCCCCGGGGGCAAAATGGTGCATGGGAGGACAATCTCCCTCCGGGGAGGCAGGGCATGGCCTTCCATCCTTGCACCACTTTGAGCTCCAAGTTCCGGGAGAGAGAGAGCCTGCTTTTCCAGGCAGCTCACACCCTGGGAGGCTAGAGTATGTGCGGGGAGCACTGGGAAGCGTGAGGGTCCCAGGCAGAGGAGAAGGCGAGGTGAGGGTGAAAGTAAAAACCTTCTCATCTTGTTTACATGGAAATCTTTCCCAGTAGATCAGTTGTAATTTTTATTTATTTTAAAAGAATTACGAACAACATAATTTATTCTTTTTGGTGTAGAGATCTATGAGTTTTGACAAATCCAAGAAGGCATGTAACCACCACCACAATCAGACAGAATGGTTTCCAGCACCTCTAAAATTTCAACAAATACTTGTTTTATAAACTCGGTATGGTAATACATGAAGTATGAGTCACCAGTAATATTAGAAAGCATTAGAACTACAGTTAGTATCTGACAGTATTTGACTTTGAGTTTTTAAAAAATTCATGATTTTTTAGGTCTTCTTACCAGAACTTACTTTTCCCCCCCTTTCTATTTAAATAGTTCCTGTTGCATTCATTACAACTAAAATATACTTGAACACTGCTCGGAAATATATGACTTAGTGTCTGCCGGTCTGAATCTTTGTTGTGTCCAGTCAATGTATTGTTTCTTTTTAGGCCAATTTAAAATGCCACTTTATACTTAAAACTACAAGGCAGCCATATTAATGAGGGCTTTTTTTTGTTGTTGTTTTGCTACTATGAATTAATTGCACAAGAGGTAGGAATCAGAACATTTAATGCATCTTAACCTAGAGGAAAGATATCAAAGGTTTTAAATCTTCCTTCCCTTTTTTTTTTGTAACATTCTTTTCCCCTTTACTTTTATAGATAGGACTTCATTTCAGGTAGGGGACATTTATATATAAAAGTTATTCCTAGTCTGACTTAGGGTGCTGTTTTTATCTTTCTTGCCTTCCCCCCCACCCCCCCCGCCGCCCCCGCTTTCTTTGACTCTTCTCTCTTCTATTTTTTTTTTTTCCCCTTTAGTGCTAGAAAGTTGAGTTCCATCCCAATTATTAAATCTTAGGAGACCATTCCCACATGGTTCCGTAAATGGTAGCTTCATTCCGCGTTCTTTCATCTCTTCCCCTGCTCTCTGGCTTGACAGTTGAAAAGGTCTGACTGTGCCACACAATGGTTTGATTGGTTTCTCTGGGGGAGACTTTCCCTGCCTCATCATTCGCCAGGCAGGTGGACCAGAAAGTCTCTTGATTCTTTTGTTGCCTCTCAAAGTCCGAGGTCTTTGACTGAATAAATCCGCCGTCATGGGATAATTTGCTAAAAGGGGACTGAAAGATGTGAGAGAAAAGCCTCACGACTTGGGTGCTGCATTAATGAAATAACTGGGCCTTGGAGTTTGCAATTGAAAAATCACCAGGAATGCAATGGGTGGAGCCGGGCTTCTTTTATTTCCCATAATAAACTTTTAGTTCTGTCATTTAAAGCGTGCGTATCCCCTTTGCTCACCGGCTGGCCTGAGTGTGTTTGCGTTGGTACCCGTGTTTAAGGGGACAGCCCTGTCCAGCTGAATGCTGTTTGGGGGCTGTATCTAGTTAGTCATTAGATTATTACTAGTGGATGGGAAGAATTCCATATGACAGGACTAAGGTTGAGTTAACACAGGACGAAAAGTAATTTACAGATAGGCTGTCCCCAGCCATCTTTGTAGCCTCTGATAAGGTTTCATTTCAGAATGGATAGGCGACATTTCCACTTACCGGCCCATTCTGAGACACCTGTGATAACAGCTTCTGGATCCTAATTGAAATTGGTTTCAAAATGGATTTTCACTTTTCTCTGTCTGTGGAAAATATTGAATAGACTCAGAGCTGCCACAGAGAACCCTGGACCTTGGAAAATGGAGCGGGAAGCTAGGATCATCTTTCATAACAGTGTCGATGATATGACAGTTTTGTTATCTATCTTATTAATGAAATCATTGATCACCTGATGAGGAAGATAATAAACTACGTTTCACCAGTGTTCACAAAGCTCATTTAGATTCGCATTACAAATAAGGAGGGGAAAAACCCAAACACCAATGGAGCTAAAGTAGTGAAGGTCAATTAAAACTTTTCATTCCCAAAGTGGCCATTTCAGAGCAGAACATTCTGAGTAATGGCAGTCTTAAGTATTTTAAAATTATGGAAGCCAACGTTATATTCAAGGACCTATATTTTTTGGCCATGTGGAGTAACTAGCATGTTTAGTAAAGACTCATTTAGTGAATCAAAAGGAGAAGGGGAAGTTCTGAACTGTATAAATGCTTTGTATTGGGGAGAATGAGAAAAAAATACCCCCAGATTCTCTCTTCCCGCCCATGGTGAAAGGATCTGGGGCTTGCCCTGGTAGGTATGGGGGTGGGGCGTGGGTAAGGAAGACCGAACGGGAAGAAAAGTAGCATATTGTCTACTCCTCTCTTAAAGTGCTCTGGGAATCCTGGTAAGAACGGAATTGGGTTTGGATTTAACGAGGTGGCTCTATTGTTTGGTGTTGGGCTGCTCTGGAATGCGCTCTCTGTTGCTCTCCAAGGAGAGAAAGAGTTGCTGATGACCTCTCATGTTTCATGGTGAATTGTATTCCTAGGTGTTTCTCTATTCTCAGTGCCAGCAAGGATCAGTCCAGTCCCATCTGAGCTTTAAAGAGGAGCTGTGATCAAAGGCTCTAATGATGTCACTGATCTCTGGTGATTGATTAGGACCATAAGTTCTGGAGAATTCTGCCTTTCTTATAATGTCAAATTCATTGGTGTCTACCATTAGGGTAACTAACTCTTAATCCACAAAAATTACAAAAATAAACAGTATATAAAATACTGTATTTTTCTTCTGGATCTGTGTCTACTTTTAAATTTATTGGAGCCATGCCTGCATTTTATAAACAACCTTTCTCTTTAAGTATGTTGCAAAGAAATAGAATTTTTTTATATAAATGGGTAAGTATTTTGGAATTCTACATCAAAATTGGAACAATGTACAGCAGTGAAAAAATTTACATTGTTTCCAAAACAGTTTAATCATATTCAGGTAGTTATGCATTAGGTAATCATTAGATGGATTTAAATGCTGTATTACCTTGGAAATTTATGATTTTAGGACTTTAAAAAACCCTTTCAAATATTTTTATGGAAATTTTTAACATTTTCCCTTTGCCATTCAAAAATAAAAACAAATGTGTTCTCTAACAAGAGGTGACAAATCCGACAACCGGGAAAGATGCACCTTGGAAGGAAATAATAAAAAACAGGAGAGAGCAAGAGATCTCTTTCTGGAAGCACTCTTGACTGCACTGTAACTATTGGCTCAGGTCCCCTTAGAGTAGGGATTGATTGCAGAAGCATTGGAACAAATTCTGTGTTGGAAGGCACATAACCCAAGAAAGAAAAGTTGAATGGAAAATAGAGAAGGTGAATTATTACATAGTTATTGTTACCTTCTAGGGTTTGCTGTTGGTTGTCAAAGATTATTGCTTCAGGCTTGCTTATAGCTAATTCTTTTCACAGAAAACTTCATTTTGAGAACTGCCCTCTGAGTAGAACTGATAAATGCGTTTATAGTGTAGGGTGAGTATCAAAAGGGAGGAGATCATGCAAATGAGCATTTGAGAGAAGATGGTGACGCAATTATGAATACTCAGCTTTAATGGATGTCAAAGACTTTCCTTTCTCAGAATATTTTTGTTCTATTGGCAGTGATAAGAAAAATAATCCCCGACCCTTGCCTATAACTGGAAAAGAACTTCCAGAAAGAATACAACAATGTCATGGTTAAAATAATGGAACTTCCAGCAAGGAAAACATTTTCAAATATTCAGTTGAAGATTTCTTCCAAGCATTTAAAAACTAGAAAACACACAGTGGCCCATTTCACATTAAGTTAAAGTCAAATCTGTCTTAAAAAACTAATGTTTCTAGGCTTGTTTTCAAATGCTGGCAAGTTTCAGAGCAGTAGAAAAATTCCTCTCCTATAAATGTTGACAGCAGTTCCGGTGGAGGCTAACAATGTTTTATAAATAGAGTTTACTTAGCAAAAACCATATGTATGCCTAGTGAAATAACCTCACATTTATTTATGTTTTGATTTATAGGAAACATGTGCCCCTTGACAAAGCCTTTGGGCTCTTTTCCGCAATTAAAAGGAATCATGCTTGAAAAAAATAGCTACCATCTTAATGGGAAACTTTTTCACATCAATTCAAAGCATGTTCTTTGATCAGTTTCACACAAATTGAGAATATTTTCATCTACAGTTTGACTCAAACAAACTGGGTGAATTGAAAAAAAATGATGCTTATAAATATGTTCTCTCAAACATGTATCAGCATATAACATATTGGTTGAAAATTGGGGGATCCAAGGATTAAAAAGGCTCGGTAATTAATATGTGAGAGGCAGTGTGCAGTTTTGCAGCAGGACAATTTTCTATTGTTGCTTGTGACCAGTGCTGGTGTAGCATGAGGTAGTATTCCTGTTTGGATTACTGATGGTTGTTTTTTTTTAAATTTAGACTGAAGAGGGGGGACATGTCCTATATGTGCCTGTTGCTTCATCTGGCTATCTTGAAAAAATCTATACCTTGATTCTCTTTTCAACAGCAACAGATAGTAAGAAAAGAGAGATAAGAAGAAGGTTGTTTGCAAATCTCTCTTTCCCCCTTTTTTTTTGTTTTTTTAGAAGAAAAAATTTAGTTAAAAATAACAGCCTTTTGTTTATTACTCTTTCAAAAAGTTTAAGGTTGGGAGAAAGTTGTTGAAAAGAAAAATTCTTGCTTACTTTAAGAAAGAAGTGGTTATATTAGCTGGGACCAGGCTACAAAATATTGTTTTGTCAACTATTCTAGACTAGACCAGTGGTCTTCACACTCCTGGGGGGTGAGGGTGGGTCCAGGGGCAGGGAGCTGGTCAGTGTTTAAATATAGAAACTTCATAATACATGGGTAAATTAGTGATCCAAGTACAAATCTTACATATATGTGCTAGTATAATTTTATACCTTGTTTTAATGTTTTAAGGGAAAATGCTTTTTATTTTTAAATATGAGTAAGAGGTATGTGCTTAAAAAGCAAGAGAGTTATATTTTTATAGACAATCTTCCTCATGAAGGTGCTGTTAGTTTCTAAGCTTTAGAACAGCCTGGCTCCTGCCTCCACAAAGTCAGGAACAAGTATCTTTTTATTTTTAAACTAAAATTTTTTCAATTACAGTTGACATTTAATATTATATTAGTTTTAGGTGTACAGCGCAGTGATTAGACATTTATATAACTTAGAAAGTGATGCTCCCGATAAGTCTTGTACTCACCTGGCACTATACATAGTTATTACAATATTATTGACTATATTCTTCATGCTGTATTTTACATCCCTGTACTACCAATTTATTTGTTTTGTTTTGTTATTCCTCACCCAAGGATATTTTTTCCATTGATTTTTTTTTTTTTTTTTTAGAGAATGGAAGGGACAGGAGAGAGAGAAAGAAAAAGAGAAACAAAGAACTTATGTACTTATATGCATAGCCCAAGGACACGGGCAATAGGGTTGTGAAGACCTGGGGGAGGTGGGAGGGGGCTGGGTGGAGGTGGGGAAAGGGGGGGAAATGGGAGATATCTGTAATACTATCAACAATAAAAAATATGTTTAAAAATGAAAAAAAAGAAAAGAACATCGATGTGAAATACACACATCGATTGGTTGCCTCCCCCACACACCCTGACCAGGGCTGGGTATCGAATCTGCAACTCAGGTACATCCCCTTGACTGTGACTTGAACCCGTGACCCTTCAGTGCACAGGTCAATGCTCAATCCACTGAGCAACACAGGCCAGGGCCCAATTTGTATTTTTTAATTCATTTTTCTTCCTTCAGCCCCCCAAACTCTTTCCCATCTGGCAACTATCAGTTTAGGAACAAGTACCATTGAACATGGTGGGAGCTACCTCAAGCCCAACATGGCAGCTAAGAGCAATGAACCATCTTGTTCATGAGCAATTCAGGAACCCTTGAGTTTCATGGATAGGTTTAGAAAATGGGCCAACCCCTTGAAATGACTTTATGCAGTGCTTTATGGGCACGTGCAATACGTATTCCCTCTTTGTTCAGCTTCTTAAATAGGTTCATGACTTAGTATTCGCCAGAGCCACTGGTGTATGGATAGGTTTTGGAGCTCTAACTTTCTTCAGGAAAATATTGATTGAAGGTTAGAATTGCTCTCTGAAGGAATGATTATCTATGAGAAGAGTGCCTCTCAGTGATTAGGGAGCATGAAACTGAATCTTTCTCATACAAAATGTGATGTGGTAACCACAGGTGTGACCCATCTTACTTTATAGAGGCTGCACATTAACGATTCCAAAGATTCTGCTTGCATATCACTTTATCTCTTTGAATGAAGAACTTGGGTTGATTTAAAGAGCTCTTCCCATCTTCCTTTCAAAAGCTGGTTCCATTAACATTCATTTTAATTTCTCTAGGAATTTAGAAGAACATAAAATGACAGGAAAGATGTCAGTTAAGAGGAGCTTGAAAGGGATGAGTTAATATAACTAAGTTTAGAAAGGGAAATCCACAATTTTCTTTAAAACAGCTGTGGTACATTTACATATGGAATACTATGCAGCTGTAAAAAAGAAGGACCTCTTTCCTGTTGAAACAGCATGGAGGGACCTGGAGAGTATTAAGCTAAGCAAAATAAGTCAGTGAGAGAAAGAAAAGTATCACATGATCTCACACATATGTGGAATCTGATGAACAAAATAAACTGATGAACAAAATAGATCCAGAGACATGGAAGCATGGAACAGACTGCGGAATCCCAGAGGGAAGGCTGAGGAGGGTGGCTGGGTGGGAAGAGATCAACCAGTGAACTTGTGTGCATATATGCATAACCCATGGACACAGACAATAGGGTGTGAAGGCCTGGGGTAAGGGGGCCTGAGCTGGCTAGAAGAGGTCAATGGGGGAAAAAAGAAGACATAAGAGGTCAATGGGGGAGAAAAGGGGACATATGTAATACTTTCAACAATCAAGATTTTAAAAAATAATCATATGTCACATGCATATATCTATCTTTGGTTAAAAACTACTGAAGATTTTGTTTAGGCCAAAATGTGGTTTCACATTGTTAAGTCAGAAACATTCCAGGTGTCTGGCTGGTATGGCTCAGTGATTGAGTGTTAGCCCATGAACCAAGAGGTCACTGGTTCTATTCCCTCCAGCCATTCTGTTGATGTTTCTCTCTCATTGATGTTTCTAACTCTCTCTCATTCTTCCGTCCTCTCTCTCTCTGAAAATCAATAAAAACATCCTATATAATAAAAGGCTAATGTGCAAATTGTTCCCTCCACCAGGAGTTTGACCAGGGGACGGGACCGGCCAGCCAACTGCCTGCAGCCCCTCCCCCCAGGGGCCCAGCCCAATGGGCCTGATCAGGGCAGGCTGGTTGGACCCCATGTGTGCACGAATTCGTGCACTGGGCCTCTAGTATATATATAGTTTTTATTTTATTTTAAACATTCCAAGTATTTTGGAGGGCAGTCTGTAGCTGTCCATTTCAGGTGCAAATGCAGGAAGGTTTTTGCCCAATTTTGACTAAATTGATGATAATTCCAGGCAGTTGCCACAAAAGCAATAGATTTTTGAAATCTGGGATGTGTGTGTCCTGGATTTGGACCTGGTGTCACACATCGCCAACCTGACTTCTGCATGTATCTTCTAGGAGTACATGGGCATAGTCTGTGTTTGGGACTGCTAGGGGCATTTTGACATTTGTGTGACTAACTCTTCCCAGACCATGGCCCTCTTTTGAATCTCTTCAACATCCTCATGGAGTGCTCTGCATAGTTTTCCATTGGGCATCTGGTTTGATGTAGTTATATTTCATCACAGCTTCCCTGAGAGCTTTTGCAAATTTCTTTGATGCTAATTTAGTTGCTTTAAACTCTTTGGAGGGGAAAAAAGAAAACAAAACCAGGAGTACAATAAACTTTGATGACCAGATTCCTAAACACTGAACCGCTCAAGTACCCCATACTTATCATTAGTTTTTGGGAATGGAATTTATAGGAGGAACCGGGGAAGCGTTGTGACTGTGGCTGTTCAGATACACAGGGAAGGGTGCAGAGCCGGAGGCCAGAAAACCCGTGTGGATTTGGGTGAATGCTGCACTTCCCAGGAAGTCTGGAGACGAGGCTGTCATTTTTAAGCAAGATGAGGTGGTTCATTTTGCAGAAAACTTTAAAATAATGCCATTTAGAAAGCATTTCAGTGAAAATGGAACCTAAAGGAATATAAGGAATGAAGTGCACTTCTCCCTTAACCAGCATCTAGACAGCCTACTCCCGTAGTCTGAGACTTTAGAACTACCCATGTTATCTCAGCTTTACTCTCTCGTAAACTCTTTTTTTATTCTTTATTTTTTAAAGTAATATGTGCTCATTGGGAAATTAAGAAATGCATAACGAAAAGCCTGAACATGTCCAGGAATCTCACCTCCTAGTGATAACCTTTGTTAAGATTTTGTTATATATTTAGTTTTTCTCTCCATTTTCTTGCCTACATGTTTAGGTAACCATATGGTGGGAGCATTTTCCATATCATGTACTACTCTTCTCCAACTTCACTTTAATGGTAATGTAATCTATTCAGCCAATCCTCTATCATTGGACATTTATGTTTTTCTTTTCTTTTTCCAATTGTAAATAAGGATGTGATGAAAATCCAAAAAAAACCCCCAAAAAACCAAAAACACCTGTACATCTTAAAGAAATCTTACCAAATTAGCTCCAAGAACTGTAGTAACTTATATTTCCATGAGATGTTTATGAGTGTTCATTTTCAGAGATAACTTGTCAACATTAGTGATATATTTTGAAGAAAATATGATAAGTGAAAACTTCACCTCGTTTTTAAAATTTTTAATTGAAGTCCTATATAATAAAAGCGTAATATGCTAAGTGTCCAGTCTTCTTCTTGTCCGTTCAACCAATCAAAGTGTAATATGCTAATGATACGCTAAGGCTGCTCAACCGCTTGCTATGATGTGCACTGACCACCAGGGGACAGATGGTCCAATTGGTAGGTTAGCTGGCTGCTGGGGCTGGCCAATCGGGACTGAGCGAGATGGGCTGGACACACCCTGGAGCCCTCCTGTGGTCCTTCCCCGGCTGGCCAGTCTCTGGCATCCCTCCCCGGCTTCGATCGTGCACTGGTGGGGTCCCTTGGCCTGGCTTGCGCCCTCTCACAAGTGATCCGGGCTGAGGGGACCCTTCCTCCCCACCCCCCGCCTCCAGTGCATGAATTTCGTGTACCGGGCCTCTAGTATAATACAGAAAGAGTGCACATAATATATGTGAACAGCTTGATAAATTTTCCTAAAGTGAACACATCATGTAAACAGCAGCCTGATCAAGAAGAAAGCACTACTAGTCCCTGGAAATTCCCTGGCCAGTTATTCCCTCCTGTTCCAGGGCTTGCTCTGTTCATTCTAATACCAATGAGCATTTGGTGGTTTCCAGTGCTGGCTGTTAACCACCCTACACAGATGATGATTCCTAATAGTTTTAGCTGATGATAATCCCTAATAGTTTTCCCAGGTGGTTGTACAGATTTGCTCCTCATTCTTGTCAACACTAGGTCTTTTCTATTACTTAATTCTGGTTTTAATTTGTCCTTGATGACTAAGTGTATTAAACATCTTTTTAGATATTTATTGATCATTTGGACATACTCCTTCATGAGGTGTCCGTGAAGTCTTTATTTTTTTATTTTTGAGTTTTTTTGTATTGTTTTGTTTTGTTAATATTCACCTGAGGATATTTTTTCCATTGATTTTTAGACAGAGTGGAAGGGAGGGGAAAAGACAGAGAGAGACATTTGAGTATGGGGCTAGGGATCGAGCCTGCAACCGAGGTACATGCCCTTGACAGGAATCAAACCTGAGACCCTTCAGTCTGAGGGTAGACGCTCCAACCATTGAGCAAAAACTGCTAGGGCTATGTTTTTTATTTTTAATGACAGAAACAAACAAACAAAAAATCTAAAACCACAGTTTCTGGAAAGAACCACTTGTTCTTGCTCATCTTGTACCTCTCTTGGGACTCAAGCTTGGTCTCCCTTTGGGCCTTGTGTTTTTTAGAGCAGGCTCTCTGAAGCCATCCTTGTTGATGACAGGTTTGTCCAAGGGGGTATTCAGCAGAGTACCTTGTGGGCATGGGGTGATTATAGGTATAAACTTGGACAAACGACTTGATCTTTGACCTCTTGACAATTTCTTCTTTGGGCGTAGGAGTCAATTCTAGCTACCAGATCATGGTTGTGGGTGGTCTGAGGGGCCATTATCAATGTTCTCCAGGACAACCCCTTTGCAACTGGCTGGGGCCAGCACCACCTTCCAGGGTTTCATAAACTTGCCAATTTTAACAGCAGCCACTTGAGCCTAAGGAGAAAAGGAAAGAACCATATTTCCTCTAACCTTTCATACCAGGGGAAAGGTGATCTCTGAAGTCTTTTTTTTAAATACACACACACACACACACACACACACACACACACACACACACACACGAGGCCCAGTGCACGAAATTCCTGTGGGATTGGGCCTAAACCGGCAATCAGACATCCCTTTTGCAATCTGGGACCGCTGGCTCCTATCTGCTCGCCTGCCTGATTGCCCCTAACCACTCACCTGCCTGCCTGATTGCCCCTAGCCACTCATCTGCCTGCCTGATCGCCCCTGACCACTCTGCCTGCTTGCCTGCCTGCCTGATCGCCCCTGACCACTCTGCCTGCCTGCCTGATCGCCCCTAACCTCCTCTGCCTTGGCCCCCACCGCCGTGGCTTCATCCGGAATGACGTCCAGAAGGTTGTTTGGCTGTCTGGTCTAATTAACATATTATACTTTTATTATTATACTAGCATTCCCGTTGCAGGAAAAATCCTGCAATAGGATTTCCTGCTGCACTCTACCCCGCCTCCGCTCCGACCTTGTCGCCCGCCCCGCCTTCTCCACCAGCCCGCCTGCTTTTCCGTTCGCCCCCGGCCCTGACTTCGCTCCTCCCTTCTCCTCCCACCCCCCTCCCGGCTTGCTTGCTTCTTCGAAGCTTGACTCCCTTCTGCAGCTCTTGGCTTCTTTCGATGCTGTCTTGATATGCAAATTAGCCACCATCTTTGTTTGGGTAATTTGCATACTTGTCCTGATTGGCTGGTGGGCGTGGCTTGGCTGGTGGGCGTGGCTTAGGTGTAGCGAAGGTGCGGTCAATTTGCATATTTGTCTATTATTAGATTAGGTATATTCACCCAAGGATATTTTTCCCATTGATTTTTAGAGAGAGTGGAAGAGAGGGAGGGTGGGAGAGAGAGAGAGAGAAAGGGAAGGAGGAAGAGAGAAACATTGATGTGAGAGACAGATCAATTGGTTGCCTCCCACACTTGCCCCAACTGGGGTCAGATGATTGTTTATTAGTTCTATCATTGATTTGCCATGATACCTATGATATTGTGATTTACAAGAAATATGTAATTGGTCATTTAGATGTCCAAAATATGTTTCTCATATGTATTTGGTCTTCCTCCATAATTCCTCCATAATTCCTGGCTCAGGGCTCCCAAAACTCTTGGAATTTCCTAAGTGTTGAGTGATAAAGTTCTTTTGTTATGTTAATAAAGTGACTTTTGGAAAGCACCTAAGGATGGGGGTTGGGGGTGGCTAGTTGCCAATGGAGCCAACCTTTTGATTAGAGGGTAGGAACTTTCAACTCCACTCTAGACCTGAGGGTTGGGGTGGGGAGGGTGGGCAGCTAAATCCCAAGGCCCAGTGATTTAATCAGTCATGCCTATTCAATGAAGCCTCCATAAAACCCAAAGGTCAGGGTCCCCAGAGCCTCCTGGTTGGTGAACATGTGGTGAGAGTGGCCCCCCGGAGAGGGCATGGAAGCTCTGTACCCTTTCCCCATACCTTTTTCTATGCATCTCTTCCATCTGACTGTTCCTGAGTTGCAGCCTTTTACAACAAATCTGTGATCTAGTAAATAAAGTGTTTCTCTGAGTTATGAGATGCTCTAGCAAATTAATTGAACCCAAAGATGGGGATCTGGGAACCCCTAGTATAGGTAACAACCTGGATTTGTCACTGGTGTCTGAAGGGGGAGGGGGCAGTCTGAACCCTTAACCTGTGCCACCTGATGCTACCTCTGGGTAGATAGAGTCAGAATTAAGTTAAATTCTCATGCACCCTGCTGACTTACAGAGAATTGTTTGTTTTATGTGTAGAACCCTCCCCCTGACATCAGAACTTGAGTCTCAGGACACCAAAAAGAATGCCTGTTTCTGACACTGCCCTGCTTTCATATATTTTGTAGCTTCTTTTTCTGAACTATTTTATTCTATTGACCTGTCTGTTCTTTAGCGAGTACTATTCTCTACCAGATGTTTTAAACCTACACATTTTATCTGATGGTACACATTATCGTTTATTATTCTTCCTTTTTAAATGCTCCTTGGCTCTTTTTCAGTTTTTGTCTTCTAGGTGAACTTTAGGAATATCTTTCTCGAATTCTGTTGTTTATGAATTCATTTATATGTAGTAAAAGCATAAAAACATGGGTGGATACAAAAGTTTCAGTAATAGTGTTTGCCTATGGAGGGGAGTAGGAAAGGGATAAAATGGGGGAGGGTTCACATGTACCTGTACCATGTTCGTTAAAGAGAAATGTGGCACAATTTAATATGTTAAGTCTGGGCAGTGGGTAGCTCAATGTCGCTTATATTATTCTCTGACATAGGTCATGATTAAAAGGTGCCACTTTGGAATTTTGTTTGGAATTATATTCAGTCAGCTTAACCAGGCCGTATTGTAGTAATTATATTGTCCATGAGAAATAGTCTCAGTTGTTAACTGCGGCATTCTCACAAAGTTACTCTCTCCCCAGGCATACATCAAAGTACACACAAATGCACACTCACTTTGGTGTCCTGCGTTCATATTCAGAAGTGATTTTTTTTTTAAAAAAAATCTGTCACTTATAAGAAAATATGTAGGAAATAACAGTGGGGAAGACCTAACAGGTGTTTGCTTTATTTTCACCTTTTATACTTTAACATGTTCTGCAAGCAATTTAGTTTTTCTTTTGTCTTATCTGTCTTGAATTGAAAGGTTCAGGTACATCAATAAGTGCCTGGGTTAATGTAAATACTACCTGTATTCTCCCAGGAAAAAAAACTCTGCTCAGGCGTCTCTGCATTTTTATCAAGTCCCGGCAGCTGTTCTCCATATTCTTGGATAGTGGTGTCTGTTATGTGGTGGCCTTTTCTACTGAGATAATCAGCATGCAAGCATCAAGAATTAGGAGTGGTTTGAGGCTCTTTGTTATTTATTTATTGTTGCTGTTATTGGAAGGCCATTGATGGCGACAGAAATGGCCAAAGGAATATTGGCACTCTTGTTTTCTTTTAATACTTAAAATTTTTCAAATTCATTTTAGAGAGAGAGAAAAAGGGACAGGGATAGAGAGAAACATTGACAAGAGAAAAACATCATTGATCGATCTGATTGGCTGCCTACTGTACACCCCGTGCTGGGGAATTGAGCCCGAAAGCCAGGCATGTAACCTGGCCTGGAATCGAACCTTGACCTCTTGGTTTCTACATCAATCAAATCTCAACTACTGAGCCACACTGGCTGGGTGGCACTCTTGTTTTTGATCTTAAGTTACCTTCACATTGGGGTAACCTTCGTTGACTAACAACTTGGAAGTGTTGGATTTAAGTTGATTCTGGTCTTGGCCAAATTAAAGAGAGAGGTCTGAGAAGGATATGTCTTGGTTCTGTGTGTGGCATATTGCTGTAATGCATGAGTATGAAGTAGATAAAATAATCACAAACGACTTTAAGAACTCCAAGTAGCAGAATACACATCCCTTTGAAGATAGGAAGTGTTGCCATCAAAGGTGTAATTCTACTAGTTTCTTAAGCCTCAACTTCATACACTTGAAATCATGCCCACAATCTACTGCCTAAAGCTTTTGGAAATAATTGAGAGACATTTGTTTATTTCCCAAATTTCAGATCATCCAGCATTTTGCTGGCCTTTTGTCTGGGGAGATACACATTCACCATAGCAATGCCAATAAGTACAGAAAATTTGCCAGCCCACAGAGAAATTCGAACTTCCTTCTTTTTCCACAGGAGTGTCTTGAGGAAATTATGCATACAATAGAACTTTTCATGTCTAGACTTTGCCCAGGGGATTTGTGTATTAAGAACCTTTTCTTTTTTCTTAAGTATACTCAAATGGAACAAAGCTTAGGAAAAGATTGGGGACAGAATGCAGGAAAAGGATATATAGAAAACCCGAAATGCTTTTCTCTTGACTCTGTGAAAAGACTGCACTTCCACCGGCAATACTGGTTCTCTTCTTTTTTCTTATATTAATGATGATGGAGTCACCGCTTTGAGGATTTTGATATGGGGACAAATACACATGTAAAATCCTAGAAATTGCTTCCTGAAAAATAGCTTGAGAGGTTCATGAGGATGAACATTAAGGCATCTTTGTTTTCTTTGGTGAAATTCGGTTCAGTGTTTGTTAATTCAGTAGTCATGACTATCTTATTAAACCAAATGAAGAGCTTCATGTGGACAGTTTGGACGTCTGGGAAAGGGGGTTAGGTGTAGGAATCCCTTTCCACGTCCCGCGTGGTCCAGGGTTCCGGTTCAGGGTTCGAGTTCTGGAGAAGGGCCGCACACAAATGAAAGGAGACTTGAAGAAATTCAATTTGGCGAAATGGGGGGCCAGGCGGTAGTCCACCTCTAGTGGGAGAACTACTCACTGCTCTGGCCCTGCCATCCCTTTTATTGAGGCTTTGGGGAAAACATCTTAGTCAAGATAAACAGAAATTTACATGGGAAAAACAAAGGTGGAGGCTGCTTCAGCTAACAATGTCTCAACTAAAGGGTGAGTGGTTAGAGCAATTAAGGTTGTTGACCAGCCTTCCTGGCTTCCTGTCAACATCTCTCTTTTAGTGAAACTGATTTGTTTCCGGGCAGTTAGGAGCTAAAGAAAGAGTTGTTCTAGTTGAGGGGTGCTCCCAACCTGTGCCTTACAACCCCCTCACTGTTGCTATGGCCCAGAATTTATGTTGGGTTTTTCAGAGAAATTCATTGTGCTTATTCTGAGATGTCATTCTGTTCACCACAAATCATAGCCTGCCAGAACTGAAAGGGGTCTTCTGTATTAAAATCACATATTACAGATAAGGAAACTGAGACTCAGAGAAGGGATTTTCTAGTCCCATAGCTGGAACTCAAGCAGGACTATCCTCAGGCTCCTGTTTTCCTGGCCCCTGGCCTCCTTCCACTAAGAGCAGGTAGTTGGGAGTGGGGTCATGGAAGGGATGGTGTTAACATTTTTGTGTCTTGAATCAAAGATCAAACATTGGCATATTTTGCAGTAAGTGAGAAATGATCATTTCTGTTGGGTAAAGTTTCATTGCTAATCACTATATATATAATATATATATATAATATATGTATATCTATATCACTAATATATGTATATCTATATCATAAAAGGCCTGGGGCATCATGACCAAACAACTGGTCACCAGGAGGTGCATGGAGCACCTCTCATGGGCCAGGACTTGCGGCTCGCGTGGCGAGGTGGGGCTCGTGTGGGGCTGGTGGGGGGGGCTGCATGGCGAAGAGGGCACAGCAAGGCGGGCACAGCAAGGCAGGTGGCGGGGAGGGGGGCTGCATGATGAAGAGGGTGTGGGGGATGGGCATTGGGTGGGTGGGGGCGGGGAGTGTGGCACGAGTCCCCAGGTGGCAAGTGGAGGTGCTCCTGCCACGGGGGGCAGGGAGGAGGCGTACGTGGCTGGCCACAGGGGGAGGCAGCACATGGGGGAAGGGCGCAAGCTGGGAGCATCACAGGGTATCGGCAGCGTCCATGGAGTGTGCAAGGCGTCGTGGGACAGTGGACATGGCCCTGATGGCAGGCTAGGCCTAGGGGCACGATTTAATCATGCACCGGGCCTCTAGTAAATATATAGAGGCCCGGTGCACGAAAATTCGTGCACTTGGTGGGGGGGGGGGGTGCCTCTCAGCCCAGCCTGCACACTCTCACAATTCAGGACCCCTCGGGTAGGGTCCAGTCCTATCGCAGCATGGCTCCGGTTCCCCAGAGCCTGTGGGCGGGGGAGGGACCAAGAGGCCAGTTTGAATGCAGCATGGCTCTGGTTCTCCAGAGCCTGCGGGTGTGGGGAGGGACCCAGAGGCCAGTCTGATGGCAGCTTGGCTCCGTTCCCACAGCTCCCTCTCGCCGCCATGCTGTGGGCAGCCGGGACCCAGGACTGACCCCCACTGCAGGTGGCCAGGACCTAGGACTGACTCCCACCGTGGGTGGCCTGGACCCAGGACTGACTTCCACCGCACCAGCAGGGACCCTAGTCTGCTCTTCGGTCGTCCATCTGGATGTTTAGATCATGACAGACCCTGGCTTTTTATATATTAGGATATTTGTATAAATGCTGAGCATGTGTCTCTGTTTTTGTATCCTTATACAGCATACATGTTTTTCCTCTCTAAAATCTGTGTTCTTTTTTTGCCATTAGATGGAAAACTGAAACATATAATTCCGTCTTAACACAACAAACTGAAAAAGTACTACTTTGAAATACAAATGAGAATATCTGGAAGCACTTTATAAGGCACTAAAAATGCTCAGTATAGAGTAGTCATAACACACAGTAATTGCTGGTGGCCAGGCTTTGCAAGATTTGGGTCTCAGAATGACGAACTTGCCCTGTCCTGTAGCTGTGGCAGTAACATTTTCTACCTCATGTCTAGCAAGTTTTGGACACTTATTATTTCATAAATATTAGTTAACTCTAAAATGCTTATTGTTGTTATCTTTCAAATCCTAGAGTGTGTAGACCTGGGAGTTTTTCTATCCTCCTAGGAATGGTTCATGTATTCATGCCTTTTAATCTCTCCTTGTGTCTCAAGACTGGTTCATCTTGAACGAATCTAGATATAAATGATTGTTGATTCCACCCCGCCCCCCCCCCCGAAAGGTCTGAAATGAATGAGAGTTTTCTATCTTGAGATTTGCCTGCAATGCTTAAGAAGTTATGAGAGAGCCAGAACAAGACTAAAAGCCTGAACCTCCTCACAACCAAAATGGCCCGACCAGTTGATTTAGTAAGAGACACATTCTTTCAGACACAAAAAATAGTTCTTGTCATCTTTATTTTAAAACTAGAGGCCTGGTGCACGAATTTGTGCACTGGTGGGGTCTGGCCGGCTGGCCGGCTTCCAGTCGGGGTTTATCAGGCCAGGCAGGCCGGGGGGAGGGACTGCAGGTGGTTGACTAGCCAGCCCTGCCCCCTGGTTGAACTCCCGGTACCTGGTCGAGGGGACAATTTGCATATTAGTCTTTTATTATATAGGATTATATAGTTCACCAGTCTGTCAGCATCACTTTTTATGTCTACCACACTTCCTTAACCCTTTGCACTTGCTTGCTTTTTTCTCGATTCCTTTATTCTAATGCTAACCGTGTCGAGTCACACTCGACATCCGAGTGCAAAAGGTTAATAATGGAGACAGATTATTTTAAAAAACACAACTGCAAGTAATAACATTTAATTGGCTAGCAATTTTCAGAAACAAATGTTGCAGGTACAAAAGTTAAGGCTAGTGAAATGCTGATTGAAAATCTTTTGGGAACAAAGCTTCTTGGGACATAGCTGATTTTGAATTAGGGGAGGTTTTCAAATCCATTCCATTCCCCTCTTATTCTAAGTTCGTGGCCCCCCCCAGAGGAGGTAGGAGGATACTGAAATGGTAACAAATCAGCTGTACCAACCAGGGCCTTGCTGGGGGTGGGCATTACACAGACAGTGCCTTGGCTATGGTGTCTAGCTCCCTGAATGGGAAATGCCTAGATGCCCCCAGAAGCCTCCGCCCCTTTCAAATGTCCTCTCCCCCTCCCCCAGGTAAAGAGTCAGTGCCCCACCAAGATGAGATGGGAGCAAACACAGATGGAAATGGGTCATTGGAAAGCAACTTCTAATGAATGTGGCTACATGTCTTAGATTCATTCCCATTGTTGTTGCCAGCATAGAACAACATGTGTTCATCTCCTCCCTCCCCACCCTTCTCTTTTTGTTTTTGCAAGAGGAGTATTTTTTTTTAGTGCTTAAAAGCACTAATATACCGATATCCGCCACCCTCCATCCCCCACAAGGTGGAGGAATCTTGATAGAAGCCACCTGCTAGAAGTGGGAAGTCTTATAGATTTTAGAGTCCATCCCTTTTTTAATGTACAAAAATGATGGTAAGAGCCCTGAAAAGTGCCTCCACAACCACTGCTAAGAAGGAAAGAAGCCTTTGCCAGGCCGCCCATTCCATTTTCAGAGAGTTCTCATTACTAGAATATTTTCTGTATGTGGCAAAGCTCTACCTCCCCATAATTTCTACACTGTCTGCCCCTTCCTCACCCCCACTGCCTTCAGAAGCCCTTTAGATAATGTGTGGGAAGATTCTCTGGCCTTCTGGATTCAAGGTAGAGGCAACCCTCTCCTCCCACCACCACCACACTTGCAAGTCTATAATAATAAAAGCATAATATGCTGATTAGACCGGATGTCCTTCTGGACGACCTTCCGGACGAAGACGGGGCTGCGAGGGAAGCCTGGGTCCCGGGTGCCAGAGGGAAGCCAGTGCTGGCAGCTGGGGGAAGAAAGGCCTACTCTTGCACGAATTTTGTACATCAGGCCTCTAGTATTTGAATAAGGCCCCAAGACCTCCTTCCTTCCTTTTAGTTTGTTTCTTGTTCTGGGGTGGCTGTGAGTGCTCACTGTCCATCCAGCTGGGCCCGAACACGCATCGCAGTGTGGTAGCACGTAGTACACGAGGGCGGCGCTGCTCTCGTTACTGCAGGAGATTGAAGTAGCCTTTGGGCAGCCAGACCTCACACTCACAACTGATCCCCTCTTCGCGAGGTAAAAATGCGTGCCTAGGTATTTGCTCACGTCTATGCTAAGTCATATTTCTGCCACTCGTGTCCTGAAAATGACTTGAGTATTATTTGTTTGACCCTAAATAAACTCATGTCAGGAAGAGAAGCACGGTGAGCCTCACCTGCCCGGCTGGCCCTCTGCCCTGTTTGGCGAGACAGTGGACTTTGAAGCAGGGGGAGCAGTAGTTGCCCCTCCTCCCCACTCTGCCGTGCTGTGGGCTGAGGAAAATGAGAATTCCAACGTGCTTTCTGTAAACGTATTAGAATTAGATATCTTGCTTGTTGCCTCTTATTTATCTTGCTTACTAATGCCTATATATTAACAATGGAAAATTTACATCTGCTTCAAAGCAGGCTAGTGGCCTGAAAATCATTTTCAGAAATTTTAGAAATGTTAGCAACTCAACTTTGTGGTGAATAGTGAAAACCACATCTAACATTTAGACCAAGTTGTACATTTTCAAAGGACTGGCGCTTCTTGCATGTCTCAGAGGCTGTTTCTAACTCGGTTCTTTGTCTTTGCAGTGTATTCTTTTGTTTTTGGTTATTGGCTGACTGCTTTATAGATGCCATCTATAGTAAATTTAGGAGAGAAAAATGCTTTCTCATTCTAGTTGGCAGTGAGACTGTCCCCAGTCTTTTCCATAGTAAAAAAAAACAGTAACAACAACTTTCTGAAAGAGGTTTGAGAATTTTAAGCTGTACACTTTTGATGACATTGATTGTGTTTCATCTGATTGTGTCTGAACTGTCATGGTCTCCGGTTTTCTATGCAGAAGACTTAATCTGCCTATGTGGTGTGTGTGTGTGTGTGTGTGTGTGTGTGTGTGTGTGTGTATCTGTGTGTGTGTGGCATGTCTAAAGGGGGTCTCAAAGTTAGACCAGAGCGATACACTGATTTTTAAAGATTTTTAAAGTTTTAGATATTACAGTCTTGATATCGTTAAAGAGACCACAGCCATTTGCCTAGAAGGCCATGATTCCACGTTTTGCCAAACCACCATGAGATGAGGTAGAGGATCTTTGGAGAACAAACAAAACTTGTCCTGGCCTGTGAGTTCAGTAATGCAATCCTCCCACATCCCCGAGTCAGAACCCCTAGGATCGGCTCTGCAATTGATGTCTCAGGGCAGCTACTCAGATGGGAAATGGAATTGGCAGGAATCTTGGCCCAGTGGGCTTGGTCCTGACCTGTTCAGGCTTCCTGCTTCCAGTAGTCCAGCCTCAGCTCCCTGCTGTCCTCTCTGAGGCCTCTCTCCTGGCCCTTCCTCCCCTTGCCCACATTCCCCATCACGTTTTCCTTTATTTTTTTTCTCCAAAGAACATATTGCTCTATACAGTTATTTTCCTTTATGTTTGCCTGTTTACTTTCTGTTTCTTCACCAGGACCTAAGAACCAAGAGCCTCACCTGTCTCCTTTACTATGAACCTCTGCTCGGAACAGAGGCCAACACAGTGTGGGACTCAATAAATATGTGTAGATCTGAAAATGACCTTAAGCCATGACTGGAGGGATTTGGGAGAATATTCACTTCTTTTAGAGGATAGAGTTCTACAGGTTATGGTGGGTTCTATTTAATTTATGGAGTAGATGTTTGTGCTGTATGTTTTGGAAGCTACACCTTTACTTACTAAAATCACTACTCTGTTCCTCCCTACATCTTATCTTTGCCATCTTGACTGGTTTCCTTCGAAACGTCAGTGTAGGCTTCATGACGGTCATTTGGAGCAAGAGCATTCTGTAAACACGGAGTGAGTCTTCAGGGGTCCTTACAGTTCTGTAACACCCGGTCAGACAGTTGAGTTAGTCCAGAATGTGAGTCAGGGGCTCACTTTCACGGCTGGGATGGTGAAGCCTGATATTGTTGTTAGGCCTACGTGTAGAGCTAGCCTCTTGCCAATAGGAACGTTGATGTGGTAAATCTAGAGGTGTCCAAAACCCACATTCTTTCTTCTCTGTCTACTCAGTGCTCCAGTAGCAGAATATTTATTTTTGCTTTGTTGGGTTCAAGGCTGTCCAATGGACAAATACCTCTGCTCTCTAGTGAGCTACTAGTTTTAATTTTGGTTGTCTTTGGTTGTCTCTGTTGGTTAGTCGGAGGATTAAAATAAGAAAAGGGCTTCCAGTGTAAGATCCCTTCATTCTCCAGAAAGGAGCTACATCTCAGCAGAAGAATCTTCCTCACTTGGCTTCACCTTCCTTAGGTGCAGATGAGGTCCAGCCTGTCGATTGCCAGGTATGTATTGGTGCATTAGATTAAGCCTAAAAACAGAGTCATTGTTACACAACCACTCATTCAGCTGCAGAGACATCGGATTGTTGCTGATAGGGTGTGAAGATGATTTTTCTAGTTGAAAGGTCAACTAAACTTTATGACATTAAAGAGGAACGTGTGATGGAGAACTGTGGGTATAAATGGGTTCTACTTCCAGCCAGACTTGGATGTGAGTTCAGATCCTGCCATTGGTAGCAGGGACTATGAAGGCCCGAAGAAAGATACTTTGTAGACCTCAGTTTCCTTATTTGTAAAGTAGAGATCATAATACTTTCCAGTGGTTACTATGAGGAGTAAAAGAATGACGTACATGGAGTACTCATTAACTGTCAACTCCATGTTCAATCCCCTTCGTTTGGAAAATGTTTCTATGGCTTCTTTCCATTTTTGTTCCAATGTTGCCAATCAATATTAATAGATTGGTAAAATGGATTTCTTCTTTTTTTTTTTTCTCCAATTCTCCCCCCCCCCCAATTCTTTTTTCTCCCTCAATTAGAAAGATCCAACATTTTCTGACATCTCATGAGATATGAAACCACCTCAAGAATGATCTCATATCTAATCTAGAATACCAGGAGTCTTCAGAGGGAAATTGGAATCTTCATGTCAGAAGCAGCATTATCATCATCAGATTCCTAAGTCGGAGCAAAGATGAAACTATAGTGTTAACTTGGATTGTCAAAGGTCAATTTATATAAATCAGATCTTTACTGCTTTTAGAAGTGAATACTGGCCAATGCTTTTGTGTAACATACTTCTTTGGTTGTTCCATTTAAACATAGACTTTTAAAAGGTTTTACATGGGAGGTACATCTTCTGTAATGAAATGTTAATTAAGATTCTTTTGTAGGAAAATATTTAACCTCTTATATAACCGACTTTCCCTTTCCCTCCATAATTTTTGAAGCTCTTATTTAACGCTTTGAGAATTGTCAGTTAAAATTGGAAGAGCTGACTCACAACTATGCTTCTTTACTAGTTCTTGCTGAGAGAGATTTACAGTGTGTCTACATTTAGATATAGATCCTTTTAAAAATATCTCCCTTAACTTTTTAGGATGAGGAAAATATCTTCAGTCATAACTGCATAAATGGAGGCAGCATTGTTTTCTGGAACAACTTGGGGACCTGCCTTATCCATATGTGTGCTATTTTGTGTTACTGAGGGTGAGACATCATTTCTGCTTTTCTGACCATTAATTTTTGTGTTTACCTTTGTTTAGTTTACTAGAGACACTCCACCTGGACAATCTGGCAATAAAAACCATGTTGCAAAAAAAGATGAAAATAGAAATAAATTCAATTACTGCATTCTAGCTAGAATAATGACATTGTGTCTGTTCCCTTGGCCTGTGTGTCCTGGAGGAGGAAGACAGCAAACCAGACTTACTGAATGCCTATTGATGCATCCATCCATCCATCCATCCATCCATCCATTCATCGATTAATTTCTTCAGTAAATATTTTCCCAAAACATCCTATATACCAAACACTGTTAAGTACCGAGGGATAAATTACACAAACACTTTCTGCCCTCAGGGAATGTATAGTGTGTGTACAGATAGGTGGTAGCTTAGACTACATTGTAGGCAGTGGGGGATAAAAGAAGTGGAATGCATTAGAGACCCATTAGATTGAATTTGGCAGGTTTAATAATTTACTAGAACTGTGAGGATGAAGAAGAGAGAATCAAGGATGCTTCCTCATCCTCTAGCTTGGCTTCTTGGGTAGGTAGATGGTGGTGTCATCCCCTGAGACAGGAACCAGGAGCAAGTCTGGAGACTATTACAGCCTCAAAATCGCAGGTTAAGTTTGAGGGCATCCAGGTGATTGGAACCTTAGAAAAGAGGCCTGGTTGGAAATGTGAATGGTAATTGGGAAGGCACAAGGTCACAGAAGCAGAGCCAGAAGGGATGGCTGCAGGCCTGAACACCGTGGGGTACAGTGCATAATGCACAGATACAGGAAGAAATGCTGAATTTCTCAAGGAGCTTGGCTAAATGAGAATGTGGTATATCTTCCTAGAATATTAACCTTAAAGTTTGGGCCTGTTCTTTCTAATGGTAAATATTTATGTCTTGTGTTTTTTTTTATTCTTTCCTAAGTTTGTTATCTTCATGTTGATGTTGGTAGGCAAGATTGTGCCTACCATGAGGTTGATCAGTACAGAGTGATTGTGAGATGGAAGGCTCTTCTGAAAATGATCCACAGGAAAGATCGACAGTGATTTAAGCTTTTTGCCAATTTTGTATTTCTGGAGAGGGAGGGAGGGAATAAGTATATCTGGGGCAGGGGATGGGAGACTTCAGGTATATCTGTTTTATTTCCTTAAAACGATCTGAAGCAAATATGGGAACATGTTAACGTTGCTTAAGTCTGGGTTGTATGTAAAATGGAGAGCTATCATATCATGTTTAGGACTTTTCTGTACATGTGGCTATTTCATCATTAGAAGTTTTAAGAAAGAAAGAAAAATAAGATGGGATGTGCATGTGCTGACTACCTATTTAGTTTAGCCCCAGGAATACATGGAAACCAGACGGGTAATAATCACTAGTAATAAATTAACAATAAATAAATGTTCAAAAATAAATAACAAATTAAAAGGCATGGGATTGTCTAGACAGTCAAACACCTATCTGTTTTTGGAAACCTGGCCTTTGGTGGAACAGGGCCCAGAGCAAATTCATTCTCAGTGGGGTCTTTACTTTGCACTCACCTTTTGCTACCAATAGAATTCCTGAGTAATTGGAGTCAGGAGTTTTTTGTTTTTTCTTGGAGTGGTGATCAAAGGTGTTTCCATCCAAATGAGAGCAGGATGCTGCTCCTCAGGGGTCGCAGACAGGAGAAAAGGGTGAGGGGCACTGTGGGTCCGGGAGATAGAAGCTTCCTCCAGGGATTAAAAAAAAAATCCTTTTGAATGGGCTTATTGTTTATAAGAACAGCTCCTTAATGGAAAAACAAAAAGGCAGGAGTTCTGTAGCACGCTCTCTGCTTTCCTGTGCTGACCTCACTGCTTATTTGATTTATCAAGTCGTGCTCTGCTCTGTGACCTTTCTTTAACTATTTCTCTAGAGTATCCATTTACTTTATTTAGAAACATAATATTTTTAAAAAGCTGGAGCTAGTCAAAAAATCCTCACCTTTTTGATGTGGCCATTTCCCCATCTTTTGAAACCTTAAACTTTCCTAGAGCCACAGTGCTGACTTGCAGTGCCTGAATCTACAAGTCTTTCAAGGGCCCTCGCTCTTGCTCCCTGATGGGTGGGTGGTCCTCACATGGTGCGGGGAGGGTGGGGGGTGGGGGGGTATGAAGTTGGGAGGATTGGGGTTGGGGGAGGTTGCGGGAGACAGATCTGCTCCTCCCCGGGCCAGTTTATACACAAGTGTCAGAGAACTTGGTGCGGTGTGGTAGAGAAGGGACTGCAAAAGGCGCTCAGCTCACTGAAGGAGGTGATTGGATTGTGGGGGGAAGGCTGGTGGAGGGGTGGCCCTGGAGTGGGACTGTAAGCATGGCCTGGTGTGGTTACCTGAAGAGATGAGATGGCAGGGAGGGAATAAAGGTGCCTTGGTGTCGCCTTCTATTTTAATACAGCTGTGAAATTATTCCTGAGCCTTGCTTTTCCACATTAAACATTCTGAATGTATGGTATGCAATCTTTCTAAGAATTTTTTAAAGGTAATTTTAAAATTAGTTTTTATTTTTATTTTACTTTTGTCATTCTCCCTTTCTCTTGCTCTTTCTTTAACATTTAATGATACAAAGAGTATAACTATAAAGTTTAAAGACCAATAAGTGGATACCAAACAATTTCATCACTTTCACATGTTAGCTATTTAAAATGTTAGCTTATTTTCTTTAGAATGTTCACCTATCTGTTGTTCTAGGTTTGTGAGTTCTTTTGTAGTTTCTTTATCTTAAAGGTGTACACAGACCTCTTATTTGGAAAATTGCTTCTAGGAATGTGGAACCGATCGAAGCTTGGAGATGACAATAACAAACATCTTAAAGGGCAGTTTAATCCCTGTTATTAAAATTTCTTGGCTGGATATTCACTTCTTTTTCTTCTAGAGGAACTTTAGAATCTTGTTATTAAACTTTGCCTCACCCAAGGAAAGCACAACATCAACAAAAGTAGTAATATCTCTGTAAATTGTGATTGGAATTACATTAAATCTATTTATTATTTTGGGGCTAATTAACATTTTTATAAAGTACAATTTGCCTATTGTGAAGTATGGTATTGTTTTTAGTGGAAGTGGAATTGTTGGGGTGCCCTGAGGAAAATAATTTCCTAAGGTCCCCAGGGGGAGGATGGGGTTTCGTGGAAATCTTTATTGATCATGTAAAATTAAGGGGTTCCCCTCCAAGCCATCCCGCCACGGGAAATGTCCCACCGTGTCTTCAGCAGGGCCAGAATTAAGGCTGCTGCACAGAATTCCTATCCCGTATTGAAGTCCAGTCCAGTCCAGCATCTGGCTAGCTTAGCCTGTGTTCCCAGCTGCGGTCCATGGCCATGCTGCTGCTTAAGACCACATGGCTGTGGAGAGAACAAGAAAATGCACGGGTTGAGTTCGGGTCATGGAACAAGAGTGAGCAAGGGAGGCTAAGAGCGAATAAGAGAACAGGAGAGAGCAAGAAGAGGGAACTCTTCGGATATTTTAATTTTCCAAGATTTCGTGCCCTTGTGGCTCCACCCTTCTAGCTAATGGTTGTTTTTTTCCCCCCAGGCTAGACTGACAGGCTAGCACTTCCTCTGTCGCACCCTGACTTGGCTGTGTATGCCTCCATCTCCCCCTTTATAGGGTCCCTTCCCCCAGTGATCTGCAGGGAATGGACCAGTGGTTCCTTGGGGAGCGTGAAGCTGTAGCTTCCTGCTGAAGCTGCACGGGTGACCATGCTTACGACGTCTGGCCTCCCCTTTGCTCTTTTTCTATTATTAATATTAGTAATAATATTAGTAAACTAGCTAATCGCAACGGTAAGAGTATAAATAGTCAGATGGGATTTTTCTGTGTTTGTCAGAAAGCTTTTTATTTTTAATGCCTTCATATACGTGGCATGTATTTCTTGTGTGTTTATTCTTAGAATGTTTGCTTGAATTAAGAGTGTCCCTTTGCAGTTTAATTGGGAGACAGTGGTGGAATGGAAGTGGACATGAGGACTTTGCACCCAGCTGGCCTGGTTTTCATACTGGCTTCGTCATTTGCTCCGGTGTGATTTTGGGCAAGATATGTAATCCTTCTGAGTATCTGTTTTCTTTCCTATAAAATGTAGGTAATAATGCTATCTACTTTTTAGGGTTGTTGTGAAAATTAAATGAGCTAATGTGTTAAGGGCTTAACACCATTTCTGGAAGTTAATATGTATTTAAAATATCTCTTTTTATTAACTAGTAATTTCTGATAAATAGAATATTGATTTCTGGATATTTCAATTTTATGGCTATATTAAATATTATATTTTAATAATTTTTGTTACATCTAGATTAGACTATAATACTATCTGCCAATAATATTTTCTTTCCCTCCCAGTTGCTATATACTTGATTTCCGTGTTCTATCACATCAAACTGCCTTCAAATTCCTAGGTAATAGTGATTAATTCTAATGATAACCATATTGGCTGTTACTTTAATAATTTTATTATTATTTTTATCATGTTAAGGAGCTATCTTCTGAGGTTGGTACTTTTTTTTTTAATAAAAAATGTGTGTTGATTTTTATTGGATAACTTTTCACAATTTTTTGTTTTCGTGATCTATGGCTTTTCTCCCTTGACCTATCGATGATCTTTATGTGTTTTCTATATATCTTTTTTCTTTAAATTTAGATTACTTAAACTAATCTCCCCAGTGCCCTCTGCCTCTGGCAACCACCAATTTGTTCTCTATCTATGATCTTGGTTTGTTTTTAGATTCCACATATAAGATAGAGCACAAGGTTTTTTACTTTCTCTGTCTGACTTATTTCACTTAGCATAATGCCTTAGAGATTTATCCATATTATCACAAATGACAAGATTTCATTCTTTTTTTATGGCTGAATAATATTCCATTATGTATATTTCTTTATCCATCATCCATAGATGGACACTTAGGTTGTTTTCATATCTTGGCTATTTTAAATAATGCTGCAATGAACACGGGGTACACATAGCTTTTTAAGTTAGTGTTCTCATTTTCTTTTGATAAATAACCACAATTCCACAACTGGAATTGATGAATCATATGGTAGTTCTATTTTTAATTTTTTCAGGAACCTCCATATTGTTTTCCATAGTGGCTGCACCGATTTATATTCTCACCAACAGTACACGAGGGTTCCCTTTTCTTTACATTCTTGCCAGCACTTGTTAATTCTTGTCTTTTTGATAAGAGCCATTCTAACAAGTGTGAGGTGATAACTCATTGGAGGTTTGATTTGTATTTCCCTACTGGTTGAGCACCTTTTCGTGCACCTATTAGCCATCTGTATGTCTTTGGGAAAGTGTATTTTCAGAGCCTCTGCCTAATTTTTAATCAGAGTGTTTGTTTTTTTTGCTATTGAGTTGTATGAATTCTTTCTATATTTCAAAAATTCATCCTTTATCAAACATATGATTTGCAAATATTTTCTCCCTTTGGTGGGTTACCTTTTCATTTTGTTGGTGGTTGCCTTCACTGTGCAGTAGCATTTTAGCTTTTTAGAAGCTTGATGCAGTTCATTGATTGTAGTTGACTTGTTTACTTTTGCTTTTGGTGTCAGATTTAAAAAATCATTGCCAAGACTTTCGTTAAGGAGCTTACCACCTGTGTTTTCTTTTAGGAATTTTATGGTTTCAGGTCTTAGGTTCAAGTCTTTAATCCACTTTGAGCTAATTTTTGTGTATGGTGTAAGATAAGGGTCAAGCTTCATTCTTTTGCATGTGGCTCTCCACATATAAATGTTCCCAACACCATTTATTGAAGACTTCCCTTTCTCCAGCGTATGTTCTTAGGTACTTTATCATAACATGACATTACCTTAGCAGTGGCCGAGGACATTTAAAGTATCCTTTCCCCAGTAAATCAAGAGCTTCATTGTCTTTTCTGTAACTTTTTGAGGACCTGCCTTGTGCCAGGCCCTGTGCTGGCCACGAGGGATGCTAATCGAGATGGAAAGGACAGAGTTTAAAAAATTCAAACTTGGGATGGGAAACCTTTACAACCAATATAATGGTGGAGAGTGCTCTTGGGAGACAGAAGAGAGAATGATCAGTTATTTCATGGGAAGGTATTGTCAGAGGTGCTAAGATTTGACTTTTGTTTCAGATACAAGCTTCTGTAGCATTAAGTCCTGGTTCTGATGTGCCAAGTCAATTTAAGGTGGAATTTCATACCCAGGTGGCTGATGATATGGTTGGGCTTGTTTGATTATTTGCTTAACACAAGGTGACAGTGAGGCTAAGTTCTTAGTCCCTGCTCCAGTTAGGTTTTGCCAGGAGCACACCAGCCAGCTGTCACCGAAACGGCTGCCATCATCCAGAGAGGAGCCAAGCTCAGTGCACCCCAACGGCAGGGAGAAGTCAGGCGCTCCAGGGTGTGTGTGTAGAGATGGTCAGCCCAAGAAAGCATGCCTCAAATTCTGTTACCTGAGTATTTTTTTTTTTAATTACCATCTTTCATCCTGGACACGAACTGCCCCTGTTGCCGGCTGGAGAGCACCACTGCTTGGTCAAAAAGACCGTGCACTTGTGCCCCTGTGGCAGCACATCTGTAACTGCACCAGATTGCGCAAGACAAGCTGCAGGGCATTTGGGTGGCTGCAGAATGGCATGAATAAAGCACTGTGCTTCCCTAGTGCTGCAAGACAGAAGCTCATGTGTAGCATCTGAGAAGTACACAGAAAATACCTCTGAGCATCCTGCTGTAATGATTAGAAAAAGATGGCTTCACGTGTGGGGTTCAAATTACCACTTTAAAGGCTTCTGAGCATGTTTCTGAATCATCTCTGAGTGGCTGCCAGAAAAGGGTGCAGGAGAACATGTATGAGTAATATGGAATGAGAAAGCAGCCAGAGAGATGGAAGCAGTTCTACATTACTTCCTGAGTCTGAAAAAAAAAAAAAAAAGGCCAAATTACAACTAGAATACCACTTGTCGGTTTGAAAATGTGTGGATCCTGATGGCATCAGGAAAACATGGACTGAAGTTCCTCCCAAGGTCATCACCACCACATCAGGGTGGGCTCCGAGGCCAGGCGCTATAGTGAAAAAGCTGTTAGTCCAGGCAGAAGAGGGGACCCACGGGACTGGGCAGATGCCCGGTGTGCAGACCTCCCCAGCCTGAGGACCTGCATGCCTGGGTGGGTGGGGCCAGTGTCCCCCTTGCAGCATAATGTGCACTGCAGGTTGCATTTCCTGGGATGTAGCCTCTGAGGTGGAGTTTAGTGTGCGGATGTTTATTGGAGTTCCCTTGAGATGGGCACTTGTGGAAAGGAGCAGGAGTGGGTGCAGGAAGGTGTTGAGATGCGATGCAGGCCCGACACCAGCTTCAGCCATCCCACAGGGAGCTCTGCAACTAGTATGGACTGTAAGAGTTGTCCTGAATTGGACTGAGGTGGCCAGACCTTCATACCCCCACATCGATCAGTTATCAGGTGAATGCTGTCCAAGAAGCAGGGTGACCTTGAGGAAGGCGGTTCTGTACAGCTCAGGCCGTCCCTGGCAGGCGCTGAGTTGGAGGGAATCGGCCGAGAGCAGCTGAAGCAACAGGTTGTTCTTTGAAGTGAGGTCTGGGTTGAACATTTGGATGTTCACCACAATACTCAGGGTGTACCTCCAAAATGTATACATACTTTGAATAATTAAATCTGAAAAGAAAGAATCATCAATTGAACTATTGGCTGCAAAGTATGCATACATTTTTAAAAAAATATATTTTATTGATTTTATTACAGTGAGGAAGAGAGAGGGATAGAAAGTTAGAAACATCGATGAGAGAGAAACATCGACCAGCTGCCTCTTGCACACCCCCTACTGGGGATGTGCCCGCAACCAAGGTACATGCCCTTGACCGGAATCGAACCTGGGACCTTTCAGTCCGCAGGCCGACGCTCTATCCACTGAGCCAAACCGGTTTCGGCGCATACATCTTTTTGGAACACCCTGTATATCACAATGCTATGTTTGTGTGTTTGTTCATTCATTCATGGAAGCACTCATCAGGCACAGTGTTCATTGTCCACTTACTAAAACCAGGCACTTCACTCTTCTAGGTCCCAGAGGTAGAGCACTACACAGACGAGGTTCCTGCCCTGAGGAGCAGGCTCGCCTTCCAGTTGGGAGATAGTTGGGAAACAAGGGGACCTGATGGGATAGGTGCTCTGATGGTCATAGAAGGACTGAGATGGTGAGTCCCTGAGGAGCGATGAAAGACCAGAAGGCACGTCCATGCGAAGATGTGGGAAGAACATTGCAGACTGAGGGGATAGCAGAGCAGAGGCTTGTAGGGGACATAGGCATGGTGTATTCCAGAGAAGACACAGAATGGCAAGAACACGGAGAAGCAGAATGAGATGAGGTCAAGGCAAGGCATTTAGATTTTCTTCTGAGTCTGCCAGGAGTTATTGGAGGGTTTGGAAATAGGAGGGGGCTTTTCTAGAGAGGGCACTTAGCACGTGCCAGTCCTATTTTAGGTGTTTCATATGAGTCAGTCATTTAATTCTCACAGCAGCCTTATCTAGTAGGAACTGCTATTACCCCCATTTTGCAGATGAGGAAACTGAGCACAGAGGTTAAATGACTTGCCTAAGGCCATAGGGCTGGTAAGTGGCAGAGCTGGGGACCCAATCTGGGGAGGTCAGGCTTACGATTTTGTGCTCCTGACCTCTTTCTTCTGGAAAGATCACCTGGTTAATATGAAGGGTAAGAGTGTATTTAGGAGGCCATTTAGAAGCCTGTTGCAGGCATTGTCCCTCTGGAGATGGATAGAAATGGCTACATTCAGCCTGTGGTGTGGACATGCCATTGGATCTGGGTATGGGAGGAAAGAGGAATCTGAGATGTCTCCTGAGTTTGACTTGAGCCAATTTATAAGATATGGATGCATATGAAAGGGGGTGCCCATACATGCTCTGTATTTTGGGGTTATGAAGGGTTGGGAGAAGTCTGGCTGTCACAGATCTGTTAGTGACCTGGAAGGAAAAGGAAACTAACTTACACGGATTCCTGTCAGGAACCCTTTCCTCCCTGCTGTCCCCAGAAATCATGTACTGTTCAAAGCTTGCTTGTTGTAAGCCCTTGTTATGGGACTGGTTGGCACCACTAGTATGGTGATGTTTAAGCTTGAAGGGATGATAACAGCTAATATTTAATAGGGAATTTTTTTGGGATTCTGTAAAATAAATTCTTTTACCAGGGATTGAACTTAGTGTATCGGGAAGATGCTCTAACCAACTGAGCTACCTGGCCAGGGGCTTGCTTTTCTGCTTTTACTAAGCACATTCAAGCTAATGCAAGAGAACTTGCACCAGCTCCTACAGCCACATCTCCTCACCTCTATTATCAGAGATATCTGAAGCCACTTCCTCCAGATATCCTATGGGTCCAGTTCTTATCTTCTCCAGCCATAATGCCCAGAGCCATCCCTTTTTTCTTTTAAATCATCTATTTTGTTTTTCTGCTGGATGATGTTACCAGCATATACGCATCAATCCTCTTAAAAGAAAGAAACAAGCTCCTTGATCCTCCTCACCCTCACCCATGACCAGCTCCCCAGCCTCTCATGTATTTGCAGCAGATCTTCAAGGAGTTGTTTATATTCACTGTCTCCATCTTCTCGTCAGCCATTCCCTTTCACACCCACTCTGGCTTTTTTCTGATCTCTTGCTCTATGGAGACTGCTCTGTCAAGGCCATCAGTGATCCCATGTGGGTAAATCCAATGGCCAGTTTTCAGTCCTCATCGTACTTGGCCCTTCAGCAGCGTTTGACCCAGCTCTTCCCTCTCTCCTCCTCAGTTTACCTTCTTTACTTGACGTCCAGCTCATCTTTCTGCCCGCTTTCTGCTTTCTGCGCACTGCTCATCCATCTCCTTTGCTGGCTCCTCTTTCTCCAATGTTTTAATGTTGGGGTACCCCAGAGTTCAGGGTCTTCCTCTTTATCTCTGCTCATTCCTTTGGTGATAGCAAATTGAAAAACATTGATTTCTTGATTTGCTTGTAACTACCAGATTTGTTCTTCTGGCCCGGACCTCGCTCTCTAAAACTTCAGATTCGTATATTCAACTACTTAGACATTTCTGTTGCATTATATTAGTATAACAGATATCATCCTAAATATGTCATTGAAGAACTGGGCAGATTTCCAGCCCTTTCCAATCTGCTCATCCCACCTTTTCAGTTCATGGAACCGCCATCCTTCCAGTTGTTCCGGGCCCAACATCTTGGGACCCATGTCAGCTCTACCTTCCTAAACCTCGGCTCCCTGCTGTCTTCCTAGGAGCCACCTTCAACTCCTCCTAGGATTTCACCAATAGCTGCCTGCCTCCTGCCTGGATCTTAACTTCCCCACTGTCTCTGTCAACATGGAGCCAGAGTGAGCCTTTAAAATGTAGATTAGATTGTGTCACTCTTCTGCTGAGAACTCACCATTTCACTTGGACCCAAATCAAGGCCCTGCAGGCTCTCCCCCACCCCACTCCCTCTGCTTAAGCCACACACTGCTTTGGGCTGTTTTCCAAATACACCAGGAAAGCCCTTGCCTTGGGGCCTCTTGTTCTAGCTGTTCATTCTTCCTCTCTATCTCTTCTAACTCCCTTATAGCCTTCAATTCTGTGCCCTAATGTCAGTTTTTCAGTGAGATCCACCAGTATCACCTTATTGCCTCCTGCCTTCCTTCCACCTTCCCCCTTCCCCCTTCCCCCTCTCTCCCTTACATCACCCCACTTTTTATTTTTTCATAGCTCTTGCTACCCTCTAACAGATGTTGCCTGTTTCCTCTGCTGATGGGGATTTGTGTCTATTTTCTTGCCTGGTATAGTAGCCCAAGTGCCTGAAACAGGGTCTAGTTACTAATTTCTAGTACATAGTAAGAGCTTAATATGTATTTGTTGGATGAATGAAGGGGCCCTGATTCAATCAGATGGGGCCCATCTGATTGCTAAAGGAATAGCTCTCCTTTCTTCTTGAGAGGGGAGATGAGTTCCTTGGAGATCAAAGGCAATGTCTTTTTGTTGTATTGTTTTACCGTAGGTGGTGAGAGCAAGCTGTCTTTTCAAAGACACATATTCCAGGATGCTCAGTACCTGACTTCTGCAGTGCTGGTAGCTGCCAAAGGGACTTGCACATGTGACTGTGGAATTAAGCACCTGCATCTTAGTCGCCTGCAGTTTGACTACTTACTGGAAATTCGGGTCCCCCCAGAGGCTACCTGTGTGAAACATAGAGTTAATTTTTAAAACTTTATCAGTGCTTTGGGTAATGCACATTTTTGCCCTGTCTCCTTCTGCAACTTTCTGTTCCAAAGGAGAGAAGTTGTGTGAGTGGCTTCTGGTCCTCTGTGACATTTGCATGCTGTCTTAAGCTAGCATCCTCTCAGTTGGGACCGAGCTGGGCGCTCATTGTCCGTATCATTTCTTTTTTTTTAAAAAACTTACATTTTTATTTATTTCAGAGAGAGAAAGGGGGAGGGAGAAAGGGATAGAAACATCAATGATGAGAGAGAATCATTGATCGGCTATACTTCCTGCATGCCCCTGCTGGGGATCGAGCCCACAACCCCAGACATGAGCCCTAACCGAGAATTGAACCCTGACCTCCTGGTTCATGGGTCGATGCTCAACCACTGAACAACACCAGAGGGGCTAATATCTTAAATTGTACCCATTTGATTTCTTAATTGCACAGCCCTTGAAATTTGTTTAAGCCCTGATTTGATTATGTGTCCAGTTCTGCTAGTAGCCTTTGAGCTCCATGAAGGCAGTGCTGTGTTGTATCTGTCTTGATGCACTGACATCACACATGGCAGGGTTTAATGAATATTTACAACATTGTGAGTGACATTGCTTAAAGCGGAACCTCATCAGAAGTTATGCATTAGGCGGATGAACACAGTTCTGGAGAAGGATGGTGGTGATGATTACACAACAATACGAATGTCCTTAATACCACTGAACTGTACCCTTAAAAGTGGTTAGGATCGTAATATTATGTTATGTGTATTTTACCACAATAAAGCATTTGGGGATTGAAACTCATGTATTAGGTATCCCACCAAATATGATACTAGCATCGTTTTACTGGATGAGCCAAAGCCAGAAGGCATGGAGATTGTTACTGAGGCACATGGAATTGTGTCAGTTTTGAGCTATTAAAATGCCCCTTGTCTGTGCTATCACTCAATGTTTATAATTGTCATTCACTCTGCAGTTTGTCTTCAGTCCCTTGTTCCTTTGCTAAACTGATAATTAGTGATCACCTTTCCATCAAGCCTAATATTTTACATTTCTACATTTTGAAGTCATAGAAAAGTAGAATTAGAGCTCAGGATCAAAGGCTTGGGTCCTGGAGTCAGACTGGGTTCATGTCCAGCGCTGCTATGTACTGCCTGTGTTCTTGGCCTTTTTGTGCTTCAGTTTCCTTACCTGCAAAGGTGATGATAATGGACCCAGCCTCATTCCTCCCCTCCGCGTCCCCTTACTTGGCTGTTCAGTCTTACTGTCCTTGGTTTCTAAAGGCAATCATGAAGAAATCTTCCCCTTTGTTTCAAGTCACAGTCATCTTTATGTTTTTGTGTTTTGAATGTTCAAGACCATCTCTGTCTCTTCTCCCAGAGCTGGTATCCCTGGATATATCCCATTATTCAGCTTAAGGGTCCCCTGAGGCCTTTGCTAACCTCTAGCCACCCCCACTAACCCCCACTAGAATATGGACTCTTTAACAGGTATCTGTAAGCTTCCAGAGAGAAGGACTGGGGCTGTCCTCTGGGCACCTGGCATAGTGCCCTGTGTGAAACAACCGGTGATCAGTAAGTAGGTGAATCAGGCAGCAAAGAAAGCATAAATGGAATTGTCCCCTTCTCGGCCCCAAGAGAAATTCAGTATGATTCAGGTTTGGCTCACTTCAGTGTGTGCTCCAGTCAAATAGCTTGGTTGTTGACTTGAAATTTGGAGAAAGGTTTCATAGGTGCCGAGGGGATAGGATCAAGCCTTCTTGCCTGCGTTCCCAGCCCTCTTCAGGCAGGGCAGCCAGGAGCTGGGCAGCCAGGAGGATGCAGTGATCAATAATCCTGCACCCGAGTCCAAAGGAGAATGGCGCAACCAAGTGAAGATTTGGGAAATAGGTCCTTGGAGGTATTCCTCGCTGAATTCGGTTTTGGACCTTTTATTTGTCTCAGTAGCTTAGGGCTGAAGAAGTAGGTTGTCTTAGACACGTGAGGAAGCAGACTTTTCCCAGCTGGGTTCAGACTGGGGCAGGGAGTCTGCTACTTATACAACTGATGGCTTGTACTGCTTTGGGCAGTTGTTTGCATGAGTTCATGTCTTCTTCTATTTCTACTGATTGAACGAGGAGCCAAGCTGGGCCAAGTACCTGGAGAGAGAGAAAGAGAGAGAGAGGTAGAGATAGAGATAGAGATAGATAAAGAGAGAGATAGATAGATAGATAGAGAGATAGATAGATAGATAGAGACAACATTGAATACTAGAGGCCCGGTGCACGAAATTCGTGCACGGGGTTGTGTGTCCCTCAGCCCAGCCTGCACCCTCTCCAATCTGGGACCCCTCGAGGGATGTCCTACTGCCCGTTTAGGCCCGATCCTACCTGTAGGATCCTACCTGTAGAATCGGGCCTAAACGGGCAGTCGGACATCCCTCTCACAATCCAGGACTGCTGGCTCCCAACTGCTCACCTGCCTGCCGTCCTGATTGCCCCTAACTACTTCTGCCTGCCAGCCTGATCACCCCCTAACCACTCCCCTGACAGCCTGATTGATGCCTAACTGCTCCCCTGCCAGCCTATTTGCCCCTAACTGCCATCCCCTGCAGGCCTGATCACCCCTAACTGCCCTCCCCTGCAGGCCTGGTAACCCCTAACTGCCCTCCCCTGCAGGCTTGATTGCCCCCAACTGCCCTCCCTTGCAGGCCTGGTCCCTCTCAACTGCCCTCCCCTGCTGGTCTGATTGCCCACAACTGCCCTACCTTGAAGACCTGGTCCCTCCCAACTCCCCTCGCCTGCTGGCCATCTTGTGTCCACATGGGGCAGACATCTTGTGTCCACATGGGGGCAGCCATCTTGTGTGTTGGAGTGATGGTCAATTTGCATATTATTCTTTTATTAGATAGGATTAGATAGGATAGAGGCCTGGTGTACTGGTGGAGGCCGGCTGGTTTGCCCTGAAGGGTGTCCCGGATCAGGGTGGGGGTTCCCTTGGGGCGTGGGGTGGCTGGGGCCTGTGGTGGTTTGCAGGCCGGCCACGTCCCCCAGCGACCCAAGTGGAGGCCCTGGTATCTGGGATTTATTTATCTTGTATAATTGAAACTTTGTAGCCTTGAGCGGAGCCAAGCCTCCTGCTCGCTCTGTGGCCACAGCCATTTTTGTTGGGATTTATTTATCCTCTGTAATTGAAACTTTGTAGCCTTAAGCAGAGGCCAAGGCAGGCCAGGGCAGGCGGAAAGCTTGGCTTCCTCCATTGCCAAGGAAACCCAAGCCTCCTGCTCGCTCCGTGGCTGCAGGCATCTTGGTTGGGTTAATTTGCATACTTGCTCCTGATTGGCTGGTGGGTGTGGCTTGAGGGTATAGCAGAGGTATGGTCAATTTGCATATTACTCTTTTATTAGATAGGATATACCTGTGTGTTTGTGAAGGGTAGAGGAGAAACGATGCTCTTAGGATTCTTGGCTCCATGGAGTGGTTTAGATCCTGGATGAGGGTAGAGAAGTTTTAGAAACCTGAGCTGACATCTGTTTTCATGAAGGAGTATTATGTGATCCATGGGCCTAAACAGGATTTGTCAAGACCTAGGGGCCAAGTAGTGCACAAAATGTGGAGGCGGTCCCTGTACTTCAGCTGGGAACCAGCTCCCTCTGGCACCAGATGAATCTTGGAGGATATCTTTGGTCAGCACCAACATGTGTGGGGTACAAGTAATGAGGTTTGAGTAAATGTTAAATCCAGTTGAAATAGGATTTCATGATGGACTGGCTGGTCTCTGTGCCTGATTTCAGTGATCTTGTTGGCTAACCTGTGTGACCATTCTCCTCCATTATACTGTTGTGACTTGGAGCCCAGCTGGCAAGTTCAGAGCTGCCAAAGTAAGAAGATGCTTCTGGGCCTGTACTGTCCAGGGTAGAGTACGTGTGCTGTGGGACTCAGACCTGGGTCTCTCCTGACCCTGCTGTGTGACCTTGGGAGACTCTCTTACCCTCTCTAACCTTTGCTTTTCTCATTGGCAAAATGGAAATAATAAGATTGTGGCGAGGATTTAAGGAAATCAAAGATGTGAAGGGTTTGCACAGCGTGACACTTGATAGTTATTGGTGTTGCTGTTAATATTATTATTTATCCCAGTATGCAAATTAGAATCCACTTACTCCCATGGAGCAGTTTTGCTTTTCTGTATAAATTTGTGTAAGGTAACTCATTTCCTGCTCACCAAAGTTTTTTGAGGGAAGCTGTTGTCACCTCCATTTTTCAAAATGAAGAAATTGAGGCCCAAAGGGGTGCAGTTTGTTTCCTCAGCTCCCACAGCTGGACTGAGGTGTGGAAGGTGAGCATTTTGGGGAATTGGTGCAGGGCATTGCATTTATGCTAGCATCACTGGTAAATGGTAGCACTTAGAAACATTTACCACTCAGTTGGTTACAGACACACAGGTGCATGTAATGTCACATATGTGGTGTGTTTTTGATCAGCTTGTCTCAGGTCTCTCTAGGAACTTAATGGACTCAAAAAAATTGCATGGGGTGCAACTCTAAGGTAGGAGGCTGAACTTAATATAAATCAGGCAGGAAAGATGAGCCCACATCTGTACAGACATACTGTATGTCAGCATGGGGCGAGCGGTTCTACTGAGCGTTAACATCTATAGAACACTTCTCATGTGTGCCCCTTAATCCTCACGGCAAGCCCGCTGCCACTGCCGCGGCTCACAGATGAGGAAGCAGCGCTGGGAGTTCAGGGACTCTGTACTGAGTGTAGTGAGGGGCCAGGCCTTGAACCCTTGCAGCCAGACTCCACGCCCGTGCTGTCACCCTCTGTGCGGCCCTGGGGGGCGGCTGATGAACACAGTTCATCAAAAACGAGCTGTGAACCGACAGATGAAAGAAGAGGTCTGTGAAACACGTGAAGGCTCTTTTGTGAACCAGAATGTACTTAAGTTGTTTTCTCTGTGTGTCAGCAAAGAGCCACCATGAACTGACTCCCGGGTCGTCTGGCAGGGGCTGATTTAGGGGGATTTGCTCAACTCTACCAGCTGGTTAGCAACACAGAGCTTTTAACATTTCAGGGGGAGGAAATGAATAAGCAGGTGTTAGGGATGAAGCCAGCCAAGTCTGTGGGATTGGCTGAAAGGTGAATTCTGTGGAAAGAAGTTTTGACATACAGTGCAGACATCTCTAGACCCAATTATGAACCCGAGTTCCCTGTAAACAAAAGTCGGGAAATCAAATTTGTTGGTCAGTTCCCCATTTCTCACAGATAAGACTTGTCAAAAGAAATCTTTGTTTGTATTATTTGTAGATAAGGGAGGTTACCTGGTTTAGGTGGAATAAGTCAGATGGAAAAGGAAAACCAGTTGCCCAGATATTATCAGGTGACAGGCATCCTTCATTGATTTTAAATGTCATAAAATTGTCATCTGGAATTTTTGAACAGTCAGAATGTTTATATTTTCTATTATGTTGTAACTATTAATGCCTCATACATATTAGTGAGTCTTTTATTCCATAAAATACACGAAACCATACTATGCTTAACATTTTTGTTTGTTTACTCAAATACTATCAGGAATCTGCTTTACATTGCCTTTTTGTCCTTTGGGAGAAATAGAAAATTGGGATATTTTTGAAGAATTGACAGAGTAAGGCAAGATTTCTATAATCCCTCAGCAAAAGCCACGTGGCAGTGGTCAAGTGTGTGCCCATTATTTCATGACAGAAAATACAAAGTTGTGAGAACTGAAATGGACAAGCGCTTTCTTTTCTCTCAGGTTCTACAGCAGTCACTCTTGTTCCTCATCTCCCCGAGTCACGTCTACATGGGCATGAACACAGCCCCTTCCTGAGAGTCATTGGCTGTATTTTGGTTGATCGTGTTACTCAAGGATTTCCTGGGGGTTCTCTGCTCTGAAATCCCGCTGTGCTCCTGAGGGGAGCCTGGTTTGCCATGCTCTTGTCAGTCTTCTGGCAGGCCCAACTTGGAATGCAAATGAGGAAAGGGAGGGAGAACCGGGAGCAAAAGGTTGGACAACATTGTAATATTTACTTCTAAATCAGAATGAATGGACAGCTTTCCACAAAAGGGAAAATAGACTGCCAAGTTATCATCCAGCTCCGTGTGGGACACTCAGCCGTTCATGCTGCTAGATTTATTGTAGAGACTGGAAAGTAACATTAATGCAATTTTTAAACTCCCTTTTCAGAAATTAGAGCCAGACTCGGGCCTTAGCAGTAGTTAACATTGCTTAGGATGTGAGGGAAGACCGGACAGAAAAGCTCTCAGCATGTGTTAGGCTTTTCAGCTGATTCCTGGGGAAGACTGCTCACCTGTGCATCTGCTCGGCCAATCCAGCCTGGTGCTCCTGAAGGTTCCACCTCCCCAGATGAGAGAGGCACCAGGCATTTCACCAGCACCTACAGGGCTGCTACCTGCCGCAGGATGCAAAATGAAAATGCAGCTGTTGTCACGGCAGCCTGACTTGCAGAGAGACTAACAAGTGGCTGACAGTGGTGTACCCTCCAGAGTGTGGGGTGCAGCCTGGGTTACTACAGGGCCCGAGGGCTGGACTCCTGGGTCTGTCGTCTTGACGAGTGGTCTCGCCCTGACTGCTGTTTCCTAGCTGTGGGATTTTGAATAAGATGCTTTACCTCTCAGAGCCTCTGTTTCCACGGCTTTAAAATGTGAAATAATTACTTCATAGTTCACAAGGTTGCTGCATGGTGAAGGCAAAGCTCTTGGCAGTGGCCTGTTAAAGACAAGGCTGTGTGTGTGTGTGTGTGTGTGTGTGTGTGTGTGTGTGTGTGAGTGTGTGTGTGTGTGTGATGGTCCTTGCTGCAGAGAGGAGAAACAAATGAATCCTCACAGGTTCTATTTTGTCTGGGGAATTAGGGTTAAACTGGGTGTGAGCTCACAGAATGTCTCTAACCTCCTTCCCATACCCATGGGGATTCAGAAAGAAAAAAAAAATACTCAAGCAAATACTTGATTGTGGAAATTGCGGGGAGAGTTCTGGCATCTCCTTTATTTACCACTAACTCATGTTTCAAAAAGACCAAGAGATTTCTGTGTAAGAACTATATACTATTTAAGCATGAAACAGCTCTGAAAAGACACATTTATTTCCAAATTAAACACTTCTAAGAGTTTTTTTTTAATTTTAGAGAAATGTCAGAAAATGCAGTCAATAGAAGATAATAAAATATACTCATCATAATCGATTTCCCAGAGATAAGCACTACTGCTAACATTTTGGTATATGCTTTCTCCCCTCTCCCCTCCCAGCCCTTCTCTCTGCTTTGTGGATATTATTAATCTCCCATTATTGGTCATTTATGAGCTTTACCCCTTCTATTATAAGTAATGTTCCAGTGAATATCCTTGTAACTAAGTCTTTGCATGGAACCTAAATTCCTTCTTTGGGAATGTACCCAGCAACGGGAGTGATGGGTAAACTGGTATATACATTTAAGACCTGTCATACAGGTCACCAAGCTGGTGTACAGATTTGTGAGTATACAAAATGTACTACTTTACTCTGCTGATCATATTGTATTTTCCTTTACTCCGCCTTTGCCAACACTTCCTGATTTGGTACCAAGGCAAACAACAACAACAAAACCCCTCCAAAATGTCCAGTATAATAGTTCAATTTTCACTTCTTTCACTCTGTAATGAAATAAAAACTAGTTTTCATTTTCTTCTGGCACATTATTAAAGTTCTTCTTCAGTGAATTGCCTATGGATGCCCCATCACCCCTATCTTGGGAATTCTTTTTTTATAGAGTAACATTTTGTTACATATTGCAAATATTTAAATAGATTTATATTTAACCTGAAATACACAGCTGTAAGTTTCCTGTTTGAGAAAGATAATAGCACTTGTGAATGGGAGCACAAGAGACAAATCTGAAGAAGTTGACCTTGAGCAACCGTCTGGAAGCTTTTAGAACTGACACCACATTTTACTGAAGGAAATAGGCAGGCAGGAAAGTGCACATATCATAAATTGTACACTTCCATGAGTTTCATAAACCAAACATATTTATGAAATCAGCACTAAGCTCCAGAAACAGACTATCACTAACAGTTTCAAAGCCACCCCCATCCCCCATCCCTTCCCTGGGCAAGGTTACCAGCCTAAGTTAGTTGTGGCTGTTTTTGTACTTTATAAATCCGTTCTCCTTTTGTATCTGCCAGCTTCTCTTTTTCTCTACTTTCTGCCTAAAAGATTCACCTACATTTTGTGTAGTTATAAGCATTCATTCTCCTTGCTGTGTGATATTTCATTGTATGAATATGCCACAATTTATGATGGACATTTGTAGTTTCAAATTTTTGGTTGCAAATAGTGCTGCTGTAAGGTACCCCTGGTTTTGAGAATAGAACTGACATTTTAGCAAAAGTTCACGTGCCCACAATCTCCTTCTGACCTCTCTCCCTACATCTCTTGAGCCAAGTGAAACACAGCAAGGGCCAGCAGTGCAGTGCAGTGCTTGTAATTTGTCTTTCCTTGGTTTTACTTTCAGTAAGGATGAAAGTAATGAAGTTCTCTAAGGGTTTGAGTACTGATTCAGGCCGCACTGTCATGTGAAGAATTGTATTTTACATTATATTTTCTTCTCTATCAGTTCTTGATTCATCCTAGTAAATTGAAGGTTCAGATTGTCTTAAGAGGAGTTTATTAACTTAGTGGTTATACAAGCAGCCCTCTTAGGTTTACTAGTTTAATGAAAACCACATCTTTGGGCTAAGGAATTGGATTAAGGCCATGTGTGTACATGAGTTGATGTTGAGAGATGTACCAAATCTGGATCACACTGCTGTATGATCTTTTGGTAGAATTAAATAAAAAGCATTAAAATTATAGCTGCCTTTTACCAGCTTTATGTCTAATTTTTCCCCCCCCTCTCTCTAGATTCTTTGGTTGACATGAGTTTTGAAGTTCTACCCCATTCACTTACCAGCCTGTGGCAAATGCAGTCCTCACCAGAGTGAAGATGAAAGGCTGAGAGTTAAAAAAAAAATAAAAATCCACGTGCAACATAAAAATGCTCTACCTGTAAAGAATTGGCAGGGTTACTATTTTCTCTTTCTCTCTCTCCCTCTTCATCTCCTCTCTCCCTCCCTACCTCTTTCTGTCTGGTAATCTCTGTCCCCTTCCCCTATATGTGTAGGGAAAAGGCTAAATTCTTACATTTGTATTCTTTAATCCAGCAAGTGTGTGTACATCTATTTAAAAGTCACTAATACTTTCCCAAACACATCTAACCTGATAGTTCATAGAATCAAGGAAGGCCAGATATTTGCTGATACATTTCCAATTTTATCAGTATTTCTGTAAACTGTGGATCACTTTTTTACTTTGCTCAAAAAATAGGCTAAATATTAATCTCCACAGCAACTTCCATGAGGTGGGTATTGAACACATGAAAAGTGTTAACCTATTTGAACAGAGGAAACACTGATGCTGGGAGAGAGGAAGTCTGTGGTGTAGTAGTTCCTGTCCATTTTCCTTGCCCTTTATCTGTTTGCTTATTCTCATTCTCATTGCTTTATTGTCCTTAATATTTTATCTGCCATTAAAGGATAGCAGTCTTAAGTTTATGAATAGGAGGATAGTGTTTTTTTTTTTAATATATTTTATTGATTTTTCACAGAGAGGAAGAGAGAGGGATAGAGAGTTAGAAACATCGATGATAGAGAAACATCGATCAGCTGCCTCTTGCACACCCCCTACTGGGGATGTGCCCGCAACCAAGGTACATGCCCTTGACTGGAATCGAACCTAGGACCTTTCAGTCCGCAGGCCAACACTCTATCCACTGAGCCAAACCGGTTTCGGCGAGGATAGTGTTCTTAATCGATAGTCTAGCAATAGTGAATGGGGGCATAAAGAACCAGAGCCCACCTGTTGCAAAATGCTGCCATAAGTGACTCCCTCTGTCCTTTCTTCATCCTCCCTCACCTGTTTGGAGCTGTGCTTTCTTTCTGGCATCTTGTTTCTTGGGGTCCCATTTCCATGCTCTCCAGAGACACCCCCATATCCTCTCCTCTGGGGCTTGATCCTGATCAGATAGATGCTGTTGCTGCTGCTGCTGCTAACTGAAAACAGGAGAGGCAGGAACTTGTCCTGTCACTATCAGATGGTACCTGCAAATCCCGCCCCTTTCATTCAATTACTTATTCATCCACAGAATAATTCTCTAGTGCCAGTGATAAGTAGGCACAGAGATACCACAGCTAACAAGATTCCTGTGTGAGAAATGCTCTTGTAGGCATTGGGTGGGCCTGGGGCAACCTCAGAGGATGGGAGAGAAGATGCTGAGGGTGGTTCCTCTGGCTCAGGCTTTATTCATTGGCGTTAGCCTTGTAGACAGCCGGCCTTCGGGGAACTGAGAAGTGACATGTGCTTCTACAAGATTTTTAGGCAATGGAGTCAGGAACACCAGAACTTTCAACATTGCTTCAGTTTTCTGTACTCCACAAAGAGTTTGCTTTTGCATTCTTGAAATATGTAATTTTAGCATCCACAAGGTGTCTATTTCCCAGTGTTTTTTGTCTTTTTCCTCTGTGGTTTGAAGCTTATTTGCCAGGCTGGGTTGTGCATTTTGGATGGGATTTTTCAGAATGTTACTATCCTCAGTGACTTTACAGAATCTACTGGTTCACTGTTAAGGGGCCTGTTGTTTTGTTTGTTTGTTGGTCTTCCTTTCTGTGATCAGCCCAGCAGAGCACAAAAGAAGTTCAGGACTTGAGATCACCAGCAACTAGTTTTCAATGAGACAAGGTCAAGGCCAAGTCATGGCACAAGTGGGGAAGGAGAACCCAAATGCACTAGCATCATATTTTGATTTAATGACCTGATAAAATTGTGTGGCACATTTATATCTTCATGACCTGATTAGTGAAATTAAGCTAACTCAGGACTTCTGTTTTCTCATTTTTCAGTGCTTATGTAGAAAAGTGGCTACAAATTTGGCTTCAGGAATATGTATTTCTGAGGGAGATATTTATTAAAAAGTAATTAAATAAAAATCCTCCTAGACCCCATGAAAACCCTGATGCTTTTGCAAATTATTTTAACTCTTTAACAACCTTCAAATAGGAACATAACAAGACAGTTCACATTGGATAAGTAAGCGGTTTTGGGGTGGGACTGGGGCAACCTCAGAGGATGGGAATTTTACCAAAACATTTGGGAGTTTCTCTAAAGGTAAAAGTTTTTGGACCGATTTGCTATACCTGCCAAGGACTGCAATCTATTGAATAGGTTTTAATTCCTTCATCATTTCATTATTTCTTTCTCTTGCACTAATAAAACTGCTCCTGTAATGTACTTTCATTACATAAAAACTAAACCTTCGTTTTAGATTCCTTCAGTGGATTGAAACACGGGAGTATACAACTATGTCAAAACCCCACCTTTGAAACCTTATCTGTTTAGTGCAGAGGTATACAGGATTGTTTAAGTGATTACTTTTCTGATTGTGTTATTAAATTAAAATTTATATTTTTACACATACTTTGATTTTTTTTACCCTACAATGAATGTTACGTTTATCTTGATAGCTTTATTAAAAAATAACCACATTTACAAAGGACTGTTTACTCACATTTGGAGCCATTTAAATTTAAATGGTAGAGGCCATTAAATGGGCCAAAACACAATTCTTGGAAACATTACAGACAACTTCAGGAGGCAGGTACAAGCCACACAAGGTCAGGAGAGAGACTGGGTCAGAGATCTTAGGAGTTGCTCAGTGGTTCTGATGTATATGGAAGAAAGCTGGTGTATTGGATGGAAGGGGTGTTGGGTCCAATAAAGGCTTAATTGGAGAAAAGATAAATCAGAGACGGGCAGCTGCATGGCACAGGTGAATTGGTGATGGGGATGAGTATTGTTTTCTGCCATTGGGAGGGGTGTGACGGTCAAGGTGGGCTGGAAGAGCACTTTCTGTTGTGGGGTGGGGTGGGGGAAGGAGGAGCAGAATGAAAGGAAAGACAGGTGCATAGAGATAAATGCCTATCTTGGTTTGATTCTGAGTAATTTATGAGGCCCTTAGCCAGGAAGACTATGGCCTGAATATTGCAGAAAGAGGTTATGATTATAAAGAATCAGTGTTTGGATAGAAGATCCGTAATTTGCAAATACCATTGTTATTTGACAGGAAAAGACAGGTTTGTGGTGTAGATTAGAAAATTAGGTTGAAAATAGAAAAAAGTGTTTATTTCTGTCTCTCCTGGACCTTAAGCAATTGCCAGTAATGCACAGGAAGGAAGACACATAAGGATGAGCTTCCTTCACTCACCCCTTTGTGAGGCTGGGTTACTTGAGAGCTAAGGGGCGGCAACTTCTCTCTGAGGGAGCCAAGAGTGAAGTCTCAATGGTTGCTAATATTCTGCTGAATGAATGGTGAAATGCTTTCAATTTATAGGGAGAGAGAGTATTGCTCTTGCTCTCTGGATCATACTAGGATTTTTGCCCCTTACAAATTAAAGGAATAGATTAAAGAGACCCAATAGAATTATATAAATTGTCCAGCATAATAAAATTGCCTGGATTATGTGTTTGGGTCGCTGTCTTCTCCAGCTCTTCTTGAGGGCTTTAGAGCTGGACTGGGCAATGAGATGAGTGAGGATGGAAGAATTTTAATATCTGAATGGCTTGGCAGTAAACTTAAATTTCTTGCCAAGAAATAGGAATTTCTACTTGTGTCAGCAAGATGTGAATTAAAGAAGAAAGAAAAGTTAAAAAACAAACACACAAAAAAAAACCCCATATGGAAGCCCTCAGTTATTAATATTGTGTTGTTGAGTTGAACGAATCCCTGAGGTGTTAGGTGAGGGATGATCAATCTCATTGAAAATCTGAATTTGAGGAGACTCACCTAAGACTTTACCAAACTGGATCTTGTCCAAACCTACTCTGTGACTGCCTGTCTGGTCCACACTCCTGTATTCAACATCTGAAGATGAGCCCTTTGCATCCCAATAGCCTACTCCAATGTTGACTATTGACCACCCAGTCTTCTGCACCAACCCTGTGGTCCATCCTTCCCTTCTCAGATAGTTTCACATACAGAGAAATCACAGTTCTAAGGCCTGGAAGAGCAGCAACCTTTTTGCTGTTACTCCTCTCAGAAAGTCAGATTTGGTGCTAGGACACATGGAAACCTTGACATGGTGCATCCATGTGAACCAAGTGCGGAGAATGGCAGACCTGGGTCAGTTTGCATTCTCTGTGTTGACTCAGACAACCCTAATCCTTCTGAGCTCAACTTTTCATCCAAGGCGCAGAAACACTCTCTTGGAACCCTGACAACATTTGGCCAGGAGATTCTTGGTTTGGTGGGAACAGAAAAGACTCAAAACTTTAGTCTGGCATCCCTCTTAACAAAAATACATGCCGGTCTGGTTCATCCTATCTTCAAAAACGGATCCTTTGGGATTCTTCTGGCTCAACAGAGGGCACTTTCCCTTGTACTTGAAACAAGGCGCATTGAATAGCCTGCTGTGTGGGAAATGGCCTTTGTCACCTTCAACTTCCAGAGAGAGTGGCACTTTGAACATAAGTGTGTACTTGTTTGTTTTGTGACTGTTCTTAAACAAACAGACGACCCAGACAACTGCAAACACAACCGAAGCTGGATAAGAAGACAGACCTTTAATCATATGTATTTCAGATTTTATATTTAAATTTTATTATTAACCCTAGTGCTTAGCACAGAGGAAACAGGAAACATTTTCTACCTCTAAGTTATGATAAAAGCCAAAAATTCTCCATTTTCACCGTATAAATGGATAGGTTCGAGTTATAGGGAACTGGTTTGATCCCCAACTTATTGACTTCAAACTTTGGGGAAGTTCATTTCTCTAAGTCTGTTTCATCCATAAAGTTCAGTAATATTATTACCTGCCTCACAGTTATCTTAACGTTTAGAAGCATCAACACTAAGTACTTTGAAAATGGTGCTGCCTTAATTTTTGTCTATATTTCCCAGGTATGCTTTGTTGTTTTACTGATGGGTGTTTTTAGCACGTCCTGAGATAGGTAAGTTGAGGATGGCACCCTTTTTTGGTAAATTTTTACAGCTAATAAATATTTTTGGATTTATGTGGGCCATTTGGTCACTATTCAACACTGCACTTGAAGCAGCCACAGACAATACAAAAATGAGTGAACTTGGCTATGTTCCAATAAAACTTGATGGACACTGAAATTTGAATTTCATGTACTTTTTATAATTCACAAAATATTCTCCTTTTGGTTATTTTTCGACCGTTAAAAATGTAAAATCCATTCTTAGCTCATAGGCTGTACAAAAGCAGGCAGTGGCTATAGATTGCCAACAATCACCCTAACAGAATTTGCTTAATCTTTTTTATAGTAAATATTGTTTATGGAGAAATATTAAAATGGATTTCTTGGGAAGGTTCAAGTGTCTCAAGTCATTGTAGAAAATCAAGTAGAGGGCAGTTTAATATTTTCTGTGCATATTTCAAGGGACATACTTGTCTGGTAAATGCTGTTTATGACTCAAAATAAAGAGGTGGGTGAAAGAGATGACCAGTTGTAATTATAGGTCATTCACTTGGATCCTTTTTCTGGTTGTGAAACAGCAATTATTCTCTCCCAAGCTATCGGGCCTGGTTCTTGGTGAAGGTGTATGTTGATTTGTCCCCTAGAGGATTCACAGCACTTTTTTCTACATCATCCCATCTTTTTCTAGGACATTGATAAGAACTTGAGTGGAGTACATGACTGATGTCTCATTTTATACAAGAGAAAGCAGCAGCCCAGAGAAATTCTGTGACTTGCCTGAGGTTCAATCAACATTAGCCATAGGACCAGGCCTGGAAACTCAGCCCTCCGACTTTTGGCCCAGAACACTTGGATCCCAGTAGCCTGCTTTGTGTTATTATTAAATAGATGACAATAGTGGTAGTACCTGGCATTCATAAACATAGAGTTTATATCAAAAGATCCTGCCCGGCCGGCGTGGTTCAGTGGTTGATCATTCATTGACCTGTGAACCAGGAAGTCACGGTTTGATTCCTGGTCAGGGCACATGCCTGGGTGGTGGGCTCAATCCCCAGTAAGGGTTGTGCAGAAGGCAGCCAGTCAATGATTCTCTCTGATCATTGATGTTTCTATCTTTCTCTCCCTCTCCCTTCCTCTCTAAAATCAATAAAAATATATATTTTAAAAAAGATACTTTTTATAATACTATTTTATTTAATACTCAGAAAATTCTGTCAATAAGAGGGACAAGTTTTATCATCCTCCTGCTATCTAAAATGACAATATGATATAGCTTAAGTTACCCTGGGTCATACACCCATTAAAGGCTAGAGAGATGTCTGGGACCTAGGTTTTCAAACTCCTTTTTTATTATACCATGCTGCCTTATTATATGGCATGGAGGTGATGTCATTAATACCCAAACATTAAAAAATAAATTGAAAAATAACATCCTGCCCTGTCTCAGCCCCTGGCAGTGATTTTTAGTGGAGATTTGTATTATGAGAATTTTTGCTTTCAAAATGCTGCCTGCACCTCCTGTAAATGGTTGAATTAAGTGACTTTATTTTTGGTAAGTGGCCCATGTAAGTTTATTATTTATTTATTTTGGTTCTTTTTGCTTCAGCTCCTTTGGCGAAATGAAGCACTGCTGTATTTTTATTGCGTCCCCCATCATTAAAAGAAATTGGAAAGACGCTTGTTATTTTAATATTGCATGGGTAGAAATATATCTGGCACTTTTAGGAACAGTTACAATTCCTAATAGTGCATTTTAAGAAGTAATCTGGTTTTCTGGTTTTTGTTCTTGATTGAAAAAAAGAGAAAACTTTGTTCAATTTGCTAAAGTTTGATAATCATCTTCCGTGGGGGAGAAGGTTGCTGCTGAGTGAGACACTGATTTTATGGACTCATTCTGCATTCCTTTCCAGCCTGCGGGAGGGGCGCATCCTCCTGGGGCAGCCTGACCGGCCTTTCATTTGTTGGTAAATACTCCTAGCAAAGCTGCTTCCAAGAGCAAGTTTTCCCCCTTTCTCTTTATGCTTCTTTAACTATTGGACATATGTCCCTTTCAATAAACCATGTATGGCTTTAGCTGTTGGAACTCTAGTTAATTTAAACACAAACCAAATACTCAGACTGCTTCTTGCACCTAAGCTTACAACCCAGTCCCCCAGAAAACAGTGTGAAATATCCTTTGCAAAATGGCTATTCAGAACCTACAAGCACTATAAAAAGATAACAGGTAGTGGAAGGGAAGGGCTTGGAGAAGGAGTGGTGAAAAATAATTGAGCCTGAGCATGAGAGGTGTTATTTACACTGCGAGATCCTGAACGTTACTAAGATCCAAACTTGGCAGTAACAACGACTGAAGCAGAATCAGAACTTCAGAGAAGTTTCTAAACCGTGTTTCATAACTCTAGATTAAAGTTTACAATGAAGTTCATTTGAATACACTTTGCAGTAGCCTTTCCCAGTAACCTTTAGAGGGAGAGGTGGAGTAATTTTAACAGTGAAGCTAATCGTCACATACAGAAAAGCACAAGCAAATCAGTGCTCTGCGGGCTTCTGTACAGGAGATACTTTGCAAGGGTTGCTAGTCATTTATCATAGATGAGAAAGTGGTGCTGATCAAGGATGAGTTGAAGCTGGTTGCTTAAACTTGTTAAGCCTCAGGATATTTACCTAAATAACTGGAACCGTGGTGATACTGCATACTTAATAGGCCTGTGAGCATTTGAGTGGATTAGTTAAGACGCATGGAACATAGAGCACATGGCCTGGCATTTAATTGGGTAAATGCTCAATAAATACAAGCGATATCCATGGTATTTTCCCGATATTTTCTAATGTAGTTTCCCTCTTAAACCATTCAGGGATGGTTAGTGAAAGCTGAGTTACCAAGTTTTGTGGGGAGGGAGGTGAGGGAATTTTGGTACTCATCTGGGGGAGGCACTTGTGTACAGATACAAAATAGTTAAAATAACATATGATTTTTAAATAAGAAAATATATTGAAATCTCCATAAAGCCCAATATCAATGTCAGGTATTCCTAATATGTGTAAAAATAGCCTACCAGGTACTTAGACTTTATAGTGGTGTAATAATTTATAACAAGACTTCAGGATATAAATTTGTGAGATAATTTTTCAATTTATGTGTGCTTAATGTGGACTTTCTAGAGAATCATTGTAAAGGTCATACGATAACATTAAAATAAAAGTAAATTAGATAAGCTATTTCTGCAATCTAAAATGATTGGGAAATGAGAAACAAAGAAAAAGATATAGAAATGTTTTCATGCTATTTTGGTACATTTCTTTAAAGTTTTTTTTTTTTTTTAAACTTAGGAATTTTGCATAGAAATAATTACATATTTCTCTTTTTCTCACCTTCCCAACCTCCAAAAGTTTGGATCCTTAAAAAATTTGGAGGTGTGGTCGTCTAGTGGGTAAGTGAGGGGACTCTGGATTCTAATCCAGGCTCAGCCACTTTCTAGCTGTGTTTGCTTGGACAAGTACTTCTTGTATTTATAATGAGGATCACAATCATACTTAGCTCATAGGATTGGCATGTAATGCCTTAGAACAAACAGTACTTGGCACTCAGCCCAGTTCTTTCCTATGTTCATTAAAATCCTTGAATGTACTATATTTAATGACATTTCATCATATAATACGATAATGGACATTTATTTTGCTAACTTGTTTTTCTTATTATAAATAACACTGTGATGAACATCCTTGAGTATAAATTAATATCTTTGCTAATTTTTTTCTTTAAGATCTATCCTGGAAGTGGAATCATTTGATACACCTAGCCAATTATGGAAATATTTTAATAGTCTAAGAAAGTGACTATCTCTCGGTACCCTCTCTAAAACTCAATTATTATTTTACTGTTTGCTACTGGTTTTTGGACAGCCCATTAAGAATGATTATTTACATTTTTAGTTTTATTTTTTAAAAATATTTTTTTATTGATTTCAGAGAGAGAGAGAGAGAGAGAGAGAGAAAGAAACATCAGTGATGATAGAGAATCATTGATCGGCTGCCTCCTGCAACACCCCCCACTGGGGATTGAGCCCACAATCCTGGCATGTGCCCTTGACCGGAATCGAACCTGGGACACTTCAGTCCATAGTCCGACATTCTACCCACTGAGCCAAATCAGCCAGGGAGGTTCTTTACATTTTAAAATGTGATATGAAAATTATATGAAATTCCAATTTTAGTGTCTGTAAAGAAAGCTTTATTAGAACGCAGCCATGCTCCTTGGTTCAAGTCTTGCCCTATGGCTGCTTTCAGTCTAAGGCAGCAGAGTTGGGTAGTTGTGAAGTTTTCAGACCTGTGTTTTAGGGCATTGACCAAAATTCAAATGCAAATTTATTTAAATTTTTTTTTTTTTTGTCACTGAGTAGGAAGGGCTGATAGCCAACTATTTAAATGTGGGCTTTAGGGTCTGACTGCCTGGGCTTCCAGGCTCTGCCTGAGAACCAGCGGGGTAAGCTGGGTAAGTGACCCAGATTCTCTGTGCCACAGCTTTCTTCTCTGGCAAATGAGCATAAGGACACTGTTTTTTGAAGTCCTTCCTACCTCATAGTAACTGAATGTTAGCTGTCGTTTATTGGTATATGGTTAACAGATTGAGTAGGCAGCTTTTGAAGAAAGAGATTGGTAGGAAAATGACTGAGTCTAAATCACTTGTATGTTAGAAAGGTAGAAGAGTTTGGACTTTTGTTTCCACAGTTGCTTTTACTGGGGCGTCTTGAAAATCAAAATACATCCGTCGGTGTTGGGACGTTGGTTCTCCTATATGTGCCTAGAAAGTTGGAACGAGGGTGAAAGCAAGGTCTGGGTGTGCCCTGGTTCCCAGGCTCCCTGCAGGGGAAGGTAGGTGGCTGTCTCTGTCCTACCCAGCTGGCAGGGGGAGAGCAGAGCAGCTGGAGTACCAGCGCATCCCGTCTTGGCTGTGACCATGAAGATGGGCTTTGGGGGGAGATTAGGTTTCGTCGTGGCTCTTACTGCTTCACTCGTAGACGGCATCGGAGCCATTTTGTGCCAGCAGCTTACAAAGTTGCAGACTTTTGCCACTGTAACTAGAAGAAAGCCATCTCGTGCCTTACCTGTATAAAATGGTGAAGAATCAAAACGTGGGGTTGTATGGGTTTCTCAAATGCACATTTCGTAGGTGAAAGTGGGTGGTGGCTAGAGGGATCCCCTGTTGCAGAAACCTGACCAGGCAGCACCCCGCCTTGCCCAGAGCCGAGTCAGCAGATGTGAGCCCCGCTCACCAACTCTAATCCTGTCACAGTGTGGGCAGAGCCCCAGCTCAGTGGGTCCAGTGAGGATATTCTCTTGATATTTAAATGTACTCTCCGAGAGGGTCTGATTTCTGTCATGGAATAAGCATAATCTTTAAAACTTAAAACACACACACACCGCTGTATGCTTGGGCTTCCTCATTACCTAATCTTCTAAAGGCAAAAGCCATGCAACATGAACACACCAGCGGAAGCCAGTTAAGGTTGTGTTCCCTCCTGCCATTCAAAACATGGCAGAAAGGCTGGGAAATGGGACAGCGGTGTTGTGAGGGGAGGGGTGTGAGCCTAGGGACCACCTTTTTCGGAAAGCGATGCCAGAAGAAGCTGTGACCGAGATTTATTCCTGCGTACCTTTAAAGAAAGAAAGGGCAGGCTCTTTCCTTCCTCCCTCTGACCCTGGGCTCGGGTAGATCTCCAGGAAGGTCTCATCTGAGGATGCAGCAGGCTGCAGCACCCTGGACACGGGCCTTGTGAGAGGATATTTCAGTGTTTCTGTTACACTGTCGGCTGTAGGTCTCATTGTGGAATCTTAACTGCTCAGGTCTGTGTGTGCAACGTAAGGAAGAGAGACTCTTCATTCTTTGCTTACAAAAGACTAAAATTAAGTTCTCAAAGAAATCTCCAATACCTAAATGTTCATGAGGCTGTCATTCACCGATAGGCATAAATGCACTATTAGGCAGACGGGGAAAAATTTGCCCTCCTGAGAATTTATTGTACTGCCTTTGATGTCACTAATTAACTCACTCTGTGTAAGCAGTGACTAGTAACTAATAGCAGGCTAATAGAAAAGCTCCATGACATTTTTTAGAATTCTTAATTCAAGGAAGGGTCTTTCTAAGCTCATGGAAAAATAGGGACTATCTCCTCCTCTCTTTTACAGGGAAACCTGAAGGGACCCTCAGGGTCCTGTCTCCCCCCCCCCCCCCCCCCCCCCCCCCCCCCCCCGCTCCCAAGTACAGGTGGGATTGGCTAGTGCTTTCTAGTCTGGGATTTTGAAAGATGGTTCGTATGGTTGGGTTTGTTCTTGGACTTAAATGCCCTAATGTGTAGGGGAATGACCAAGCCAGTATCTCTTTGCTGTCCATGTCATCAATGCCCAGAAGCATCCTCTCAGAGGTGGGGGTACAGATGGGGGCAGGGTTGCAGACCTCTGATTTGTGAGGGTTCAGAGGCACAAGGAAAGTAAACGAAAACCCTACAGGCCACAGGGCATGCCTGGTGAGGCTGCAGACAAGCAGATAGTGTTATCAGTTCCTGATTTTCCAGATGGGCAGGGAGCAGAGCCCTCACGGTATTGTCTTTTTAAAAAAGGCAGGAGGCTGCTTGCTCTGCATACCGTCACAGCCCTCTGGGGTCACAGCCATTTCGGGTTTTGCATTTTAGTTTATCTAAATTCTCATCTTGCTTTCTCTGCCCGCTCTCTTCTGGTCCCAGGGAACCCCTTTTGAAGTTGAATGGAGCTCTGTAAACTGAGTAGTGGGGAGTGAGCTGAGAAATTAGCCTTGGATTGAGCGCTAACCTGAACTTTGGAGCAAATAGTTTCCGGCGAAGGGCCAGTGGGGAGTTAGTCTAGACCAGTGGTCGGCAAACTCATTAGTCAACAGAGCCAAATACCAACAGTACAACGATTGAAATTTCTTTTCAGAGCCAAATTTTTTAAACTTAAACCTCTTCTAACGCCACTTCTTCAAAATAGACTCGCCCAGGCCGTAGTATTTTGTGGAAGAGCCACACTCAAGGGGCCAAAGAGCGGCATGTGGCTCGCGAGCCGCAGTTTGCCGACCACGGGGTCTAGACTGTATTTGATTCTTTGGCCAAAGAGCTCTAGAAATGTTAAAATAACTAAGATACTCTTAAGACTGATGAAGGCCTTTTTTTTCTGTCCTTTCACCTCCGGACCGCCAGGTGGATGAGAGTAGGAAGAGAGCGCTCCGCTGTCATCTTTGAATGAGGGTTTCCACTTGAATTTCTCCAGAGCTTCAGGTCCTGCTGCAGCCCTCTCGGTGTGGTAGGCTCCTCAGTGTGGTGTAAAGGTTGCAGACAAAGCAGAGTGCTTTTCTCTCATCCATCGGGACCACGCCCTCTGTCATCAGTCATTGTCAGTAGAAGTATTTGTAGCTTCAGAAGGGCCATGCCTCACGCCAAGGCACTGGAAATGTTCTTAGAGAAAGCGTTGTTCCCTATCTCCCTGTGGAAGCCAGTCTCTAGCCTTCCTCGAGCAGCCCCTGGTTCAGGCATAACTGCAGTCACATGGAAAGAGGCAAGAGTCTTCTCCTAAAAACCACAGGAACTTTACTCCCTCTCCCTAACACACTTCTACAATGTGTAGGAATCTTCTCAGTCTCTTCTTTTTTGCACTTCTGGTCTCTCTTTGGTCAAAGTTATGAGAATTCCAAATCAGGGAGACGAGAACTTGGATTCCATTGTTTTGTTTTTTTCTTTCTTTCTTTTTTCTTCAAAGAACATCAAAATGTAAAACACCAAAGAAATAAAAGCTGGCAAGATGCAACAAATGAATAATAGGGAAAAGAAGCGAAAGAATGCTCTGTGCAAGCACAGCGAGGCAGTTTTCTGGGAAGGAAGCAGAAAGAGACGCTCCATTTCTTGCTCGGAACAGGAAGGTGGGGCTTCAGGCTTGTGGGGTCACCGTAAGAACGGCAGTAACACTCAGCAGCCGATGGCTGAGCCCCAGTGTGCTGTGGGGCCGGGGTGCAGCCCTGTGTAGGGCAAATGTGTGTCTTCCTGTCCCTGAGGATAGGATGCTCTATGGTACTGAGACCCTGAGGTTGGATGGCTCACCACAGGTTTATCGTTTGTACCGGGTGCTTTCCAGGAGTGGACGTATGTTGACCAAAACTTAATGGGAGAGGATTGGAATTTTGAAAATGTCTGTGCATAAATGTGTAGTTACTCTTGTTTTACGGGTGGTAGCGGTGCTGGTGGAGGCTGGGAATGCAGACTACCTCAGGTGCCATCCCCAAACCTGCCCAGGAACAGACCTCTTGCCCTGTTCACAGGGCTGTGTGGCTTCAGTAAGGCATGGGGTGGCATTCTTCTTGCATCACCTACTTGCCTGGAAGTGGTTACTCGTTTCTGATCTGGAAATTGGACCTAACACCTTGCCCTCCACAGCCTTGGGTTGTGAGGAAGTGAGATGATAATAAATGATAAAACATTCCATATTGGTAAAGGATAGTTTCTATTTTTAAGGGTGTGTGTGTGTGTGATGCTTGCTGGTGAGGGGTCATGAATAGTCCTCTTCATATTGATAGTCTCAGACCCCTGCTTTAATGTATTTGAAGATGACTTTACATCATTCAGTTTGGAAATGATTAGGTTTCACAAACTCCGACCGTCCTAAACATGGAAATACTATTTTCTCCTTAGAATTCCATTCGGCTAGAAATCTGAGTATCCAGCCCCCCCCCCCCCCGCAACCCCCACCACTCTTAACATTTTGTTGCCTTCTCCCCACCCCCATTCTCCCTTCATTTTGGCTCACCGAAATCTGAGTGCCACTTTTCTGGGAAAGCCTGATATTCTGACTTCAGTTTTGTAATTTAATGATGGAGAGTTTCCTTAGTAAACCAAATTTAGAGTCCTAGAATGCTTATCTTATATCCAGACCTTGAACATAAAAGGCATTTTATACCCGCAATTGTTCATTTAATGAGCAATTGCAGAGTGCAGGCCGGTTAAGGGATTGAGCTATATGCACTATTATTGCAAGAAGTATTCCGAAATACCAGAAATAGGACGTAAGCTCTGATCAGGGAGACTGCGAGCACAATTACCTTCTTTTCAAATCCTTCTGTGACACTGCGGGAGGAAAAAGGACTTTGAAACTTGAAAGGAAAGAGCTTGCTTTCAACCTCAAAAGCTAGGAGGAAAGGGCTCTGAAATTTGCTCAGAATTCCCAATTCACCATTAGCCTGTTTCTTCCTTTAGCCTCAAGGCATTCTCCGCTTTTTGAAAAGATGTTAAGAAATTCAGTCACAATAGAGAGCCTAGTTTTGAACATGTTTCACTCGGTCCATTGAGGTCTGGGCTCCAGCCTTTGTGTGGGGTGAATTGAGCTGAGCGGTTAGCTGGTAGGAGAGAGGTGAATGAGGAGTCTCTGTGCAGTCGCAAATTCTGGCAAAGAAAGAAGCTCCCCGCCTTTCCTTTATTTTACAATATGCATTCCTGTAATACTCGGCTAGTGGCAATATGTGGAGTTGAGCCTGTTCTTAAGTCAATACTGAGTACTTGGTTTATAGCAACTCTTGTTAAGTTTGTCTTGTAATTGAAGCTGTTGTTGACCTTGCTTGGGGACCATTTGTAAAACCGTTTATTTAGCATAAACTGAAATAATAAACCCTCCTTCTCTCGGGCTGATTGTGATAGGGTGACATTAGTTTGATTTAATGATTAGCCGCCTGACCCTTCTCCTGGAGAGATCGGCTTGAATAGAGAGAGTTCACTCAGAAGCACTCCGAAAGAATACTAATGAGCTTGTTAAATTTAGCATGGCTCCAACCACTTTTAATTCCTCTAATGGGAGAAGCACTGCCCGGGAGTGGGAGAGGGAGGCAGGGAGACACCGGCATGTTCCTGAGAGGGTCTGCACAGTCACAGAAAGCCCACCAAGAGAAGTTTGCAGAAAGTAGCTAGCCAGAGCCTGGGGCCTGAGTTGTAAGTATTGTCTCTGCTCTGACACTCTGTCTTCTGCATCTTGGGGAAAGAAAGGAGTAACGGTGTTAAAATGGGATTTGAGGGAACAGCTTAAAATCCATGTTAATTTTTAAAAAAAAGGTGAACACTTGTACCGTGAGCTCCTTCCTAATCAGCTAATTTTGTTAGGGTGACAGGAGGTGTTCCTAGTTAGTGATGCGGAGCAGGGTTTTATTTTTATGTTGGAAGGATCCTTCGATACTTTTATCTGAAGTCTTAGGCGAGTATACACTTGTTTCCTGGGTCGCAGTGAGAAATCATCAGGAGTTTGTGAGCAAAGCACGGGAGGAGTGTGTGTTCTAGTCCCGCTTCATGCAACAGGATTACTTTCTTCTTAATCTTGGTTGTGAACAGTCTAAGCAGTGTTTGCAATGGAGCAACTTTTGAGTTCTCAGAGTTTATGGCCCTGAGTGTCTGGCTCGATGTCAGTCGTTGCCTTTGGATGAGTTTGGAAAATCTGGGGCAGTTTCTAAATGTGATGTTTGGGCAGCTCTCCATTTGGGGCAGGAATCCGTTAACTTCCACTTAAGCACGAGCATACAGAAAGAAGGAGGTAAAAGGTTGGGATTATGGTGACAGTATTTGAAATAATGTTTTTTTTTCCCCCCAAACTGTATGCTTTGGTGTGACCCCTGAGCATGCAACAGTTTAACACAGAGAAACCACACAGCCGCCTTGTATTTGGCTGTTAAAGTCCATTGGCAGATGCTCCTGGAGCAGTGGGCTGTTTGCTTACATTTCTGCAGCCGACTTCTGCTTGTTGCCATGGTGGACAGTATGTTTCTGTCAATAATTTGGCCTGGTGAGGCTGTCTGCACTGACTCTCAAACTTTATTGAACAACTCGGTTCAACTGAACGAGATTAGACAGCTTTGGTCTTTTGGCTTGCTGAAGTGGTTGCTAAATTTATAAGAGTAGGCAGGAATATTGCTTGGAAGGCTCCCCTTCACTGCGGAGAGTGTGCTTTTAAGTCCCGTCGCTGTTTGTATTCTGGAGCGTGTGTACTGTCAGGTTTTCATCTGAAAGCCCGTCAGAAGCAACTCAGGGCACGAGGTAAACTTCATGAAATAGTTGTCTACTGGAATGTTTTGGAGACGGAGGGCAGGTAACAATGTGGTAGCCTTAACTGTTACTGTAAAAGTAAGTCTAATGAAAGTTTCCACGTTAAAAAAATTCTTGCCTGATTTTTTTTTTTTAACTTAAGGGCATTAGTTCATTTCTTTCTGTATTAAATATTTGAACGTTGCTTATTTCTTTTTATAACTTAATATCCACACATGTTGGCTTAACTCTCATTAGAAAATAATCCATTTTTGTAAAGTTAAGTACTTGTGAAAAAAGGATCATTTAGCTAAAAAGACACCCTTATTTTCTCTCCCCTGCAACTTCCTTCTCCCAGGAGGCTGGGGGGAGGTGGGAGGACTCTAAACAGACCATGCCAAATTTTCAGTTATTCATGAAGTTGGATTCAAATCCTCATTATCAAGGCATGGTTTCTAAAAGAAACTCCCTCAATTTAGCTGTACAGTTTTAAGAGAAGAAGAGTTCATTTCTTCTAGGAAGAGTAAGTCAAGGGAATCCTGTTTTAAACCTGGAAGAGATTAGTAGGGCTTGGTTATTCATCTTTCCCAGAGAATGCTAATTAGGAGTCTCAGCCCCTCTTGGTAAGGGCTTTCTAGCTTTCCAAATGAAGGTCCATTCTATAGTGTTTGCACCTCAGTGTTACAAGTTCAGGTTGGAATTTGAAATAAAGGTTTTATACAGGCAGAGATTAGTGGAAAATATGACTTTAGCCATTTGTAAGTTATAGAAAATTTTATAAAACTGACGGAGAGTTTTAGTGCTTTTGACACCCTTTTGCTTTTACGTGACTGCGAGCCCTTATTCTATAGTTTGCAGTTTTACTGCTAACAAAGTACAAGGGTGGATAGTATTAATCAGAAGGAAAATGTAGGATTCTTTTTGTAGTTTGTTTTTAAATAAGCAAAAGCATGGTTTGAATTGCTTTTGTAAAGATCAATGTGTGAAAATGTGGTATTACATCTATTTTTTTAGTAGTTATTTGATAGATTAAACTCTTTATTTATCCCATAATTACAAGGTTTGGGGTGAGGATCTGCACACAATAATGTTTCACAGTTACCCTGTCGTAGTCAGCAAATTCACTGACAACTAAAGTGTACCTCATGGTTTATACTGTTTTGCAAGTTATTTGCTATACTGAAAATAATGCATTGCTTATTTCTTAAAGTCCTGGACCTAGGCAGAAAGAGTACTGGCTTTAGGTAGTCCTTGCCCAACACAAAACAGTGGTCATTACTTTCGTTTGTATTATCGTGCTTGACTGTGTTTATAGCTAGCTATATTTCCTTCCGAATTTGTGTGAACAACTAGACTGCTAAAGCACACTACTGCTGGTTTTTAGGGTCTCTCACCTAGACATATTTGCTTTATGAAATACTTTGAAGGTAAGTTTATATATTGGGATATGTTCAAAATCTGTCCATGTAAAATTTATTATTATTTACATTCAAACATAGTTTCTTTTTGTTGTTGTTTTTCAAATAGAATTTCTTTATTCTTCTTTTTCCTTTTTTTTTCAGATCAGGAGTTTTCAGATTAGGTGCCTAAGCAGCGCCTGAACAGCTTTGCTTCCATCAGCACTTGCCTGTCAGAGCACAGTCTGTTGGTTAAATGCAGAGCTTGTTTGGCGTATGCAGTTTCAGAGTATGTGTATGGTTCTAACAGATGAATTGGTTCACTTGTTGTGGGTTCAGATTGCCAGTTTGGTTTCGTTTTATGCCTTGTTTCTTTGATCTGCTATTATGGAAAGGTCATCCAATCACATTTGTAGAGAACCATACTGGATAGATGGAAAGTTCTTACAGATCAAAGGAAACCAGAAGTATTAGGGAGCTGGGAATCTCATCGGGCTGTTTTTTTCATGTTTAAAGCAATGTCTGGACCCCACCAGAGTATGTACATATCAGCAGAATGGGCGCCTCCCTCACCCCTAGAGCCATCTCACACTTGAACTTTCACCTTCATTCCTTTTTCCTTCTAGTTATCAGCTCTGTTCTGTGGTCAGATGTGTCATGCAAGGGGCCCTGGAGGTTTCCAGGATCGGCACCTTTATCCTGTGTAACCAGTGGATTTTCTGCACCATTTCTGGCTCTATTAAATCTCTCATTGGGTTACAAATCTGACTTAGAAAACTAAAACACGAGAATGTCTGGATCCCTTTCTAACAGGTCATCCTCTGAGGTTCAGAGGCTCTTTGACCCCAGGATTACCCAGAACCTCAGTGGGCATCCAAGCCCCTGTTACCCCAGAGGCCTGGCTTCTAGACAGATGAGGGGAAGCTGTACACCAAGCATGTCAAACTCGCGGCCAGCCCGCAGCCCTAGGCTGGCAAAATGTCCAGCTCCAGTGGGACTTGCAGGGACATTGGCAAGTCCCCAAGGAAGAGCCTCACTGGCAGGCTCCGCTCTGAGCCTGTGATGATAATTTGCTGACTCTCCCTACATCTCAATTTAATTGGCTCCTTTCTGGCTCCCCTTCATCCTTCCATTTGTATTTTGGACCCTCATTCACAAGCAGTTTTGTCTGAAGAACATCCCATCATGGTGTAGCTTTTCAAAGTTGCCAGAATGAGAAATTGGCTTCTCTTTTGGAGGAAGACCTAAGGGATGACTGTTTTTGAATTGCTCCTTAAAATGGTCACAGAGCTTTTGTGTTCCTTCTTTCTTCAGAGGATGAAAGTCCTGGACAGACCTATCACAGAGAGAGAAGAAACGCAGTCACCATGCAGCCACAGAGTGTCCAGGGGCTTGGCAAGATCAGCGAGGAGCCTGCCACATCTAGTGACGAGAGGGGCTCGCTGATCAAGAAGGAGATCCATGGGTCCCTGCCCCACCTGGCTGAGCCCTCCATCCCGTACCGCGGGGCTGTGTTCGCCATGGACCCCAGGAACGGTTACATGGAACCTCACTACCGTAAGTGGGTCCTGCCTCACGGCATGTGGTCCAGAGCCAGGGGCGGCTCTGTGTGTGTGCATGCACATGCGCTTTATGAATTATTTGGCTTAACATTGATTTACACAAATGTTTAATTAACTGCCCACTTTTCTTCTCCCATATCCTTTCCATTCTTTTTTTAGGGAGAGCCATTTCCTTATATCCCTGAGTAACTTCAGACGTCAGTGGGGTGGCCTTCTGGAAGGTGTCCATCTGTGGCTCACTCACAGGGACCTTTCCTGGGAACTGGCACCCACTTTTCTTTCCCCAAAGTCTCCTAGACTTGGCAGGAGGAAAATTGGTTGCTGGGGGAGTTATTCAAGTGGGCTGCACTAGCTGAAATCTTTAACAGCAGCAATTCCCGTTCTCAGTGAATTTTTGCTTAATTGTTGAGGAGGAACCAACCTCTTTCAACAAATCAGTGCAGATTTCCTTAACGTAGAAGATTTTTGTGCATGCTCTACTTTCTTCACTGAGCGGTCCCCCAGAAACATCGGCAGTTCCCTTTTTCAGCACTAATCGAGTGGACTCTGAACACAGATAGACAATGGTTTTCTCCAAAGGCAGACACTAGGAAGGAAAATACGGTGCTGAGTTTATTTCTGGCCTGTTTCTAGTTAAGAAATATATATAATTTGGTTGGGGAGTAATGAAGTTAGTATTGAGGTGCCAAAGCTTGCAGCTCTTGATTACAGATTTATCACCTTGCCAGGATACAGGCTTGCCATTTAACCTTCCCGGCTCCAATTCCAGATGATCCATTGAGCTCCAGAGGGGGGGACTGGTTCTTGTTTCCCCTTTTCCACATCATTCAGAAATTTTAGTGTTTTAAGGCAAAAGGTCATTAGCCAGATGACTGATTCTTGAGGACAGCTGATTAGTGCATATTTTCTTGCTCAAGAAAGTGCCCAGGATAAAAGCTAATTCCATCCCTTCATTAGTTGACTTGCAGCAGAGGGGGACGGTCCCTCATCAGGGTGCAGATCAAAGGGCCTCGCACAACCTGAAGTTTCAGCAACTGCCCTCCCCCAATATTGTTGGTAAAGAGGGGAGATACATTATTTTTTTTTTCAATGGAGAGAGGATTTTTTAAAAAGTGGTCAGAAGTGTGGAAGAAAAGGTTTTATGGATTCTTAGAAAGTTCACAACTTTCTCGGTTTAAAAAGCGCCTGCCAAGCCTATTGCTGCGGTTTTTATGTTCACAGCCTCGGGAGTCAGGAGGGGTGGTGTGTGTGATCCTGTCCTTCCTTCATTCAAGGGTTATTTCGTTTCATTTTATTTTAGAAATAGCAGTTTAAAATGGTGTTGGTAGGGTTTTTATCTGAGCACATTCCTGTTTTATACATTGGTGTGTTTTTTTAGGGGTTTCTATTAGAGAGCATCCATGCAGAAAATGTGAGGGACTCTACATACTTTCTACTTATATTAATTTTCTCCGATAGTGCGCTAGATTATTATTGTTAAGTCTGGATTGTTAGTCATAAGCTCCTTGCATTGTTTTCAGCCTTATGTGTGAACAAAACTTTCCCCATCATATACATCTGCCGCTTTGTTTTCTGTTCCAGATGCCCTCTAATTAGTGAGGTATTAATTGGTCAGGGCAGCTGAGAGAACTTCTTTTTTGGTTGACAGAAGTAGGCAGATGACCGTTAACTTTCTCTGTGCCATTCACCTTGCAGCTTGCTCTTGATCCATTTGTTCTAACAGTTTGCCCATTGGATCCTCTCCCCGTCATTTGAGGGTCCAGGAACTCTGCATACCAGGGACTCTCCTCACCTCTCGGTGGTCTGTGTGTGCACCCCACCTCCCAAGCCCCCAGGGGAATATTAACTAGCATTGGGCACTGGGGAGCTCGTAGCGGGCTTGGAACCGCTCATTGTCCCTCTTTTTAGAGGGCATAGCATCAATAGGTTGGTTATTCTTTAGTTTTTCCCACAGTATTGTTCAAATCACTATTAAAATTACATGATAACTTATAAGCACTTGCTATTTTGATCCACCACTGCAATGTACTCCCTAAATTGGTCATAAATAAATGGTATCATTGCATCTATAATATGGACAGGGAGTCCTAGATATTACACAGATGGGCTGAGCACTCAGGGGATTTGAGTTTAAGTTCCAACTTTGCCATTATTGGCTGTGTGACCTTGGCCAAGTGTGCTGACCTCTCTAGGAATCATTTCCTAACTGTTGATATGTGACTGCCTGCCCCATGGTGTTCTCTCGAGAATTACATGAGCCAGTGCAAATAAAGTATTTAATAAAATCACTGGCTCATGGTGCCTCAAAAGTATTATGGTAGTTGTCCTGTGGTGGCTCCTCTTCCTCCTCCTCCTCCCCCCCCCTCCCTCCTTCTCCTCCTCCTCTTCCTCCTCCTCTGCCTATTTCTATTTCCTCCCTCTTCCTTTTGTTCCATCATCATCGTCTTCATCTGTACATGATGAGTTCATTCTCCAAACCAAGTTATTTTTGTTGGTGCTGCAGTTGTGTTTGGTTCAGGGTAGACTGGCTTTTCTCTGCCAGACCTGTTCACCTGCCTCCCTGAGGTCAGTGTCTCCTGTGATCACAGATTAGAGATGGAGTGGTTTGTTTATAAATTTAGGAAAAGGGTTGGCACGGCCTGAAACTGTGCTCTGTGGCCTTCTGAACATAACCATTCCTCATGCAACTTGAGTAGATTGATTATAATTTTTTCCCTATTTTTTTAAGTAAAGAAGTTTTAAAGCTTTTAAATGCATTTGAGAAGTTTTAACGTGTTAAATTATCGACAGAAAGTGTTTTATGTAACAAACTTAATACATGTGGAAAACGAAAGGAACAGTATTATTTATTTATAGTAAACAATTTAAAGATGTCCTAAACTAAGTCTCAAAGAGTGAGATAAGATATGACTTTACTTATTCTAGACCCTTGTTGGCTTATTTAATCTTCTACTAGTATAAAGAGTATCTTTTAGGTATGTTATAATAAAAGCTGTTAGATTTTATCTAGACTGAATTATCCAAATAAAGCTAATAGCTAATATGCTGCTGCTGAAATTGATACATCACATCACATCACATCACATCACATCACATCACATCACATCACATCACATCACATCACATTTTCTAAGAAACTTTTAGTGTATGAGAAAAGTACCACCTTTTAAAAATGAGATGTAAGCCCTGGCCAGGTGGCTCAGTTGGTTAGAGTGTCATCTTGTACACCAAAAGGTTGCAGGTTCAATTCCCCATCAGGGCACGTACCTAGGTTGCAGGTTTGATTCCTGGTTGGGGTGCATCCTAGAGGCAACCGATTGATGTTTCTCTCTCCCCTTTCTCTCTCTCCCTTCCTCTCTCTCTAAAAATCAATGAGAACTTATCCTGGGGTGAGGATTAAAAAATAAATAAGTTAAATTCAAATAACATGAGACATCAACATTTGATCAAGTTTCTTTACCTTGCCTCAGCCCTGCAGCATTGTCAGTAACACAAGTTCATTGCAGACCTTCAGCAGCTCAAGGTTCAGAAACACCTCTTGGGGCCCTTCCCTTTTCCTTTGAGTCCTGAGCCAGCTCCACCAATGCTGTGGGAGAGAAAAGACTTCTAACACAGTGTCGCTGGGTATCTGACCGTTCACAGTAATTCCTTCATTTCTCTGTGGTTGGAAAATGCAAACTTTCCAAGATGCCTAATTTGTGCTTCTATATATACTAACTTTGTATTTCTAATGTGTGGGCAGGCTTCCTGTAAGACCGGAAAAAGGAACATCATTTTTTCCCCTCAGAAGGACATCTGTAAAATTTTTATTGCACAAGACTTTATTATACTTGGGCATGCAAAGTTGCATCTTCACAAAATGCACTTAGGTAAGATTTAAAGTATTTTAGGTTTTGTGGGTTTGACTTAAAAAAAAAAAGGAGAAGAAAACCCAGGGATAGTGGGTACTTCAAACATTTGCAACATGTGTTTGGAATAAAATCCTCGTGGGGGCATTGGGGGTTATTCTCTCATGAAGGGAGCTGTGGATGGGCTGTATATCAAGGCCAGAAAGTAGACGTTCAGGCAGCATGGCTCAGACATGGTGTGGTGCTGACAGGCTCACGGCTGCAGGATCACTGGCGCTTGATAATTGGGGAGAGCATGCCCGGGGTGGGGGTGGGGGGGGCGGAGGCCGGATTTGTGGGACCTGACCTGCTTGTATTGGAGTCAGGATAAGGAACCCCATCTCCTTCCCAGGGATTTCTCAGCAGTTGTATTCTGCTTCTGTTCCATCTGTAGCTAGATATTTCAAATCACCATCGTCCTCTGCTTTCACTTACTGCCATGCATTTATTCTTCTATAAACTTGTGAGGCAGGTGACATAATAGTTAAAGCATTCCCTTACCCTGGGTGACACTTAAGTTTTATTCTCCTCCCTGTTACAGGAAACATGTGTTCCACTGTCTTCTGTCTTAGTCTTACTGTGAAGAGTTGAGTTTCCTAAAAGTCCCTGCAGGGGTCTTTGTGGGGAGTTTCTTGGATTCACTAGTCATGTCCTCTAGGTTCCCTGCTGGTTTTGTTCACGGAGGGGAAGAAAGATGCCCCCTTTCCTAAAATTTCAAGTCTCTCTTACAGTTTTATAGTTGTGTGAGGACTGCTTTACTTCTGCCCCCAACTGCTCCCAAGCAGTCATTCCTCCTGGAAAATATGATTCATTCTTCCATGCCAATGCTGTGATTGAAAACATTCCACTGGTATTCTTCCTTATGCCTCCCAGCTCAGATGACAAAACTATTAGTGGCTAATTAGCAAAACTGGAGGAAGTGGCTTAAAGAAAAGAAACTGAATTTTTAATTGCTTGCATTTATTTTCTGTGGAAAGCTGATGTCCTGAGCCCACTTGCATTCTTATGTGCTTAAGGAAAGTTCATATGAGATCTGTACCCCTACCTATCTGTCTTTATACTAGGTGACTTCCTACACTCCTTAGAAATACATCTTCTAAGTGAGTGGAAGAGAAGATGTGTATTTTGCATATTTAACAGGTGCACCTGCTCACATTTCTCTTACTATCAGAGTGTCATGTGGAGACAGAGAGACAGAAATGCCTACAAGGCACAAATGAATAGTTTGGTGTTGAGCACACTGCAAAGGCAGTGACGCGTCTCAGCACACAGCTCCGTTCTTACCGAGCTTTCTTTGCTTCTTGGAGAGCAGTTGATGAGCCCATCAGGAGTGTTTTGGCTTTTTTCCCCCTTGAACAGGAGACTGTTTAACCTGAAAGACTGATGTTGGATCATACTCTGGGGGCTTTCTAGGTATCTCGCTTCCTCGGATGTTAGTCTTGACTTGTAGGGGGAGCTGGAGTGGGAAATGCAAACAAGTCTCTGAACCTTTGCAAACGTGTTATTTGTGAGCTTAAGAGTAACTCCCTGCTTATTCTTGTCTTTCTCTTAGAAATTCGATATAATAATCCAGGCTTTCTTTCAACAACCCTGAGGTAATGTTTAAAGACTAGAAATAGTGAGCCACTTCCATATATATTTTTTTAAAGAATTATAATGCAAGGTAACTGCAGAAAGTGGTAGAAATTGAGGGTAATTCCTTTTTTAAATATATTTTATTGATTTATTTTAGAGAGGAAGGGAGAGAGATAGAGAGTTAGAAACATCGATGAGAGAGAAACATCGATCAGCTGCCTCCTGCACACTCCCTGCTGGGTATGTGCCCGCAACCAAGGTACATGCCCTTGACCGGAATCGAACCTGGGACCCTTCAGTCCGCAGGTCGACTCTCTATCCACTGGGCCAAACCGGTTAGGGCTGAGGGATAATTCTTAGGGTTCCAGTTTACTCTTGACAGTGAATGTTGACAACCCTTGTGCCTAATGTGACTGTGATTGTTCATATTGATCTTGGGAGATAGTAAATGAAATTGGGAACTAAGGGTAAGAAAAGCACGGCAGCATTTAAAAAAAAATAGTTACTGACTTTATCCATTGAATGTTGGGGGTATATTTAATAGAGAGGACAAGGGAGAAGCTTGAAGGCCACCTTAGGAGAGGAATAGAAAGAAAAAGCTAAGGGAGACCAAGTTCTAGAGAAAATTAATTGGCCTGTTGGTGCACTGGCCCAGCCTTTTCTTTCACTGCTGCCTAACACAGTCCTCCCCGCAGGCAAGTCAGGCTCCCTCTGACCAGCTTCTTCTCTGGCTGCCCGCCTCATCCTGGTGCTCCTTCTGGAATCGTCCTTTAACGTTCCTCCTCGCCTTCAAATCCTATTAGTTCTTCAAGCCCAATCTACACACCATTCCCTCGAATGTTTTCTTTACGTTCCATTTTACCAGGCTATTTTCCTACCTTGACACCAAGTAGATGTGTAATTCTCACCTTTAAACATCATAGCTACGTCCTTGTATGCTGATCTTTAGGTTGTTACAGGAAAAAATGTCACATGCCAAAAGGCATCGCTCCTGCTAAAAGCCCATGATACCAAACCTAGATTTAATACCGGATCTAATCCCAGTTTCAGCTTCTCCGAGAAACATAATCTTAATTAACTAGTATGGAATATTCTGGTCAAGCAACAGTAAGGTAATCTGTCTGGTGGGCCCACTCAATGCCCCATAGAAAGAAGAGACCATCTATATGGTAAAAACCCTTCCCCTTCCCTTCTCCCAAAGAAAAGGTGTCCTGGCCCCAAAACTGTCCCCCTTTTTTTCTTCTCTCACTAATAGCTCCTTTTCCCCCTCTCTCTCCCCACCTTTCTTCCTATAAAATTCTTCCATTTTATTCAACTCCGTGGGGAAGTTCCTATATGGGATGCTGCTTTTAGTTCCTATATGGGATGCTGCCCAATTTATTAATTGCTTGATAAAGCCAGTTAGATCTTCCAATGTATTTGGTTGAATCTTGTTTTTAACAGCATAATGTGGTAGTCCAGGGGCACTACTGAGCTCTTATATGTCCACCAGGATTCTGAGGGCAGGACCAGGAAGGCGCATTTATGCCACCTTAGAGCAGAGAAGGGCAAGCTGTTCGGTTGCTGGACCTCAGTCACACCAGAGATGAAGTGTGTCCAGAGCCTGCTGGTCAGAGGTGGCTACTTGGTATCTGAAGAGATTGTTGCTTCTGCCTCCATTTGACAAGTTAGTCATTGTATGCAGCCTGTTACCCAAATGCAGTCACTCAGTCCTTTCTAAAAGTAGGCAGGGTTTATAGTATTTATGGCACATTTATGCATTTATAAATTGTACATTTTAAAACATCAAAAATATTTGCTTTGTACATACAGACATTTAACCCTGCTATGATTCTCCCACGTGGCTGACTGTTACTTTGGAATAAGTCGGCACTTGACTCACAGACATGAATGAGGACCTTCATTTGCAATGTCCTGGGGTTGGGTTAGCACAGGAGGGCCACCTCTTGCCTGTTTTAACACCCATCTGAAACTGAACAGGTAGGTATTTCTCGTATAGTTAAGGTGAGCATATTTCTTTCCCCTTTTCCAAATTTCAGTGATTTGTCTTATCTTCAAGGCAATTCATGAATTTGGTAATAACTTTTCAACTTGTTAGTGCCCAAGTGTGCAAGCTCACAGGAGACTTCATCAACAAGTTGATTTGGGATCATGAATCCAGGCGTTTAAATATCCCATGCCACCCTCTTCCTTTCTAATTTGGCACCCACTCAATGCAAGTTGCTTATAGTTTCTTTTCTTTCCCCCCTCCCTCTCCTTCTTGTCTTCCTTCCTTCCTTTGTAGACTAAACCTCGAGAAACACAGCACGCTGCTGTTTCATAATCATGTGCTAATAGCTTTCCATCCCATTTTCTAACAGAGGCAACGTTATCCCTGGCTCCTCGTTCTTTTTCTTGTATAATTAAAGAATGTTACCTTTGATGTCTCTTGAAAGCTGCATCTCCGGTCTCACTTGAGCTCTCTTGATCTGTACCTACACATTTGTGCTGTGTTGTCATACTTCTCAGTGACAGGGCTACACTTTCTCTGTGTCTTTCACAGTTTGGTTTAATATAGGGTACCCGATCGAGCATTTTATTGCTCTGTTCTTCCTATTTCTGATAGAATTTGGATTCTTTGAAAAGTATTCAACTTCCTCCGTCTTGGTAGCTTTTACATTTGGGTCTCTACTTTGGGTCTCTCCCGCCATGAATTGTTCTTATCTTCCTGATGTCTTCCTTCCTTTTTGGGGCTTCAGGCTTTTTATTAACCTCAGTTTTTGATGAGTTTCTTCCTCTTGGAACAAAATGAGGAGAAATCTAAATTCATTCAGCCATTCATCGGTCAGTCATTGTTACTTGAGCATGTGCTTACTGAGTGTCTTCTAAGGGCTCATCAGTGTTGGACCGAAAGAGCGAGGTCCTTGCTTGCATGGACATCCAGGCTGGCGGGACACTGAGACACGTAGTGCAAAGGTCCACATAAAGGTCCAGTCGGAAGAGACGGAAGCAGGGTCCTTTGGGAGCAGGTCACACACATGCCTGGTTCAGACTCGATGAGTCCAGCGGCTTCCTGGAGAAAGTGACCCCCTGGAAAAGAGGTAGAGAGAGGAATGTTGGCAAAGGCCTGGAGGCCAAAGGAAAATCTGACACCTGTGAGGACCTAAGAGGTCAGGGCTCTTTGGTTGGAGGGTGGAGCTCAGGGAAGGGAGTGGCAGGAGACAGGATACTTTTCTTTTTTTATTTTATTTAATATGTTTTGATTGATTTCAGAGAGAGGAAGGGAGAGGGAGAGAAACACCAATGAGAGAGAAACATAGATTGGCTGCCTCCTTCTTGGGATCAAGCCTGCAACCCAGGAATGTGCCCTTGACTGGAATCAAACCCAGGACCCTTCAGTCCACAGGCCGATGCTCTATCCACTGAGCCAAACCTGCTAGGGCAGGACAGGGTATTTTTTAAAGAATGCAGGCCAGCCTGTTTCAGGGGGAGCTGGTCCTCTTCTGCACCAGTACATGGTGACCCCCGAGACTTGTTCCATGGCTTTTGAATGTTTAAAACAGATCTTTGCGTAGCTATGTTTCCCATCACTGGCCCAGAGTTTTTTGTTGCAGAGTTTAATTCACCTCCTTACTCAGATTTGCCAGTGTGTGATTCTTACCCACATCCCCTCCGCACTTCATTGGTCCTCAGGTGCTGCTGCTGCTTCCCCTGAGTAGCGTGTCATATTTTCCCTTGAAGACAACAAAATCCACTTCTACTTGTCCTCCAACTGCTGAGCTTTTCTGTGAGATAACCCTGATAATCACTATATCTTAATTTTGAAATACAAATCCCTAACATTGGGGAATAAATGTGGCTTAATTTCCAATGAATTAAGAGTGTTCTGTATCAAGACACATTTTAACTCCAAAGAGGAATATTCATAATTTTAAAAACCTTGAGTTTAATCTTATTGGAAAACTCTTAGATGCCCTAACATTAGTCAAGCTAGAGAAATTGTGTGATGGCCCAAGGTGAGGTTGCTGATAGGGGCCAGAAACAACAAAGTGAAATTCAGCCTGGAAATCCAGTAGCTATTACCCTGGGGGAAGGTAAGAACAAAGACTTCCAGTGATGGGATAAGCCTGAAATCTGGCCTGAACTGGAAGAGTCTTAAGGGAGATGTTAGGACGCCCCCCACCCCATCCCCCTAGCCCCAGAAGGAGATATGCCCTCTCCGTGGGGGGCTGCAAAGCTAATCAGCTGATATTGTGCAGGGCCCAGGAGGCCCCTCTAGGAAGCTGGGTGTTTACTTGTCCGTTGAGTGGGACACAAATCTGCATGCTGACTGTGCTCCTGACTTGTGAGTGGAATAAAAGGAGGTATGTTTCCTGCTTTAGAGAGGCGCAGAGAAATGCCCATGGCAGGTGCTAGGAAACAGGACACTACCTCCCTTTTTCTGCGTGCTTTTGTGGAATAAACCTGCTTTCAAATTCAGCAAGATTTCACGTTTTCTTCCCCATCCCTGTTTTTCCCTTTACGTAAGGAGTGTCATGGGATGTCACTGCCCTGCTCCTCACCCCAAGAGGTCACTGTTTGCCAAGACCAGTCAGGTCCTTGTTCTCCTCGAGGTCACACACCAAACACCGGGGCAGAGACGTCCAGGAGGCTGCACAGCTGGTGGTCTGAGCCTACTAAACAGGTGCTGTGCGAGGGAGGCTCAGGGGGAGTGATAGACCTTAGAATGAGCGGGGAAGGGCGTTGCTCAGAGGTGTCTTTATAGTCAAGACCCAAGTGACAAAAAAGAGCCCATCATGGGAAGATTCCACTTGAAGAATGTAAATTTTGTTTTGTGTGTGTGTGGCCATGTCCAGGAGCAGAAGGAAGGCTAGTTTGATCGGCTGGTGTGGGGGTGAGATCAGGTTGGGGGTACCTTGTGGGCCAATGGAAAGCCAATAGAGTGAGTGCTATGAGTTGATTTTGATTGGAGGAACATCACTGTGTGTGTGTATTGCTCTTTTAGAATTAGGGTGGTTACTCGCTAGGTTGTTGCAGTAGCCCAGGTGGGAAATAGTCCCCTCTCAAATTGTAGCCAGCAGAAATGAGCCCTCTGTGCCACATATTAAGCCACCGGCCTTGCTCTTGAATTCATCAAATTCACACACATCATTATGAGAGATGTCTTGAGGTTCCCCATTGACAGGTGAGGACGTGGAGGACCAGTAGGGCTAAGCAAGCTGTCCATTATTATGTGGTTCAGAAATGACTGAGCCAGTGTTTGAACTCACATAGTTTGGCTCCAGAGCTCAACTTCTTAACCCATGCTCAGAACTGCTGAGACTTCAAAGTGGCGGTCCCCATCTGTGCAGGGGCCTGGCCCTGTGGGCAGTGGTTTAAGCTCATTAGGGGCGAGCTTGGGAACTCTGCGGTAACCGGGTGTTGGTGTTCAGTGGCAATGGCAAAGGCTTGGAGGGCAGGCTGCCTGTCGCTCAGGTCTCCAGACATCCATTCGTGGAAGACACGGGTATGCTGGGTGCCACCTCTGCAGTCACTGTGCTCCAGGCATTGCTCCTTGGGAGGGAAGGAGACATTGCTTCTAAATTGATACTCTCCTAAGGAATTGAAAGTTACCTATAACTTAGTTATGGGGAGGCCTCTGGATCCTCTCTGTGTCCCTCTATTTGGGGAGGATACGTGTGTGAGGAAACAGTGCCAGGCGCTGGGCCTTTGACCCCATTACATGATCTCATTTAGCTTTTGCACAAACACATTTGGCAGTTGAGTTAACTGGGCTTACAGTGCCGGTTTGAGTCTGGACTCCATGGCCGAGGTTTGGGAGCATGTGAGGGAGGCCTCATGTGCTTTGCTCTTCTACTTGTCTTGTTAAACGACCCCTCCCTCCATACAGTCATGAGCTTTCAGATGTCACCAGGATAATACAGTTTCTGGCCTCCCCTAGATCTTGTTTGGGGAGAGTGACCCCTCACCTGTCCCTCTCAGTGACATACAGGGCATCAGATAACCTTGCCCCCCCCCCCCCCCCCGCCAGGGGTAGAATTGGCAGGGACAGAGCACCCCCTTTATTTATAAGTATCCTTGGAATGTTATTGGGGAGCTGGAGGAGGGAATATAAACAGACCTTTTTGCCCAAAAACATCTTGGCATCCCACTAATATGGGCAGGGCAGTTCCTGGTCTCCAGGCTTTGGTATCTCAGATAAACTGAAAGAACCTTGGGGAGAAATAGTTAGGCATGATTAAGGGGCTGGAGGCATGATTTATGAGGGAAGATGAAAAAGACTGAATATGAATAACAGGGACAGTGCAGGCTAAGGAGACACATGGCAACTCTCAACGAATAACTTAAGCCAGTGATTTTCAACCGGTGTAATGCAAGGATTTTAAAAACATGCAAGACTTGCCCTAACTGGTTTGGCTCAGTGGATAGAGCGTCGGCCTGCAGACTGAAGGGTCCCAGGTTTGATTCTGGTCAAGGGCATGTACTTTGGTTGTGGGCACATCCCCAGTAGGGAGTGTGCAGGAGGCAGCTGATCGATGTTTCTCTCTCATCGATGTTTCTAACTCTCCCTCTCCCTTCTTCTCTGTAAAAAATCAATAAAATATATTTTAAAAAAATTTTTTAAAAAAGCATGCAAGACTTGACTATTTAGTCAGGGACACTAACCTTTTCCCCTTAGATTGTCCAATAAGAAGATGACAACAACCAACACAAAAATAGCTGTTTGGTGCAAATGAATAAAAATTATACCTATTTTTTTTTTTTGTCGGATCGGCAAAAAAATTACATTTGTTGGTGTGCTGCAGAATTTTAGTAATTAGCTTATGTATGCCAGGAGATGAAGAAGGCTAAAAATTGCTGACTTAAGGAAATAGATGCTAAGGAGGGACAAGACTCAGAAGACAGTCAAGGGGCAGACAGTGGGATCCCTTTCTCTCAGGAACCCGCATGTAGGGCTGGTGTTTGCTGTAAAGACTGATGTGAGCTATCCCACTCCCTCTGCATATCTTTATGCTTCAGGGGACTTGATCTGACCTGAGATATGTTGGGATCTGGTTAGGAAGATACAAGTTGTAACAAAGCCCCGACTGTATCAGAAAAATAGGGAATGTTGATATTGAGACTTTTAAGAGTGATTACAGATCCTCTGAGATATTTATAACTAGAAGAGTCTAAAAGTTATGGAAAGTTATTACAAGGCATTTGAGAGGGCAGAGGGATGGCTTCTTAGATATGTTTATTGATTCCCCAACATTGACTTAGTGTCACACACAGGAGAAACAGAAATTATGACCTTGGCTCTTGATTTTATATTTTGGGGAGAGACTGCATGAAATAACACATGAAAGCAATTAAGAAACCTATCAACAAGTATGAAGTAACAGGATGAAAGGCATGACCTGGGGCTGGGGAGGGCAGTTTCTGATTCCAAGGGGCTTTTACAATAGGGCTCTGACTCCATGGCAAATTTCAATCCAGTATGAAATTTCTCCTAATTAACATTTCCCTTCTTCTCTCCAAATAGCAAATTTATGGACTCTCAGAAATTCACAGAACACATCCACCGATGCTGCATTTTCTTTCTGCTTGATCCATTCCAGCTGTTATTAACTTTCATGTCTGACTTTCATTAATTTATGAGGACTTCTGAACTGGAGTCTGAATGGTCCTCTGAGTTTTAGACTCTTGGGGGGCAAATTTCACGTCAGTTCATCATGACCCTTGCTAATATTTTAGCCAAGCATGCGAGTTTATGGCTGCCTTATAACCTTTCCAGGGCCCTCTGGTGATGTGTGCTTGAATGCGCTGTCCTGGCACCTGGGGGGTGCGCAGTTAGGGTAGGTCAATGCTGTCTTCACTACACCCCCCACCCGATTTGATCAAACCTGAGCGTCCTCCGCCTGTCTCTTCCGGCACGTAGTTCCTGCCCATTCCTGCCCATACAGTCTAATAAGCTCATAAGTAATAGGTTTTCTGGATTTTCACAGGCCTGCCCTGTGATCTAAGGCAGGTAAAAGTTGTGGCATTTTTGTGTACCATAGAGGCTGCTGAAAATGCACTTTTCCTCTCTTCTCTGTCTGCTGATGGTTCACAGGAACAAGGAACTGAGTCTGGGGCATGAAACATTCAGTTTTTGGTCATTCATGCTTGATTTTTCTTAGATGTGACTCCTTTTCATGCTTAATATCGTATTGATGGCCATGTATTCTTGCTGTCAGGGAGCACAAGAATATTGAAATAGCCCAGTAAAGAGGAAGACCAGTGGTTAGCACTTGGTACTCTCTACCGCACAGAGGAAACGAGTTTGGAGATCTATCTTACATTTTCTTTTTGGGAATCTACTTCAATAGGACATTCTAAAAAAATTCTCTCTTCTTGATAACAGTGCAACCTTTTTCCTTTGGTGCCAGTCACCTGCTATTAATTTTTAGATTTTTCTGAAGCGTCTCTTTCATAACGAGCTACCAGGTTAGCATGACTCTAAGGCATGCGTGTGTTTTTTTTTTTGCTGCTGCTTTCTGTCATGAGGATTAAGATTCCAATTAGAAGCTCTGTTAAACAGCTTGATAGGAGAGCTGTGATTGGCCCCTCTTCTAGAAGAGTCAGGATCCTACAGGGTGATGATGTGTGGAAGTGTGAGCTCTCCTGTCATGTGAATTCCTCCCGATACGAGTGTGTGGAGCGGGGTTTGAATTTAGACTGGCTGAGAAGCTCTGCAGGCTGTGTTGTGTGATTGAGTTTTAGAATTAATGAACTTGTAGCCATCAGCAATACTAATGATTGTGTGTGGCGTTTCCTTTCTTATCCTTATTTCGCTAGAACTTTAGACTAAGGTAAACTATTTCAGAGTACCTGCTTTGTTTTTAGTGACAAGGAGCCAAGGTAGAAATGGAAGCATTCCGAGAAGTTGGAGCTTTGTTTTTTTTCCCACCAAGGCATAGGTAATGCTTTTCTGTTGCTATTGCTTTTGTATTTTTAAAGAATTTAATTCTTTTAAGTAAATATTCCTAACATTTTTTCCTTTTAGATAAAATTAATATTGAAGGTGGCCTTTTTGTATTCTGAAATCGTAGGAGAGGCTTTAGGCACCAGGGGTCATGACAGTGGGACCTGGTGATATGCACAGAATTAAAGCAGTTGATGCTTGCTTGGTAGGATGGTAAGTGAAGATTCCTGTGTTTTTCTTTTCTTTTTTAAAATATATTTTATTATTGATTTCAGAGAGGAAGGAGAGGGAAAGAGAGAGAGAAACATCAATGATGACCCACACTGGGGATCAAGCCCGCAACCTGGGCATGTGCCCTGACCAGGAATTGAACCGTGACTTCCTGGTTCATAGGTCAATGTTCAACCACTGAGTCACCTGGCCAGGCTCCTGTGTTGCTTTTGAGCTCATCTTCTTGGATCTTTTTGTAGTCTCAGTTAAATGCTTTCCACATTCAACCTGTTAATGTTGGCTCATCTCTGCCAAGTGATAGGGGTAGATGAACCATTAGAGTTAATGCTCTGAGGGTGCCAAAATGGAATAAATGAAGCTGTGAGCCTCCGGTCCACCAGGGGTTCTAGAGGGATTTTACTAGGATTCCACCCCAGAGTGATATTCCAAACTGGGAAAGCTGAAGCACGTGCAAGCACAGTTCTCTCTTTGAAACTGATTTATAACAACTGATCAGGAAAAACAGATTTGCAAAAGCTGAACCTTCTTTTTATTTATACATATGGTGATTATTTGATGACTCTAATATTCATGTTATTTTCCTTTGAAGAGTAAAAAAAAAACCACCTTGAAATTCTCTTTATAATTTAACAGTTTCTTGTATTTTTATTTAAATTATGTTTATGAGTAACACACTCATTTCAGCAGTTCATGAAGTTAGTGTAGAAAGCTAAAGTCGCTCCGTCCATCATTCCTGTGTCAAGCCCAGTCCCAAGTATAATTTTCACTATTTCTGTTTTAGGTTTTGTCTTTTTTTTTTTTTTTTAATAGAAAGTCCAGAATATGCTTATATAGTCGTTTCCTGACATATCAAGTCTAGATATTTTCACTCAATACAATTTATTGACTCTCCAGTATGAGAGTTAACTTTAGTTTTCTAACACTGTGCCCTCCTCTTCTTTCATTGTTGATATTGTTATTATTTGTCTAATGATTATTTTTATCACTTTAAAGAATGTCTTAAAACTCTAAACCTTTCGATTTTTCAGTTCAGAAGATGAGAATATTAGGTCACCCTGCCCATTCCATCTTCTGGAGCCAAGTTTTTCTATTATAGTGTCACAGTTGTTAATATCTCCATAGTATCTCACAACCAGCACTTCATCTGCCATGTTTCTGTACGTAGGCTGACTCTAAAAGTTAAAAGCACTGAATTCTTAGCATTGAAGTAGAATGTTAGGATCACACCTACTTCTTTGAGGGACCAGCATTTTAATTTCTAGATCATCCGATGGTGATGGGTCTAGCATTAAGAACAAGTGTTTTATATATTACTAGAGGCCCGGTGCACGAAATTCGTGCACGGGGCGGGGGGAGGGGTGTCTTTCAGCCCAACCTGCACCCTCTCCAATCTGGGACCCCTTGGGGGATGTCTGACTGCCTGTTTAGGCCCGATCCCATGGATCGGACCTAAACAGGCAGTCAGACATCCCTTTCACAATCTAGGACTGCTGGTTCCCAACTACTCGCCTGCTTGCCTTCCTGATTGCTCCTAACTGCTCTGCCTGCCAGCCTGATCATCCCCTAACCACTCCCCTGCCAGCCCGATTGATGCCTAACTGCCCTCCCCTGACACCCCGGTCACCCCCAAATGCCCTCCCTTGCATATTCCCTCTTTATTAGATAGGGTTTTTTCTTTAGCATATTGGACAGTCCTAACTGGTTTGGCTCAGTGGATGGAGCACTGGCCTGCAGATTCAAGGGTCCTAGGTTCGATTCTGGTCAAGGGCATGTACCTTGGTTGGGGGCACATACCCAGTTGGGAGTTTGCAGGAGGCAGTTGATCGATGTTTCTTTCTCATAGATGTTTCTAGCTCTCTATCCCTTTCCCTTCCTTTCTGTAAAAAATCAATAAAATATATATTATAAAAAAAGAAACATTTAAGATTCCTCTATATCTGCCTGGCTGGTGTGACTCAATGGTTGAGACCCCAGGCTGCCACTGCTGGAGGGGTTCTGGCCCTGGCCAGGCTGAGACCCCAGCCCAAGGCTGCCGCCTCAGCCCACCCAGATGTCAACCCATCTCAGCCGGGCTGCGGATAGCCCGGTGGGTGCCTTCCCTGGCCTGAAGATCGCACATTGGGGGTGCACTGCGCTGCTGGCCTGACACACCGGCCAAAAGCCCCTCGGCCTGCTTCGCCCCGATCACGCTGGGCTCTGGGGCGGGTCGCTGCCAGCCTGACACCCCAGGCCAAAAGCCCTGCGGCCTGCTTCGCCCCGGATTGCACTTGTCTCAGGGGCGGGTCGCTGCCGGTCTGACACACCGGCCAAAAGGCTCCCGGCCCGCTTCGCCCCGATCACGCTCGGCTCGGGGGCAGGTCGCTGCCATCCTGACACCCCAGCCAAAAGCCCCGCGGCCCGCTTCGCCCCAATGGCGCGTGGCTTGGGGGGCTGGTCGCTGCCGGCCTGACGCCCCGGCCCCAGGCCCCGTGGCCCGCTTCGCCCTGGATCCAGCACGGCTCAGGGGGCAGGTCGCTGCCGGCCTGACACCCCGGCCAAAAGCCCCGCTGCCCGCTTCGCCCCCGATCACACGCGGCTCGGAGGGGACCAGCCGGACACCCCGGACTGCTGCCACTGGGCAGGAATTGCTGTGTGTGGGGTGGGCGCCTCCCAGCTAGACACCCTGGACTGCCACTGCTGGGCAGACTTAGGGACTCCGCTGGGGCTCGGGGCTAAGAGGACTGGGCGCCGCCATCTTGTGGCCATGGGCGCAGCCATTTTGTCACGGAGTGATGGTTAATTTGCATATTACCCTTTTATTAGATAGGATTGTCCTTTCTTAATTGCTTGCATACCAACTAAATTGCATTTTTGTAGTTGCTTTGGTTTTTCCTCTATTATTTGCCTTTATACACTTTTTAAAAAATCCATTTTTATTGATATCAGACAGCAAGGAATAGGGAGAGATAGAAACATCCATGATGAGATAGAATCATTGATCAGCTGCCTCCTGCAAACCCCACACTGGGGATCAGGCTGCAACCTGGGCATGTGCCCTGACCAGAATAGAAGCGTGACCTCCTGCTTCATAGGTTGACACTCAACCACTGAGCTATGCTTGCTGGGCCCTTTATATTATTGTTATATATTTTTTTTCTTCCAACTTCCTAACTATATTTTTTACACTTAAGGGAGAGCACCCATCTTTCTTGGGCATTTCATTCTCTCAAGCAGTCTGGATCTGGTGTCTCAGGACATCCCCTCACCATCATCCCAATTAGAACTACTGTTTCCTGGGTCTTAAATGACTTTGTCATTCTTAGCTTATCCTTTTTTTTTTTTAAAAAAATTATCTTTGATGTTGAAAGTATTACAGATGCCCCTCCCCCCCCCCTCGCATTGACCCTCCACCCCCTACCCCAGGCCTTCACCACACTATGCTTTTTCCTTTTATTCTATTGGAGTACATCAAGTAACTTTCCAACAAGGAAGGAGGTATACTTTCTGAGTTCTTACATATATGATGATATCTTTTTTTTAAATGTGATAATATCTTTATTCTGCCCTTGCTTTTGTTTGATAGTTTAGCTAGAAGTCTAACTTCAAAAAACCACCCCCACCTCAAGATCTTTGAAGACATTACTACTTTTTCTGTTAACATCTAAAATTATAGATGAGAAGTCTGATGCCCCTTTGATTTGAATTCCTTTTAGATGGTTCCTTATTTTTTCCCTGGAAACTTTTGATCCTAAAAGCAATAGGTATTTAAAATTTTATTTTATTTTCATTCATTTTGCTTATCACCTGGGTGGACCATTCCAATGTGAAGATACATTCTTTGTCTCTGGGGATGAGTTTTAATTCTATTATATTTTTATCATTTACCTGCCCTGGTTTCTCTGTTCTTTCTTTCTAAGACTTTGCTTCATTGAATATTAGGTCTCCTGGGTTATTCCTCTCTGTCTCTCATCTTTTCTCTCACATTCTTTCCCTGTCTGCTTTTGGTTCTGTGTTCTGGGGAATTTTTTTGAATTCATTTTTCAGTGCTTTTAGTGATATTTTAATTTCAGCAATCATTTTTAATTTTCAGGCGTTAAAAAAATCTCATATAGCTCCCCTTTTTTGGGTGCCTTTTGTACATAATACAGTTGACCCATGAACAATTCAGGTGTTAGGGAAGCTGATCCCTCCCAACACAGTTGAAAATCCATGTATAACTTTTGAATTCCCCAAAACTTAACTACTTAATGGCCTACCGTGGACTAGAAGCCTTACCAATAACATCAATAGTCAGTTAACATATATTTTGTATGCTGTATGTATTATATACTATATTTTTACAATAAAGTAAGCTGGGAAAGAAAATGTTATTAAGAAAATCATAAGGAAGAGAAAATACATTTACAGTGTTGAAAAATCTGCATATAAGTGGACTTGTGCAGGTCAAACACCTGTTGTTCAAGAGTCAGCTGTACTTTCTCAAAACCTTTCAAAAGTTTCCTTGGGGACATTTTTTTCCCCTCAGGCCAATTTTTTGCTATTTTCTTTTGGTCATACTCATTTATGTCCTCTATCTCTTCATAAGCCTTGTGATCTTGGGTGTTCATTTATATTAAAGCCGTGGAAAAGGTTGCTGCCCTAGGTTTCCTCTGCTCAGCCTTATGTTTGGCATCCTAACAACATGTGTTTACTGGCAAGATTTCCTTTAGGGAAATAAGCTGAGGCCCTCCATATGCCAGGACAAGGAAGGCTTGATTCTGGGGAGCAGTGAGAACCAGCATGGCTCAGGCACCAATCAGGGCTTGCACGCACCTGTCAGACTGACATTGGTGGTGAGCGCTGGTATGGCACACATGGTGAGTGCCTTTGAGTGAGAAACCTGGGAATGGGGAAAAGTTCCAAATTCCCTGCTGAATTCACTTTTCTAGGCTATAATGATGTTGCTGTGCAGTGGAGCAGGAGACAGGCAACGTGACTGGCGTAGAGGTTCCATGTAAATATTTGTCCAGCCCACGGCTTCTTGGGTGGACTTGGTTGATAACTCTTTGTTCCCTTAAAGAATAGTCTAGGATGCTGCTTCTCCACATGTTTCAGTTATAATTCAAGTCTTAGCCACTTTGCATGGGTTAACATATTTTATTCTGATTTTATTTCATCGACTGTTAAGAGTTCAAGCTCTGGAGCCAGACTATCTGGGTTCAAATCCTGGCTCTGCCACTTCTAACAATGTGCTCATGGGCAAATTATCTGGCCTTTCTGGGCCTCTGCGTTCTCATTTTTACGATTGGGTAATAGCAGCACCTGCTTCCTAGGCTTGTTTTGAGGATTGAATTATTTAATACAAATTAAGCTCTTAGAAACACCTAGCACAAAGTAAGTACTCAGTATATTTTATTATTTTTGTTGGTATTTTGATCATTACTACACCATCAACTTCCATCTTTTTATTTCAGAGAGGTCTGCAGGAGGGCAGGTGAGAAACAGGTGGGCTCAGGCTGCCATCTTGAACTGGAAATGACAAATTGAATAGTTTCCATTTGGGGCATATTCCAGAAAGATTTAGAGTTCGTTAAACTGAGAATCCAGTCTCAGCTCTGTTGCCTTCTCACAGTGTGACCCTGAGCAATCGCCTAACTCTGGTTTCCTCGTCTTTAAAATGGGGGCAGTGATGGCGACCTCACCGGGGAACCAGGAACTCAATGGGAGAATGTGCCAAACCACCCAGCAAATCGGCTTCCCTTCTGTGACTAACCAAGCATTGTCACAGTTCCTTTCACCTCCCTGTTGCTTGGCATCTCACACTGAAGGAAGATACACACACAGGAGAGTGTGGCTTGTGCACTGTCATTTGCACATTTAGGATGTCTTTGGATGCTGCTAATGCTTCCGTGTAATCCTCTTTACTTTCAGCTTTTAGAATGTATTTTATTCACTTTATGATTTTATAGATTTGAGAACCTTTAAAAATAATGGAATTTAACCCTAAGAACGAGGAAAAGCCCTACCTGGATAAAAACTAGGTATGGTCGTTGTGTCATATTTTATGGAATAACATACAAAGACTATGTAGTACAACTTCCAGAAGGCAGCTACCAGCCCAGCCAAAAATATTTACTCCTTCCTGCTCGAAGAGCTAGTCATTCGTCTTTGGAGAAAAGTTTCCCTACTTTATTTTTTTACCCAAATTTACTTTTTTAAAAAAGCAACTAGTATAGTGGTTCAGTAGAAATTGAAATTAAGTAGTTCAGCTGTGGCTAATGCATAACGAACAGTTAAAATGGATGATATTGTCATATGTTTTAAATTGAGTGCCCATTTACTGCAGACTTGCTGCATGGCAAAGTTTTCCCCCTAACATCTATATATGTCTGTGTTTTTGTGTGTGTGTCTTTAGTTTTATTTCTTTTTTCATATTAGGTATGTTTTAATGAAATTGGCTAATAAACTGTTTTAATTAATTTTTAATATGGTTCATTTTAATGCCCCTGTACTGTTAGAAATTACAAACTTGAAGAAATAAATAATATTATATAAAACATGTATATATATATTTAATTAGGTTATTTTCAACCTGCCCCAAGTATTATTAAGGTTTAAAGATTTTAAGTTGGTGCTGTATTAAATACCTAGACTGTTCCATTGTAGAAGCTGGCTGTGTTTAGGAGATGGGCATAGAGAAAGGTGGAGATGCACATGTGCTGTATCGAAGGTACCACAGCCTGCAAACAGTTTTACAAGTCAGATCTCGTTGAGAAGAGGGAGGTGAGCAGATTTATGAGCTTTAAATCCACTCTGCCCACCGCACATGAAGTAAATGTCAGTGTGTTCCTTTTTAAAATCATGCACCCCTGAAGAATGTGTAATGGGCTGTAGTGTCAGGGAGAAACATCTTTACCCCAGCTTGGGCAGAAGAGCAGGAGGCAGTGTGTCTGCTCGGAGCCTGGGAACAGTGGTCTACCTCTTGAAGGGCCCCTCGGGCCCACGTTGGAAAGGCTCCTTACTAGAAGGGCTGCCTGCAATCGCGAACCATGTCAGGAGTGGGAAGATAGGCTGTCGATCAGAGAACAAGGCCGTGTGGTTGAAAGCCGGTGAAAAATTGAAAAGCTGAAAATCCAAACGGAAAGAATTGGAATAGGCCCAGGGTTGCTGAGGCCACACAGAGTTGGTGTGGGGAGTGTAAGGAGATGTGGCTCGAGCAAAGGCTGGCTCTGGACCGATCCTCATCACTCTTAGTGTGTGTGTGTGTGTGTGTGTGTGTGTGTGTGTGTGTGTGTGTGTGTGTGATCCTTACTCTTTTTGGGGCTGGAGGAAGTCCTCTAAGCCAGAACCAAGAAGGCCACAGCTTCCCAGCCCCTCTGGCTGATCCTTTCCCTTTTCTGAATGAATGGGTTTTGTAGCCCAGACCTGAACACAGACCAGAAGAAAGCTGTAGTGGCAGTTACAGAATTGCAGGCTCATTTCACGTGAGGTATATTAATCAAGTTCCATAAGATCATTCCTGTGTTTTTAAGTTATCACCGATATGCAGCTTTCGGATCGTAGCTCCCAGCTCCATTGAGCCCCATTGTAACGCTCCACCACATAAATGTGGTCTAGTTATACTCTCGAAAATAAGAGGCTTGTCTCCTGAGGACCGCTCCATATTACGGGTGGAGTATAATCCTTAACATTGTTTTTCTTTGCTTTCAAATGGCTGGGGACAGTGAGTCCGGAGTGAGAACTCCCTTTGTTTCATGTCGTGTGCATGGCAGGGGAAGAATGTAGCAGGGCAGAAAATGAAGAAAGACATAAAAGGATCTCAGCTCAAGGAGGTCAGATCCATCAGAGGCTTAGCGTTGCCTTCAAAGATGCCTGGGACAGGTGGCAGTTCAAGACAATCACAGCAGCCGCACCCGCTGGAGCTGAGATAAGGGATTTCTGCAGAAGCCTGCTATCTGGTGCCCGTTGGCTTTGATGTAACTCTGCTAGCAAGACTTTGGGGAGCAGGTGACTGCCTTCCTCTGCAATAGGCTGCTGTTGTTCAGTCCTTTAAGGTCTCATTACAGAGCTCCTCGAGGACTAATCCTCTTTAAGGTTTACATGGCATGGTTTTGTCCAGAGCCCCAGCCAGAGACCGTGGTGCCACCTGCACAGCGTTCCCTCTTCCCAGTCCAGGTTGCTGACGTTGAAACAGCAAACATTCCGCACCCGTGGCTTCACTTTCTGGCGATGGCTGAGTTTTTGTCCTGCTGCCTCAAACCTTTAGCACGAAATCGCCTGCTTCTGTTACTCATTCATCCCGCCCGTCCGTGTTTTTAGTATATATACTTTTTCACTCGACTCCCTGTCAACTCTCTCTCTCTTTAGAAAGAAATAATGATGTTGCTTGGCTGTAGAATGGGTTGGTGAGTTCTTTTAACCCATTACTCTTAGAAACACAGTTTGTAAGGAAGATTCCAACAGGTGCACCCAGGAAAACATCCATGTGCATAAATTGCATATTTTTTGGAGCACTTAATTTAAAAATATATTTTTTTAATGAACAAATCAAACTTAAGATGTATTGGATTTGCTGTTTTAAGTAACCCTGTTAGATAAAGGGGAGGTGCAGGTTTTTTATATCTGCCTTATTTGACACTACAGCAGCAACAACAACTAAACAAAACTAGCTCCTGAATTTCAGAAATAAACTTTGCCCTGACACTTTAAAGTTTTGGCTGAACAAAGCATTTCGTAGACTCTTCAGTGTCATTTGAAAGGGGCAAGTGGGGAACTTCGAGGCATGCCTTTGAGGAAGCAAGTGAAGGTGTGGCTTTTGGCCCCTTGCAGCTTCCTGTACTTGAGGGTGTGTACGGGGCTGTAGTGTCAGGGAGAAACACCTTTAGTCCAGTGTGGATGGAAGAGCAGGAGGCAGTTTGTCTGCTCAGCGCCTGGGAGCAGTGGTCTACCTTTTGAAAGGCCCCTCAGGCCCACGTTGAAAAGGCTTCTTACTAGAAGGGCTCCCTGGGAATTAGCAGTGGGATGTGGGGGCTTCTCACCCCTCAGTCAGTGGTTCAGGGTAACTTTTGTGTCAGTGACTGAAAGGAGTTAACATCCCACTATGCAGCACCTCTGGTGTCAGTCTAGTTCTTCACAAGAGGGGTAACTTGGGTTGGAGCAATCACCATAACTGGCCATCACTCCAAGAGTAAGCATCGTCCACGTGTTAATTTTGTGCAGGTCGGACTCTGCAAATTGGAAATAATTTTTAAAATAACAACAGAAGCAAGCTAAGCCCCAGCAGTCAACTTAGTGAAGGAAGAGAAGCCTATCTAATAAAAGGGTAATATGCAAATTACAAGTCACTCCATCACAAAGATGGTGGCGCCCATAGCCACAAGATGGCGGCGCCCAGTCCTCTCAGCCCTGCCAGAGTCCCCCAGTCCTGGTGTTGGGGGAGAGGGCGGGGGTGGCCACTGAGAGCAGGCAGAGTGAGCGGCCTGGCAGAATGTGCGGATGGGCCTCTGGCCAGGCCGGGGTCCGGAACGCTTGCGTCGTTGCCCCGGCGATGAGGCAAGTGTTCCACGCCTGGCCATGGATGGGCCTCTGGGCCGCAGAGAGCCTCTGGGCAGTGGGCGCAGAGCTGCCAGGCCCCACAGAGAGCTATTGGCACACGGATTCGTGCGCAGGGCTACTAGTGTTGTCATATGGGCCACCTTAACAGCATGGGGATATAAGCATGTGCTGTAAGCTTTAAACTTCTGCAAGGGACTGTTTTGTTGTGTGTTTATGTTGGTTGCAGTGTTCTCAGGGATCAAAAGGAAAACCACCCCCCAAGACAGTGTTTTCTTGAGGTTGACTTTCTTCCTCTGACAAGTGAGTGTTCAATGGAAGGTGAGACAGTGGGAAGAAGTGGTTTGGGGGTTACACAGAGAAGGATGACTTGTAGGCTTCAGCACCTTGCCTTTGAGGGTGACTCTTGAAACTGTAGCATCAGAACTAACCATGTGATGCTTGTTTGGCCGTGTAGAATCCTGGCCTTCACCCCAGACCTCCTGAATTAGAATTTTTGGGAACTGAGTTTGGGATCCTGTGTTTTTAACAAGTTTTTGTACAATACGGTGTGAGAACACTGCTTTAAGAATTAAAGGTCAGATGTCGATCTCAGTTTCTTTAAATTTCCAATTGGTAAACAGATTTTTTTTGGTCTCAAAATGATCCTGTAAATCTACTCACCTGATAGTTATACATTATATTCCTATTTGAATTACACTTTATTGTTGATAGTTGTGTAAGTAGAAATTCAAATACTTATGAAATCAACATCCTTGGTCAGATAAATTATTTGATACCAACAGAGAATTTTTATTTATTAGTTCTTCTGTATTGTGTCTAAACTGAATTAGCAATAGGCAGTAAGGATAATTTGTACAATTATGTGTTGTATATCTAAATTTCTGTTTAGGGAATAGAAATATACACCCTTGTATGTATTTTAATGTTTATGTAGTTGAATGTATTTTGCCAACAAAAACACAGACCTTCCGAAATATGAAAATACTGTCATTTGCTAGAATATCCACCAAATTTATGAATTATTTTTCTGTTGTTTCTTTTTTGATCAAGACTTGCATTTGTTTTAAAGAAAGTCCTTAATTCTGAGATTACCAGATTCAGGATGTAGAAATGTTGATTGATTTGATTATTTCCAGAAATGGGAAAATATAGGCATGGTTGCTGAAAAAGTTGGTCTGGTCTCTCCCGTGAGCCCATCAAAATGGAAGCTGTTAATTGAAGAGCTGATTAATGCACGCTCCAGACATTCATATTTAAAATAAATGCCACAATGGGTTTTCCAGTAGATTTTCCTACATAAAAATCAGGGGTGGGGAGCCTTTTTTTCTGCCAGGGGCCATTTGGATATTTATAGTAATTTGGGGGCCACACAAAATTATCCCTAAAAATTAGCCTGCTATATTTAGTAAAACATTTAACTAACTCACCCCTAATGCCTTGGCAGGGCCAGACCAAATGATTTCGCAGGCCTTACATGGTCTCTGGGCTGGATGTTCCCCACCCCTAATAAATGCTAACATTTTGTTAACGTTTGTAATAAACACGTCTGAACAGTAGAGGCGTGAAATAAGAAGTTTGGAATAGTCCAAGTTTAGTGTTTAATATCCAAATCTATCCATTTGCCCATTTTGGTTGTACGGTCTTGGTTGTTCCTAGTACAAATATTTTCTATTCCGTCATTTCTCTCCCTGCTGCATGTTTCTGCTAAAGGAAATATGGGTGCTGATGATACGGTGGCTTGGAGGAAAAGAAGGTCTGATTTTGGGATCAGAAAGAACAGGATTCAACTTTCAGCTATTTGCTCGTTGGGGTATCTTGTGTAAGTCACTTATTATCTCAGTTTTCTAACTGAGATCAGGTGCCTACTTCAGAGGCTGGTGGGAAGGATAGAGCAGGTCTGCAAGACCTTATTGGTATGAAGCACCTACCATTCCTAAGTGATTTAAATCTGTAGGTGACAACTCCAGTTAACACTGCTGTATGGTATATGAGAGTAAATCCGGAAAGTTTTCATCACAAGAAAAAAATTGTTTTGTAACTATATGCATAGATAGATGTTAATAACCACTTCCCAATATATGTATGTCAAGTCATTATGCAGTACACCTTAAACTTATACAGAACTGTATGTCTATTATCTTAGTAAACCTTAAAAAAAAAAAAAAAAAAGAGCAGGTTAGTTTCCTGTCCCAACAGTATTTCTTTTGGCCAGTTTGATCAGATGTACAGACCTTACGGTTTTTCTCCAATAAAAATCACAGAAAACCTGATTTTATGTGATTGGAAAAAGTATGTAAAAGCCAGGACTTTCTCTATAAAATATTTTAAGTTAAAAAAAAAAAAAGACACTAGCGGTATTTTTATGTGGCTTATTTTCATCTAATAGCATTTTCATTTTGACAGTTTTTTGATGGTCACTAACTTCTTGTCTTTGTGTCATGATGTTGGAGAGAACTTGCGTGCTTGGCTTTAAAGATGCCCGCGTGCAGGAAACACAGCCACATCAGCGGGCAGCGGGCTTGCCTGCCCCTCTCTGTTACTGGCCTCACCCACCATCCGCCCGATGTGACTCTCAGGACCTCTGTATTTGAAGATGTGGGCCATACCTAAACTACAAATGCTAAACTTCAGTAAATCGAAGTTGCCCTGCTGAGTTTCCAGCCTCCGGGGAAAGAAGAGGCACCCGCTGCCTCTGTTGTTGCGCTCTGATTGGACTGTAATGATTAGGGTTTTAACGGGGCCACAGCTAGTATTCAGTGAGTGCCTCTGTGCTCCCAGGTGTTCACGCCCACCTAGGTGTGGGTGACTGTTGGCGCAGGAGGAGGAAGTGGAAATGTGAGGGCAGTGCGGCCCTTAACAGAGCAGACTTGGAATCCGGAAGCTCTCAGGAAGTTCCCCTTCTTGGATCTGTGTGCCCATCCAAACCCTTCAGATGGAAGGGAAGGCAGGAGGGGCCGTGGAGATCTATGGAGGCTGTGTCATCAACCATGCATGTAAGTGGGTGGCAGTTGACATTTGTTGGCTAAAACAACAGACGCTGGTATTATTTTTTGTTTCCGTATGAGGAGAGAGGGAAAATGCAATCTGGTTGTCATTATTTGCTGTATTTTTGTGTGCGTGCTTCCTACCTTTTCTGCTCTGAACTTGTGCCCATCTACCTGCTAGGTCCGTGGTTCTCAGTGTGTGGTCCCTGGGACCAGCAGCCTCTGCATCCCGGGTAACTTGCTAGAAATACAGATTCTGGGGCCCACGGATCCATTTTACCAAGTTCTCTAAGTGAGACTGATGCAGCTGAAGTTTGGGAATCACTGTGTTCGAGTACCTTGTGGAAAGATTTGGGTCCGTCCTAAGATTGGGGATCCCAGAAGCAGGGAAAGGGCTGTGATCAGCTTGGGAGGGGGAAGGAGTATCACTTCTCTGGTTTCAGCTGACTTCCTCAGGCCAGATTAAAACCTGCAGTAACTGGTGGGAGGGTAATTCAGAGGTGGGAGCCAGTGTTTGCTTAAGTCCCTCCCTTATTAATCTACGACTTTCTGATCTGGCGTTGTATATCTTTTGAAATGGGCCTTGTTGAGCACTCAAGTTTGCAAGCTGCAATGCAAGAACAATAGCAGAAAGTCCTTAGGAGAAATTGGTAATTGTTTATCCTCCAATTATGGATTCATGGAACCTTATGAATTGAAAAATAAAGTAAGTATTTGCAGGATTAAGTCAGAACAGCAGATGTAGAGACTGTGCTTGAACTCCGAGTTAAGTAAAGGACAATAGCCACTAAGCCTATGTATCCAATTTCAGTTCCTCCTTACATTCTTCGAAATACAGTTTTGGCCTCTTAATTTAAAGAAATGAAAGAATCCAGACACTTTGTTTTTCTACAAGGCATCAAGGAGAGAGGGTAATAAACAGTACCTGGCTGATGCATTTTAATAAATACCGGTTTACTGCATGCCGCAACAGAGAGCAAACACATGCAATTACTTGCAAATTTCTTCGGTGTTTGTGCTTATAAATCTCTGCCTAAACCTTCCCAGCTGGGAGCTCAGTTAGTCTTTCTGCTGTGGAACCAGGGCTTTGTTCTGCTGCTCAGCCTCAGCACGGTCTGGAATAATTCAGAAACATATTAGAGAGATTGCTGCTCCCAAAAGGCATAAGGAAATAACCTTCCCTCTCGGCCTTAGGGAAATCAGCCCAATCAGAGTTCGGGCAGATTTCTCGATTAAACAAAGAACTAACTGTGCACAAATTGCACCTTAACAATTTGTAAGGAGTCCACCTTAGAAATGTCTTGCAGATGGAGAGCTGATATTTTTTAATCAGGGCAGTGGGGCTGCTAAATTCAAAATGTCACCAGCATTTTCCCTCCGCTCAACAATTAGCATCCCCCCAAATTAAATTGAAAGTTGCATTCATAAGCAGTCTTCAGCTTTGGACCCACTGCCCTGGGTTGTAGAGCACAGATGGCAACCACTCTCTCTGTCCGTGCGAAGGCTCAGGGTGCGCGCGTGTGCGTGTCTGTGAGTGTGTCTGTGAGTGTGTCTGTGTGTCTGTGTGTCTGTGTGTCTGTGAGTGTGTATGGATGACTCAATTCATCTGGAACACATCCCAGGGAGCTTTGGGCTGTCAATTTCTATTTCAGCAAATTTCGTATTGGGAACCAAAAAGGGGGTAGAAAGTTATTGCACTTAATGTTGTTGTGACTTTATGTGCTCCTAGTCAAATTATTCAGAAATCAAAATCAGGCCGCTGTAGTGGTGTGGAACATTGTTTAGACTGGGTCTTTTTGGAAATATTTAGAAGGTTTCTGCTGATTGTAAGAGATGCTTGTGCCAAACCACCACCCTTATAACATTTTTAGGAAAATGACAGTTTTTGGATGGGAAATCTGGGCATATTGGAAGCTGTGTCAGTTCTATATTCATCCTACTTGCAGTTTTTTTGTGCCTTAATACAGCGAAGAGACCCATGTTTAGCTAAAAACTAAGTCACTCCTAAGCCATAATGCGTATAGTAAGGACCTCGCCAACCCCTGTACTGAATTTCAGAAGAGGGCAAACATTAGGTTAGGTTTGGTGACCTCATCCAGACCCTAAGTAGACAGCCCCACCTCCTTAGCCCAGCAGAACCACCAAGGATGCTAATCGGTGTGGTTCACCTGACTCCGAGTTCTGAGTTCTATTTTTGTGAAAAGAAACTCTACAGCCCATTGATTCCGTGGAAGCGCTTGAGATTCCTCATGTGAATCAAAAGGCAGTCTGGGAAAAACACTTTTGAGTTATGGACTCCTCCTGATTTAAAAATGGTTTTCCTCAAATGTTCCTTTTGGTTTTCTTTCATTTACACAGAAGTGCAGGCATTGGGCAGATTCATCATCAAGGCCCCTTTCCTTAATAAAAGTCTGAAGGAAAGAAGCCTGCACAGAAGCCTGAATACCTGGGCGCTGGCTAGCAGCTGTGGCTGGTCCCTGCCTCCTCTCTGAGCCTCCCAGAGAGAAGCTGAGAGCAGCCCCGCCTACCTTGTGCCTGTAGGGGTCTATTTGAGAGGGCTGATTGGAAGGCCCTTGCGACCCTGTGAAAGGGGGCTGGCCACAGTTGGTTTTGGATGCCAGTTTTCTTCTCAGAGCTTTGGGACACTTCCAGAATGTTGACTTTGCAGTTTTTATTTCAAAGCAGTGGTCAGTTTGGTTTAGATGCATGTCTACCCCACCCATTGTCAGGGCCCTAAAACAGTGATGACAGTGTCGGTCCATGCCCACAGTATCAAACTGGGTAGGTCAGACTGGTGGGAACTTCACTGTGGAACTCAGAAGTGCTGGGACCAGGGGTCAGTTTGGGGAGTAGCCGCGGGCGAAGGGGCAGGGATATTTGGCCTGTGCGTATTTAAGCCTCGGTGGAATTTTACAAGGCCCATTTTGAGTCATGTCTCTGTCAGTTCCTGGCTCTGTCATCATGGATGATGGATGGGTTTCCTGTAAACTTCAGGTTCATCACCTGGAAATTGGGAAGAAGATGTGTATTGTCCTCCAGGCCTTCTGTGAGGAGTCAGATCCATGCAGGAGCAATTAACGGGCCAGATTTCCCAGACACAAGTGGGAATGAGGTTCTTGGGGTAATGCCGAAACAAGCATTTCGGCAGCCCCATGAGAGAGGAGGGGATGTGGGAAAGGCTTTATTTGTGTGAAGTTACAGTCCTCGGGTTGCAGTGGCCCATTTCCCCCAAGCCAGTCCTGGGAAAGGAGCAGCTGGGTGGCTCAGCAAAGCCAGAGGCAAGGCCAGTGCCCAGAGCTTCTCCTGCATGTTGCAGCCGGGTAGAGTCCAGCATCCAAGCTCATTAAAGTCCATTAGTCCATTGTGGGTGTCCCACGTGGCCAGGAGCCATGTGGGCGCCGAGGAGCGTGCCCTTGCAACAGGAGTCAACGGAGCCAGTGCCCTGGATCTCCAAGAGAGCTCGCTTTCTTTGTTTAAAAGTTTGCATATTTAGGTTTCGAGCACTTGCAGTGGCCATACCCATTCTGATCACTGACTTGCTTCAAGGTGTGATTGACGGGGCAAACCGGTAGGCACCTTCCCACATCACTTAGACCTTACCGGGCATGCATCTAAATCGCCTTGTCCAGTCCCTCCCCCCCATCAATCAGCGGGGAACAGACTTGTTCGTTAAATGCAGTGTTTTGGCAAAGCTGTATAAATGGCATGCCTATATTATTTGGTCCCCCTTTTACTCCTTTCCTCTTAAATAATAACCAGATTATTACAACGGCATCAAAATGAGATGATGAATAGAAAAGCTTAGTCCTTGGGCTCCGTGACTTAACATTATTGGCAGTGGAAGCTATTTTGGGGAAAAAGCTTACACATGAAAAAAAAAAAAAAACTTAGAAAAAAAGGTGAACAAAACCTTTGGATGAACATCATTAAGAATATTAAACTTTAGGGGGAATGAGAATATCTGGTCTCAGGTTATACACTTTACCAGAAGTACTTTTATATAACTGGCAGCTTCAGCCTGAAACATCACTGGCTTCCCTCTCCAGCAAAAATGGGCATCCAACACGTCAAAACTCTTCTGTAATGAGTCCTGCCTGGTGTTTTTTAAAGCACGAGATTCAGATGCCTTCTTTCCTGCACCCATTTCATTGCGTCCGCTCACACCCCTCACATGGGAAAGCATTCTCGTATTTTTCTTAAAACTGAGTTGCAACTGTTAGCGGTCAAGTGGCTTGTTGCTCTCCGAATGTTACTAAAAGGCATTTGGTACTTGGTACTGCAACATGTAAAACTCTACCTGTCAGAGGGCTGACGGCGGCGTTATAAATAAAGGACTCGGCCATATAAGGGTGCACCTATGTGCTGGGAGAGAAAACATTGCTTAAAAAGGCATTCCTGGATCAGAAGGCCCTTCCTCTGGCCGTCCTCTCTCTTTCCTATGCTAGTTGCCTCTCTTCTCTCTCCTCCCTCCTGTCCTTCTGACCACCATATTGAGTGCAATCTGGGCAACCCATGTTCCTAGCCAGTCATTTTTAAATGCCAACACCAAAATCTAGTATTGCATGAAAGACCTGGGAATCTCTCCAAAATAGGGAACTCTGGTTGGTTGGTTGGTTGAGCATCACCCACAATTGAAAATGTGCATCTGCATGTTGGAGCCTTTCTCTCACCCTAGAGGAAAAACCACTTTTTCGTTCACAGTGACATCTGTCTGCGGGTGGCCTACCATCTCTCAGGGGGAGCGCCTGGGTAACTTGATAGACTGGTGAGAATTTCTGTCCATTGATGGAGGAGACTTCAACACAGCACAGTCCCTGTTGTGAGACCGTGAGCGGAACTCTTACTAAATTTGGGGACGTTGAAAGGGAATCCATAACTACCTGTGGCTATGGATTCTGCTAGTGTTTTGATATGTTTTGTATTAATATTCCTGAAGACATATGGCAGGATGGCCTACATCACAGACAAGAAACCCAATTCGGTTTGAAGAATGCGGGGGCCAGTCAGGTAGCCGGTGCAGCCTCCCCTTCCTTTCAAGAGACCTGGCTAGCATTTTTGGAAGTGTTCATATAATAATGAAAGCAAGCCGGTAGGTACATTCTATGAATAGGTTAAAAAAGTTTCTGACATATTTGGAAAGAGGAAGAAAAACTTCAGTTTAATTCAGTTCTTTGCAAAGCTAAAACTTGGGCCAGATCCCCTGGGTTTTAATGAAGATGTTACATTTATTTATTTATTCATCTAGTTTCAAAGGCTCAGAATTTCTCAGTATCAGTGTGGTTTACAAGTTGTTCATCTTACACTTCCCCCATTTCCTTCACGCGTATTAGCCAACACCCACACTTCATCACATCACGTTAATCCCCGAAAGCTTGCGTGTTGCTTTTTAACCTAGTTAGTCTGAGAGGTTTTAATTGTGCACTTCAATAGGGGCCTGTACCTGAAGGTGGATCACGCAGAAGCAGCTCTTCTCATTCGAACCTGAGTTCTTTGTGCCTGTGACATTTTTGAGACCTGGTGGTTTCTGGGAAGGCAGGTTTTATAGGAATTTGTGTTAAAGAAAAGGATTTCTTTCTTTTTTTCTTTCTTTCTTTCTTTCTTTCTTTCTTTCTTTCTTTCTTTCTTTCTTTCTTTCTTTCTTTCTTCTTCCTTCCTTCCTTCCTTCCTTCCTTCCTTCCTTCCTTCCTTCCTTCCTTCCTTTTTTTTTTAAATAAGGTAAGTTTATTGGGGAAACATTAGTTAATATGGAAAGGATTTTTTTAAATTTTTCTACCTTGTTGCTTTAGAAAAATTACAAAACAACACTTAGGTGATGGGAAAGTATAACGGTGGTCCCCTCTGTGCTGGGCTGTGCCATCAGCGGGAGACTCTTCATTGATAGTGCTTTCTTCCTCAGAATTTTGAGGGAAAACCCCAAACAGCCCACAGCAATCTTTATTTCAGTCCTGTGTTTAATGTAGTCGTGGGTAGGTGTGACAGATGTTAGTACTTGCTGCCAACCCAAAATTATATAATGTGATGTAAGTAAGAACCTCTGTGCCACGTTCTTTCCACTCTCAGGTGGGATAAGAAATAATTCAGGGCATAAAACTTCTTAACGTATAACTTGGACCACCATAAAATGACCTCACTTAGAAATTTTGTTTTCTTACCCAGGCAACTTAACTGTGCATTTGTGAGGTTGGTTCCCTGGGACACTCTGCAGGGAGCTGGGGGGCACCTCCACCACACGTGCTTAGTAGCCGTCCGAGGTCTGATGGAGTTCATGCACCATCCCCATCTCCTTCCTTGAACCACCAGGCACATGGAGGAAAAAGAGAGAAGCTGTATATATGGTATTCCCTTTGGAGGAATGAAAATGCAGGATAGTTTGAAGTTTATAAAATGTAGGAAAATTATTTGGGGCCCATTGGAGAAAAGGGGCTTGCATTTTTATCTTAAGCACTTTTTTTTTTTCCATTCTCTCCTATGTATTTCATCATTTAAAACCCTATGTTGTTTTCTTAAATTATGCCTCTCTCCAGCACGTGTATGCACATCCTATACCGAAAGATCTCTGAAAAGAGTTAATGCCTTTCAGGCAAGAGCCCCTGGCTGAAACATGGCTGTAGGGTCCTAGGGCCTTCACTTCACAGTACAGGCGTGCCTCCTAGAGATGGCTGAAGGACACCTTTCTTCTTCCTTAGACCTCTTTGCCCTAATGATCAACTCACTGCTACACACATCCTTGCAATTAAGAAAGCACTTCCATATTTCTTATTCATCCAACTGCATACCCATCATTCCTCGGACTCCTTTTTTTTTTTTTTAACTGAATATCTCTTCTCTCCTGTCCAGGCTGGGGTGCATGAGCTCAGTTTCTTCATCTGTAAAATGGGGACGACACCAGTACCCTCTTTCATGGGCTTAACATGTCTCTAACCCTTAGACTCTTCTGGCATTCAGGAAATGTCAGGCATCATTCTTCTTCATTATTATTGGTTGAAAGAATGTTAGACGGTTAGGATGGTCAGGTCATATAACCTAATAATGCTAACTAGGTCACTAAGGAATTGAACCCAAGGCTTTTTGTTCCTGAACAGCTGAGGTTCCCTGGTTGGCCTCCTTGCCTATGACAGTAGCAGGCACAGTTTTCTGGTGCTCAGTTATACCTGGTGAGGCATAGTCCATTTGGAGAAAAAAGGCTTGGTTTCCAGAAAAGGTTCATCTCTTCATAGAGGTCAGATGAATGATCAGGCGTGCCGGAGGTAGTGGGGTAGAGTTTCTTCGTTTGTGGCGCTGTCAGGCTCTGGCGCACCTTCTCCTCCGCTGTCATCCATGGTGGCTTCACATTCCCTTGTTCCCCTCAGGCTCATATTTCCTGCTGTCCAAGGCATTACGCACCAGAGCCAGTACTGGGATGGCCATGCTGTGCATCTTACTATTACATTCTCTGTGCCGGTATATGCCCGTGGTTTACCCAGTTTGCCCATAAAGATGGCAATCGCATTGTGCGCTATACTCAAACCTGAAACCCAGACCACCTGCTGCCTGCTCTTTTTCCTGGACTCCAGAGTGTGAGCTGCTGAAGGGGCACAGCGTGGGGGCCTGGGCCAGTGGAGATGCTCCTTAATCCCATGGATACTTAGAGGTGCTCTTGAACTCTGTTTGTTCTTGCTGGGTCTCATGCACCTGACATTGACTTCCAAACATTTTCTACCTTCCTCAGGCCTTCCCTCCTCCCACCGTTAGAAAAACAGAAAGTGTCTTGAAGTCCTCACTCCCATCCCATTTTTGCTTGCATTATTGTAACTGTCTCTGGGCTTTCCATCTCCAGTCTGTCTGTCCTTGTGGTGCTGCCTTATTAATCTTCTCTAAGTGCCCCGCGGAGCATATTATCCTCCTGCTTGATGGCTGTGGCTCCCCGTTGACCCATTGTCACGGCCCTTGATCTGATCTTTGACTGCCTGCCATTGGCCCCTGTGGAAACCCTCTGCCTTAATTAGACTTTCCAACTTGTTATAGGTCAGCTTCCCCACACTGGTGTGCCCTCTGGTCCTGATGCCTCAGGTGCACGCCCTGCCCGTGTTGGGCCTCAGGCCAGTATTCCTCCCAGAGCTTTTCCTGCAAAGCTTAGTTAGGAGAATAGTCGATGGACCACTAAAGTCATTACTTATTCATTATGTATTTAAGCCAACTATGAGGTGAGTCCTCAGTAATTTTTAATAATTCTTTTCCTACTATGAATAATAGAAAGTATAGAGGAAAATTGAGGCTTAGAGGTGATAAATTACTTTCCAAAGTTTGCATAATTGGTGGCAGAGCTGAGATTAAAACCCAAGTCTGACTGATTTCCAAAGTTTGTGTTGATCTACCCCACCTCCACCCCAGTCTCACTTGTTACCAGCCAGAAGCAGGATCTGTCTGGTGAGGAAAATGCTAAGTAAAGCATTCATTGAGTAAACTGATATCACTCTTTAGGAACTAATCTATTAAAACAAACAAAACCTGTCTGTGCTATTATTTATTTATTTAACTTCAAGCCTCCTCTCTTTTGTCTAATCACTTAAAGCTGGTAAATGGCTTACTTCTCTTTAAATAAAAATATGTTCTGATTATAGTTTTAATAATATCCTAAGATAATTGGCAACACTAGTATTCACAAAGCAGATGATTTAGTTTTATGTGTTTTGTAGATAACATGAAAGCAAGCATGTTTGACCTGAGTTTGCTCTGAATTACCTGCTTTACTCTGGCTCTCTCTTCATACTTCACTGGATTTCACACTTTTTTATTATGTAATTAATTATCTATGTGATGACTTGATGTCTGTCTGTCTTCTGCTAACTGCACAAGGCCAGGGGCCATGTCTGTGCTGCTGAGGCTCTGTCGTGAGCATCCAGCACAATGCCCGGCACACAGTAGGCATTCAATATATATTTGCTGACATCTGAATAAATTAATGAATGAATGTATGAATGAGTGGGAGTGCACTTTTATTTAGGTGTCCTTGCAGAAAAGTTGGTTGTAAGAGGAATTTTTAAATCACATCCTATGTAATAAAGACAGAATATGCAAATTGACCATCACTCCAACACACAAGATGGCCACCCCCATGTGGTCAAAGATGGCCACCCCCATGTGAACACAAGATGGCCACCACAAGATGGCCGGCAAGGGAGGGCAGTTGTGGGCGATCAGGCCAGCAGGGGAGGGCAGTTAGGGGTGACCAGGCCTGCAGGGGAGGACAGTTGGGGTGACTAGGCTGGCAGGGGAGGGCAGTTAGGGGCAATTGGGCTGGCAGGAGAGCAGTTAGGTGTCTATCAGGCTGGCAGGGAGTGGTTAGGGGATGATCAGGCTAGCAGACAGAAGCGGTTAGGGGCAATCAGGCAGGCAGATAGGCGAGCGGTTGGGAGCCAGCAGTCCTGGATTGTGAGAGGGGTCCCAGATTGGAGAGGGTGCAGGCTGGGCTGAGGGACACCACCCCCCATGCATGAATTTTGTGCACCAGGCCTCTAGTTGTATTATAAAACTGAACACTGATTTATGAGGAGAAACTTCCAATAAGCTTCGGAAATGTTTGAAGAAAGAATTAAGACAGAGGTTGTTTCCTCTTTTTGTTATAACCTTTTTTTGTGAGATTCTCCCACTTGCTTCTTTATATTTCCTTGGCTACCTTCAGGCATCAAATATGGTTCTTGCTGGTCTAAGTAAAACAAGACCATTCATAAGAAATATATACATATTCCTCACATTTAATTCCATTAATAGGAAAACAACTTGGTTTCCAATAATAAAGTGTCCAAAATAGGAATATCCAGCATCCTGCAACAAAGTATTCCTAATTTTTTGTTTTCTTGCTTAATGTTCCCGTATGTCCAGGTGACATTAAAGTCTTTTTTTCAAGTGGAAAAGCTGTTCAGAATGACTGCTAATTCTGCTAATTTTAGAGCACTGTTTCTGTTCAACAATAAGCCACCTAGATCCAGGGTATGGGGTTTGCATTTTTATCGCTAGGCATCTCTTCATCTTATTTGTTGATTCTTTATTGTTCTGAAACCTCTTATTCAACAGTGTTAGCTTCAGTTCCAGGAAACAGGTTACTCTGGATAAAATCCATTTCCACTCTGCTGTGTTTTGTTCATTATTTTCACTGTCAGCTCAGAAAGCTCAACTGGAAAACTCCAATGCCCTGTTGGTTTTTCTATCGTCATCTCAGTTTCTAATTTTGTGGATTCAGATGCAGCACATTATGCTGTTATTCATTACAGTCTCTAGGCCATTTTCCTCTTGTGGCTCTCTGGTGTGTATCAGCCAAAACATCAGCTATATCTTGTTACAGCTCATGGGGTCTGTGTGCTCCTTAAATTTCCCAAGGTGCCAGACTTCCAGAAATTCTACTTTCCAAGACATGGGATAGCCTGTCTGTGGAAGCAGGTTGTTCCTCGTCTAGCTCTCAGGTGCTCTGCAGTTGCTGTGACAAACCACAGATGTGCTCATGGACACTGTCAGTTACCTTAGATTTGTCCCATGGATGGGATTGAAGCAAGGTGCTTCTTTTATGCTTGGAAAAGAATAGATTGGGGGGGCGGCGGTGGAGGCATGATTAGGTGTCTTCAAATACTTAAGGAGCCATCACAAAGAAAATCAGTAGCATTTAATGTAGGTGGTTTCAGAACATGGAGCTAGGACTAGATGATGGGTAAAGTTGGAGGGAGGCAGCCTTGCCATCATGGAGGGAAGTGAATGGGTTCTTCAGCGACCAGGGTGGGGTGGGTAGCAGGTACTGTGTGAGGGATTCTTGTAAGGCGAGATTGCAGTAAATACTTAGATAACTCTTTTTTAAAAAAAATTAAATTCTTTATTGTTTAAAGTATTACATAAGTCTCCTTTTCCCCCCCTTAGACCTTTTCCCGGCTACTCCCACCCGTGAGCACATACCCTCACCCCGCTACTGTCTGTGTCCATTGGTTATGCTCATATGCATGCATGCAAGTCCTTTGGTTGATCTCTTACACCTCCCCCCCCCCCCCCTTCCCTCTTAGGTTGGACGGTCTGTTCAATGCTTCTATGTCTCTGGCTCTATTTTTGTTCAACAGTTTATGTTGATCATTATATTCCACAAATGAATGAGATCATGTGATATTTATGTTTCTCCGACTGGTTATTTTGCTTAGCATAATGCTCTGCAGTTACATCCATGCTGTTGCAAATGGTAAAAGTTCCTTCTTTTTTACAGCAGCATAGTAGTCCTTTGTGTAGATGTACCACAGTTTTTTAACTCTTAAGGTACCTTCCATCTCTGAAATCCCATGGTTTTATTACAAGGGTAGGCAAAAGTAGGTTTACAGTTGTGAGAATGTGAAAGACAATTTATTCTTGTATTATTATTTATCAGTTGTATAATTTTTTCTTAGAAACAACTATAAACCTACTTTTCCCCACCCTGTATACTTAGGGAAGTCACTTTAGGGCAGTTCCTCCCTCCCTCCCTCCCTCCCTCCCTCTCTCCCTCCCTTCCTTCCCATCTTTTTTATTTTGTGGAGCAGGGATTGTGGATTATTTTTTTGTGGTCCAAATTAAATGAGAAGTCTTATCATGGACCATTTCTAATCAGACTTGTAAGTGTGTGTGTGATGAGGAAAGAACATTTCAGAATTCAATGCACTGTAGGCAAGATTGGTTATTTTTAAACACAGCAAACAAAAATGAAAACAAACCGCCCCTCAGGTTGCTAACACAGCGGAGCAGTTCATTGAACAGGCGTCCAGAGATGCCACGTGTCCCCAGAGATCAGTTCCCGCAGCATTTCTCCACCCTCAGCTGTGGTGACAGTTCCTTGCTCCTCTGGAATGTACAGGAAATGAAAGCTCCACACCCTCCCATTCACAAAAACCCTGGAAGAGAGCCTCCTGCCCTCCTCTGCTCTCCTTGGCCAGCTCCTGCTCCGTTCCTGGCCCCTCTGCTTCTCTGCTCCCACCTCCCACCCCAGTGCCGTCCTCAGGCTGCAAACTGCGAGGAGCTCCAGGGACTGTGCTCCGCCTGCGGCCTCAGCCCTGTGACTGTCGTTCCATGACCCATTTCTCATGCCAGACTCATTCTCCTGAATTTAATACACTCTGTGTTCATGCTCAAGTTCACTCATGACTTGGTGCCATTGCTTTTTAGTTATCCTGATGCTTTTGTGTTTCCTTTGTCTCTTAAGGGCGCCTTACTACTTATTACTCACTACGAATCAGTAGTTCTCAGATTTTTGGCAGTATGTTAAAAAAAATAAAATACTGAGGGAGAGACGGACATAGGGATGCCAGATATTTGTCCAAATAAGGACATGGGGGCTAGGGTGATTTGGGACGCTGGAAAAATAAAACAATAACAAAAACATCATCTGTTATTGCCATCAGTTCAAAACAAAAGCAGCTTTCACTCTATGAAGAACATATTATTGAACAGAAAATATTCTTTTAAAGAAAATAACTTTAGCTGTGTGGAACATTTGCCACTTTTATTCTAATTAATCTCATTTAGCTTCTGTTCATTGAACATAAATTTACTTTTCCAACCAGTATTTAGAGGCCACTGCTGCAAAGGATTCTAAAAGAATGAGGTCTTCCTTCCAGCAGCAAAACAAATACAAAGCCAACAGGGTAGCCCATCTTCCTGGTTAGGAAGCCACCAGATGGATGCCTTGACCAGGGCCTGTGCCTGCTCATGTGGCCATAAAACCAGAAGTGATTGGGGTCCTGTTCCTTTCTACCCCTAACCTAACCTTAACCATAACCACTAACCCCAGCCCCTTACCTCAGCCCTTTAAACTGGTTGTGGCCCGGCCAGTGTGGTTGAGCATTGACCTATGGACCAGGAGGTCAGGGTTCAATTTTCAGTCAGGGCACCTGCCTGGGTTGCACAGCTGATCAATGATTCTCTCTCATTGTTGATGCTTCTATCTCTCTCTCTCACTTCCTTCCTCTCTGAAATAAATAAAAATATATTAAACACACACACACACACACACACACACACACACACACACACACACACACACACACAAACCGGTTGTGACTGGGAGTCCTGTTGCTCTGCTGCTGTGGCCTTAGTGGTAGCAGCTCAAGGGACCCAGAGGTTTTGGAACCTCTGCGTTGTAGATTTTTGCCGGAACTGGTCAGGGTTCCTGAGGTCTTAAGGGGCAAGCGGCCCAGTTCTGAGGGTCAGTCCACATACCCAGCCTCTGGGTTTTTCTCTCTCAGAGAAGAAGGTACAGATAAGCACGTATAGTTAATAGAGGCGCACTGCAGGCTGTGAGAGGAAGGTGCTTGCTGGCTGGGCAGTGAGGGAAGCCTGCTCCGTTGCGGAACACACTGGGTCTGCTGGAAGGGGGGGCCGTGCTTCCCTGCCTGCCCCTGCTCCTGCCCCGGCCTCCTTTGGCTGTTGAACAATTCAGCCAGTTTGGCTGAAAACCAATTGTATAAAGGATAAGAGAAACCTTTAGGGACTAAAAGGAAGGCTCAAAGTTTAGGTATGCACTGAGAAATTTGATTTCCTGCTGGGATGTCTGGGCTGCTCGTATGAGCTGATGCACCTTGGGTGTCAGCTCACACCTTGCTCATTAAAATCACTCTTCTATGACCATGGCCAGTGAGGTGCTCATATATGAGGAGGCAGAGCTTCCTGGAAAATTCATTTCCAGTCAGCAGATGTGGATTGAGAGCTGGTCACTGCCAAGGCAGCTCTGGGCTGGGCAGGCCGGGCCTCCTGGAAGGATTCCAGCTTACAAATCCTCCTGTTGGGTCGGTGAGAGGAACTGAGGAATGCCGCTGTTTAATTCAGACAGGCGTTTCCTGAAAAGATTTCCTATCATCTGTAATTTACTTTAAGTACAAATTATCTTCCTTTTAATCTTTCCCTGTTTTCTTTCTTTTTCTCCTCTGCCTCCCCACCCACACCAATTTTCCTCTTACTTCTTGTCGCTTCTCACTTTTTTCTTTTTTTTGCCAATACTCCCCTCCATGGGGTTTGCTTTTATATAGTTTACCTTTTTATACATATTGAAACCAAATTTATGCTTCTCAGAGCCAAGTTGCTTTCTGAAAAATAATTTGGAGGATAAAGTTGTAATCCAGTTCCACATGGAGATGTAAAATATGGAGCAGAGAAAGAAACGACCATTTAGAGACTGATTATCCATTTGCAGAATCAGGTTGCCCTCCCGAATTTGCCCACCCGAATTCAGGGTCTGGAGGCAGCAGAAACATGGCAGATTAAGAGTAAAAACACATAGTTTAAGAGTTAAAAATACATAGTTTCAGGCCTGGCTCTGTAAGACCTGGGGCAATTGTTTAGCCTATCTCAATCTGTTTCCTCACCTGTAAAATGAAGACAGAATTTTACTGTCTGTTTCTTTTGATAAACACAGATCATAATTATTAAAGTTCCTGGCCATCTTGGTCAGTTCAGGCTGCTAAAACAAATTACCACAGAGCAGGTGGCTTATAACAATAGAAATTTACTTCTCACAGTTCGGGACTCTGGGGAGTCCAAGATCAAGGAACTGGTAGATCTGGTGTCTGGTGAGGGCCCAGGAGAGGCACTGAGCTCTTCCTGGTTCGTAGATGGTCATCTTTTCATTGTATCCTAACATGGCAGAAACAAAGGACTAGCTAGCTCTCTAGCCTCTTATAAGGGCACTGAATTTCATTCACAAGGACTCCACTCTCCTCACCAAATTACCTCTCTCATTGTCATAATATCACATTGGGATTTTGTGGGGACACAAGCATTCAGTCCATAACACTGGCAATATCTTATAACTTTAACTTTTTCTCTGAATCCATTCATCTGTAAACATAAGGAATCCAGGAATTAGAACCTTAGAAAAATGGGTGTTTAATAAATGATGATTTCATAATCTCACACCATTATACATGATAATCTCAGAGATGGTTAATTCGGTAAATATTTGGAAATGCCTACTATATGCTAGAATCCCTACTGGGATTCAAAGCTTAGTATGATCTTTTTTCCCCCCCTGTTCTGTCTTTTTACCCATTGTAAAAATGGGAAGTGGGAAGAGCTAGAACTGATGTATGAATAAATCAGGACAATGGGAATGTCAGGGCAAGCTTCAGAGAACAAGGGAACATTTTAGTTGGATATTAAAGGATGTTGGGTATTGAGTATCTCTAGGTAAGATCTCTGTGATGCACTGTTGCCTTTTCTACTATCAGTCTTTGGTTTGGACATAATATTGACCATCAAAGAAGTTAAGTTCAAGATTTTGCTGAGTACGATGGCATCTCAACCAGTGGTCTAACTGCCAGGCACCATTTTAGTACGTAATGCTTTCATCCTCTTCAAGTGGAGGAAATCAGCATCCTCACACACATGGGGTACGGGGCCCTCACAGATAGGACGGTGTAAGAAAAGAATGCACAGTAAATAGCAACCGTTTAGTCACCCACACCCCTGACTTCATCTATCATCATTGCAGCATCATTGCTGTGATCTATTTATTAATAACTTTGCTCTTACTTATGGGTAATGGTAATGCTTTATCAAGTTGTGGTGCTTTTCTTTCTACTTTTGACTTTTTCCAGAATCTTTTCGTTTGTCATTTTATCTTTGAAGAGGCAGATTTGCAGTCTCTCAGCCTGTTTGGTTCTGGTGTAACTTTGGGCAAGTTATTTAACCTCTTTGGGGCTCAGTGTCCAAAGTTGAAACAATGCGAATTCAAATATCTACTTCATTGGAATGCCCAAAAGATCTGGTGAGACCATGTACATAGAGCACTTAGCACAGTGCTTGGCCAAACTGTAGCAGCTGAAAAAAATGGAGTCACAGGAAAGTTCGCCAATTATCTTGGGTCAAATGGAGCTGCCATCAGAACGCAGATCAAAGCCACGGCTTTTGGCTCCTAGCCCTGCTTCCTTTTTAATAGGACACATTTGATCTTTGAGTCATTTCACTAGATAAATTGGAGACTAGATAAAGTGCAGCTATTTATGGCACTGTGTGGGTTTACAGACATGTCCACACGCTTTTGATTCTCCTGCCTGAAGAAGTGGGGTTTATTCATTCCTCTTCCCTTACGTAGGGGCTGGACTTAGTGACAGTGCTAGCAAATAGAGGATGGCAGAGGGGATGGATGTCACTCCTGACACTGGGTTTTGAAAGGATTGCTGCCTCTTGGATCCCTCACCTGGGAGGAAGAGCACTGCCCTGCCTGAGGTCACGCAGGCCGCCGGTGCAGAGGCCCGTGAGGAGAGGCACTGAGCTCGCCAGAAGCTCTGCCAGTGAGCTCGGAGCACCTCCTCCTCAGGCAGGACTGGAGAGGTCTGGGCTCACAGCTTGACTGCAACCTCATGAGAGTCCCTGAGTCTGAACCACCCAACGAAGCTGCTCCCATATTCCTGATGCACAGAACTTGGGAGACGTGTGTGTTGAGTTAAACGGGTAAATGTGAGATAATTTGTTGTCAGCAGCGGGTAACCAATGCAGGACCTGCTCTGCAGAACGGACTTTGAAGCCTTTGGAGTTTGGGGTGTGATGTATGTTGTAATATGCCTGAGCACCCCTGCGCTGGTATGGTTCACACTGAGTCGCCACTCCCGGTAATATATTCAGGTGGATTTGGGGACTCCCGGTAATATATTCAGGTGGATTTGGGGACTCCCGGTAAATAGATTCAGGTGGATTTTAGGACTAACTTTCTTTAAAAAACAAAAAAAAACAAAAAACTTTGTTGTTGAAAGTATTACAGATGTTCCCTTTGTTTGTTTGTGTGGTGTTTTTTTTTTACCCCATTGACTCCCTCCATCCTGTACCTGCCCCTCCCAGGCCTTCACTACTCTGTTGTCTGTACCCATGGGTTATGCATATGTGCATATAAGTTCCCCGGTTAATCACTCCCCTCCAACCCCCTCACCCTACCTTCCCTCTGAAATTCATCAGTCTGTTCCATGCTTCTATGTGTCTGGTTCTATTTCATTCATCAGTTTATTTTGTTCATTAGATTCCAATATGAGTGAGATCATGTGAAATATATGCGCCCCTATGCTCATAGCAGCGCAATTTACAACAGCTGCGATTTGGAAACAGCCGAGGTGCCCATCAGCAGACAAGTGGATAAAAAAAATCTGTGGTACATTTACACCATGGAATACCACGCGGCTGTAAAAAAGAAAGAACTCCTACCATTTGCAACAGCATGCACGGACCTGGAGAGGACTATGCTAAGCGAAATAAGCCAGTGAGAGAAAGATAGGACTAACTTTCAAAAGACACCCTGCTCAACATTGGGGCAAGCCAGGCAGGAATGACAACCTGCAGTTGAAATCCCCATTTCCAAACCTTCCATAATCCACTTCCTAAGCAGAAACATTCAGAGTCATAAATAACCTAATTGTAGGCATAGAAAGAGAATCTGGGGTTGCCTGACCCAGAGACTGCTTAAGCCGCAAGGCATTATCTTGATGGGGCTCTGAAGTGACTCCCCCAAGCTGCCAGTCAGCTGCCCTGTGTGGTTTTCTTCGAGTCAGTCAGGGCTGTTTAATTACAGGCAAGGAAAACTGATTCCAATTCTGGCACGAGCAGGAGCTGCTGGGATGACTTTAGGAGCTCGAAGCTGTCCAAAGATCTAGAGAAGCAGGTTGCTGCAGAGCCCGGGAGTGGGAGGAAGGGCTCCCGAAAGGGACAGTCAGTCTCTTCTGGGGAAATGAACTCCAGCAGGTTCTCCTTTTTGCCTCCTCTTCTCGCCTAAGACTCCATTTCCCAGAAGACACCTCAGCTGTCAGAGCCGGGTGCCCTCCTGTCCGGATGGCGAGGCTCATGGCTTTTTTATGTCACTTCCTACAAGGCCTAGATACCATAGGGAAGGAGTAATTTCCCAAAGGAAGTCAGAGTTCTTTGGGAAGAAGGAATGAATGCTTCACAGCCAGAAAATGGACAGAGGCCAACTGCACATGCTTATCTGAGAATTTTGATATTCTCTGTTTCTTGTACATATTCATCACTGCTCCTGCCCAACAGGAGAGCGGCATGTGGACTTCTCTCCGGAAGTGGCTGATGTGCTGTGGCCTTCCCAGGGCTCCCGGAACAAAGGACCACAGACGCAGTGGCTTAAAACGACAGAAGGTTATTCTCTCGCGGCTCTGGGGGCTTGAAGTCTGAAATCAAAGTGTTGGCAAGGCTGTGCTCCCTCCGACACCTTGAGGGCCAGGTCCTTCTTGCCTCTTCCAGCTTCTGGTGGCCCCAGGTGTTCCACCTCTCCGGTCTCTGCCTTCCCATGGTTTCTTCCTGTGCCTCTCTGTTGTCCTGATCTCTTCTCCTTAGGAGGACACTTGTCATAGTGATTGAGGACCCACCCTACTGACCTCACCAAACCTGATGACTTCTGCAGACCGTTTTCACATGAGCTCACCTTCCAGGGGTTAGAGCTTCAACTTACCTTTTCAGGGGACATCGTCCAGTCCACACCAGGTGGCTCATTATACCCTCGTTCCACAGCATAGAAGGTGGGCACAGGCTGCTGGTTTTCCATAATCATCCCGGGCCTTTATTTTTGCTTTGGATGCACTGGACATCTCCCACAGCAGGGCCCTGCGCTTCGTGAGGAAACGCTCGGAGGTCCTCTGGTTTTGATGGACTTGGCATGCTAGCTACTCACTTGCTCTTAGAAAGCTGCCTGTGTTTACGCTGGGCGGTATAGCGTGTGAGGATGACACAGACTTTAAACACAGAATCAGATGAGAAGTTCTTCATTACCAAGACATGTGGATGCCGGTTACAAAGGAAGACCGCGTATGAGCACTAAAGTGGATGTCATGCTTGTGGAGAGAAAGTATTCTGGCATGAGCCTGCCTTTCCCAGATGATTCTAGAATGTCAGACTCTGTTTTGAAAGCGCATTTTGTTTTAAGTTTTAAAATATTAAAGTGTTTATTGTAGAAAAATTTGAAGTTACAAAGGAAAACGAACTTAGTAAATACCAACTATTGTTACTGCTAACTTAAAAAAATGATTCCGTGTGACCTGTTTTCTGTATTGATTAAGTAGTGGATTGATTGTTGGGCTGATTTTCTGTTATAAAACAACATGGGTGATGGTGTTGAATTCAAAGGAAGTAATCATTCCCAAGTTAGCATCATGGGGAGAATGCGAAATCTTGGCTTGCATTTGTATTTTCTACCCCTGATTGTAGGCACTTAGTTCATCAAATATGAACTTACTATCAATATACAGTAACTGGTTTTTCTAAAAATGGCCTATCCTGTGAGTTCCCTGTGAGGGTAACATGAAAGTTGGTGAAGGTTGAAGTCTTCTGGGGCAGGGCCTTTCCTGGCCTGACATCACCACCCTGTCCGGGGCACAGCGGTGGGAGGACCCCAGGGCATCTTTTTCATGCATGTCTGGCTATCAGGTCCCAGGACTACCTAGCTGTCACCTTGTCTATTCACCCAACCTTAGGTGTTCCAGCCTCAAAACATGTGACAAGATGAGTAGGAATTGGGATCCATCCTCTTTAGAGCCAGGCAGAATAAAGAAAACTGTACTGTCCTCACTTTCAGCACGGTGTTAGTTTCTGTTTCTCTTGGGGTAGCTGAGCAATCAGACCCATTAGGGAATAAGAGCCATTTAACATTTTTTGAATAAAAAGCACTATTAGAAACAAGGCTTTTATCATAGTTCCAGATGACGGAATGGAAGCTACCCTACTAAATTGACATAGCACTTCCCAGCGTATACAGCACTCTTATATACATTATCTCATTTTTATTTGGGTTTCTGGAATGACCTGGGGGTGGAGGTGGGGGTGGAAGGGTTTATACCTGAGAGGATGGATGTTCTGAAAAATAGGGTAGTCTGTACAAGGTTGTCCCGGGGACTGTTATGGCGCTTTGCTGCCTGGTGTAGCAGTCTGTCATAGAGCAGGGATGGATCGCCTCCCCAATTCTGTAGGTGAGAAAATCGGGACTCACAAATCTCCATAGGAGGCTCCAAAATATTATTAACCAGTAAGTGGGTAAAATGGGGCTAAAACTTAGACCTTTTTCCATTGTGTGGATCTCTTTTTTAATACATTGACAAATAAGCGGGGGGTGGGGTGGGGGGATTAATTTTTTGGGGGTCTACACATTTGGACTGGTTAAGCACCTTTCTGATGGGCATTCAGCATGCTTCTTCATTTTTCTGTGGATAGCAGCAGGGTGCCGTGGAAAACAGATATGCTTTAGGGCCCTGAATTCTGGGTTTAAAACCTTACTCTCCCACTTAGGAGCTCTGAGACTGGGACCTATTGTTCACCCTCTCAGAGCACTAATCTCCTTATCTCTGAAGAGAAGATAATATCACATGCTTCCTGGTATTGTGGGAATTGAATAAGGTAAATAAAGTTCTCAGAAATGTGCTAGGCACACAGTAAACACTCCGTAGATGATTTTCCTTCCCTTGGGTGTCTGGTATAGGGCATCCTGGGTGAACAGGGCAGGAGCAGAACGGAGACCTTGACTCAAAGCATGTCCTGGAAAAGGATTTAGGGCCATAAACACCAGCTCTGGGCCATCCTATCATTACTCATTTTAGGGTGGAGAAAATGACACAGGCAGAAGGCTTGGGAGAGAGATTTTGTTAAAATCTTAATAAACAGAGCTTGCCCAATAATCTTGCCAAGTATCATCTAAGAAGGGAGATCCCAACCTTGTCCTCGGACATGGAAGTCCCCCGTGGGCTGGGCCCGTGCTCCTGGCTGTGGCGGGGAAGGAGGGCTGGCTGCCTGTGTCCAGGGGACAGTCAGGCTCTGGGCTCAGTGCCAGCTCTGGGCCTCACCTGCCTCTCCCTGCAGCAGACCCCTCCTGTTTAATGGGAGCTGGGGCCCCGGCCGGTGGGGCTGAGAACGCCCGCCCGGGGTCTGTTGCCTGCTGCTTGGTGTCCCACATCTTCCACCCATGCCTCTCCATCTTCTAAGGGAAATGACTGTCTCTAATAGGGTGTCTGTGACAGATGCTGTGGGAATTCTGAGTTTGGGATAATGAGCTGTCATATGTCATTTCACTTAAACACAATAATACAAATATTTTGATCAAACATTTTCTCCAGCTGTTGAGCGAAAGCAATAAAAGCAGCGGGGAGTGCCAGTAAATTCACTGTTTCAGAAACGCTTTACCCTCTACAAGCTGTTGCCTGTTAACTCTTTCTGTCTCTGTCTCCCTCCCTGCACTCTCTCCTGGCCCCTCGGATTCCCCATAGCATGTCCAGGGTCGGAAATAAAGAGACTGAATTCAGGGTTGAGAAGGGGGTGAAATTGACCACAGGTTTTATTGCACCTCCCTTTTGCTGGCCTCGGCTCAGCTGCAGCTGCCGCCACCTTGTAAAATCACCCGGCCACGGCAGCCACCCCCCAGTGCCCTTGCGTGCCTCCACCCCTCCCCTCGGTACAATCCTGAGCCTAAGGCCTCTGGGCTCATGTAGACTTTTAGGCACCCGTTTTGGGGCGGGGGGCGGGGGAGGGGCACGTGGGTGGAATCTGGTTTGATGCTGGATCTCCATTGCTGATTTCTCTGTTCCATCCTGTTTGCTCCCCCCCTGCTCTAACCTGGCTCCTGGGATCTCTTCCTTCTTTCTGTCCAGGTGCCAAGGGAGGTGGCCCCACAGCAAGTATCTCCAGGTGAAAGGAGGTGCAGTCATGGGAGAGGGATCTGGAGGGGCCCCTGGAGCATTAGTTTTTAGCTGATTGAAGCAGTTCTCTTTGCCAGTAGGAAGGAAGTAGGAGTGTGTTCTGAATCCATCCTTCAAGCTGAAACTCCTAAAAGCAATCGCCTACACCCCACTTTTTTTTTTTTTAACCTGTGGTCTCAATTTTAAAAGAGCCGCCTCTGACTCAGCAGTGCCACCTGGTTAGACATTTTTCACTGGAGCCTGCCTGTCAGGGATTGGAACAGATCAGCCCCTTCCCTTTCTCTTCCATCTCTCTGATTGCGGGGGCGATGGATGGGCTAACCTGCTTCCTGTTCTGGGTTCTAGGAAACCTGAGCCACCAGTCCTCTCCTTTCACTCTGTCTTCCAACCCCTGCTGGATGTGACCGGTGCCACCCCTTCCACTTGTAATGTGCTCCGATGCCTCCCATCCATAAAAAAGTGAAGACACCACTTAGCACTCCTCCCTGATCTTGGATTTTCTCTGGCTGCTGCCTGTCTTCCCTTTCCGCAGCCAAACTCCTTGGGTTGGGGGTGGGGTGGGGCATGTCATAGTCTTCACCTCCCCAGCCTTCTCCACTGCACCTTGCACAGCAGTGCATGCGCCCCGAGGCTGTCTGGGAGGCGCCTGTGGCCTCTGTGCTGTCTGCCTGAAGCCACCTCCTCCTCCCTTGGGCTCCTCCACGGGCCTCTCTGATATTTCCTCCTCGCACAGCTTTGCTTTCACCTCTTCCTCTGCTCATCTTGTAACTGTTGGCCGCCCTCCAGGCATCCTCTTGTTACTCTGTACCCTCACCCTGGCTGATTTTACTCACTCTGACGGCATCGGCTGCCCCTGTGATCTCATCTCCCATCTCCAGGCCAGACTTGGCTCTGGAATTCCAGACTTGACCCCCCTCTCTTCAGACATCTACCAGGAGCCTTGATGCCACCGTCTCCAAACCTCACCCATCCCAGGGTGAACCCATTCTCTGCCTGCTCCCTGGTCCTAGACCCCTGCCTACCTTCCCTCTGTGTTCCCAGAGCTAAGATGAGGCTAACATAGTACCCGATCAACATGCCCTAGCAGTCAGACAAATATCTTCTCTCTCTCTTTTCACTAATAATTCTTTCATCCTTCTGCACCCAGAGTCTCTCCTCCACCTCTTATTTCCGTTCTCCCGGCCCTGCCTGATTTTTGAGCTTTTACATCTCATCCTCCCCACCTAATTTCATCCCTCTCCCACCCATTCTCCCCGTTACTGCAAAGAAATATTTCCAAAATGCATGCCTGATCATTTCAGTCCCTTGTGTATAATCCTTTCAGCTTTTCTCCCACTTGGAGCTGAAGCTCCTGGAACTGAAACACTAGGAGCCGTGGCTCTCCAAGTGCAGTGCCCCAGACCAGCGGCGCCAGTCTCACCAAGGACCTGTTCACATGGAAGTTGTAGCACCAGTGCTGTACAGCTATCCTGGGCCCTGATGCATCACCAGACATACCTGCTCCTCATGCCCTCCCTCTGCACGTCCTCTCCCCGGGCTCCCGCTCCTCTTTCTGACCCATTTCCCCTCTCCTCGTCCCTCCCCCCTCCCCCATCTGAGTCTTTTCACTGGGACTGGAGCTAGTGTCCTTGTTAGTGGCTTTATGACCTATATGCCCACTGCTCCTCTAGGGCAGTATTGCGTGTTAGGCTCCCTGTGTTCCCACAGCCCTCACAATGCCTGGGAGCCAGCAGTGCTGGTGAGGTTTGTACCAGGAATCGATTTTTGCTTATTGGGTCCTGAGGTATGTGACTGCCATGGCCCAGGAAGTAATTCCTGGTTCCAATCATCCTAGCTAAAATGGAAAGATCAGGGTACGTGAAGAGGCAAGAAGAACAAATTGTTTAACAATGAAGCAGTTATTTGAAGGGCAAGTACAGTAGTAACATTACCCGAATTACTATGTCTCCCTCCTAGACCTTCTTTCAATCCCAAAGCGCCTCCTGGATGGGATCGCTTCATGTCTCCTGCTTTACTTCTCCTTCATTCCTTTGTTTTATGTCTTTGGCCCTCAGTCCTGAGTTTGGAAATGTGGACCTTTAATGATTTTTTTCACCCCTGCTTTGAGGACCACTGGTTTTGAATAGGAAAACAGACAGAAGCTTTTCTTTGGGAACAAATATTTGTCTTAAAGCTCTAGTACATGAGCATTCTCTTACTCTTATGATTCTGCATTATCGCGTGTGCTTTTCTTTTGTAGATTTATTACATCAGCACTTAATTACTCTTCATGGCAGTGTTACATTTCATGAGTGATTTAGAGTTTTAATAGAGATTTGTATGATTTATTGCAGTTGGCATTTGAGGTTTACCAACTTTGTAAAAGCCGTGAGTACTAGAATTGCTTAATCTGACCCTGTCCAGCACAACCACAATATGGGTGAAACCCCAAATTCACGTATAATAGGGAAGCCTTCACCACCCAGACCATTTTTGCCTGATGTAACTGTTGTAACATGTATATGTGTGGGGCAGTGTGTTCTTAAATACGAGCCCCAAATGGTTTCCTGGGCCCTGGATGGATAGGTGAAATGAGGTCCTGAGATAAAGTGGCAGGGAGGAGCTGGTGACGGGATAGGGCTCTCACTCCATCTGCAAAGGGGTTCCGGGTCAGGCCTTGAAGCTCCTGGCTGCACGAGGCCGGGTGTGCCGGCTGTCCCACAGATGGCTTCAGGCTTCAGCGGACCACTGACACGCTTCTCTTTCAGTAGCTGGAGAAGCATTGACTGTAACCTGCTCTCTATCTGTCCCCCGGTTTTTTCAGTGTATCCAGGTCTTTCCTCCTGAGTTGGAATCCTGACGACAGACCACAGTCTTCATTCCAGACCACGTCCCTGTCCTGAGCTTTCCCTTTGTGCATCCACTCGCTGCTTTCTCCCGCGTGTTTTTTTCCCCCAGGCACGACTTGGTAGCTGTCATTAAAATGAATATCATTTAAATGAGGTGTTACTTTGCTATTTTGCACTGGGGGTAGCTGCACACTTGGGTGTTTTCCCAAATAAATGGATTGACTTGCGTGTTTTTTTTTTTTGTTTGTTTTTTTTGTTTTTTTAGGAAATAGGTGTGCCCTCCCAGCTCTGCCTTGTCCAGAGCGGCCCAGTAGATAATCCTCTAGGGCCCTCAGCCTCCAGGCAGATAATCTCTTTGGGGTTATCTGTTAATTACCAGTGAATGTGTGAAGTATTTGTTAAGAGGGTTTTGAAGTGATTTCCCAGAGCTATTGCCTGGGCTGGAGCACCAGGCCGCCTTCCCCCGCAGAGGGTTTCAGGCCCAGCCTGGTCCCCTCAAGGGCTGGTATTCTCTGGCTGAGCTGTTTGCCTTTCTAATGGAGTGAACTGTTTGTTTGACTCTGCAGAGGGAGGCATTGAACTGGGCACTAAAGTAAACTTGGGAGACAGACGTTCAGAAAAGCCATGCGGATCTGCTTTGTGAAGGGAAGGAAAACAGTTTGGCCTTGCTAACCTCCAGGAAGAGTCCTTAAGGAACTGTTTAAATAATGAACGAGCGCAGGGAGCGGATATTGCCTGGCCGGTTGGGAGCTTTTGTGCAAGCCCGTGGGCCTGGGAATTCCTGTGCCGGGCCGCGGGGGAGGAGATGGCCGCTCCAGTCTTGCAGTTAGTAATTGTGATTTATTTACGTGTAGAGGGACTTCGGCTTCATTCAGTTTTGATTAAAACAAGCCAATTAGCGCTCAGGATGGCTGGCGGATGGCAGGGCGATGTTGTTAGCAATGGCAGAGGTAGGCAAGAGAGTGGGATAATGGGGCCCAGCTCCTGTCCTCCCTGTTCGGGCACACGATGGACCTGCTGTATGACAGCTGGGCTCCCTATGCCTGGGAGGACTGTTGAAGGTGCTGGGGTGTCACATGCAAGGGAGCATCCCCAAAAGGAGAGGCGTCGCCCACGTTTGAGTCTTTCCACAATGCCAGGCTTATTAGAGGAGACCTCCCTGAGAAGCCAAGAGTCACAGGCAGCTTACACACAGAGGGGGAGCTTATGTGATAGAAGCGAGCGGAGCAAGCATTCCTTGCAAGGTCCTGGATCATTGGTGGTGTCCACGGATGGAGAGGCAGGGAGTCCTGCTAAAGCCAGGCCGCATGCGTCTGGTGAAGTGCAAGTCCAGCAGGGCTCAGAGGGGGACCCGTGGCACAGCCATGCTTGAGTGTGAAAGGTTGGAGCTCTGAGTTCATATAGCCCATAAGAGGTGGTGGTCCCACTCATATCAGTGTCCAGATGGAGTTCTTATCTCAGTGTTCAGACTTGTGGTTTTGGGCATTCTGGGCCCCTCCCAGGGATGTTCCCATTACACCCTATTACTTCATTTCTGGGCTTCCTGCTACTTGACATAGCTGTCACTGCTGACAGGGACTCCATATTGGACTGTCAAAAGGTGTCCAGGAAGTCCGCTCTGCTCTTGCTCTAGATGTGGGGTGATTGGACCAGAGGATGTGCATCTGAGGTGGGGGGAGGGGACAGGGTGGAAGGCTGGCTCTGTTCCTGCCTCAGGCCCCCAGGGTGCAGGAGGGGTATGAAGGATCAATGGGTGGATGGATGTCCGTGCCTTTTAGATGCTTCTAGCTTTGGTTGTTGGGAAGGGTGAAGCAGGGGGAATGCATGTGAGGAGAAGGATAGCTGTATGCAGGACTGGCTTTGTAATGGTTATTTTTGTGGGACTCCTGTCAAAAGAAAATTTGGAGCCTTTGCTTAAAAATTAAGAATTTCAAGATGGCAACAGCAGAATATGAACCCTTCTGAGTGGGGGCCTGGGTTGCTGTAGCTTCCGGGGCTCTGCAGGCAGGCTGATCCAGACCTGAGGCCAAGCTCTGTCAGTCCTTCCCTGAGTGACTTTAACTTCTTGTCTGCTTTGATCCATTTTCTCATCTGTGAAATAAGGATAATAACACCTACTTTATTGAGTTTTCACATAGCATAAATAAAAAAAACTATATGAAAAATGTTTAGGGCAATCCTTGGCACATAGTGAATACTCCATAAACGATAGCTATTTATTATTTGAATGTATCTATGGCTGTAATTTTCATCCCCCTGCCCCCAATAGTTGAACTGACACAGTGTATGGTTAATTTCGAATTCAGAGGACAGAGTTGGCCACAGATTTTACATAGAAGCAAAGGTATAGAGAACCTTTCATGGGGCTCATGATCAGTTGAGTGCAAGGAGAAACATGGGCAGAGCAATTAGATTAGGTGCAAAGCTGAAGATACTCAGGTAAAGCTGTTGACTTGTCAGTGTAAGAAACATCCCGTAGAGAATTTTTATGAGTTTATTTGAGCCCAACTGACAACATATGCTAGGGAGATCAAGATCTCAAACGCTTCAGAGACTGGCAGTGTGGGAGAGGATCAAACTTTCCTCTACACTCAAGGTTTTCCTGGCTGGTCTGATAATCAAATAGACAGACAGATTAGCTAGAGAAAATAACCAAATTTAATACATACATATGCATGTGAGAGTCAGAGACCCCAGATGGAGGAGCGGTTCAGAGATAGAAAGGAGGACTGAGGTATACAAGATTTTTCTGAGCTAGGGTTGAGGTAATGCACGGGGGGGTGGGGGTGGGGGGGCAGGGCTTCAAAGGATCATTGTAGGATGACAAGAAAAACCTTAATTTTGATACCATAAATAGAAGATAATTTCCCAAGAAGTTTATCTCTGATAATAGCTTATTATTGGTAAAGCCCCTAATTCAAGTTCTTCCTGGGAGTGAGGGTTGTGGGGGAGGCAGAAGTTCCTCTCCAGCCTGCAGCTAAAGTTGCCTTTAGTTCAAAGTAATCTGTATACCACTGAGGCACATCTTGGGGGCGACTCATTCTGGACCTCCACAGCAGTTTTGTAGCTTATTTTATACATTAGAATCAAAGGAGAAGACAGAAGGAAGGCACATGAAAGCCAATGGTGGTAGATTAAAGAGGTGGGAGAAAGTACGGTGGAGAAATCTGTAGGATTGGATAAAAGGCAAAATGGAGAAACAAATACATTTTTTTTACATTGATATTTAATAATTAACATCTACAGCACATGGAGATGGAATGTGGGGGGAAGATAACAACGAGGGGTTCTGTGCTCTCCTGCTCTGGTGGGCTTGTGTTCTGGTGCTGGCTGGCGGTTGTGCCTTTGAGCGGGAGGAAAAGAAAATTACTCTGACATTTCAAAAGCATGTTGAACACTGGACAGAGCTCACTCGAGGTCAAGGTTGACCTTTGTTAAGGAAGCTATAGGCCCGGGAGGTGACTATCCACTATGACTTGCCCAGTTAGGAATTTGTGACCAGACCATCCTGTGTGGTTACTTTTGGTCACTGAGCTTGTCAGGTTTATTGCATAGCCCTCTTTCTTGTTTACACTATCGATGTTAACTTGGACATCAGTTTTGAGAAAGACGCACTTAGAATTTGCAGTAATCCCTTAAATGCAAGTCCTTTAAATTTATGAATCGCCTTCACCTATGTCACTTGGCCCCTTGGTTTTATTGACCTTAAAAATGTTATATTATGATTATAGTCGTTATTGACATTTCTTTCTATGTAATCTGTAAAATATGGTTTAAAATGGGAAGCATTTTCGGCTGCATGGATGATGGAGAGCAGATGATTGCTGTGGGAAGGGTGTACCCAGTAGGTATTGTCCTATAAGGGCAGCAACATGCATTATTCAGTGTGCTAAATATTTGGTCTTCTCCTGACTTCAGAAAAGGGGAAACTGATTGGGAAGGATGTGTTTTCTAAGGTTTTGTGCTGGGAGCATTATAAATTTTGTGCAAATACTACATACTGGCTGCAAGATGTCCAGGAGGTCACCATCAATTTGATCTACTGCATGGTATCATTTATTAAACCTAGCTTTGTTTTATTTATTTTTATTATTTTATTAATATGATTTTATTTATTTCAAGAAAGGGAGAGAGAGAGAGAGAGAGAGAGAGAGAGAGAGAGAGAGAGAGAGAGAAAGCATCAATGATGAGATCGGCTGCCTCTTGCACACCCCCTACTGGGGATCTAGCTGCAACTTGGGCATTTGCCCTGACCAGGATTCGAACCGTGGCCACCTGATTCATGGGTCAGTGCTCAAACACTGAGCCATGCTGGCCGGACCCTATGCTTTGTTTTAAATACCCTGAGGTTCTCACATTATCACTCTTTAAGTCTTTATTAACACAAACGGCCAAGTGTTAGAAGTAGCTTTACTTTTTAGAAATGTGTCTAGACTTCATTCTCTGACAAGTGGAAGCTCACTGAGAAAGTGCAGCATGGGGTTATCTCGGTAAGGGTGTGTCTGCTATTACCTGGGTATGCACATCCATGTATTGAGGCCATAGTTTCTAGAGTTATCCGTGGACCCTGGTGGACCAGGTGGAGATATGGACTCCAGAAGTACACCATGTTTTCTGTCCTCAGGGGTCTGTGGGAGCAAAGGGACATCACAGAGTTTAGACATCTACCAAGTGTAGTTTGTAAAGACTGGGTCCCATGCAGTTGGTCTAGAAACCAGGGTCACTTTGGGGAGAGGGAGAAGAAGATCCAGGTGATGATCACATTGAGATCAGGGAGAGTCTGGGCCTTTTTAGACAAGGTGGGTAGCTGCCGAGTGCTGGTGGAAAGTCTTGGGAAGAACCAGCCATGTGGTCACACTCTGATGCATATCTGTCACGGGTCACTGCAGGAATAGGATGGAAGCAGACGGGGCACAGGCCATCTCAGAGTCATAGCGGAGTGGATAGGAGAGCCTGGTCCTCCGGAAGCATGGCTGGAAGACTCAAAGCCCCTACTCAGTGGAAGTAGCCTCAGGATCATTGGCCTCTCCGGAAGAAGTGTCCCCAGCAGTGCCCAGATGAATAGGCTAGGGTTGATGACCCCCAAAACCATCATTCCTCCCTGTCCTGAAGGAGAATGCTGGCCATTTGAATTCCTTTTGGATTTTTCTGAGCAGTTGAGCTTGTCTGAGCTGTAGGAAACATGGATGGGTAGAGAGAATGAGTTGGCCTCTGTCCTCTATGGGCAGAGTGGGTTGTTGTGCCAACAGCTTGAGGGCCCAGGGCGAGGTTCCCTGGCCTGCAGTATAGTTTAGACATCCAAGGGCATTACCATGAGAACAGATGTTCTAAGGCACAGCAGATTAGAGATAATCTGAAAGTTATTCAGCATTCCAAAAGGAATTAGGCTAAGAATCAAGATTAGGAAGTCAGATGAGATAGTGGCAAAGGAAAGGGTGGCCAAGAAGATAGGAATCGCAGTGTGAACTTTTGAGGCGTGGAGCTTGGGATGGTTCTGGACCAACATGTGGGCCGCTGTGGGCTTTTTATCTGCACAACAAGGAACATGTGGGGCGGCAGCAGGATGGAGGACAGGTGTGAGGCTTGCAGCCCGGGGGCTGTGCATGGACAGTGGGGAGGGAGGTGGTCAAGTAAGTTGGGAGACACTGCATGCCAGGGGCTGACAGGTGGCACAGCCAGATTGGCCCCACATTCCAGTATGGGGGGGGGGGAAGTTTAGATGTGATATTATGACAAACTTAAACAGGTTTTAGTTATTTTCTTTGAGTTCTATCCTTTCTGGGTCCGTGCTATCAGGGTAATAATTTGCTAAACTGAACTTTTTTGATGGAGCAGAGGAAGTCTCAGGCAATGAGAGTTTCCCCACTTTGGTCGTCTCACACATTAATGGTGGGGAGTCCATAGGTGCAAAGGCCACACCTGGCCATTAAAGCACCATTCTGAAGCAGAAATCTTGTTTCCCTCAAATGATAACATGGGATACATGCTCACATGGCCAATGTCTTGGCGAGTGTGTATAACGTGTGTGTCTAGTGGCCAATGCAGGATTGCAAAAAAAAGGGAGTCTAAGAAAAACGGGGAATGTTTAGGTACTTGCATTCTTCCTGAGCCAAGAAATGTAAAGGAAATTTCTGCTCCCCTTAGCAATGGCAGGTTCTCTCCTTTCTCTCTGGTTTCCTTGCTCATCCTTGTAAGGGAATCACTTTGTGCGCTTTATTACTTTACAGCCATGGTGGAAGGAGCGCTTAAAATAAACTTTGCTTAAAAGCTTTGTATTTTCCTGCTTCATGATGCTTCGTAGACAGTGAGAATTCAGAGTTTAAGGGACAGGAAAATGGAGCCTTTCAGTGCTCCCAGTGTGTAATAAATGTGCTGGAATTTCAATGGATTCTAAAGGCGTCACAATAATAGCATTAAGAACAGGCCAGGGCCTTTGATGTTATTGACAAAAAAAGGGGAGTGGAGGCGAAGGGGCCCCTGTCATTTCTGTCATGAGCTTTGAAACTCTTGACCTTCAACCTTTGGTGTCAAAGAGCCTTTTCCATATGGGTGTTAGCAGCCTGCTTAAGCATCCTGAATTGACTGGAGCATCCACATTGCCTTGGTGGGAAAGGACATTCATTGTCCTGGAAAAGGCCCAAGGTGGGGAGCTTATTGCTGAGTGTCCACCACTGCCTGCCCTGTCTTAGGGGTGGCGGGGTGGGCTGGGGTGGTGACTTCACAGGCCTACCTGAAATGATTTGTGGCCCAGCGGGAAGCAGGCAGCCTTGCAAGGCTAGAAAATGAACTTCAGAGCTACGATTCAGCTCAGGCACCTGCTAGGAGTTGGCCCTTGCGTGTGCTGGAAACCTGCACAGGGACAATTCTGAGGAGAAGGTTGGGCCTCCCTTTGGTGTCCCTGGTTTTGCCTGTTGTTGGAGGCCCGTTAGGTATATGGAAGTCCTGCAGTCCCTGGGAGCGAGGCTGGCCTGGTCCACTTTTGCCATTGCATGGCCTGTTTCCTTTCTTGTTATTCTTCCTCCTCCACCTTCTTATGGGAAACATTGATTTGAGTTCCTAGAGGGTGTTCAGGGATAACTGAGCCTCTTCTGCCTTCATACCCCAGGTAGTGTGGGAGGGAGAGGAGACAGTTCTGATCTGACCATGTGCCAGGCCAGGGGTTTGTCACCACATTGCCTGGCATGTCAGTGGAACATGGCGAGAATTCGTTTTTCATGTGTGTTATCTGCTTACAGCTCAGTGCATATGCTACTTGTCTTATGATGGGATTATACCTTTCTAAACCCATTGCAAGTTGAAAATACTATAACTTGAAATGCATTTAATACACTTAACCTACCAAACCACCATAGCTTAGCCTAGCCATTTTCTACTGTATCACTTTTGCACCATCATAAAATTGGAAATCTTAAGTCAAACCACCGTAAGTCAAGTTGGGCACCATCTGTATTGTGTAAACAGGTATTTGTGTGAGGGAACGTGCCTCAGTAGGGACACAGGGCCCTCAGTAAACTTAGTCTAGTGAGAGGGGAGATGGTGAGGACACAGTGTGGTTGCAAATAGAGTTCCACAAGTTGTCCATGGCGGGCCTCCATAACCCAAATGATGGAGAGGGGAGGAAGGAGCAAGTATTCCCCCAGGGCCTTAGGCAGCCTTGGCTTATGGGGTGGCATTTTCTGAGGCTTGAAGACAGAGTTGCACTTGGGTAAGAGGGACTTTGTTTTTACTGAGGGGACAACCTAAGCCATAACAACGAATAGCACTGACTCTCCAACCGCAGTATCCCGGATGCAGCTAGGTTGTTGGGGGCCTTGAATGCCATGATACGTTGTTGGGATGGACAGGGAAGACTGTCCTGGGCCACTGCACATTTTGAGAGCAGGGAGGGACATGGTCGAGTCTAGGTTTTAGGGATGTAAGTCTAGAGAATGTAGTTTAGATAAGAAATGATAAAATGCCGGTACTTTGACAGCGTCATGGTAAGAAGTAGCGTGCCTAAGAGTGCTTGCTTTGAAGAGAAAAAGACACCAGCTTGCCACTCTCCCCACAGTTCATTGAACAGGGCCCTTAATCAGTTCCCTTGTCCAGAACAATGGGCATCCTCTTAGTGCGCTTGCTCCCTACCGTTGTAGGAAGAAATAAATTATCCCAGAAAGGTTTAAAGTATTCAGCAGTAAAGTATTCAGTGAATGGTACAGTAGGCCCCCCTTTAACTGAGGTTTTGCTTTCCACAGTTTTAGTTACCCACCGTTGTAAAATATTAAATGGGAAATTCCCCAAATAAACAATAGATAAGGTTTAAATTGCACACTGTCCTGAGTAGCGTGATGAAATCTCGCGCCATTGGGCTCCATCTCACTGGCAATGTAAGCCGCTCTTTGCCTTGCATATCCATGCTTTCTGGAGGCACAAAGCTGTAAGATAGTGTAAGAGAGAGACCACATTCGCATAACGTTTTTCTAACGTTATAGTTGTCCTATTTTATTATTAGTTATCCTTGTTCATCTCTTATTGTACCTCATTTGTAAATTAAATGTTATTTGTTTGTATGTATAGGAAAAAACACAATAGACTGGGTATAGGGTTCTGTATGACCTGTGGTTTTGGACATCATTGGGGGTCTTGGGATATAACCACTGAGGATAAAGGGAATACTGTAGTTATACTCGTGATTGTTTTTAAAAAAATATTAATTAGTACGAATGGGGAAAACCTTGGAAGACGTTTAGTTGTTGATGGGCAGGAACTAGAAATAGGGTAGATGGTGGAGATGGAAGGGGAGAGACTTAATAACCTACTCTCTAACAGCTTCTCATCAGATTTTGAGTGGAATGAATATGTGCCTTATTCATTGCTGATTGGCTATAAAAATATGCCAACAAGCACACTTAATGATCACTGCTGGTTTTCCAGTGCCTTTGAAATATTTTCCAAGGTGGACTTGAATGAGTGGCTCTCTGATTCTCTGCTGAGGAACTCTCAAGACAAAAGTGAACTCCCCTGTTGCTCTGAGCCTCAGCCCCGTCTATCTCCATCACGTGGCCTGCGTGCGTGCTACTGCTGCAGAAGCAGAACTGAGATGGAGATGGGGCTCCGTTACTTATGCCTGGAATATGCCCCTTGACAGGGATTGCATTAGGAGTGCCACCTGGTTTATGCAACTTTGGGTAGATCATTTAGCTTTTCTGAGCAGATGATAGAATTTTCCCTTCTTAGTTCTCAGGATTGTTGTAATATAGGAAATAAAGAGAAATAAGACTTAAGAGAATAATAATAAATCTTTGAAAATGATGATTTTTGGGTTGTCAAGAGGATCCCATGAGGTAATGTACATGAGCTTTGTATCCTTTTGCTTTCACATTGCACTATCTAATTTTGCAAAATTAAAAAAAAATTGGAGGCTCTTTGAATAGATTTATTTTGGATAGGATACAATTTCTAAACTTCATCTTTGTTGATTAATGGTTAGTTTACTAACTAAACCATGCAACTTCTGAGTCTAATGTGTCTCCCAGGCTTTTGTAGTTAAATGTGAGATACTTTTAAATCTGAACTGTGCTTTTCCTGGAAATATTTCATGCTCTGCTTTCATTTAATCAACATTACGGACCCTAATGTATAGTTTTGGAACGATGAATTTAGATTTTGAATGTGATGTACAAAAATATGATTATAAGTATAAGAATTTGTTAACCTATAACCTAGTTCCACCTTTTTAATTTCCAAGGTTACTTATTATCACAGAAAATACACCATTAGTATATTTAAAAGTAATGGATTTGTATTGTTCATGTGATTTCCCTTGGAGAGTTCTGTAGTTCAGGTATAATGGCTGTAAACATCTTATTTCTTCTTTCCCCCTGTTGATTTTTTTCTTTCTTATCCTGGCAGGGAAGCCAGAAAGAACAAAGATGTCATGGGTGCATATATTTGTGATCATAAGCGAGATATATTCCACAGACTGTGGATGGAAGGATTTCGTAGTCAGTCAGTGGGTAGATGTGGTCTATTTCTGCCACCGGGAACTCAATGGCTGTGATTTTTCACTGAAAAACATGCAAAGACTTCTGATAAAAGAAGTTAGAAGGGACCAGAAAAGGGAGCCATCAATTGTTTGTTCACTACCCAGGACATATTTGAGTTGGTAAAGACAGAGATTTGTTTTGTCATTTCATTTGCAAAGGGCTGTTTGCCATTTTCTTGTGGAAATGCATATTTATATTTGTTAAGGAGCATAACGTAGATGAGTTGTGGTATGACAAAACTATTGTGCTGGGTTAGCATTTAGGTCTAAAATATTAATTAAATGAATTTAATATGCCTACAGACTTGCACAGAAGAAATGATAGCAAGATGGCTCTTTGAGTAGTGAGGAATGCCCACGGTATCGGGAATGTCAGGCAGTTGCCAGAACTAAAAATTTACTGGGTTTTTAGAAATAGCATAGTTTTTGTTGGTAATTAGCTTGCTATGTAACTTTGTGTATGTGTTACTTAAGTTATAAGGAAACTAAAACTTGCAAATGTTAATTGATTATTGCCATTATTTGCTAGATTCATAGTCAATTTCAACTATTATCATTCTTAGAATTTATTTAGGATATGTTTTGCTAAAATCACAGAATAAAAGTCCCTTTTCTGAATAATTACTAATACGGATATTTCTATAATGATATTCTTAAGTCACACAAAATGGCATATAAATTTTCTACACATATAGTGTTATCACTACAAAGCTACATATTGATAAGGAAAAATTGATATGTGGTTTTTCTGAAATGTGAAAATTTCAGAAAAATCACTGTACTGTGGTATGCTAGGACAGGGTCTGTCAAACAGCTTTCTGTAAAGGGCAGAGAGTAAACGTGGGTTTTGTTTTCTGTTGCAACTGGCCTACTCTGCTAGTGCAGTGCAAAAGCAGCCAGAGGCAGCCGGTGAACAAAAGACCACACGTGTGTTCCAATAAAAACTTACTTGCCAAAACAGACCTGTGCACAGTAGTTTGTGGATGCTCCCATAACATATGCTCTACAAGTTAAGGCTCTGCATGGTATAAAATGACAAACAATAGATTTTTAAAAAATGTTTTTTTTATTGATTTTTAGAGAGAGAGGAAGGGAGAGGGATAGAGAGATAGAAACATCTGTGAGAGAGAAATTTCATCGATCAGCTGCCTCCTGGACACCCCCTATTGGGGATGGAGCCCGCGACCCTGACCTGTGCCCTGACCGAGAAACGAACCAGTGACCTCTTGGTTCTTGGGTCCATGCTCAAGTACTGAGCCACACTGGACGGGCCAATAGATTTTTTAAAAACTGAATTTATTGGAGTGACATTGGTTCACAAAACCAAACTGGTTTCAAGTGTACAACTTAATAAAACATCATCTGCATACCGCATTGTACCCCCATCACCCCAAACAAAATCTCTTTCCACCCCACTATTCCCCCACTTTGACCACCTCCCCCTAGTCTCTACTCGCCTTGCCTTCTGGCTCTCACGATACTGTTGTCTGTGTCTGTGTTATGTATATATGTTTTTTGGCTAACCACCTCACCTTCCCTCATCCACTCCCCCAACCCCCTTCAATCTGATAGCTGTCAGTCTATTTCATGTATTAATGCATCTGTTTCCGTTTTTTATTTATTATTTTAAAAATATGTTTTTATTGATTTGAGAGAGAGAGGAAGGGAGGGAGAGAGAGAGAGAGCGAGAGAGAGAGAGCGAGAGAGAGAGAGCGAGAGAGAGAGAAACATTGATGAGAGAGAAACACTGATCAGCTGCCTCCTGCAAGGGACTGGGGATTGAGTCTATAACGTGGGCATGTGCCCTAACTGGGAATCAAACCAGCGACCTCTTGGTGCATGGGACGGCGCTCAACCAGGGCCTCTGTTTCTATTTTGTTCATCAGTTTATTTTGTTCATTAGATTCTACACATAAGTGAGATTATATGGTATTTGTCTTTCTCTGATTGGCTTGTTTCACTGAGCATCATAATCTGGTCCATCCATGCTGTTTTTTCTTCTGTTAATCCTCACCCATGGATATTTTTTCCATAGTTTTTTTTTTTTTCCAACTCTATACAACATGCCTGTAAGAACATGAGGTGTTCCATGGGGTGATTCCACCAGGGTGCCCAGCAAGTCCATATAGCTGGTCCCTGTGAGGTGCCACTCCTCAGTGTCTGCTAGGAACCGACCAGGAGGGCCACAGACTGCCTTGTTGCTGTAGACAATGTTGGGTCAGGCATTCCTGGGCTAGATCAGCTCTTTTCTGGCTCAGTGCTGTCCATAGGCATATTCCTGTCTGCAGACAGGATGTGTGAGGTAGGTAGGTAGGTAGGTAGTTTGGGTGTTGGAGTCAGTCCACATGGTGATAACTCCCTTAAGCCACTGAACCCTGGAAAAAGTCTTGCAGGTGCCAAGGTGATGACTAGAGGCCGGGGGAAGCCTGGGGTACCGCTCCACCCTCTCATTGGGGTGATGATGGTCTCCCTCTTTGTACCCCTCCTCTACCACTGGAGGCCTCTCATTTGATAGATTTTGGATAATAATTTTGGTTTTAGCGTAGTGGATGTTGACCACAAGGGGTTTTAATGTTTCTAGTGATGACAGGCAAGTAAGTGAATTTGTGAGAACTGGACATTATTACAGGCAGGGCTGACCCTGATGACAGGAAAAATAATCTCTAGCTCTGGTCTAGAATAAACTCCAAAGTCAGTGTATAGATAACTTCAGTATTTAAATAAGCCAGGAGGACTTGTGCACGCCAGGCAGTTCACTCTGGTGGCTTCTCCTGTGTTATTTCCTGTGCACTTGAAGGCCACTCAAGTATCATTTCGAGCATTGCTCCTTCAGGGCACTTACTTAGCCGACTTTGATCTCTCTTTTTTAATCTACAATATTTGTATGTAAATTTCAAACCTTAAAAGACTGTCCCGGAGTGGCATCCCAACAGATCTTATAGCCTGAGGAACTAAAACTATTTCTTGAGAGAATGATGCAACTGAAGATAAATCTCCAAGTGTCTTCCGCTGGCTACAGGTTTTATGATCAACCCAGGCTGTTGTGAAGAGACCTGAAAATCAATGCCCCTGATTCCTAACGAGATCCTTAATGCTCAGCACGAGGACGGGCAGCATGAAATCGAACACTGACACCTGGACACAGCACAAATATTTTTATTATGCATTTCAATTTAAACAGGTTATCAAGCCCATTACGGATTTATAGGGTTTAGACTATTCTGCTCAAGCCTCGGATAATATGCGCTCTTCAGAAATCTCAGTTTAGTGCAGAGGAACTTGGTCCAATAGTCAAGCCTCTTGCAAGGCTGTAATAAATCATCTTTGCAACCATAAGCATGTACAGTTGACTGGTTACCACTGCTCCACAGACTCACCCCCACCTGGTAGAATTTTAATTCCCTCAGTAAAATTGATTTCACCAGTTCTGCACATTATTCTCCCTGTCTTCCATTTAGCACGTTAGTTTGCTGACAGTAGAGTACACAGCACTTAGCAGCTGGTTTGTGGAACCATCAGTCAGGAAATTGTATGATAAATAGGAGGTAGCTAGGTTTAGTGGCACTTCCTTCTGCTTCAGCAGTTTTAACTGGAGTTTGGAAAAGTCATCATGTGGTGTTTTGTCAAGGGCCAGAACAGGAGATGGCTGCGGTGCCGTGACTTATTACACATACACTTGAGTTATGATGCGCCACAGCTGCGCTGCTCATGTGTAAATAATAAACCATGAGGTGGATAATTATGGTGGCTGCTGGCGACGTGGGCCTGCTCTTGTCATATGGGTTTTTTTGGACAGTTTCTTGGGCCCGTGATGAAGTATGCGGCTGATCTTCCAGATAGAAACGACAGACCAAGATGCAAGGGAAGCATTCGGGGCGTGAGGATCAGGCTTTTTTCTGTCTCTCTTCTTCTTTTCCTTAGGCTTATTGTTATGTGATACGAAAGGACGTCCCCATTCTGCGTTTTACTCTTTGTTTATACTGTTACGTTATGGCCAAGCAGGTCTTTACTTGGATGAGGTGTTCCATTGCATTTTTGCAGAAAGTGGCTTAAGAGGTGTCATTCCCACCGATAAATGACATAAAGTAAATTGTTTGAGTAGATTTTATCAGTCCAGGAGAAGTTATTTTAAACTAAATCAAGAGGGAAATAAATAGAAACAGTAAAATTCTTAAACCTAAAGCCAGAGGCCTTTGGCCAAGTCAGATCATAACCATAACTTTTTGTTGTTTACTTAACCTAATTCCAGAATGCAGAATTCATAAATTTCCTTGGGACATAAGTAAAGACTGTGCAAACAATGCTGTAAGATGCATCACAGACTTTCAGTCAGAATTAACTTTTATACTCACAGAACGCACTCAACAGTGAGAAATGACTGCAGTAATTGTTTTATATTTTCCTCTCAGGTGCTTTTACAGTGCTTGGTCATTTTCTCTTTCATCCTGAAAAAAGGAAAGAGGGTAGGACAGAGATGTTGAAATAAAATCCCGTTAGAATAATTTCTCAAAATTAAAAGATGGAAATGCCTTTTAAATATCCATGATAGTATTGTAAGATTTCCTTGGGGTATACTCTCTTGATTTTATAGGAATAACAGGTTTGTCTTCACTCCTATGCACATAATCCCTGTAACTTTATTATAAATACTCATATAACAGATAATGACTGTAAGTTCCTGCATCTATGAGGCGTATATTGAATGTGGAACTAATTCACACATTTTGAGCCCTGTGTGTTTGAAAAATGTGGCCCTAGCTGGTTTGGTTTAGTGGATAGAGCATCAGCCTGCCGACTGAAGGGTCCCGGGTTCCATTCTGGTCAAGGGCACATGCCCAGGTTGCAGGCTCGATCCCCAGTAGGGGATGTGCAGGAGGTAGCCGATCAATGATTCTCTCTCATCATTGATGTTTCTATCTCTCTCTCCCTCTCCCTTCCTCTCTGAAGTCAATAAAAATGTATTTTAAAAACAAGAGAAAAATGTGGATTTGTGCTTTGTCATAATGCACATAGAGAAAGTCAGGTACAGCTTAATACCCACTTATTTGGTGGAGAGAATTTAATCAGGCTGAACACAGCCAAGAGCGAAGAAACAAGGAAGTAAAAATATATTCCAACTCTTGACATAATTGTCACAATTTACCTCAAAACGGCCATATAAAATGGTACAGGGGAGAAGCCTTTCGGAGGTGGGTTAGACCTTATGAATGCTTATTTTACACACACTTCTAGCAGGTTTATTCCCTGATTTCCAAGAGCAGATGGCATGTGTTAAGTTTGAAGTCTGCTGGAGGCAAGCGTGTCCTCCTCGGCGGCTGCTGAAAGGAAAGGAAGAGGAAGAGCCGTCTCCTGGCCATCCACCTGACCCCAGACTGGAATCGGATTCACTTGGGCCTGTTTCCAAATTTAAAATCGGGAAACATTCACTGAGCGGGATGTGTCAGACTTTCCAGCTAGTGGTAAAGATTGCTCCACTTCATATTACATTGTTTTCAGAAGGATGAATGATTCTTATTGAAAATGGTTAAATAAAGTAGGACATTCTGCTCTGAGTTATGTGGAGCGCGGCCTGTGACAACCGTGGTGGATAAACTTTTAAACTTGGCCGACCAACTACCCAGATTTCCCTGACCAAACACCCAACTCCGACACCTGTTAATAGTAAGTCCTCAGTGGTGCATGTAAAATAGGATTGCTTTTTTTCATATGCACTCTATAAAATGTGTAACGTGTGGGATACGTGATCGGGTGGTTAGCATAGCCCTCACCGTAGAATCCCAGCATTGTTGCACATCCTAATATCACAGCAGCAATGATAGGACCACACCAAGACGGCTCCTTTCCTTCCTCTGAACCGCCCTCTCACCCTTTTATCTGACAAGAAGCACAAAATACCACGAGTAATTGACATTTTCAGGACAATGGTCTTTTTCCAGCCACCGAAGTTTCCTAGGTTCTAAATCTGGTGGAATCTCCCACATTGAATTCCATCTATGCTATGTTAATAGTTTTTCACTCGTATTTTGTTTTTCTTCTTCTCATAACCATACTGTTAGATTTCCAAAGGAAGGGCAAAGTCCAAAACAAGGGGAGTAAGACATAATTTTATTTACTTATTTTTGTAAACTTTATCTTCCAGTGACAGTTTCTATTTAGTATTATTTTGTATTAGATTCAGGTGTCTAGCATAGTTATTAGATAATCATATCCTTTACAAAGCGATCGCCCCAATATTTCAAGTACCCACCTGGCACCATACACAGTTATTACAATATTACTGACTATATTCCTTCTCTGTGCTGTACTTGACATCCCTATGAGCATCTTGTAACTACCAATTTGTAGTTCTTAAACCCTTCACTTTTTCCGCCCAGACCCCCAAACCCTCTCCCCTCTGGTAACCATCAGTCTGTTCTCTGCATTTATGAGTCTGTTTCTATTTTATTTGTTGATTTCATATGAAGGTATTTTAATGTCATAAAAAAAAGAAGAAAAAAAAAGAAATAAGCCAGACAGAGAAAGTCAGATCTCACATGATTTTACTTACATATGGAATCTAAAGAACAAAATAAAGAAGCAAAATAGAAAATATATCATTTTAAAAAGTTTGTTAGGTTAATATTCTAAAAGATGCTTGTTGAAGATTTAGAAAAGAGAAATGTATGGGAAGGAAAATGAGAACCACCTGAATTCACCACACAGGCACTCATACCAGCCCTCCACTGGGACTTACGGAGCTCCTTGGGGGTGGAGGGAGGAGGGTGAGGTACTGGTTACACCCTTTTCTGTGTTTGGCACAGCACCATCACCCAACACACACACACACTCCGCCCTCAGGGTTCTGTGTTGCTTCTTGCACCCATCATTTGGAATTGCCTGTACCACCTGCTACCCTCAGGTCTAGGCAGATCTTCAGATTTGTAGAAGTGGCTCAAGGCCCTTTGGAGGCACATTGATGTGCACAGCAATTCCTGGGAGTGTTGCCAGTTCACGGGCAGCGGCAGCGTGATGGCTGTGTGCAGGCCCCACTGCGTGTGGAAGGCGCCATTGAAGAACAAGTCGGGCTTGTTTGGTGTAACATCAGGCTTCTATAAAGCCCAGGAGGCACACCTCCAGGTTTTGAAGTTCTTTATTTTGCTTCTTGAAACTTGGTAAAAACTGGAGTGTCAGTTACAAAATATCCCCCACGGTTCTAATGATAAAACGTAGCAAAACTCCAGTTTTTGCAGTGAATCGCTATTTAGGGGGGGAAAAGTACTTCCAGATTTGTCAGGCATTAGCAAAGATTACTACAAGTAAGTGGGGGTAGAGGACCTATTGTTAAGTGTGCACACAGGAACCCAGGAAACGGGGAACCCCAAGCCTGAGCAGAACAAGGTGGGAGGCTGGTCTGGAGCCAAGGTGAAAGTTAGGGCCGAAAGGTAGGAAGTTTGGGCCCTCAGTTTGCCCCAAACCACCCGCTGTAAGTCTGAGGGGGTCAGCTCCTCTCCTGCAGCAAGGCCAGGTAGCATTTCTGCCACCAACCTATGGATTTGCTGCCCCAGTGTCAGGACTGTGGAGGCATAACCCAGGCCAAGAAAGGGAGCATGCATTTAAATTACAAAAATGTGTGTAATGTTTTTATGGTATGTGGTGATTGTGTGTGGGGGTGTGGGGGTATGTGTTGTGTATGTGGTGTATCTGTGGTGTGTGGGGAAGTGGGATGGATGGGGGGGCATGTATTGTGTGTGGTGTGGAATGTGGGGTTTGTGTGGGGGTATGTGTTGTGTATGTGGTGCGTTGTATGTGTATATGAGATGTGTCTGTGTGGTATGCATGCATGGTGTATGTGTGGTATGTGCGGTTTGTGTGGGGGTATGTGTGTGTGTATATGTATGGGTTTGTGTGGGGGTATGTGTTGTGTATGTGGTGCGTTGTATGTGTATATGAGATGTGTCTCTGTGGTATGCATGCATGGTGTATGTGTGGTATGTGCGGTTTGTGTGGGGGTATGTTGTGTGTGATATATGTATGTGGGGTGCTGTGTGTATGCCATGGATTCCAGCGGGGACTTTAGAATAGACTCCTTCCCTTAAAAAGCATCATGGGTATAGGACAAATGAAACTAATATTTATATTTCATTTTGGCCGAAAATTCACTTGACAAAGTAGTTTGAAATAAATAAGTGTCTCATAATCAGTTTCCTTTGATTCAGTGGCCCAGTCTTTCCGTTCTGGCCAGCCTTCCTCCAGGGTAGGCTCGGCTGCTTTTCCTTCCTGCTTTCCCCTGTAGGCTTTGGTTCATTCATAGGCTCTGCTCTCTCAGCTGCAGGTGGTAGTGACTTGGTCATACTTCTGCATTATGGAGCCTCATAATGCACTCTAAAGAGTTCTCCCACAAAGTCTTAAAGGAGGCTCAGCATACATCGTGAAGACAGCACAGCAACATTGCTTCATGGGTTGGAATTCTGTTCCAAAGTGTTCTTTTCATATAGGTCGGACTTTCTTTTTCAGACCCTCCTCACCTGTTTCCTGCATTCCACCCTCCTGTGCCAATCGATGCCAGACATCATGAGGGGCGTTACCATTATGATCCGTCTCCGATTCCTCCACTGCATGTGTAAGTATTAAAACCGTACCCAGTAATGAAACAGAACAAAATACCAGCTTCTACTCTCTCTGGACCTTTCGTTTTTCAGCATGACTATTGGGCGTGAAAGATGTGATAGACGTATAGGGTTTACTTTTGAAATATAGCAAGCCTATCTATTCCTGGACCCACTGAGACAAATCCCAATGCGTCCTGAAAAATGCCCGTCGTACTACATACTAGGTAGCGGGCAAGTAATTCCTATCTAGTTTGGTGATGTGTGTTCTGTGGGCTGTAAATACTAAATTAAAACGTAGAGGACTAATGGAGGATACCACACAGAATATGTATTTGGTTGAGAATGCCTTTGAAGTTTTTCATGCTAAACTTTCTGTTATGTGAAAGTCTTGTCCCAGGGATCACATGAATCGTAATGAAATTTCTATGGTAAATTTCATAGCCCCTGTGGTGTGTACACCAATAGTCACTTGATTGATGGGAATGTCACCCAAACAAAATGGCAAATGTGATTGAGCACATGGTTTACACAAAGATAAAAGGAAAGAATGGTGGTGATAACATACATTAGAAAAGGAAGAAGAAAATCTTGTGGAAATAAATATTATCTGACTCAGTTTGGGAGAAAAGAAATAGTAGACTTACAAACTAAAATGTACGTGTGTATGTGTGTGTGTTGTATGTATTTGTGTATGTATGTGTTTTTAGTACTGTCCAGATAACTAGAACCATGTTCTGGGAAGGGCTGCCCTTTAGAAATGGATACATACACGCAGACATACACACACATTTAGTTATATGTAATCACCCTTCATTCTGAGACAGTAAAGTTAGAAAAGCACAAATAATACTTTGAAGAATAATGCTGGTTATTTAGATGGTAGATTGCATCTCCCTGGCTATTAGTTACAGCTGTGTAATTACATATATGCCAAAGAAAAATGAGGTTGTTTTAAAACAAGTCCTCCTCTGTGAACAGAATTAATTGATATTAACAACCCTAACTATGTGCCCAAGTACACATATAATATTTTACCAACTGCTTTTTGGATCCGTCCTCCATTGCTAAATTGTAATTTCAGAGCAGATTTGCCTGGAGGTAAGTAATAAATCTGTGTTGCAGACTTCTATAAGCATTATAGGAGAAGTGAGTATTTATAGAGAGAAAACACAGAAACTTGTGACTTTTTTCTCACTTTTCACTGGAACATAAGCGTTTCCAGGGTTCTGAAGCTTGCTAGATATACACTCAAATAAAACCAAGCAGCCAATTTAAAATGCCCTTACAAAGGGAAGGAAATTCCAAATTCAGGCTTAAACCTGCAGTGTAATTCACCCGTTACACAGAGGCTTTGCATGGCTGATTCTCCCAGACTCTACAGTCTCTGCAGTGATGTAGTAATTTAAATCAGATTTTCTGTGGAATTTCGGAGTTTTTTTCACTCTTTCAAAATCATGTTATAGAAAAATTTCAAAACACGAGTCTATGTGATTGAATGAACTGGTTCCTCTGGGTTCATTATGTCTTGCCTTGTAATTAAATTCAAATATGAATTTATCAATAAAATCCCAGGTATGGGTTCTTTGGCAGAATATAACAATAGCAAGCCCTCAGATAGTCCACACTCTGTGCCCTGGGCCCTGATTGCTATGCCTACAGTGTTAGCTCGCTAGTGATAAAAACACCACACGGTAACTTAGGTTGAGTTTGGAAAATCCTGGGGGACGGGGTTGCATTTCAGATATGACTGGTGAACTGGGATTTTTACAGATGTTAGTACTTCCTTCTTTTCCAGCCAAGCTTTAGGATACTTTAGCAGCAGTTGACTAAATTGTCCTCCAAAGGTTCATAACGTAAGGCAGACAAATAATACTGAGCCTCAAAGGAGAAGTCCTGGAAGGTTCTGAGAGGAAATGTCCGCACTGGGAGCGAAACACGTCGGGGGAGCCTGGGTCTCTGGCCTCCTGGCAGGGTCCTGGGTGGAGACACTGAGTTTACGAAGTAGGCTCTGGGACGCTAGTGCCAACCACACCTCTGTGCCTCTCTTATACGACCTTGTCTCTGCTTGGCCCTCAGTGGCCTTCTGGCTCTGCATGGCAAGGGCCCTGCTTAAACTCCCCACCCTTTGCTGGCTGTTCCTCACAGCACCTCATGTGTGCCTTTCTTGTAGCGCGGAGCCTCTTGCCTGGTCAGTTATTGTGTAGTGGTCACTGTCCCTGTTAGTTTTGTGGGCTCCGCCAGGTACTTTGTAAAAGGTGCTCAGGAGACACCCACGCTGTCCATTCAGGGGAACAGCGGATGAGCAGTCGCAGATCTTGAATCCGATTCTTGAAGTTCAAAATGCGTGCTATAGAATTATCCTATATAATAAAAGGGTAATATGCAAATCGACCGAACAGCGGAACGATTGGTTGCTATGATGTGCACTGACCACTAGGGGGCAGCTCCTGCATTGAGCGCCTGCCCCCTGGTGGTCAGTGCACTCCCTCAGGGGGAGTGCCGCCCATGGGGAACGGGCCTAAGCTGTCAGTCGGACATCCCCCGAGGGCTCCCAAACTGCAAAAGGGCGCAGGCCGGGCTGAGGGACCCTCCCCCACCTCAAGTGCACTAATGTCGTGCACCGGGCCTCTAGTATTATAGAAAACGAGACCAGGTGAGCTTACTATAAGCTGTTAGAATAAATATTTGTAATTATAAGAAGACAAAATTTGCGAGTATTCTTATTATTTTGTACACAGAATTGTTCTTCTGGTGCCAACTTTAAAATGTCAATTATAAGTCTTGAAGACAGGGTTTGTGTTGCTGATGGAAATGCTTGCAGACCTCTGTTAGGAGGGATGGCAGGCCCTGCAATAATTATGCTATCATATATTATCATTAAAGATTCTATTGAAAGAGGTTTATAAATTGCTCTTATTTTTAGATAAACCACCCTATATTAAGGCATCAGCGATACTGTGCAGAATTAAATTAAAATCTCATAAAGTGAAATATGTTCTGTATTAGCTGTTTGACACTTAATTTGCCTCTGAATGAGTCGAGGAAATCACAAATTAACCTGCCTTTGTTTTTTCAACCATGGCTTATTAGGTGTTAGAACAACTGCAGTTACAGCCTAATAATGGCCATCAAGCCTTATAAATATGTGCAGAAATATGTCAGTTTGTATTAAAGAACCCAGTGTGTTAAATGGAATGTCTTTAGATTACTCTACTTACTCTCAGTGTTATTTCACCATTTATGGTGAGGCAGTGTAGATAAGCGTATAGAGTCTTAATTTTTTTTTTTCAAATACAGTACTGACAATAATATTAGAATTTATTGGTATTTCCTTTCTCAACTAAAATCATGAATTTAGACTAAGAATTTATAAGTAGGACATGGAATATTATCTTTCCCTGAGTTGTCACATAAAGATTGTCACATAAAATGTACAATTCCTGCATTATGTTTATTTAATTCAAGTGGTTTGAAAATTAGGATACACTGAATATGAAGAACTTTCTCTTTTTTTTTTTTTTTGAAAATTCTCCACTGAATTCACCAGGACTTATGCTCTCTCAAATTACTTGCTTTTGACCACAGATTTGATGCTTTATTAAGCCACATAGAAAAAAATACCAGTGTTTTAGAAAAAATCTTAGTGAATACATTTTATTATATTACTGAGATTATTTGGAGCATAGACAGAAAACGAATCAAATTCACATAGTCAAAGCAGTCACTTTATGTGAATATTTACTTCTTTGCCTGCTCTGTATACCATACTTTGTTTTGTTTATACCAGGGCTTTTCCTTGCAGAATTCCAGGAGGCAGTATTGTATTTTATGGGAATGGATGATGCTGTAGGCTAGAAATTACTATTTGTTTTAAAAAATTATTTGGAAATTTAGGCAGTTGGAATATTATATCCCCTCCCCCAGAATACAGATTTATTTTCAAATGACTGCTTTCACACTAATAAAGAAAGTGTTCTTTCTTTTGCATTTTGAGTGTGTGTTTTTTAAAACATAGTGTTAGTACTCATGTAAGCGTGCTTCTTTTAATGCATTTGTAGAAACACCAAAATAAAGTTTTAAATTCGACATTCATTTGGGATTTTTTTCTTGGGGGGGAAAATATTTTATCTACAACTTTTTGACTTAAACTTTTCGTATTTATGGACCAATATGAATTGAATTTCAGCTGTCCATTTTCTTTATCTGAGCGCTGCAATTCATTTTCCAAAGCAGATTCCTAAGTTATTGATCCATTACAGACATTCCAGCCCCACAGACCTCACCAGTTGAGCTGAGGGCTGCCCTCGTCTCAGGCTGTGGATGTGAAGAGCACCGCACCCCAAGTTGCATCCAAAGCCAGCACCCACAGGCGGCTGTCGCCTGTCACCATCCACTCTCCTAATTCATTGTAGAAAAGCAGCCTCGTCGTTTCTCTCTCGGAGGAATGAGCCCTCATATTCTGTTCTACTTGGCGGCTCCTTTTTCTCTTAGTTGAGTCAATGTGGCTCTTTCCAAGGCTGCCTGACTCACTGACATTATTCCACCGAAGTAAGAGCTGTTCTCCCTACTAAAAGCGGTTCACATCCTGGCGCCTGGGGAGAGGGCTCAGTACACGGTAGGTCATTAATATTAGCAGTGAAATAGAGCGCACTGGAACTGGTAAGGCTTCTCCCCCATGATTATGGCTGCCTTTCAGAAATGAGAGCAGGGAGATGAGTGGCAATTTTGGAGCATGAATAAATACATTTTTTTTTTCCAGAGAGAAAAAGCTCTAAGAAAAGATGTATCATTATGGTAAAAGCTCAGAGAGAGAAAGGGTAAGTAGATAGCCAGGGCTACTACTCGGTTCTCACCCTCTCTTTTCCCTCCCTCCCTGAATTCAGCATCTTGCATGTACGAGGTACTGTGATTTTGGGAGCTCATATAATATATATTAAAAAATAGCCTTCAATCTAGGCCCTTTCTTAAAACTTTGTGATGGTCCCATAATGCATAATAGTGATTTCATTCTTTCCATTCCCAGGAAAGCCTCCAGTAACATGCAGAGGTGAGCAGAACCTTCTATGTGTATTTGGGGGCATAACGAGTTTGACATATTTTAATAGTGCAACTTAAAATTAACAAAGGAAATTTCTTTCCCCCCCTCCAGTGTTTGTGCTCTGCCATAAACATTATTAAGGCTGGTATAGTGTAAGGCTGGTATAGTGTAATGATATATCAGATTACATCGAATACTGTAACCGAACACTGTGTAAACCCATCTCCCCCTCCCCCTTCCTCAAAAAAAAAATGAACTAGATTATAATTATATCTCTTGAGGGCAATGACAAGACTGTATTTCTTTGCATTTACTAGGCCAAGTCCATGTCTTACACATAGTAGTTCCTAAATAAATATTATTTTCAGTGATGATAATGGGCTATTGTTTCTTAGGCTGCAAGAGGACCGTCATCATCTTATTTGTTGCTTACTTTTGTTAGAATGTGTCCTCTCATGCCAACAAAGCTAGCAGACTTAATACTCAAAATCAAAAGCTTGATTACTACTTAAAATAATATTAAAGGTCAGATACAATCCACTGGCAAATATTAAATCAGTTACTGGGTGTAAAGTAGGATACTATTTAATGTACATCTATTGCTGCTCTCCATGCCCTTCACATGGAAATAAAATAGATGAAAATAGCAATCTCGAATGGACAACTTAAGAAGAATAACAAAATTTCAAAGATAAGGGGAAATAAAAATGAACAGACAATTCACCCAAAAAAAAAAAAAAAAAAGAATAATGACCATAACTGTAATGTGATGTTTTTGAGTACTTAACCATGGTCTAGGCACAGTTTTAGAGACTTCACATAATTATGTAGTAGTTTCAGCAACCCTGTGATGGAGTTGTTATTACTAACCTCATTTTAAAGAAATGGAGATCCTGATACAGAGAGGTTCCATAGCTTAGGAGTAGATCGTGCATTATTTTAACCCAGACATCAGGTGCTATACTTCTTGCTTTTGACTTTCAAGTTCTGCTCGTGAAAATGAGCATTGCAGACTTTGCTGCTCTGGTTCCTACTTCCTGGGTGAGCACAAAGGATCCTAACAACACACTAGAGGAAGTTTTCTGTGTTGGTGGCTGTCATTATCTTCTGCAAATGTCTAAGGTGTGTATGGGTATGGCAGTGTGGAGAAGAGCTGTAAAAAGCCTTTTGAACGAATAAGCCTTTCTGTAGCCAAGCAATCCGACATACAACCATGTTTGCTGCTGTAGAATTTGTGACACCAAATACCTGGACAATTTACGTAACCAGTTGTTACAGGGAATGGTTTGATAACTTGTGATTCGTCGACTTGTTAGACTATTGAGCAATATTTAATCACATTTGAGACAACCATGTTAAAACATGGGTAAATACAGATCGGTGATTATAGCCGTTTACTCAGTAGATTGCAAGCCGTGTTGGACTAGATCACAGCATGCAGCTGCCTGGAACCTTCTTCCCTCAGATACCCATGGCTTGCTTCCTCACTTAATACATTTCCCTACACACAGGTCTCCTTACCTGAGAGGTCTTCTATGAAGAACCATCTAACGAACACGGGTTGGCAAACCATGGCCTATGCACCCAATCCCCCCCCATGGCCTGTTTTTGTTAGTGACGTTTTATTGGAACACAGTGATTGCCACTTGTTCACTACTGTCCACGGCAGCCTTAGCAATCAAGGGCAGAGTAGCTGACACACAGAGAATATGGCCCCCAACGCCTAAAATGTTTGCCATCCCCTAATCTAAGGTAACACCCCCTTTCCAGCCTGCTCTTTATTGCCTTTACTCTGCTTTATTTTTCTTTCTGATAAGCAATTGCCTTTTTATTTTTATTATACTTTCTACTTTTAAGCTCTTTTACTATTATTTCCCAGCATTTTCATTGCATATTATATCAGCTCGAAAAAAGAACTTGGTTAATGTCTTATTTTGGTTATTACTTCTCGTGATAAACTGAAAAAAGTGTAAGTCCTGCTTACTTTTTAAGAACCACCTTAGATGATTTACATCCCTAGTTTGCCGTGCAAGTATGCAAATGTGGGTGAGTTACAATTTCTAAACTTCAAACATTGTAATGAGCTGGCCACATTGATCCGGATCAAGCTATACACACTTTATTTTGCCATAAGAAACATGCAATAAATCAGACTCAAAGGACATAATGCTTATTTCTATTTTGCAATATTTCTAATGACTGAAATAATGAATTTGGTCACCGGTTGCAGATAAAGAAGGCCCTAATTACAGTGCACACTCGGAGTCTGAGCGCCAGTTTCTTGGCTAAAATTTCAGTGTTCTTTGTGCAGCGCTCAGAGTCGGGCCGGGAGCAGATAGTGACTGAAGGTATTCAGGGGCACTGAGCCGGAAGCCGTGGGCTCTATAGAGCCTGCTGTCAAACCTGTTGCGGGTGCCTGGGGGGTACTGGCCTGTAGCAGACTTTTTTCTTTGAGTACAATGCTTCCACTCATGGTAAGCCTGGCTTCAGAGAAAGCAGGAGTTTACTGCCATCATTTTTATTTATTTTTCAAAATATGTGTTTGAAAAAAATTGAACTTTAACAGAATTTGCCCCAACGGGGAGATACTTTCAGGTTGGTTTATGTGATGACTGCCACCCAAGCGAAGCTGCCTGCAGCTCATCTTATGTGGCCAGCTCTCCTTCACTTAGGTAACAGAGCCCGCTTTTTCCACCTAAACAAAGACATGCCATTTCCTATAGCCGCACAGCATGCCGAGTTCATTTCAGACCTTTCCCCAGGGGAACAAAGGCCAGGGACTCAGGCCTGCCTGTCATTCATTCCTGTTTGTTGTTGCATCCCCACCCCTGCCCACAGTGAAATTCATACATCAAAAAATAAAATCCCAGCAGATTTGTTTCTAGGAAACTGCCTGCTTACTTTTTGAATCCTAAGTAACATATTAGCTAGAGTTTTGCATCTCTGGTGATCCAGAGACTTAAGTACAATAAAAGGGAATAGCAGGAGGAAGGTCGGTTCTGAAAGCCACCCTCTCAGTCCTAAGGTAGGGATGTTTTTGCAGAATATTTCTCGATAACTGTATTGAAAGGATATTTGGAAAGAAATCTTGACCATTTTTAGTTTTGTTGTGATCTTTGCAAAAGAAATACCAGAACAATAATGGGCATCAGTATATTGCGGGTGGATAAAATTTAACAAGTTAAATGGCTTATGGGTCCTATGTTTATCTCCTGTAATTCCTATCTGAATTGGTGGCATTGCATCAATTTTCTTATAACTCTGATGCTCAAAAACATCATGTATAATGCTGTATCTGTATATTGTACCTCTGCCTCTCACTGTACCTCTGCCTCTCTTCTTTCTCTTTACACCACACACACACACACACACACACACACACACACACACACACACACACACACACACTGTGTACTCACAAAGTAGGTAGAAAAGAATACAGAGAAAAGTAAGAAGGGGAGGTCAGGAACTGCCTTAAGGCATGAAAGAGCATTTCCAGTAATGAGCAAAATAAATATAGGTCTGTAACCTAAAGCTGTATGATTTTTCTAAAAGCCAATCACCTAATACTGTGAGTCATGCCTCATCTCACATGTTTATAAGTTATAGATATTTAAAACCTTCTCATACAGCTACAGAGAGATTATAGATCCATTAAAAAGTGCTCAGTTGGGACCACTATATGCAATAGGAAGCTTAGACTCTGTCCAAAGACCTAAATTAATCCCAGAATGAGTTCTGTGTACAGTTGCGATCTTTTAAAGGTTTGCCAGTGAGAGTCCTTCAGTGCTAGTCATACCTGCAAACTGCTCCCAGAGAGCATAATCCTCCTCAGGCCCCAGTCACCCCCACGTAATAACTCTGCCTAAGGTCAGTTATCTTAATTCAGAGCATTAAGAGATCACTGGGTTTAGAGTATGTATGCTACCACCTGGGAATGAGTTAGGCTAATGACTTTCAACTCATATGCCACAAGAAATATGCAATATCTGACTATTTAGTCAGGGGCACTGACTTACCTTAGATTTAAAAAAAAAAAAAAAATGACAACAGCTTGGCCGGTATAGCTCAGTGGTTGAGCATTGACCCATGAGCCAAGAGGTCCTGGTTTGATTCCTGGTCAGAGCACATGCCCAGGTTGCAGGCTGGATCCCCAGTAGGGGACATGTGGAGGTAGCCAGTGAATGATTCTCTCTCAGCATTGATATTTCTGTCCCTATTTCCCTCTTCCTGAAATTAATTTTAAAAAAATTTACCCAATCTTTATAAAAAAAAAGACAATAGCCAACACAATAGTAGTCTGGTGTGAATGAATCAAAATTAGACCTATTTTTTGTCAGATCAGCAAAAAATAGAACATACTCATTGTTGTGCCACAGAATTTTAGTAATCAATTTATGTGTCATAAAATGAGAAAGATTGAAAATCGCTGAGTTAGCCCCTAACTGGAGAACACCAATACTGTTATAAGTACATTCAGATAATATCCAAATATTGCCTCGTTCATCTGAAGTGAACAGTGTCTCTTTTATACGGGGTAGTGGGGGAGAGAGAGGCACTGGCAGTTTAAAGATCTGCCTCATTTGCAAAACAAATCACCACACCCTGTTGCTTGGATATGATTTACATTTTAAAAACAGAATCCCAAGAAAGCATTCCTAGTTTACTAAAATGCTTCTTGCCTCTATTCAAAGCAATCTCTGGCTCCTCTACAGAACAGAATCCCTATATTCCCAGTCTGCATTGCTTTCAACTTAAACTACCCACACCAGTGAAAGTTTTCAGAAACAAATTCAAAATTGTAAATCATTAGCAAAGGCAATCAGACCTGTAAAGGGGACTCTGATTTTAAAAGGTTTTTCATATTGTAGTGGCCTGGGATACAACAGATTAATATTAGAATTATATTGAACTAGAGGCCCGGTGCATGAAATTCGTGCACAGGGGGTGTGTCCCTCAGCCCAGCCTGCACCCTCTCCAATCTGGGACCCCTCGAGGGCAGTTGGACATCCCTCTCACAATCCAGGACTGCTGGCTCTGAACTGCTTGCCTGCCTGCCTTCCTGATTGCCCCTAACCGCTTCTGCCTGCCAGCCTGATCACCTCCTAACCACTCCACTGCCAGCCTGATTGAAGCCTACCTGCTCCTCTGCCAGCCTGATTGCCTCTAACTGCCTTCCCCTGCAGGCCTGGGTCCCCTCCCCCCCCCCCCCTGCAACTGCCCTTCCCTGCAGGCCAGGTCACCCACAACTGCCCTCCTCTGCCCGCCTGGTCCCTCCCAACTGCCCTCCCCTGCTGGCCTGATTGCCACAACTACCCTTCCTTGCAGGCCTGGTCCCTCCCAAATGCCCTCCCCTGCTGGCCATCTTGTGGCAGCCATCTTGTGTCCACATGGGGGCAGCCATCTTGTGTGTTGGAATGACAGTCAATTTGCATATTACTCTTTTATTAGATAGGATTATATTAATGTTTGTATTACCTAACATGTTGGGGTTTTTACTTTAAATTAAGTTTTTGATGTCTTCATTATTGTTAATACTAGTGGCCCGGTGCACGGATTCGTGCACATTGAAAGGAAATTAATTAGAAGAAATATTTTAATATCGCTATTCGCCCTTTCTCTATAATAGAAATGTCAACCAAATTCACAATCGACAATGACAGATCGAGACACACATGTGCAATTAGCGCCAGCGAGAGCTTTATATGTATCATGCATGTGCAAGTCAATGTTTATTTTTAAATTGCAGTGTGCATCATATGTACTGGCTGGTTGATGGGTCAGATGGTTGGGCGGATGGACAGTCGGTCACGTAGCCTTTTATATATATAGATATAACATTAAAATGTATGCACATACACCACTCACTTCTGTCCATGTTCCTTGTGGTAATCTCAGCCTGCCCTTGGATGGGTTAGTAAAAGTTTGCATGATCTTCTTTCTTAACTGAAGTGAGGGGAAAAGCAGGTCAGCATAAGGCATTGTAATCTTGTTTGAATGCTCAAAATATGGTGACCTCAGATTTTGGATTTCAGGACTGCGGGATAAATGTAGATACTGGATTGAGAGGAGTCCAAGTCAGTATTCCACTGGGAATCGGGCATTTGTGATGTGAGGGTTGAAAGCAGATGTACCACCTCTTGCATTAAGCTCTACGGAAGGGCTTCCCTCCTGGTTGAGAATGTCACATGATAGTTATGAGAGAGAATTTGCAGAGTGTAAGTGATTGAGCATTCCACAAGTCTTAGGTGGATGGCAGGCTGTGTGCATCTGACTTGAGTATTTGTTTCTTGTACTTGCAACTGGTCTGAAGAACGCTGAGCAGATACATTATCCCTTATTTAATTGGGTTAACTTCTCCACCTTTCCCCACCTCTTCACCTGGGCAGACAGAGCACTTTTTAGTTATTTCGGTTATTGTTTGTTGTTTCTCTGTTTGTTGGGAGGAGGGAGGTGTGTGGAAGTTGAATTGGGAGGAATGAAAAGCAGAAGGCGGCCTCCCTCCCCCCACTGCATGGAGAGAAACATCCTTTCAGGTCGTTTGGCTTTGCAAGGCTGTCCTTGATGAGGCCTTTGTCTGAGGCCCCGTGAAGTCTCCCTGTACTCAATTTTCAAAAAGGCTATTGGTCCTACTTTGTTTTCTTTGTTGAACTGTTTATTTTGCTTTCTTCCCATGAGGTTCCCTGGCCTTCCTCTGACAACACTTTTCTGCATGAATTACATTCCTCGGAGGCAAGGTCTCCAGGTTCTTGCAGTCCATCTGATTCCGGCCTGTCTGATTAGTCCCCAGATTCAACCTGCTGTGGGTCTCTGCCAAGCCATGTGCTTGCTAAGTTTCCCTAACATGGAGACCTAAAGATCGTTTGTAACCTCATTAGTGAGAGGGCAGTGCTTCATTCCAGGTGAATAACTTAGCTGCTGTTGAATCATCACTACCTTTAAAATCACTGAAGGACACTGCCAGTCATTTGGTTTCCTTTCGACGTGAGGAAGGCTAGTGAAGGAGGGGAGGTCAGGTTATTATACCTATGCCCACTTCACTGACATAACCACCTGTGCAGGGTGGGGCAGGAGACCATTAGCTCCATGTAAGTTGAATTTACATTCAGAAGGAATTTCATAATAATTTGCACAAAATGCATTCCCATCTGTGTAGAAATCATCAACAGCAATAATGAAAAGTATTCAGATATCTTAATCATAGCCATCCCATTTTCTTGTAAATATGTTTTTATCTATAGTACTGTTTATGACTGAGACAGAGATGAACAATTAAACTCGGAAACCTATTAAATAAAGATGAAATATTTGGTTCTTTGATAAATTACACCTTCATTACAGGTATTGGTAAAACATGTGAGGCCACTAGACAAAATGTAGTTGTTCTAAGGGCAAAATTCTGTAAGGGATCTGTTCACCCGTTTGTACCCATTTTTTAATACATGAGGACCAGTAGGTGGGGTGTACTGTGCTCACTGGATGCCTGCATCTATTGATAGTGTGCCTGGAAGTAGTTTTGACATGGAACTTCCCAAAAGAGGACCAAAGATTTTGTTAGAAATGATTGAACACGAAATCAGTGGTGAAATTTATGTGCTGATGAAATACCTTTTTCTACATAGAAACTTTTCCTAAAAGAAGTGATAAGGCCCAAGCAGTGATGATGGTTTCTTGAGATCCTCCTGTTTTCTTGCTGGACCTATTTTGAACTGGCCTCTTGGCATCCGATTGTTGTGAGCCTGGGGCCACAGACTTCCTGTGAGGGCCTCCTGGCTAGTGTTCCCTTGGGCAAATAAATGCATTCCCTCTGTGGAGTCAAAGTGCTTCCTCACACAAGGAGGATTTGCCTGGAAGATGGGAGTTAAGCCTCCTTTGGCCAGAAGAGGCACTTCCTTCTTGGAGTGGGCTCTGAACAAGATGGCCCAGGGAGCTGAAGCACAGCTGCCGGGATACTTCCTGTGAACACAGTGGACCATCCTCTGGAGTAGGACTGGATTGCAGCTTTGCTGAATAATCACCCCTGAACATACCCCCTTCCCACTCAAGATAGTAGTTACGTTAGCCAATGTTAATGCTTTTTCCCCCGGGTTTCAACGTGTCATTCCAGAAAATTCAAACATAAGTCTATTGGCACATTGTTTCTGATGAGCCTCTTAAAGCCACTTCCTACCTAAGCTGTTTTTGTCACAGATGTGGGCCTCAGACAGTTCCATTCTCAGCTCTGCCACAAATTAACTGGATCTAACGCTTTCCCTGGCCTCTCTGGACCTGCTTGTTTTCATCCTTGAAATGAAGTAGTCAGATAGAATGATATGACTTTAAGATTTTGTAACATTGCAAGGGTATGGGAAAGTTTAGGTTTGCTTTTTGTATTTTTCTCCTGTGTATGGATACTTAGAAGAGGAGTCCGTGAAACACTGTGGCCCTACTACATGCATGCCCATGTGCCATTTTCCCTTCTGTCCCCTCTTTCCATATATGAAGATGTGCATCCCTCCCTCATTCTTCCTCAGACTTCCCAAGTCAGGCTTTGCACATCCCTCCTTAGCCACCGGTGCATGGAGCTGCCGGGCACTATCCGTGCCATTTCACTGTTGCTCACATAGGTTCTCACTGGAGTGGAAGGATAACTGGAAAACCAGATCATCTGTTCTACTAACAGCATCAAATAATGCTAAAATACAATATTTAAGCAAATGCAGATTTTTGTATTTGGTTCAAGATAATTTTCCTTTGTGTTTAAAATTACAGGCTGAGTTTGAATCCAGCTTAGGCATTTCCTATCAGATGACTTACTCTGTCCAAGCCTATTTCATTATTCAATCCCATTTTATATCATGAATTCAAAGAATGAGCATATAGATAGCACTTAGCACAATCTGTCATATCATAGGTATTTGATAAATGGCCGAATTACCTAATATGTATTTATTATATTACCATATTTAAGTTATCTGTTTTAAGTTGTGTATCTCTTTTCACCTTTTAACATCTCTGAAATTGGAATGTATCTCACCATCTGTAGTGTTTTATGATTACTGTTGGTGAAGTGGCAGCTATGGGGAAGTTTCAGGTATCTCTCAATAAAATTATTTTGCTGATATTTCCCTTTGTGTGCAAGTACTTTGTTGATAATATGATATAACCTATGTCTGAATAAGTCTGAGAGAGTTTTAAAAATGAGTATCAAGTAAAAATTGAAAGCGATAAGGAAGTATTGTCATTCTTAGTGGTATCTAAAATAATGGTGCATTTTTTTTTTTAGGTCAGTAGCATCTTAGCTTTGATGAAATACAGTATATAGCATATGGATTGTGTAGGTGTAGGTGTGTAATCAGCAAAAAAAAAAAAAAAAAAGTTTCACTGTCAAGTTTTTCTCCCAAGAGCCAACCCAATTTTTTTCTAAATATTATAGTAATGGACCTAGTTGCAGGACTGTAAAGTTAAAAGGTATTACGAATGTTTTCAAAAATGCTGTTTTTGCCTAAATCATAAAGAAATAGAAAAGGAGGACAACTTCAGTCTGGAACAGTATAAAGAAGGGAAGCATGTGTTGTGTGCTGGCTCGGTTGGTGTATTTGTGCAGATGCATAGCACAGGCTCTCAGAGGGTAAGACTTCATGATTAATGGTGTTTATTCTTGACAGAAGCCTCCTTTATTTATCTGCAATACAGTTTAGCGATTTTATCAGGCACCTGAATGAAAAATATTCAGTCATACCAATATTGCAGTGTAAATTGAGTAGAGTCACTTTTTATTATATCTTTCCGCCTTATCATCTGCACAGTAATTTTCTAGCAGAGGTTTGATATGGAAAGGCTGGATTTAGCTGTACTTGACACAAAGCCTCTTCAATTTCCCCTAAAAGTTCAGGCTGCTCTTGGAAGTGTGTGTGTGTGTGTGTGTGTGTGTACGTGCATGTGTGTGCGTGTCTGTGTGTGTATATAATATATAAACCCTCTCTCTTATCCAAGCAATTTCGGGATTTGAAAGAATGAAGATAAAATGCACAAACCTGGATGGGAGAAGTGTTGTTAATATAAAAACGTCTAATAGCTCTGAACTCACTGGTCAAAGCTTCTTTAGTGCTTAAGCTGTAGCTTAGTACTGAGCCTTCTGCATGGCTACATAGCCCCACTTTCTTCTAAACAATTGCCATCCAAATCTAATCAGCATAAAGCCAGACACTTTCCTTTCTTCTGGGAGTAATATCAAAGTTGGAGTTCAGATGGCCCGGGGGATCATCAGTCGCTATAACGATGGCAATGCCATTTAAGAAAGAGGGGAAAAGAGATCTCAGTTGTAGATACTCAAGTAAGGTGTCACTAAATTTTAAGCAAACTTTATTCAAGGAACAGAATTTATAACATTAATTGTCAAAATGAACCAGTGGGAAAGAGAGCCAAATGGTTTGAGTCGTAGAAAACATTGGATTTTAGGCCTAAACGGGCTTTAAACCTAGTTGGTGAAAAGGAGATCATCTTGTCCAAATCCTTACATTTTACAGATGAGAAATGTGAAGCCCAAAAAAGTGCTTCCAGTAAGTCTGTGGTCTCATGCCCAGGCTCTCCAATGGTAATACGAGCAAGTGGTTCCCTGGTCCGTCATTTAGACGTTTCCTGTCTGTGAAATCTGTCCTTAGTGGGGATCAGAAGACTCGCTTTCTCATGAAGGAGGGGTGCAGTAGGAGACTTTGTGGCCTCTTTCCAAGTGGCCAGACTCCGTCCGTCTTCCGAGGTGCTCTTCTCTGGGCTCAGGGCAAAGTTCTCTGAAGCCATGATAACAAGAACTGTAAGAAAATGATCTCATTTCTTGGAAGTTAATGCTTCTCTTCTATTGAATAATGTTGACAACTTTTTCCTCAGTGCATTAGATATACTCCTTTTCCATATTTAATTTGTTTTTGAAAAGTTTGACACCCTCAAAGGGGTTTAAGTTCTGGAATATTGGCAAGTGCGTCTCGGATAGAGAGTCTTCGTTAAAATGTAGGGGAGACCTATAAGGTCTAGTTCCACTTGAATCTAAAGAGACTGCTACTTAGAAAGGGCCACTATTTTCACCTTTACTAGGAATGGGCCCCTAGCAAACCTTGGTGATTTTATTCTAGAGGAGAGCTATTTAGATAATTAATAAGAGTTCCTTGATGGACATCATTATTATCACTTTTTAAAAATTTGATTTAAAGAATGAGGGAAAATATGAGCCAGATGTTTCTTGCCAAGGATCACAAGAGACAACCCAGAAAAGCAGTCTAGTCGATAGAACTAGTAATAATAATAATAATTATTATTATGAGGATTATAAGGATTATGAGGATAGTGAAAAAGTCCCCATCAGAACAATAAAGAATTTGTTCTATCTAGTTGGTTCTTGAAGTAACATTTACAAAATATTGAAATAGAAGCCTTGTATTGCCTCTGGCTCAGAATTCCAGAAGCACCCTGTCTTTGAAATAAATAATCTCCATACCACCTGTAAGAGGACTCAATCTGAAGCAAGGATTAAACTGTTGGAACCTAGCTTACTATTTCTAGCTAGAGGCCCAGTACACGAAACTCGTGCACTGGTAGGGTCCCTAGCGGCTGCAGGCTGGGGCCTCCCTCCCTTCCCTGGCCTGCCCCGCCCCCTGGTCGAACTCCTGGACGAACTCACAGTCGAGGGGACAATTTGCATACTACCCTTTTATTATATAGGATTATTTCCACCCAATATCTGAAGCCTCTTTCTGGGAGATTTCTCATTTAAATAACAGATCCTGGCGTGGGGCTCTCAAGGTTTTAAAAATAACTGTTTACCTTAAATTGTTGAGATTTCCAGGTAAATGATACAAGCACAGGCTTGTTTAGTTAATTAAATCAGCAATTTGAATCCCTTCTTGTATATGATTTAGGGTGTCCTTTCTTTACCTGATGGATATTATGATGCAAATCCCAAAGTTCTTACCAAAGGATGTTATGCTGATAGGTTTCTACATTATTAAAGAACATAACACCCAGACAAACAAATGCCACACTTCCCAGGCGTTTTCCAAATACCTTTAGTTCATGGGACTTTGTCATTTGCCGAGTTATTTGATACTATCGTGTTTCAATGTCTTTCTATTTTTCTGTGTGTTTTCTTTTTGGAAAAGTTCATTATTTTGCTATTTTGAATTCTGCTTTTGTCGGGGGTGGGGAATTGGTAATTCATCAAATTCTGAAAAATAGGATCTATTAGTATGCGTGGAAAATTGGTGGGAATATGAGCGAAATCAGACTTTCAGATGTTTGCCCCTTCCATTTTTTCTTTTCGCATGGCAATGGGGTTTTGAACTAAAAGTGCAGAATGACCATGCCCACGAATTTACTTTTAGGAACAAAAGTCCCACTCGTTTTACTAAAGGTCAAGTAAAGTTACTAATCTATTTGCGTTGTTAGAAGAGGTGGTGTGGGTGCTCCTAGGTGTCACATAGCTCCAGAACACTCGTATGGGGGTCCTGAGGGCACGAACACACAGGAGTTGGTGAAAGCCAGGTGACTTTGGCCTGGACCAGTCCAGAGCTCCAGCAGTAAGAGCATCAGCAAGAATGAGCGAGTTGGTCAAAGGGGCCAGTGTGCTGAGAACTTACCACCTGATGGTCCAAAATTAAATAGTTCGGCACTGCTGCTTTTCCATCTAGGTCTGAATAGCCTTGGAGCAAAGCAGACTTTGAAGATCTGGTTTAGCCAATACCGCATCTAAATGTGAGATCTTGTGACTCTGATGTGTAGAACAGCTGATTAAGTGCACACTTCCTGCCACTGGGAGGCTTGGAGGAGGAGAGTGAGGCAGGAGAGCACACTCCACCCCCACCCCCTGTCCTCTGGGCCTCTCTGGATTGAACAACCTCCCTGGAGGAAGAGAGCACCCAAAGGAAAATAGTGACTGTTCAAAGGGAACCGTTTATACTGTCTCAGGGAAGGAAGAGAGAAAGGACCGTTTCTGTCTGCTTTGTTACCACAAACCATTTGGGGAGCTCTCTAGAAAACAGGACCCACCAAGAGTCCCAGAATCAGACCAATGAGGGCAGCTCTCCGGCTGTTCATCTGCAAGGTGGTGGGTTAGAGGAAGATTAGCAGCTGGATATCTGAATTTCTCTCCTAGGCAACCACAGTTGTTTTCTCTTCCAGGTCGTATCTCTGTGGACTTTGTAAAGGAAGACACAACACAATAGTTCTTCTAATAGTCCTTATATTTATCATATATTTATATATATAAACATATGACACATAATGGTTTATAGTAATTATATTAATTTTAAAAATCAACATGACCAATTTTATGACTTTTATATTTCTCACAAACTCTAGTAATTGGAGGAAGAAGAAAAATATGATTTATCTTCTTTATTTTACATTGCAAAAAGAAGGGTACCTTTGTATGGAATATTTGGATTCCATTTGAACCACCAAAGAGGCTGTCAGGATAATAATTTTAAATATACCATGCACCTAGATAACTAAAATGTTCAAAACTGATGACAGGTTATTTAAAAACTGGTTTGTTAACTGCCATTTGGATCATGGATACTGGCTTCCCAACTGGTGCACTCTCTCTGTCTTGTTTCTGAAATGTTAGAGGCACACAGCAGGCGTCTTTATACAAGTGTGCGTTGGGGCAGAAAGAAGATGCATAATGTGAAAAGTCATTTAGTGCAAAGTGCTTACTTGAATCAATAGTAATTTTAAGAATTCTTTTTTTTCTTTAAATACGTTTTTATTGATTTTGGAGAGAGAGGAAGAGAGAGAGAGAGAGAGAGAGAGAGAGAGAGAGAGAGATTTGCTGCTGTACTTATTTATGCACTCATTAGTTGATTCTTGTATGTGCCCTGACCGGGGATCGAACCTGCAACCTTGGTATGTTGGGAATGATGCTCTAATCAACTGTACTACCCAGCCAGGGCCTGTGTATATCCCTTTTTAAAAATTGATAATATATATAGTACATATGCAGAAAAGTACACAAAATATGCACTTATCGCTCCACAAATTATAATTAATTATCAGTGAAAACCTGTAACCACTAACCAAGTCTAGAAAATAGAACAGTCACTAACACCCTGAAAGTCCACCAGCTCAAAGGTAAACATTATCATGACTGTTGTAACACTAAAGTTTAGATGTGTCTCTTAATTGAACTTAGGAGATTATATATTATATTCTTTTCTGCAAGGCCTTTTTTCACTCAATATTGTGTTTGTCAGGTTTTTTACATTCTAGTTTGTTCATTTTCATAGGTGTTTCCTATTTCATTGTATGAATTATTTGCCTATTCTACTGTTAATAGATATTTGATTGTTTCCAATTTTAATGTGAATGAATAACAGTGCTCTGAATATGTTCGACATTGTAGCACATATTTACATATTATTGTTGGGTATGTAACAGGGAAAGGAATAGTTGGAACGTAGGGTGTGCATCCGTTCAAGCAGATAATGACCGACTATTTTCTAAAGCGTTTGTGCCAGCTTATACTCACATTGTTTGAGAGTTCCTTTTGCTGCAAATCATCATCAATACTTAGCATTGTCAGTATTTCTAGTTTTAGCCATTCCTGTGGGTGTTTAATAATAACTCATTATGGCTTTAATTTGTACTGCAATTATAAATGATGTTTATGTACAGTTTGTTAAGATATATTAGAAGAACCTATTAATGTTAAAAGTATAATTCAAAACATACTTACATTTTGACTATGTTAGAAGTGCATAATGCCTGAAAAAGTGCGGGGACTAAATAAGTTAAAATACTGACAGTGGTTCAATCTGGAGAGCTTGGATATAGGGAATTAATTTTTTAAAAAAATTCTTAACTTTTCCATTTATGGGTATAAACTCCTTTTATATTCAGACATAATTAGAAAATAAAAATAAGAAAGTCATTATGAAAAATCTCTTGAAATGATGTTTCATCGTTAAAACAAATACCCACTGCCCCCACCCCCCATTTTCTTTTTGTTGAAGAATGCAACCATAGCTCTTAAATTCTCTGTATAAGAAAATATTCACACTAACTCAGTGTTAATGTGTAGATTAAGCAATGTTTTCACCTCCACCTTTATTGGTTACTTCTTACCAAGTCCGGTCTACATTTTGTAGCAGGGTTTACATTCCCTAGTTTTCATAACCAAGATGCATCCTAGCAGCCCCCTTTGGTACCTTTGGACTATGCTGCTTGCTCATCGGATAACGTTTGCTCTAATGCATTCCTTATATACTGGCTGCCTCCTGCAAGTCCCACAGTAGGGATCGAGCCCGCAACCCAAGCATGTGCCCTGACTGGGAATTGAACCCTGACCTTCTGGTTCATAGGTCCACGCTCAACCACCAAGGCACACTGGCTGGGCTACATGCATACTTTTCACCCGATTTGACTATAAACTCTTTGAGATTAGAGACTGAATGACCATATATTTATTGAAATCCTCCTCCCAAGTGTTGAAGTCATAATGGGTTCTTAGTAAATGGATTTTCAATAAATGTCTGTGTAGTTATACATGTAGTTTTTAAAAATTGAAATCCAACACGGTAAATTTGTAAAAAGCCTAAATCAATTCAAAATTCATGGGGAATATAATGCAGCCACAAAGATGATAAAAATGGGATTTGAAGCTGAACCATCTTATTAGTTAGGGTCCTGGCAGTTTAAAAGAGTGGATATTTACAGAGATGTGAACAAGGTTAAAGGCCCCCAAAGTGACCCTAAAGCCCAGCAGCCCCCAGGAGTAGCAAAAGTTGGAAGAAGTTCCTACCGCTAACGTGAAGGTGCAAACAAACTGATTCATTGAGGGCTGGAGCCCAGGAAGAGGGGTCACACTTCTAGAGGGGTGGCCATGGGGTGGCCTGCAGATCTCAAGCTAAGGAGAGGAAGTGACTGGAATAAATACCCCTGATCCCTCTTCCCTCCACTGCGTCTCGTTAGGAGAATCCAGAGGAAAAATGAACCAGCTGATTCAGACCCTAAAGACCAGCCTTCCTGGGCATGCAGGGGTTCCCAGGTAAAGGATGGTAAATGGAAAGTAACTGGCAGAACCCTCTGTGAATGTAAGGGTCCCATGGTAATGCTGGGCAGAGACTATCTGGGCGCTCACCTTGAATAGAAGAAAACATGAAGATTAGGATTGTGCAGGTTTCCGGCAGTGTTTAGTATACTAGCCGTGGACATTTTAATGGTTTCCTTCACTGTATGGAAAGCAAATTTTTTATTACAAATTTTGGTTTATTAAAACTGCGACTATTGAATAATTAATTAGTTGGTTAAAAATACATTAGAAGGGATAACTCCCTTTGTTCTCTGTTAGGCCAATGCTTGAATATAAAGAATGTTTACTTGTTATGGGAAGAACAAAGTTAAACAAAAAAATAAATTTGTTATATTAAAAACCCCATTTCATTCTTCTGGTAGTTGGAGCCCTCATACAAAGATGCAAAGGGTATTATGTACATTTCCAGCGTTCCAGGCAACATGAAAGCAAATTGTAATAATCCAGCATACAAACCTTGTTTAATGCTCTCCTAATAAGTCATGCAAGTGATTAAATACTGTGATTTTAATCTTGGCATTTTAGTAACCCAATAAGATAGATGAAAAGGCAGTAACAAATTAGATTATTTAATCATATTTCATTCTAACTAAGAAGGTATTCTCTGCAATGTGTTTTTGTTTTGAAGGCTATCATACATAGTATAATGTTTAAAACGCTCTAATAACAATCTTTCTTCTACTCTTTTTATTGTAATCTGCTTTCATGACCTTTTAAAAAAATTTAACCCCAAGTCAAATCATCTCCACAAACAAACACACAGTTTCATATTGCTTTCTTGCTTTTGGGGGAACATCAAAGTAATCCCCACCTTCTTTCTTGTCTGAAACTGTACATTATGTAGCCATTGGAAAGAAAGGACAGCCACTCATTAGGTCTCTATGGCCTTGGGCGGACGAATGGGTGAGAGCAGTGTAAGGGACACTGTCCCTGACTAGACCTGCTGGGCCCGCATGCCTGAGCCAAGATGCAGAGGTGATGGAACGGCAGTTGTGCCCTGCGGCCCAGACAGCCCTCTACAGCTGGGGCATCTCTGGTCCCCAGGCTAAAGTTAGTATGACTTAGTTCAGAGGGTCACAGTCATATTTCTGTGCTCTTTGGCGACAACATAAAAGGCCTGGAATCTCTGCACTTGGAACCGTTCTAAGTTTCAGTGTCCTTTCAAGAATGTTTCTTGTTTTGGTTTTTCTCTCCTTGGTTTGTGCTCTCCTTCAATTATTGAGTCTTGTCCAGCCCCAGAACAGAGAGGGCAGGGAAAGCTACCGGCAGAGGAAGTCATGGGAAGCCAACAGCAATCTTCAAATTGTGTATCTACTAAAAATATAAACCAAGAAAGAGACACCTATAATTTTTTTCCTGGTGCTACTGTAATCTTCAAATGAAGATTTTTAGAAAGTTTGACAGATATTTACCAGGTCAAGTTTATGATAGTTTGTGAAATAATATATGTCATTTACATGGGAAATTTTGTGGCTGCCTTCCTCACAACTCCCACCGCCTTTCCTTACAGTAGAATTCCCCTCTCTGGACATAATCTTGAATGGCTCTTGCACACAGCAGTACCCACACATCTGCCTATTAAATATAAGGAGGTTACTTTTCCCTCTCAATCTGCTTTACAAAACAAAACAAAATAAAAACCCTGACAAATGATCTAGCTTCTGGGAATTTGGAAGTGACTTTGGTTAGGTAATGTTAAAAGCAGCTCTCTTGAAAAACGATAATTCATATATCTTTACATCTGTGTCCAGTGGCACGGGAGCCATTGGAGTTCAAGGTTGAGTGCTCAGCCTTGGTGGCTTAGAAACTAATTTATGTCAGGCTTCAGCTCTAGAAGCATGTCATGCTAGCCAACTCCCGGGAGCCTGATGTGGAAACAATTAATCAGTGATCAACTTCCAGGGAGAATCTGAGCAGCAAGGAAAGCAGAACACCATGCAGACATCTCTTCGCTGAGTTTAGAACATGAGAGTTTTGGGGGGTGCTTCTGACAACCCCCAGGGACATCAGCACTCTCTCTGTTTACTGAGTGTCAGTGCCGGTCATTGGCAGCAGCCCTGTGCGGGAGCTATTATTGTTCCATTTTTGTGTTTACCAGGGAACTTCTGCTCAGTGACACAGTCAGTGATGCCTGAATTCAAATCCTGTTCCCTCAAAACTCTTGTATCTAATCACTGAGCCCTTGTTCTTAACCACCTTATGTGGTCTTACGATTTTACTAAGAGCGGCCCGGGGAATCCAAGAAGATGCTTCAGGAACACTGTCAGGCAGGAGAGCAAAGCATAAGATTCGCTTTGGAAAGAGGGTTCCAATATTTCAGTGTTTGCAAATCATAGAATATGCTGCTTATGCCATCCCTAATATGCATGTGTGTGTATGAGTACATGTGGCTGTATTATATATGTATGTAGATTAGGAGTGGAGGATGTTAGCATAGTGTATGATATATATATAGCATTATTAGATACTAGCTCACTACATCCGGCTTTACTCATATGCACTTGCCAAGGCCCCTACAAGGTAGGTATCTCCCCTGTGGGATCCTTAAGGACAAGGAGAGGGTGGGTATGGTGGCCGAGGTTACACCTGAGCCCTTCCATGTGCCACTGCTCTAGGGGCCTGTCTCACCTGTCTCCAGAATTCCTAATGACCCCTCCCTGGGTGACCCATACTGAATATTTTGCTAGTCCTATTCTGGGGATGGCCAGTTTTCTTTCTCTAGGGCAGTGATGACAGTTTTCTGATTGGTACTCCAGTCTGAAGGCATGTCCCACCTCTGTGTTTAGAGTAGATGACCCAGTATCTCCTCAGCATCATCTCTCTGGAAGTGACGTGTGATTATGACATCCCCAGAGTGGGTGAAGTGGCCTGGCTTCACCTCCAGGAGGAATCAGCCCTCTTCTCTGTGTTGGTGCTTCCTGGTGTTCCTGCCAGGGACGATGTGAGCAGGCCTGGATTCCTTCCCACGCAGTGCTTTTAACCGTTCTCTTCGGTCTTCTTGTGGAACGGGTCACATGAAAGTGAGGGCCTGGGTGCAGACGTCAGACGTCAGACGTCCAGACTTGACAAAACTGCCAGCCCCGCCTGGCTTCCTTGCATCTTTGGGTGGTGACTGCCCAGCTCCCACCTCTGTAATTTTCATGCGATTCTAGGTGCGGATTCCGCACACACACACACACACACACACACACACACCCATGTGTGCTTCTTCAGAGTGGAATCTAGCCTTTAAAATATTCTTACTACTGTTCTTAATTCTGGAATTTCAGGAAAATAACAAATTTTAATTTTCGTCTACACTAAAAAACAACAACAACACAAGTAAGAGGTGCTTTTGCCTTCACTGATTTTTGGTTCAGTTTGTTCAGGCCCAGTTTGTGGTGGGTCCCAAAAGCTGATCTAGGAGATGCCACTTCATGGATTTCTTGAAATGTCTTCTTTTCTACATTTCTGCTGCACCAGTCTCATTATATGTCTACAAATAAGTTTATACTTCGTAATAATTATTTTGAACCAGTTTGGAAGGCTGATTTTTCCTTCCTGGTAGAAAATGAATTATGGGATGGGAGCATCCCCTGAGCTCTAAAGTAACAAACATGTCTAAATGTAGCTTAGAATGTAACACAGGGCGAACTTGCTTTGTGGTAAAGAGCTAAAATAGGCTATCCTAATAGGTTACACCAATTTTTATTTAAAGTAGAAGTAAATTTACTAATTTCTGAGTGGGTATGGACAACCTCAAGTTGTTTTGAAAAGAAAGCTTTTTATTTCCCCCCCTGGTGGGGAGTTTTCACTCTTCTTTCATGTAAATTTAGAGAACTGGATTTTTATTTTACTTCACCAAAAGTGGCATCTGAATAACAATAAAAAGCCTCTATTTTTAGTTCAAAATGAAAAAGAGAATAACAAGGAGCAAGCGAGAGAAAATTCCCCCCTTCCCTTCCCCCCCCCCCCTCCCCATATTTCAGCCTCTTTTATTTTCTACTGAGAGCAAATTCATTATCTGATCTTCGGTTTCATTTATTTCAGTGCCTGTGCTGTGCACTTGGTGGAGCCGGCTTCTCCCGAGATTGTGTTCTGACAGGGTGATAGGGGCCAGAGCCCTGCCGTCAATATGCACTTGCTTTGAGAGGCGTGATGAGAAAACACGTTTCCCCTCCCTTTCATTTTACACTTAAAGCCAGTGGCATAAGAGGAATTTGCTGTGCTCCGTAGATCTGTCTCTATCTTGGCTTCTCCTTTTTGTGGCCGCGCCCTCGTCAATGGGAAATACGGAGAGCGCCAGTGTTTAGCCTGTCGTGGCCAGTTCACTGGATTATCCACACAAAATGTTTCCTATTGAAGAAGGAACAAGGCAGGGAGGGTGTTGCACAGTCCGGCTATTCTTTAGACATGCCTCTTGCAGGGGCTTCGGGGACGGCTGTGGGGAAGTAGGACCAGGAGGGGATCGGGCTATGGTGGCAGCAAGGTGTGTTCGGAAATTTATTCTCATCAGCCCAAGTGTACAACCTACTTTTGCGCCCAAACACCAAAGCATGAGCTTGATCAAAATCTCATTCTTTCCCGACTTTCCAACCCCAGGAGCACTTAATTACTGATTGTTCCCTGAATGTGGCTAATCAGGAGGCCATGCGAAAAATGAGTGTGAGAGGAAGCCGGTTCTCAGAGAGGAGGAGCTGCCCTCAGCAAAGTGAAGCCCAGATCTGTGAAACCGGTTTCATTCATATGCACGACTTCCCAGTAAAGCTCGAGCAGGGATATGTGGAGTGTCTGATTTCACATTTTTCAGACGTTTTGCAGTTAGTCACCTTTCTTATTGGTGGGCAACTCTGCCATGTGCACGCTCAGATTTCCAGTCTAGACACATTTGCTTTCTTCTCAATGCAGCGCCATGATGGTGAGAGGTAAGTTTTCCGTGGTGAAATGAATGATCAGGTCAAATTGAAAATACGGTCTCAGAAGCTACTTTACGCTCAGATGCCTTTTGTTTAGAATATCTTTCTCTTCATGAAAGCCAAAGGCAGATCTTTGCTTTTCTATATTCATAGTGTCATAAAACTTTTCAAAGGTCAATTTTCTTTGCCCAAATAATCGTATATACTACCTGCATTATGTCACCATGACTTTAAGGTAAAAGAAATATATATTCCTGATATTTTTTCCCCCCTGAAGATACCTTGAGTTCACTTAAAATCTTATGTCCTCTCACAGACAGCCTCTGTCTGTGGCGACACTTGTTTTATGCGTACTTCTTATACCCGGTTTTCTTTTTCCCCAGGCCTTCTGCCTTATCGAGTAGCCCAACGTATTCGGACCTGCCCTTCATTAGGATCTCCCCGCACCGGAACCCTGCTGCTGCCTCAGAGTCCCCCTTCAGCCCTCCACACCCCTACATCAACCCATACATGGACTACATCCGCTCTCTGCACAGCAGCCCGTCCCTCTCCATGATCTCCGCAGCCCGGGGGCTGAGTCCCACAGATGGTAAGTCTCAGACTGACCCATTTTGCCTCTACGCATCATGCCACCTTCTCCTCCTGCCTCCCCTGGGACATGGTGTTGAGTAGCTTTGTTTATTGAGTGTTTCCCACTTGCCAGACACTAGGCTAAGTGCTTTAAGTTCATGCTTTCATGTCAACGTAGAGACACCTCCATCAGGGTGGGGTTATTATCTCCATTTTCAGGTAAAGATAGCAATGTGCAGAGGTGCAAAATCCTTGCTCTTATCCATCTTTCTGTTTTGCGTCTTGACAGAAGTTTAGACTGGCCCTGTAAGCGTTCATACAGTGAGCATGTGTAATAACTGGAGCCTTTTGCTCACTACCCAGTGTTTACTTTTCTGTTCTGCAGTACATTTATACAGATGTGTCTGCTACAGCGGCTCTTCTCAAACTCCAGTGTGCATATGGATCACCTGGGGATGGTGACAAAATGTGATTCTTTGTTGGGTGGGTCCAGGAGTGGCCGGAGATTCTGCACGTCTGAAAAGCTCTCAGGTGATGTCAGTGCTGCTGGTCCGTGGACCACGCTCTGAGCAGCAAGGTCTTAGAGAACTTGATGGTTCAGAACTGATGCTGCCCTCTATCCTTGATGGTGCCAAACAGAAACTGGAAGAGGGATGTGGTGGGAACAGAAAAGAACTTTGACCTTAATTCAGTAATACCTGATCTGATGCTCATGTTAAGCTCTCAAGGATCAAATTCTGGTTGGTTCTGTTAGCCTCCAAATTAATTATGTTGACTTGACTCTTTTTTTTTTTTTTTTTAAAAACTAAGAAAACAATTCCATTTATAATATCATCAAGAATAAAATACAAAGGAGTAAATTTAACAAAAGAAGTATAAAATTTATGCTCTGAAAACTATAAAATATTGTTGAAAGAAATTAAAGGAGATCTAATAAGAAAAGCATTTCATATTCATGGACCAGAAGATTTAATATTGTTAAATTGACAGTACTCCCCAAAGTAATCTAAAAATTCAGCATAATCCCTGTAAGAATCACAATGACTTCATTGTAGAAATAACAAGCTGATCTTTTTTTTTTTTTTTTTAATTTCTTTATTGATTAAGGTGTCACATATTTGTCCTCATCCCCCCATTCCCATCCCACCCCTCTCCCCACGCATGCCCCAATCCCCTGTTGAACTTAACCGTTGGATAGGCTTATATGCATGCATACAGGTCCTTTGGTTGAACTCTCCCCCTCCCCCCACCCTCCCCCTACCCTCCCCTATCCTCCCTCTGAGGCCCGATAGTCCGATCGATGCCTCCTTGCTTCTGGTTCTGTTCTTGTTCCTCAGTCTATGTTGTTCATCATTTCCCCTAGATGAGCGAGATCATATGTCACTAGATATATACTAATAAGAACTGAATGTGAGACGAGCAATAATAGTTATGCTGACAGGCAAATGAATCAATCTGTAGCGAGCTTCCCCCTGGACCAACAGTTCTTTTGAGACCCAATTTCAATGTCCAGTAGTTCCTTATGTGTACATGTCAGCACTGACCCCTCAGCTCTGGATGGTGGACAAATGGTGGTAATGGAGGTCCGACTCCCTCTGGTTTGGTCTCGGCCAAACCCAGGGGCACGGCGTCACCCAGACTAAGGGGCACGTGGCCTCACCCCTACCCAAGGGGCGCGTGGTCTCACCCGGGCCTGGGACCCAGCCTCACCCGGATGGATCCAGGGGCGCAGGGCCTCACCCGGACCCAGGATCTGGCTTCACCCGTACCCAGGGACGCTTGGCCTCTCCCAGACCCAGGGGCACGTGGCCTCACCCGGGCCTAGGTGCACGCGGCCTCACCCGGATCCAGGGACACATGGTCTCACCCGGACCCAGGGACGCTTGGCCTCTCCCAGACCCAGGGCCACTTGGGCTCATCCGGGCCTAGGTGCACGAGGCCTCACCCGGATCCAGGGACACATGGTCTCACCCGGACCGAGGGACGCTTGGCCTCTCCCAGACCCAGGGCCACTTGGGCTCACCCGGGCCTAGGTGCACGAGGCCTCATCCGGATCCAGGGACACATGGTCGCACCCGGACCCAGGGACGCTTGGCCTCTCCCAGACCCAGGGCCACTTGGGCTCACCCGGGCCTAGGTGCACGAGGCCTCACCCGGATCCAGGGACACATGGTCTCACCCGGACCCAGGGATGCTTGGCCTCTCCCAGACCCAGGGCCACTTGGGCTCACCCGGGCCTAGGTGCACGAGGCCTCACCCGGATCCAGGGACACATGGTCGCACCCGGACCCAGGGACGCTTGGCCTCTCCCAGACCCAGGGCCACTTGGGCTCACCCAGGTCTAGGTGCACGCGGCCTCACCCGGATCCAGGGACACATGGTCTCACCCGGACCCAGGGACGCTTGGCCTCTCAGACCCCGGGGCACGTGACCTCACCCATGCCTAGGTGCACGAGGTCTCACCCGGATCCAGGGACACACGGTCTCACCCGGACCCAGGGACGCCTGGCCTCCCCCAGACCCAGGGGCACGTGGCCTCACCTGGGCCTAGGTGCACGAGGCCTCACCCGGATCCAGGGACACACGGTCTCACCCGGACCCAGGGACGCCTGGCCTCCCCCAGACCCAGGGGCACGCGGCCCCACCCGGGCCTAGGTGCACGAGGCCCCACCCGGATCCAGGGACACATGGTCTCGCCCGGACCTAGGGGTGCGTGGCCTCTCAGACCCAGGGGCACGTGGCCTCACCTGGACCTAGGTGCACGAAGCCACCCGGACCCAGGGGCGCGTTACCTCTCTCAGACCCCTGGTTGCGTGGTCTCACCCGGATCCAGGGGCTCACGGCCTCACCCGTACTCGGGACCCAGCCTTACCCGGATCCAGGGGCCCACGGCCTCACCCGGACCCAGGGTTCAGATTCGCCCGGACCCAGGGGCACATGGCCTCACCCGAACCCGGAATCCAGCTTCACCTGGACCCAGGGGCGCATGGCCTCACCCAAACCCAGGGGCGTGAGGCCTCACCTAGACCCAGACTCGGGTCTCAGCGGGGTTTCGTCTTCTTGATCCCAATTCCTGTTGGTCAATTCCCTCTCAGCAATTCCTTCGGTCATTTTCTCAGAGCTCCAGGGCGGCTGCCGCAGAACTCGTTGGGCGGCGGGCTCGGCAAGGCTCCGGTGTGCCCGGTGCCCGGTGGTGGGCTGGTCCGGTGTCGCTGCGTCGGCCCTTGGGTCTGCAACGGTGGCCGGTCGCTGAGCGTGCGCACCTGGCCGCTTTGGGGCATTGAGATTCTTGAAGGACTCGGAGGTCAGCAAGCACGGAGTCTCCCACCCCATGTCTCCCAGGGGCTCGTCTGTCCGTGCTCGGCAGCGAGTGGAGCCGTCCCCTCAGCCGGAGACCGCCGGGGGAACTGCGCCGAGCACGTTCCTGGCCACCATTGTGTCGCCTGAGCCATAGTTCTTAAAGTGTGGACTTTGGGTCACCGGCATCAGCATCATCCTGCGTACCCCTCTCTTTTATTCTAGTTGTAGAGCATCTGCTCAGCCAGCCCCCCGGTCTTTCTGGCTGGTGTCTGCTCTGCTCTCCCGTCGTAGTCTCAATATTGTTGTGGAAGGCAACGATCAGGCTGCCGCCCTATGTCTCCATCTTGGTCCTCCTTTGTACAGTTAAGTCTTGATTGTTGTTGGTGTCACTGGGAGGAATTGTCCTCCAGGCCAATTGGCCGTGAGGACCCTCTTTGTCCATATAGGAAGAGTTGCTGTGCAGGAGACATGTTTGTGGGCCGGGTCTTGATGCAGCAATGCCTTGGCGCTCACTGAGTCTGCCTCTAGAATGCCTCCCTTATGCAAGTGATTGAAATCTGGTGTCATCTCCCACCAACCACTAGATGCCCTCGTTTCTGGGTCTCCAATGCAGTGTGGGTCAGCCACTACCTGAGGCACTCAGCAGGAAAAAGCTTCTGCTCAGCTTGGCTGGGGCGGAGCTACAGGGTGGAGCCTACAACCTTGGCTTCCTGTCAGCCCCGCCCTATGAGGCTCCTGTGTCTGTGTCCCTCTGTATTCCTTGCAAACACCTCTGAGAGAAACGCGCCCTGGAGTTTCGCCCACTGCCAAACAGTCCAGTCCCTCCCCTAATGAATCTGGACTCCCAGATTCTCGCCTGGAACTGGGTTTCAGTGCAGTTGGAACTGGGTCTCAGCGCAGTCTGGCGTCCCTGTCTCCTTCCCAGCAGGGCCACCCAGTGGCGCAGGCAAAAGTCCGTCCTCTGCGCACCTTCCAGTGCGCGCGTCTGGAGCCGCCGCTTCTCTGTGCCTCCGCCACCACAGCCCAAATTCATTCCCCCAGCGTGCGCCTGGCTTCCCAGGGTTTCGCCCGGAACTGGGGTTCAGTGCAGTCGGAACTGGGGTTCAGCACGGTCCTGAGCTTATGTCTCCTTCCCGCTAGGGCAGTTCAGTGGCGCAGGCAACAGTCCGTCCTTTGCGCCCCTTCCCGTGCGCGCCTCTGGAGCTCTGCCTTCCCCCGCTCCTCTGTGCCTGCGCCCCACAGCCCAGATTCATTCCCCCAGCCTGCGCCTGGCTTCCCCGGGTTTCGCCCGGAACTGGCGCTCAGTGCAGTCGGAGCCGGCGCTTAGCGCACTCCGGAGCCTTTATCTCCTTCCTGCCAGTGAACGCCGGCCAGGCCGTCAGCCGCCCCTTCCTCTCCGGCTCCATCCTCCCCGCAGGCGCGCGTGCTCGTGTCTCCGCCAGTTTCTCCATACCTCAGGCTTTTACGGCTCCCCCGATTGTCCCCGTGGCCTTCTCCTTCCCCCCAGCTGTGGGCATTTCAGTCCGCCAGCTCTCCTGTGGTTCTGGACGATGTCCGCTCTGACCTCTAGTTGTGCCTTTGAAATTGTTGTGCCCGGCTGCAGGTTAGGTGTTTCACCTATGCCGCCATCTTGGTTTCTCCTCGACTTGACTCTTTTTAATTGGACTTGTGTATTCTGCACCTGTCAAGTTCTAAACCATTTATTTGATTCAGGAAGAACATTTTCCATCACATACACGCATATACAAATTCACTTGCCCACAATCGCCAGAACCTGAATTAAGGTCCAGAATTGCATACGCCTTATTGATTGCAGGTGGTAGGTTGTGAGTTCTCTGCAGCAGGTCACAAATCCCTGGTGCTTGATGGGGAGCTCCGAGAAACACCATGCACTCCAATACACTGAGCAGCATTTGAAGGGACCCGGCAAGGTCCCCATCTCTACGCAGACCACTCTCCGAGGCTGGCTGTGTGTGGTGGGAATAGTGTGTGGGAAAGCCGCACGAGGTTGCTCAGTAAACATCTACTCAGTTGTGCTTCCAGGAGTAGCAGTGCTCCAGGAACAGCTGCCGACTCCTTGTAAGGCACCTAAAGAGAATGAGTTTTGCCATTTGGACAAGATTCACCTTTTTTTTTCTTTCCAGTTTTATTGAAATACTAGAGGCCCGGTGCACGAAATTCGTGTGTGGGGGCGGGGGTGTGTGTCCCTCAGCCCAGCCTGCACCCTCTCTAATCTGGGACTGCTGGCTCCCAACCGCTCGCCTGCCTGCCTGATTGCCCCCTAACTACTCCCCTGCCAGCCTGATCGATGCCTAACTGCTCCCCTACTGGCTTGATTGCCCCTAACTGTCCTCCCCTGCAGGCCTGGTCATCCCCAACTGCCCTCCCCTGCTGGCCTGATCACCCCCAACTGCCCTCCCCTGCAGGCCTGGTCACCCCCAACTTTCCTCCCCTGCAGGCCTGGTTGCCCCCAACTGCCTTCCCCTGCTGGCCCGGTCACCCCTAATTTCCCTCCCTTGCAGGCCTGGTTTCCCCCAACTGTCCTCCCCTGCAGGCCTGGTCGCCCCCAATTCCCCTCCTCTGCCAGCCTGATCGCCCCCAACTGCCCTCCCTTGCAGGCCTGGTCCCTCCCAACTGCCCTCTCCTGCTGTCCCAGTCACCCCTAACTTCCCTCCCCTGCAGGCCTGGTTCCCCCCAACTGCCCTCCCCTGCTGGCCCAGTCTCCCCTAACTTCCCTCCCCTGATGGCCTGATTGCCCTCAACTGCCCTCCCCTGCCGGCCATCTTGTGGCAACCATCTTGTGTCCACATGGGGGCAGCCATCTTTGACCACATGGGGGCAGCCATCTTGTGTGTTGGAGTGATGGTCAATTCACATAATACCTCTTTATTATATAGGATAATTGACAAAAGCACTGTATAAGTTTAAGGTGTATAGCATAGTGACTTACATATACTGTGAAGTGATTACCTCAGTAAGTTTAGTTAACATACATTTTCTCATATAGATAGAAAAAGGGAAAAGAAAAAAAAAATGTTATCTCCCCTGTGATGACAGTTTAGGATTTAATGTGTTAGCAACTTTCAAATACACCATACAGCAGTGTTAATTATATGCATCATATTGCACATCTCCAGTTCTTACTTCTCTTATAATTGGGAGTTTGTAAGATTTATATTTTAAAAATAAAACCATCAGAGAGTCAAACGCAATCTTCTGGTTGGTATTTGCTTTTAAAATGGGAAAAATGGAAAGTTACCTCCATGGAGTACTTGGGAATTTTTTGGAAATGACTACCAAGGAGACCAGAGGCTGAGAGGGCAAGGGAGGTCAGCGCACAGTGGACTTGAAGTTGTGCCTGGCTTGTGGAAATTTAGTTGAGTCACGAGAAATTGGACCTCTAGTTAAAAAGGATCTTATCCTCTGCTACCCATAGTATTTCCTGGTGAATGTGAATAAGACATTTTTGATTGGTTCTGCCTAACTCTTCTTGCCTCAAGAGTCCAATAATATCCAATAAAATAAAGTCAAGTCACTAATATTTTCTGTGGTCTAAGAACTTTTAATATATATCATGTCTTTATCATGTATAAAAGTCTGTGGGCACAACATCAGTAGATGAGTGGATAAAAAAGCTGTGGTACATTTATACCATGGAATACTATGCAGCAGTGAAAAAGAAAAATCTCTTAGCCTTTGGGACAGCATGTGGGGACCTGGAGAGTATCATGCTAAGTGAAATAAGTCAGTCAGAGAAAGTCAATTATCACATGATCTCACTCATGTGGAATCTAATTAATGAAATAAATTGATGAATGGAGTGGGTCCAGAGACATGGAAGCATGAAAAAGGGTATGGAATCTCGGAGGGAAGGCGGGGAGAGAGGCTGGATAGGAGGTGATCAACCAAAGACCTTGTATGCATAACCCTTGGACACAGACAGTGGGGTGGTGAGGGTCTGGGGCGGGGGCGGGGAGGGTGGGAGTGGGCTGGAGGGGGTCGATGGGGCAAAAAGGGGATATATGTAATGCTTTCAGCAATAAAGATTTTAAAAGAAAGTCTGTGGGCACAAATGTGAAACACAAAGCTATTTATAGAATGCCAGTTTTTCTACATAATAATTGCCAAACTAACTTTTAGTGATGGAATGCTATGTGCTAATAGGCACTTACATGCATCACTGCATTCATGTTCCCAACAACCTCATGGAGCAGCAAGAGGCAGAGCTGACATTTGTATCCAGATCTTCACGAATCTGGAGACCACCCTCAGAACCTCTGCAATATCCGTCAGTTTTGCCATAAATTGGCAGGTGGACACTGATTATTATCCCACTCTTACAGAGCTGACTCTTGCCAGTAAATTGCTCCAGATTGGTAGGTATATTTTCTTTTTGATTTTGTAATGAAAAAAGAGCTTTTAAATTATAGAACACAAAATTGCAGCTTATCATTCAGTCGTGTGTTATTAAAGCTGTGCGGCCTTTCCCCTTGTAAGTGCTGGGTCCTCCAGGTAGTGAGAGCTGACTCAGACACGCCTGTCAGGAAGCTTAGAGAAGTATGTTAAGTATGTCTGGAAAGAAATCATAGATGTCTAAGTTGTCAACTACTGTAAGGAATGTGAACACACTGGGATTTTTATATAAGAAACAGTTTCATTTTGTAAGGCAGAGGTGGGAATGCGTTATGTACATACATACATTTTAATCATTTTTAATTCTTGAAGATTTCTTTAAACTGTGGGGGTACGAGAAATAATTTTTCTCCCACCTTCTAAGTTCTTCTGGCTGGTTAGTAATTAATAAGAGACAGATTAACAGGAGAAAATGCCCCAAATTTATTACGGATATACATGCAGAGGTGCCATAAAAATAGGGAACCTGAAGATGTGTTTGGGGTTTCTATGCCATTCTGAACAAAGGAGAGGGGTTTCAAAGGGACAGCAGGCAATGTACAGCAGGTAGATGAGAAAGAGCAAATGTGCTAAACAAATTCTTGCTGGGTCACCCGGAAACAATTGGACACAGAGTGTGTCCAAAAAAAAAAAGAAAAAAGAGGCTTTTTTAGATTTCACTCTGTCTGCCACACTTAGTTTATATTATGATATTAAATGATGCTCCCTTCTTTTATTATGTTTCACACACAGTTGACATTCAATATTATTTTATGTTAATTTCAGATGTACAGCACATTGGTCAGACAGTTGAATAATTTACAAAGTGATCCCCTGATAATTCTGGTACCCAGATGTTCCTTTCTTGTAAACAGGGTTGGTTTTTTTTGTGTGTGTGTGTCTGAATTCCTATAGGTGTGTAAGGAAGAGGGTCAGAAGTTCTTTCTGAGTCTTTCATGTCTTAAAATCAATATCCCAACATACATCTTTTTGGGGTGGCAAAACTTTGGTCCCTTCAACACTAACCTCAGATATTTTATAATGTATTTTATTTTCTCTATTCTTATCCTTCCGCTTTCTTTCCAAATAAAAGGTATCTGGTAGACTTAAGTGAAAGCACAATTTGAGCCAAAGGAATTTTACTAGACTGAGCTATCAAAGGAATTGTTGGTGTGGGCTGCATAACAAATGGACTGTTGACCTTCTTTCAACAAGTACCCATCCTTTTCTCCTCTTCCCTTCCAGCGCCCCACGCGGGAGTCAGCCCAGCAGAATACTACCATCAGATGGCTCTGTTAGCTGGCCAGCGCAGCCCCTACGCAGACATCCTTCCCACGGCTGCCACCACTGGCGCTGGGGCCATCCACATGGAGTATTTTCATGCCATGGACAGTAAGTGATGGGGCCATTTTCTGAGGTGGGGGGCAGATGCTAACTCACGCACTGGAGAGGAAGACACAAAGATTAGGTAATTGTCTACCTTGACAAACCAGAGAAAGAGGAGGAGCCACAAATGCTTGGTGCTCTGGTTCTGCTGGTGTTTTAGGAAGCTGCCAGATGCTGGGCCATCCCAGGACTCCCTGTTTAACTCGGAACCAACTGGAAGGTGCAGGCGATTGTAATTCGGCAGATAAACAAAAAACTGCTCTGCCTCGTCTTGATAACAAAATAAGGAAACCTGTTTGATTACATGAGTGTACTTAGCCTAGTCATTTCTTGGTTTTGTAGATTTTATGCCTTAAAAGTTAATTTTTCAAAAGACCTGTCCTTGGTTTGACATTTTTTTTTTCCATTTGATTTGCCTCATATGTTTTCTTTACATTAAAACTTATATTTCACTAAAACCTTTTATCTAGGAAAAATAAAAAGCATTTCCAAATTAGAAGCCTATTTTTGGTACATGGCAGTGGAAGAAAATGGGATCATTGGATGCATTTTGTATCAGTTATTTTGGGGTCTTAGGATGATTTCTCTGGGTCACTTACCAAGATGTGTAGGAAAAGGAGGCTGTGGTTGTGACTTTTCAGAACATCCAGGAGTTCTCAGTTATGCAGATTCTTTGAGTCCACATCCATTTGTCAGGAAGTGACTTGGAAGCATCATCCAGGGGGTCATCAGTGAAAGCCACTACCCTTTGAATAAGACACTAATATGACTTTGAGGAGAGCATATGCTTGAGATTTTGTTTATACTCCCTAGTAGCAGTGATTAACTTGTTTTTATATATATTTTATTGATTTCAGTGAGGAAGGGAGAGGGAAAGAGAGATAGAAACATGGATGATGAGAATCATTGATTGGCTGCCTCCTGTATGCCCCCTACTGGGGATTGAGCCCACAACCTGGGCATGTGCCCTGGGACCCTTCAGTCCTCAGGCCAATGCTCTATCCACTGAGCCAAACCAGCTAGGACAACTTGTGTTTTTCCATCACAGTCTATTTGTATTCTTTTGTGAAAAGGGTATACATTTGTCAACTCTGGCACTAGTTAGTAATTCAGTCCTTAGGTCTGGAGAAGGTCCGGGTAAAATCTATAGCTCAGTCTTACCATGATGAACGAACTTGGCTATGTTACATAGTAACCTACGCGTGCACAGGTTTCCCTTGGAGAGTTTATTACCTCACACGAAGTGAAAGAACGGTATTACATGTTCTGCGGGGCCTTTGTTGTTCTGCTCTGTAGAGTGGAGAGCTTCAATTTCAGATTTATCATAACCACTTTTCAATTAGGGACTGTTGAAAAAAAAGTTCGGTGTTATTATGCAAATTCGTTATTTTAAATCTGTGAATAATTAAAATAATACAGAATCCTTGGAAGGTCAGCCCATATATTACCTTCTTTATTTGATGAGAATCTGTTTAGTCAGACAGTGGTGGTTTTTATCTAAATAAAGGATGAAGCTATCCTTTTACTTTGTAAAAACTAATTAAGGGAATTTTAATTTGCCAAGTATATGGTAAATTGATCGTCATTAAGTAGGAATTTAGATGTCCTATCATTCATCATATAAAAAGAAAACTCCTTTTTCTTTGTCAGAATATTTTATTAGAATGGAGAAACAAAACAACAGAAAGCCAAATCGAAGATACCCGTGTTGGAACAATAAGAATGCTTGAGCTTATATTTAAGAAGGAAATGGTTTGGCCAGTGAAGACCTGGGCCTGTTCTCTTTCAGCTGTTTTGAAAGTGCTCACCTTGTCTCCTTTTCCCTTCAACAGAGGATCCCAGATCACTGCCTCACAGTGCTGACTTTATCTTGCTTTGCTTGGTTATTAGGGGGTTGGGAAAAGCATAATGAAAGGGTTTGGAAGTGCATAAAGTACTAGATTCTTTTTCTCTAAAATACTTGAAATAGCATTTGGTTAAACAGAGCATAAGAAGTGTACCCAGGATTTAGCAGACTTTTCCAATAACAAAGTGAAACCATTTAAAATTAAAAAAAAACAAAATTCTTCATTGATTTCAGAGAGAAAGGAAGATGGAGAGAGAGATAGAAACATCAATGATGAGAGAGAATCACCGATCGGCTGCCTCCTGCACGCCACTCACTGGGGATCGAGCCCACAACTCAGGCACATGCCCTTGGCCAGAGTCGAACCTGGGACCCCTCAGTTCGCAGGCCGACGCTCTATCCACTGAGCCAAACCCGCTAGGGCAACACCTGATATTTAAATGTACCAATAGTGGGCATAGCTGGGTTCCAGCCAGCTTCAGTATAGAGCATTTTTGTGTTGCATGCTAGAACGAAGTCTGTTTTATAGCTCTCATGTTGAGATTCGAGTGACCTTAAAGGACAGGAGAGCGAGAGATATCCCTACAAGGAACATGCTAGAGATGAAGACACTTGCAAAACAACACTGTTGATATTGGCGAAGACCGACTTATATCCCATCTTGGAGGGAAAAACAGATTTGCTGGACCAGCCAGGCCGAGAGCAACCCCAGGGTCCTTGGAGGGATGTAGTCAGGCTCCGCCTGTGTCTGTCTGGCTTTGGAAGGTGTGAAGGGAGTATAAGGTCACTAGAGTTTTATAGCATCAGATGGTCTCCTTAGCTAGTTAGTGATTTAAATAATTAAAGGTGTTTCAGAGATCAGCTCTTTCCAGAATGTCCTGTTACTTCTAACTGTGCCATTGATCCCCGAGTCCCAGTGAGTCCATGTGAGAAGGGTTATCGTTGAGGATTATCTGGAAGTCGACCATAAGTCCAGTTTGTCCTTGGAAATTTTTTGGAAGTGGAAGGCATTTCTTCATAAAATTTCTATATGGTGAAATTAGCCTCTCGTAGTAAATGTCAAACATCTATGTGTAAGGCAGATGCCATAATAAAACACTAAAAGGTGTGTACATAGTTGGGATTACTATTTTTGTACTAACGTGCCCTGAATCAGGTAATGAATCTATTCTAAATGAAGAAACTCAATTTTAAATGTGCCTGAAAGAAAAATTTGAGTAGGTACCACATTTGTCTTTTGAGTTGGTTTTCCAGTTTTATACATGGGTGGTACTAACTTACTAAGTTCCAGTTTGTGATTTATTTATTTTTTATTAACTATAAAATATATCTCTATTTATTTCTATAATATTATCTGTATGGCCTTTTTATTCATCTATTCTATGTTAAAGATGTTGGATTGTGGTCTTGTGCCAAGGTCCATCTCTGATGAGGAAAATATTCCCAATGGGTTTCCCAGAGACCAAGTGCCTAGACTTCTTTATATAAAGAAGACTTAGCTTTTACTTCTGTTTTCTGGGTACCATGAAATTGCCTTGTCCATCTAACCAAGGCATATCCATGCCATGACATAGAAACCCTCCATTGGTAGTTTAAAGAAATCATGTTTTATTTGCCACTATCTCCTGGGATTATGTTTTCATTCTTTCATTAAACTTTATTTTGATGACATTGTAATATAAATGTAACCTTAGAAAAGGCAGGAAGCCTTTGCATAGCTATGCCCTGAAATTCAGATCTCAAATATCTACCAAGTTGAAGGTAAATGGGCATTTATTTTTTAACTCTCCAGTTAAGAAGGGTTAACACAAGTTGGCATGCCTTTAAGTTGTGACTTGTTAACCTCCAGATTCGTGGGATCTTTTTGAAGGTGAAACATTCTAATAAATGTAGATAATTAATAAATCCAGAGAATTAAAATAGACTTATCAAATCTCATTATAATGCTTGCTGGGATTGTATCTGATTGTAACAAACTACATCCCAAAATTTTAAATGTTTCTTTGGACTTATGTTGTTGTTAGGCTATGAGGAATTTAGGGCAGGGTTCCTCAATTTTAGCACTCTTGAGGCCAGGCAGTTCATTGTGGGGAGCTGTCCCACACATCACAGGGTGTTCAGCAGCATCTCTGGCCTCTCCCCACTAGATGTAAGTAGCACCCCATGAGTTGTGAGAAGCGAAATGTCTCCAGATGTTGTCATTTGACCCCTGGGGACAATATTGCCCCCCAATTGAGAACCATTAATTTGGGTAATATATTTAGCAGTTGTTTTAAGAAATGAATCAGATAACTACAGGCATTGTGGGGAAATGAGTGCATAACCAAGCTGAATCTTTTATCTTAGGATACTTTAACTCATTTTTCCTTTGGCTCATTGCCTTAAAGTGGTGCGTGTTGGGAGGGTGGTGTGTGTTGTGTAGCTGTGGGAACCACTGTCTTTGTTGCTTGTGGTGAATTAATGACGGGAATATCTAAGCAGCCATCAGATTCATAAATCACTAGAAATGAGAGGGATAACACATAAAAGTCTTTCCCTTTTGTTTAGCAATTTATCATTTTGCCTACACATTAATAAACAGAGCTCCCCTGAGGTAAGCCCTTGGAAGATAAATATTTCTCCCTAATTTCCTCAATTGTAGCCAGTAGATCACAAGTGGGAGGAGAGGTACTTGTCATCGGAAGTTGCCACTTCTTATCCTTCATTTCTTCCACACAGGCGAGTAGCAATAAATAACAGGTACAGCAGGTAATCAGGTTCTGTTTTGTTTATTAACAGGCACCAGATTCCCCAGCCCCAGGCTGTCAGCCAGGCCAAACCGAAAACGTACACTGTCTATATCACCACTGTCCGATCATAGCTTTGACCTTCAGACCATGATAAGGACGTCTCCCAACTCCTTGGTCACAATTCTCAATAATTCCCGCAGCAGCTCTTCAGCAAGTGGCTCCTATGGTCACTTATCTGCAAGTGCAATCAGGTATGTATTTTCCCGAAGCTGTTATGTGTTTCTTTAATAAAACATCAGCTCTAGACTGCACCTGGATTTGCAGTACTGACTACCTGTGAGGACAGATACAGCAGCATGACACGAGGCCTGACCCAGGAAGCAGATCAAATGTCCCTATACTGAATTCCAGATCCAATTATTGGGCCCAAAATATATATTCTGTAGACTTTTAGTCAGTAGCCCATATATAGAAATAGTAGTTATTTAGTTATGATGAAATTCATATCATAAAGACAGTGAATAGGGCAAATCTTTTTATCCCAGCCCCTGTTATTGATTATAGTTCTGTAGTGGAAAAACTGACTTCATACCTGGGTGTGGGACACATGCAAGAATGAGAGCGAAAATCAAAAGATCAGGCATGGTGTAATTTACATGTTATTACTGGGGAAAGGCGTGCACGAAGATGTGCACTTTCCCCAGTAGTAGCATGTAGAAAGAAAGAAAGAAAGAAAGAAAGAAAGAAAGAAAGAAAGAAAGAAAGAAAGAAAGAAAGAAAGAAAGAAAGGAAGGAAGGAAGGAAAGGAAGGAAGGAAGGAAAGAAAGAAAGAAAGAAAGGAAGACAGAAAGAAAGAAAGAAAGGAAGAAAGAAAGAAAAGAAATAGAAAGAAAGAAAGAAAGAAAGAAAGAAAAAGAAAGAAAGAAAAAGAAAGGAAGGAGGGAGGGAGGGAGGGAGGGAGGGAGGGAGGAAAAGGTGGCATCATGGTCTTTAGTCTAATGGAAAATAAGTGGATAAATGGGAAGGCATATCTATCACAGGAAATCCAGGGGGAAAAAAGTTTTAGCTGTAGTAATATACCATATTTACTAGAAATGAATACTATTGTTTGTTCCAGAATGTTCTCAATTACCGTTTTATTTATTTTCTTGTTCCATTAGCAGCAATGCTCCTTGACAAGCAAGTTAGTGTTTAAATATTGTAAATCCCCATTTTGATACCATATCATTTTCCGCAGGGAAAATGATATGGTCATTTTATTTATGGTCAATAAAGTGTGGAAACTTGGAGCAAAGCAAATAACTCTGCTTACTTGATAGAAGTTAGGAGATAGAAAGGGGGCCTAGGTGTTTTCGAGATTAACCACTTTAGTCACAAATGTAGCTTTGGAATCGGGGATATCTGTAGGCAGATTCCATATTTGCCACCAACCACCTGTGCAAACCTGGCTCGCTGGTCGGCTCTCTGAAGTTGTCTTCACACTTGTAAACTAAAGACAAGACACCCACTGTATGGGAAAGGGGCACATTAAGTTAAAGCTGGTGTGGACCTGCAATTCCAGGATGAAGACCCCTACCTGTGGGCAAAGCCTCAAGGGAACTGACCCTGGATGGTCTGTCCAGGAGCTGAGCTATCACGGCCTGGCTGTGCTGCCCTATGCTCATCCCAGTCTGGCTCCGAGAACTGTGACCTGGCTGTTCTGTACTCCTAGTAGATACTCCGGCGTCATAGATTGCCGTTGACCATGTAATTATGATGTGGCTCGACTAGAAATCATAGTATCACAGTAGTAGAAATGTGGCACATGATGATCTTCATACAGAATCACTCTGTGAGCATTCCTTTCTCTTGTTACTTGTTCGTTTTTCTTCCCCCTTGCTCTCTGCCCAGCTGTCTTGACTTTTTACAGCATCCAAAGGACTTGGATTAAAATATGGTGTGCAAATGGTCACGGTGTTGTGTTTCTTCTTACCCCAGCCTCTTGCTGGCTTCTTGATCTCCTTACCTTTGCCCAGGTAACCTCGTATCAGTACTTGGAAGACCTGAAATTATCAAGCACACTGACTTGAAATTGTCATTATCCCCTGCCTCCCAGGACCTACAGTAGACCTTGTTGTTGTCATGAGAGCTGGAAGAAGACTCCCTGGGGACCTTGTTGCCGTTGGGAGAGCCGGGCCATCACACACTTCTCTTCTTCTCTGTCTTCGGCTCTTTCCACTCTATATTTTCTCTTGCAACGTGACCTCTCATTCATTAGTACAAATCTATGTGTTAGGTTAACATGTCGTTTTTAATGCATATGAGGTAATACACATAACCCAGGATGAGGTGAGCTTGCCATATAATACAATCATGAGAGTCATTGTCATCGGCACTGCTTGCCAGTCCTTCAGCTGGAGAAAGGTTAGTGCTTTGCTTGCCCTGTTCTAAGTTTCATTTTGTGAAATCTAAAAACTGACCTGAGGAATAATTGGTGAGTAGTAGGACCAGGGGATGACAGGGAAAGGGAGGAAGCATGAAAAAGTCTGAAAAGAGGAGCTAACTTTCTCAAGAGTGAAAGATACAAGAGCAGATGTGCACTCAGGGTGCACTTACACTCTGCCTCATACCAGGGAACATGGCAGGCGCTAGTAACCCAGCGATTTTGGAAAGCATCGTGTTATTCTTGTTCTGCACATCAGCACAGTGGGTCTTTGCAAGAGGAAATTGACAAAGGTCATGTCTGGTGAGCATCAGTGTCAGCACGCCAATCCCTTGCGTTTTAATTCACCCCAAACACATTTGCCTTTCACACATACATGTTTGCTAATACCTAGTCTGCTTCTGGTATTAGAGTGCATAGAGTACTGATGTCGGTTAAATAAATGTCTAAAGATATTAATCAACGTTTAAAGACACATTGAGTTTTCTAAAAAATGCCGTAGCCATTTCCTTCACATTTGTGTCCCAGTTCAAATGTTACTCTCCAAGAGGCTGATAATACCATTTACCACAATTGGAAATCCCATGTGTATTTGCTCATTGTGCAACTTACTGTATGCTTCCTCCTCTAAACACAAGGCCGAAGGCCGAAGGCTGTGCATGTCTTGTTCATGGCCACAGTCCCCACCCCACAAAATCTGTGCTGTCACCTTGACACGTGAGTCAACACATATTTCTTCTTAAAAAATTTTTATTTTACTTTATTTTCTTCATCAACATTTATCCCCTCTATACCCTCTTCCAGCTCCACCCAACCCCCTCTACCTCCACAATCATCAAACTGTTGTCCCTGTCAATGAGTTTTTTCTTTTTTGCTCCACCCCTCCCCCTCAACCCCCATACTCAGATGTCTGCCTGCTCTCTATCCATGAGTATGTCTCTACTTTGCTTACTAGTTCAGTTTCTCGTTAAATTCCACATATGAATGAAATCATATGGTACTTGTCTTTCTCTGACTGGCTTATTTCACCTAGCGCAAGGTTCTCTAGATCAATCCATGCTGTCGCAAAGGGTAAAATTGTCTCCCTTTTTATGGCAGAGTAGAAATCCATTGTATAATTGTACCACAACTTTTTATCCATTCATCTGCTGATGGGCACTTAGGCTGTTTCCAGATCTTAGCTATTGTAAACGACACTGCAATGAACATAGGGGTACATATATTCTTTTGAATTAGTATTACAGGTTTCTTCAGATAAATTTCCAGAAGAGGCATCACTAGGTCATAAGGCAGTTCCATTTTTTATACTTTGAGATAACTCCATACTGCTTTCCACAGTGGCGGTGCCATTCTGCATTCCCACCAACAATGCATGAAGGTTCCCTTTTCTCCACATCCTCACCAACACTTGTTTGTTGATTTTTTTTTTTTTATGATAGCCATTCTGACAGGTGTGAGGTTTTACCTCATTGTGTTTTTAATTTGCATTTCTCTGGCGATTAGTGATATTGAGAGTCTTTTCATATGTCTGTTGGCCATTTGTATGTTCTTGGAGAAGTGTCTATTCAGGTATTTTGTCCATTTTAAAAATGAGATTTTTTGTTTCTTTGGTGTTGAGTTTTATAAGTTCTTTACAAATTTTGGATATTAACCTCTCATCAGAAGCATTATTGGTGAATAAATTCTCCCATTCAGTGGTTTGTCTTTTCATTTTGTTGATGGTTTTCTTTGCTGTGCAAAAACTCTTTTGTGTGTTTTTTTTTCATTTAGTTTCCCTTGCCTGAGGAGATATAGCAGAAAAAAATATTGCTACGAGAAATATTTAAAATATGACTGCCTATGTTTTCTTCTAGGATTTTTATGGTTTCTGGTCTAATTTTAAGTGTTTAAGCCATTTTGAGTTTATTCATGTATGAGGTGTAAGATAGTGGTCTGGTTTCATTTTTTTGACATATATGTCCAATTTTCCTAACCCCATTTATCAAATAGACTATCATTAGTCCATTGTATGTTTTTGCTTTCTTTGTCAAATATTCATTGACTATAACGGTATGGATTTATTTCTGGGCTCTCTATTCTGTTCCATTGATCCATGTCTGTTTTTATGCCAGTACCATGCTGTTTTGATTATTGTGGCCTTGTAGTATCAACAGATATTTCGTAAGTGAATAAATCAAGGAGCTCTTTAGTTAGTAATTAAAATTGGAATCACCTTTATTAAAGGAAGTTTTATGTGATAGGTGAATAATTGTGGTTTTCAGAGAGTTATATATAGTCTATCTAAATGGTGTATTAATATGTCCATATGTTGATAGTTATATAGATGTAGAGACAAGAGACAGAGGGATGGATGCAAAATAAAGGGATAAAAAGATCAATGTCTATTGCTCAAGTTTTAATTTCTCTATCATTCTAAAGACATCCATCTAAGATGAGATGATTCACATTTATCAGGTACAGCATATAATCCCCATTCTGTATGGATAAGGCTAGTGTTATAAATATCCAGTTAATGACATTATATTAGAGATAGTTTTTTTCTCTGCTAATACCTGTCCCTAGAAATTGAACTGCCATTGGAAGAGGTGTTTCAAATGGCCCTCATCTTCCTGCAGGGCAAACATAAATAGAATAAAGAAATTAGTAGCACACTCATTTCTCACTTTATGTTTAATGGCTAAAATGAAGATGGTTTCATATCCTTAGTAGTTTTAGATCTGACATGGCCAGGGTAGAGACCTCAATGCAAGTGAGAGCTATGTGCCCAGAGCTACGTCAGAAGTCGGTGTGGGTTTCTGCTTTCAGCACTGACCAGCTCTGCCTGGTAAGCAGAGGGCGGGTTGTGTTTTCTGCTTCATGTAGCATCAGCCCTTTCCAACAACAGGAGTAAGGTCATACCTGGCGGGTCCATTGCCACTTCCTGAGGCAGAATAGGAACGAGCTCGGCCTCCATAGCAAGGTGGTTCTGCACCCTTGCTGGAGTCAACACCTTGTTGTATGTTGAAGAGACAATGCAAAAGTGAGTTGGGGGGGAAATATTGAGTAATAGAGGGATACAGCGCCAAATGACCAGTGTCCTCAAAGCTCTCTGAGTGCATCTTCTAAGGATCATGAGACAACCTTCTCTCCCCCCAGTATCAGTGAAGGTGATTGATCTTAACTAAAAAAGGTAGTTTTCATTTGTTCTCAGATGTGGTCATTAGTTTCAAATATTACTTGACTTAATCAGTTATTTATTCCCCAAATACTTAACTGCATATTCATCTATTTGCTTGTCACTGGGCTGGTCATGGAGGCTACAAAAATAAATGAGAGACATGACCGATGCCTTCAGAGAACCCACAGAAGGGAAGAGCTTCCGGTCAGACATGAATGAGTGAGTGGAGCAGGTGAGGCCCTGAGTGGGAAGTGTGATTGATGAGGGGCTATCAGCAGCCCAGGGCTTCAGATGGCAGTAAGCACAGGGAAGGGTTTACTTACGCCAAAACACGAGGTTGGAGGTGGGCAAGGGCAAGGCTATACACTGTGTCCTGGACCACGGATCCAGGAACAGGAGGCTGCATTGTTTTAGGGGTGAGGGAGCTGATGCTCGGGGAGGTTAGTGGGCTGAAGCAAAGGCACTCAACTACTTATGGGGTAGAATCTAGTGAATCTAACTTTGAACTTCCTCTTTATTTTTTTTATTATTGACACTGTTGCAGATGTCCCCCATCCCCCCCTCCACCCCTGCCCTTTGCTCACCTCCACCCAGCCCTCCACCTTTCCCCCCCATCTGGCCATCACCACTGTTGTCTGTGCCCATGGGCTATGCATATATGTTCTCTGGCTAATATCTTCACCTTCTTTCTTTCTGTTCCCCAGGCCATACTTCCTTCTCTCTTGACTGAAAGGATTGGCAGGAAACACCATTTACAATAAGGAAATAGTATCTGAGGATGTTTTTAAAAATTATGTTATGCTTGTACTAATATGGTTTTCCTAACCAGTGCTTCGAGGCGGATCTCATTGGAGAGAGTGTCACTGCTCTTTATAGTCCTGGAGGGTTTGTCTGCTGGGCTGTTTAGTGGCAAGTAGCTTTTAAAGCCTTTAGAACACTTTGCTCATATAAAACCTAATGAATTTTTGTCTAAAGCATCATTCAAAAAGTGTGTGTTTCTCAATGAAACGTCGTTTTGTGAGTATACAGGCCTTTGTGTGCTCTTTACGTCTTTTGAGACTGCTGGGTTTTCTAGTAAACGTCGTGCCTGGTAACTTCCGTGGATGGAAGTGGAAGCCTTATTTATTTATTTTTTTCTTTTCAGGTACCAGCACATGCACGTTAAGTGTGTCCCTAACCTACCCATACACAAATAATAATAGCTGTTGGCCCATTCTCTGCAAAACTGGAAAGAACTGGTCTTATTTTGAATGGCAGTGCTTGTGTAATAAATTCCACAGCTGTAACCAGAAAGTGGTCGGCCTCATTAGTACAAAGCCACAGAGTTGGTTTAGATTAGAACTTCTCCTCCTGCCCCCCCCCCCCCGCTCTCTTCTCTCTCCTCTTGAAGTCGGTTTCTCAGATGATGGGGCCCTCATGTTCTCCCAGTGTTGCCTGTGGCCTGATTTCACCTCCAAAGCTGATTTCATGAGCAGCCATTGGAAGAGAGATGAGATACTGAAAAGTAAATGTTGGCATTGGATTTTTCAGCTACAGAAAATGGGCTTTTTCTGCAGCATGAAGCTTCCTATCCCATGCCCTGACCTACAGTGATACATCATAAAAGGGTCACATGAGTTTCTTTTAAGGGTGTTTTAAAAATTCACATCTGAATGAAATTTAACAACCAGGGCAATTGAAAAAATATTTTTATAGGTAGAGTTGATTTTACATTTAAAACAAGACATTTTTTAAGACTCCAGAGGGGCCACATATTTTTTACGCTTCCCCTTGGGTAGGAGATGGCGCCTCTGTGATGGGGGCCTCCCCAGTACCGCCTACTTCTGGCTCTGCTGTGGCTTAGCTCTTGGGTCTGGACAGCTCTGTCGGGCCCACCATGTCACGATGGGGTTCCAGAGATGAACCAGCAAACCGGTGATCTTCTCTGACGAAGCAAATATAAAAAAAATGTGGGAGTATTACTCAGTTACCACAGCCTCCCTCACCCTTTCTCCACATGTATTGCACATTAATGCAAAGGAGCCCTAGCACTTCGACTCTGTGGAAGTGAGATTTCCATGGCAACTCTAAGGGAAAACTATTACCTTAAAGAAGCCATGTGGATTGAAGTCATTAAACAATAAAATCGAGCCTTTCACCTTTAAGTGTGCAGTGGCTGGGTGATCCAGCCTCTTGCCATCTTTCTTATAGTTCCTCAGTTTGTTTTTAATTTGTATTTGAAAACAGATCTCTTCAATACTGTAATCAACTCTCTTTACCCTTCCCACATAAAGGGCTGCAGCAGGCCAAATTATGCTGCTGCGTTTATTGTGCATTAAGTTACCCAGGATAGTCCCTACCTTCCTACCCGCCTCCACATATAGAATTCCTAAAGTGGTTTTTAAACACGTTATGGGCTTGTCCCATATGCTATTTTAACTGGGTTTTATCTCTTTGAATCTGAATGACTTTGAAATGCCTATGTACATAGTAGGGCTGAGTAAATGTTTAGTTATTTTCTAATATATGAACTGTTAAGTGTCCCCATTTAGATATCATTCTAGGAATTAAATAGGGGTTTTATTTACAGATTGATCACAAGGGTTTCTGTACTAATGTTGAACTCAATCACTTCTTTGGTTGGGAAAAAAATAATGTTTCTTGACAAAGTCAAACATGATTATAGACTTCAAAATTTTATGTATTGATATCAATTAGTATGTAACTTTCCAGATACAAATAATTATTTTATTCATTAAAAATTTAAATGAGATGTATGGAAAGTACTCAATTAAAACTTGCTGAATTAATGAATGATGCAGTATGTGGATTTTATGACATTTATTGTAGTTGCATAGCATCCTTACTTTCTACTTATACTCCAGATTTTAACCTAATTGGGGATAATTGTGGATATTCCAAGACCAAAATCATCTAGGCAAGTGAGGTGTTACTGTGCTTTTACTGTGATATTAAGAAACAAGACCCAGTTTGCCACATTTGACCACACTTTATAAAAGGGTATTGATAAAACTTTACCTCTGGTGTTTGATAGGAAATAAAAAAATATATCAAAACTTTCTTAAAGATTCAGAGTTTGGGAATTTGAATTTTAAATCTTTGGAAGTAGAAGAACTGGCTCCCACTCACTTTTAACTAAACTCTGAGCTAAATTTGAAGGGGGAAGTGACTGTGAGTAGTTATCTTGACTTAGATGTGCTCAGAAAGAACTCTGTGCTGTGATGCCACGGACAGTGGAATGCCCCTTTAAAGTATTTTTATCAAACAAAAATCAGTAACCATACATCTGTTCTGAGGGATACAAATTATATATGGTGATGAGGCTACCACACACATAGTCAGGGATCTGAAATCCACTTTTTTTTTCTTCTCTAAAAAAATAAAGGGCAAATTCACATTTGGGTTAATTTATACTGGCTTTATACATGTTGTCTCTGAAGAGTGTTTTTCAAAATGTTTTACAAGGGACACTAGTCTCTAGAAGCTCCTCCAATTATGGCTGCTCAACATTCTGGGTGGGATGTTGAGGGCACGTGTGCACATTAACGCTCCACACTCAGGACTGTTGAACCCTAGTTCCTCAGATCTTTCGGAACTTGCCACATCTTTTTCTTTTTCTCCGTAACACTTGCTTTGGGATTGTTATCTTCGGAGGCCTGGGACCATCTTAGTGCATTGTTAGGAAGGTCTGGGCTACCCGACACTTTCTTTCTAGAGATTTTACCGACTAGACATAGATTAACAGTCTTAAGTCACATTCTTACAAATGTTTGTGTTTTTTAAGTTATCCCATCTTTCATGTAGTCATGTAGAAAAGAAGTGAAAGCTATATAAATAGTTTTCTGAATTATACTTTATAGAATGTTGAGTGAAGAGAATTTAGGAGCCAGAATATAAAGTCAATCTGTATTTAAGTGATCCATAAGGAAGAATAGGGTGAGCAGAAGTGCAAAAGCTTGGGGTCATAAAGCTCTGATAGACCAACCTGTAGACTAGACTCGGTCCTTCTTTAAAGGAGGCAGAGATTTTGACAAATTTTCAACAGTATCAATACTTTATAAATCTAGGAAGTTATGGAATAAATGCATGAACCCTTAGGAAGATTTTTTAGGGCTTCTAAGGGTACAATTTACTTTTAAAAAATTCTGACCTCTGTAAGCAACAAAATCTATTATCAGCTGCTGAAGTTCTGTAGAAAGAAGTGAATCTAGATGCGAGCTTTGTTTATGTAATACTGTTTTACAGACATGTTGTCAAATTGTAGTTTTCAGAGAAAAACATGTTTTTCTTTGAAACACAATTCTGAGTGTGGTAGACAAAATAATGGCTTCCAAAGATGTGCATATCTTTTTAAAATATATATGTATATTTTTATTTTATTGACTTCAGAGAGGAAGGAAGAAGGGGAGGGAGAGAGAAACATCAGTGATGAGAGAGAATCATTGATTGGCTGCTTCTTGGACGCCCCACACTGGGGATCGAGCCCGCAATCCAGGCATGTGTCCTGACTGGGAATTGAACCATGACCTCCTGGTTCATAGGTCGACGCTCAACCACTGAGCCACATTTGCTGGGCAAGATGTGCTTGTCTTAATCACCGGAACCCATAAATGTTACCTTTGGTGGCAAAAGGAATTTTGAGCCTGCGATTAAGTTAAGGATTTTGAGATAAGGAGGTTATCCTGGAGTGTGCAGGTTGCCCTAATGAAACCATAAGGCTCCTTATAATAGGGAGACAGAAGGTGAAGGTCAGAGTGCGAGGAGAAGGTCAAAGTGATGTGGGGCTACGAGCCCAGGTTGCCAACAGCCTGTGGGAGCTGGAAGAGGCAAGGTGTCTAGAGACTCCAGAGGAATGCAGCCTTGCCAACCTGTTTGAGACTCTGACCCCAAAGCTGTGAGATAATAAGCGTGTGCAGTTTTAAGCCACTAAGTTTGCGGAAATTTGTTTTAGCAGCAACTGGATATTAATACGTTGTGGAAGCAGTTTAGTCACTCCTCTCAAAGTTGAGTGCCTGCTATGTGCCAGGCAGTGTTCCAGGCACCAGGGGTCAGCAGGGAGCAAGACAGACCAGCCGCCAGGCCTCCACCCCCACCCCCACTCCCCGCCTCACCTAGACCTTACATTATTATGAGAGTGCCTTGTGCTGCCCCGCCCCCCCACCCCCTAACCTAGACCTTACATTACTATGAGAGTGCCTTGTGCTGCTGTGAGAATAAGGCCACGTGCTGCAGAGGGGCTCATTTCGATGTGTGCGTGGGAGGGGGGCACTGGTCTCAGGGGCCTCTCTGAGGAGGTGACATTTAAGCTAAGACCAGAGTGATCAAAAGGAAGCAGCCATGCTGGCTTCTGGAAGGACAGACACAGCAAGTACTGTGTGCAGAGAGACTCAGGAGGCGGAGCTTCTTAGGATGACAGCTCACCACCACTTAGGGTCACCGAGCAGGAAGTCCTCGAGGTTCTTTGCATACACATGGGAGGGGGCCCCTCCTTGCCCAGGCACTGCCCATCCTCTGCTGCTTCCTAACAAAACTTGGTCCAGAACCCCACAGTCTGCTCTGAGAGCGAGAGGAGCCTTGGCTCGCAAAACCGTGCCCTGATGCTGTGGCAGAGTCAACAGTTTCTCTTCGATGATCACATTCTAAACAGTGTTTGTAATCGCAGCACCTTGAGGAGCCAACGGCAGCACCGGCCCTTCTGGGCTGAGCCCTGGCCTCCGTCTGTGTCTCACGGAGGAGAAGTTTTGTGTTGCTGGCTTCTTACGAATAAGCAGCGAGAGCTGAAGATCACCCGTTCCTTCTGGACGGTCTCTATCTCTTGGAATCTTAACAGTTGACATGGGTTTTAGAGAATGTTTATTCCTGTCGCCTGGCCTTACCAGCAGAATAGCAGCCCAGAAAGGGAACGTTGCCCGAATGTGTCGTGAGCTTTTGCATCCCCTTCCTGTGTCTTCGGGAGTCCGAGAGCGTGCAGCTCAGAACAGGACTGCAGCTGGGTGCTGGGGCTGGCTTTCGTCTTCTCTCCTGCATCTTTCGAAAAGTAAAACTACTCACCCTGTTCAGCTACTCACATTTTAAAATGAAACTGAGTGCAGTTTCTGCCTTGTGAAATGTATTCTTTAATGGTCTTGAGTCTTAATTAGGTCCTGACTTTTTGAGCCCCCAAATATTCTGCCTTCTAGAATTAGAATGTAAGTGACCGTAGGGGCCCCATCCCAAGCCCCCCTCTTCCCTCCCCCACCCCAATCGCATGGGCTCAGGAAACTCTGGACAGGTGTATGGAGGTTCCTGCAAAGTCTGTGTCGAATTGGAAATGTATGTGTGGAGGGGTCTTTTGTTTTTTGTTTTTTTAATGAATAGAGTAAGGTAGTTACACTTAGTAATACCCATTCACCAAAAGGAAAGGGTGTGTGTTAAATCATTGTGTTTTTTGATGAATGGCTTGTACACTGAAAAATAAATTGGACAAACTGGCATAGAGCTCAGTGAACATGAAATCAGCTATTAGAAGAAAGCTTGTGAACAAATTCTGAGGCAGATATGCATCTTTTGATTAACGCCCTATCAATCATCCACACAGCTACCTTCGCTAAGTCTTGCTGTAATCATTCATGGTTGCTTTCGGAAACACTGGCAGAAACTATAGTGCTGCAGAAACGGAATATTATTACTGATTTCTCCCTAACTTACTGTGAACAATGACTGTTTTCACCATGTTTCTGCTTTCCTTTATTACAGAAATACAATACAGAATGAAAGGAGAATTCCTCCCAGCCTGGTGAAATTCTCCTAGGGTATTCTTAATGATATTCGGTCTTAAATGGGCAAGCTATTGTAATGTGAGGTTCTCTGAAGGAATAATAGTAATGTAATCCCATTGAAGTCGCCTTTTATAGATTGTAATCAAATAGGCAAAATGTGGAGTCACATTAATGAACAGAGTATATCTTCGGAATTATTGCTTAAAGTTGTTGAAATGGTTTGAATTTTGTTATTGTAATTATTATATTCTCGGTTAATGTGCTTAACAGCAATAGTAATTAACCCACCAGATTGTAAATTTGCATGAATTCTACCTCTGACATTACAAGAAATCCTGATGCTTTCTGAGTATTACACAGCAGGATGGGGGAAATATATATAGATACATATTTTTTTCACTGATTATTTTTTAAGAAAGACATTTTCATGAATGCACTTTTAATTTTTCATGTACTTTTAAGCCATTGACAAATTCCTCAAGGGCACTTCATTCTTTTAAGAGGATTTGATTCCTAAACTATGCTGGCGTGGAAGATAATTTGGCACTGCCTACTAGTCTTTAGGAAATAGTGCAGTTTCCGAACCTACTGTAGCCTGGGAAATCCTGTGGCATAATAAAGCAGTGACAGGCATTAGCATGCATAATGGGCTTTAATAGACATTTAATGCTGTTTAACTGGGAGAGGGAGCTGTTCTCTCCCATTGGAATATTCCTCCATCAAAGCCCATTGATCACCGATTGCGCCCAGGAGAGGTTAATCCATCAGTTTCTGTAACCAGACGGCACTGATGGAAATTCTTTAGGTGGCATTCTGGATGAACCAAGCTCTCCATCTTTACAAACAAATGAGTGATATGACAAGCATGGTGTTCAAAACACATTTAACCAATTGATTTTCTTTCCTCTTGTAATAAGATCTGGAGACATATGAAAGTGCACAGTGTGAGCCAAGATTAAAGGAGTTGCTCCATGCACAGGAACATATGGGATTGAGAGCCAATAAAAGTACTATAAAGCTTGTAGTCACCCATTCTCTTTTTTTATATAAAGTTTGTTATTGCAATAAATAGCTGTTATTGAGCCCATGCCTTTTGTTTCGTTTTACTGAATCTTATTTCAGGTCTGTCTGTGTGTGTGCACACATGCGTGTCCTGTCATCTTTCTCTTGGAAGTTCTCAAGATGTTTGTCAACCATTGTTTTTACCTTCTAATTTAAACAGACGGACCTGATATGATTTGGGATGGTACAGCCAGCTGTAAAGGTGTGCACACGGGCTGCTGCACCAGTCCCCATGCTCCGGGTAATGATGGTCTCCTGCTCTTTGTTTCTCCCATCCAGCCCTGCCTTGAGTTTCACCTACCCTTCTGCGCCTGTGTCTCTCCACGTGCATCAGCAAATCTTAAGCCGACAACAGAGCTTAGGCTCAGCCTTCGGACACAGCCCTCCGCTCATCCATCCTGCCCCAACATTTCCAACACAGAGGCCTATTCCTGGGATCCCTACGGTTCTGAACCCTGTCCAGGTCAGCTCTGGCCCTTCGGAGTCCTCACAGGTGAGAGAGAGACAGCTCGATGAGCTGGTCGGTCTTGGTAATCGTAGAGGAGAGCTGTGCCACCGTGCCAGCTCTTCATGGGCACGGTGCCCTGGCATTCTCAGCACTTCCCTACTCTATGCAGCCTGTCTTGCAAACTCAGGGCTGTGGTCTTCAGTCTTCATGAATATGCTGTGTATGTGCTCCTCAAGAAACAGCAGCTTCTTCCACCAGAGTCGGTTGATCCTCGGTGGAAATGTGGCTGCTTGATGAGGCTTCACTCTGAGCCGGTGCTGTCTGTACCCCCACTCAATAGAAATGCATTCAGGAATGTGTGGCTCTCATTTGGTCACCGTCCACGGGCACTTAGAATGGTGTGACACTCCAGAATACGAATAAAATTGTTCTTTTCTCCACACGGATCGTGCCGAGAGAAGCATCTGATGCTCTCATTGAAGAACTTGGCAAACAGTTCATATTGGTTTCCTACCCTCCTCACAGCTTTGTTCTTTTGGAACTTGTTAAAGTCCAGGCCCCAGTTCTATTCTTCTAGCTTTTTTACTATTTTTTATTATTATTTTCTTTATATGGTAAGACATCATCAATTTATTTTTTAAAATATATTTTTATTAATTTCAGAGAGGAAGGAAGAGGGAGAGAGAGATAGAAACATCAGTGAAGAGAGAGAATCATTGATTGGCTGCCTCCTGCATGCCCCCTCACTGGGGATTGAGCCCGCAACCAGGGCATGTACCCTTGACAGGAATTGAACCGCAGGTCGATGCTCTATCCACTGAGCCAAACTGGCCAGGGCTACTCTTCTAGCGTTTAAAAGCCTAGGGAGTTTATACTCGTGAGGTAAAACTAGGAGCTGCCTCATGAATGTGTTTTCTGCTACCACGGTGTTGGAACATTATCAGAGTCGTTGTTCCAGTGCCAAACAAGCCTGCTTCTCTCAAGTCGCAGGTTTTAGAATAGTCCTGCTCATTGATTACAACCTAATTTTTGTCTCTGTTTCTGCAACGGTGACCGGCAGAACAAGCCCACGAGCGAGTCTGCGGTGAGCAGCACTGGCGACCTGATGCACAACAAACGATCCAAGATCAAACCGGATGAGGACCTCCCCAGCCCGGGGCCACGGGGCCAGCAGGTGAGGCGCCTGGGCTCTGCACTTGGCAGAAGGCCAGCTACAGAGTTGGACTCAGTTTATTTTTCTGGCTCAGGAGCAAACACAACAAGTGCAGGCAGCTGTGTGAGGTATAAACTATGGTTCGTTGAGTAAGTGGTTGGGTTTATGTGTTGCTGACCATCGATGTGACCAGGCTTCAGTCCCTAATCTTGATCTTGGGCCTAAATTTTGAGTTCCTAGTCCTAAACCATTACTAGCTGGGCAGAGCTAGTGATGTTCTCTATACCAGTCATGTTTTTATTCTTATTTTGCCACTTCCCACTTGCCAAGAGAGCCTGGGGAACAGGGAGGGATCAGGCACAACTAACCTATTCTAAGGCTCCTTAGATTCCTGTCCTTTACTCCAAGTCCTGAAAGGACGAGGTCCTCTGAGCCTCAGTTTTAAGATGTGTTTCTCACCTCCTGGGGTCCCCAGGCCTGACTCAGGAAAGAGGTCAAGGAATATTAATTCACAGAAATAGGGGTTGGACAAGAATCTGGACATCCACAGAATCTGGATCTTGCTATGGCCAGGCTGCTTCAGCCCAAACCTCAGACCACTTTAGCCCACATTTTTGTTTTAGTGACAAGCTCTTTGAAGATGGAATGAATGGGTGTCGTGGGTTCTGAAATTCATCCTTTTGCATTTTGCTAGTCAACATCCTTTCTGGTCACTCCTCAATGCTTGTATAGTTTTTCTCATCTAGCCCCAAATTAGAACTCGAATTTACACACCTAATTGTCTTCCAGAATTCTAGAAATTCTTTGTATTTAAATTGCTACAAAGCTGCTTAGAGGACTAGGAAAGACTATACCTACCCCAGCCCCCAAGCTTTAGATGCCATGGTTCTGGGACAGAGAGTGCATCATTGGACATCGGAAATTGAACCAAGAAGACATTATCCCTATAAAATCCACAAAGTGTCTGTTAAGAGCAGCCTCCAAGGGCAAGGAAAGCAGAATTAGAATTACTGGTAATCATTTCCCTGGATTCCAAAATATGAGAATAAATAAATTAATATACTGAAAAGAATTTAACCAGAAGAGAAAGACCAATCTTTTGGGTAAAGATGACATCACCTAGTTTAATTGCTTCTCTTATGGGATAACATTTTTGGTTGTTGTTTTTTTTCCACCATTGTATTCAAGGATAGCGGAGTTTGCCTCAACTTCTTATCATCATTATGGTTTGGGCTGTTGTCCTTGAATCACAAGTAAATAATCTCTGAAGGTGTATTTGGTAACTCTGAAAAAATACACAGAAATGATTCCATATGTTTGACTTCTTCCATTCCCAAAACCTAGTTAACAGACCTGGGACTGTTTTATTTTCACTGAAAAATTTGCATCAGGAGGAAAACATCTAAATCAAGTTTTTGTCTTTTTCTTCTTTCATTGTCTGATTTTTTTTTTTTTTCTCTTCCTTCCCCTCGCCTGTCAGGAACAGCCGGAAGTAACCACCCTGGTGAAGGAGGAAGGGGACAAAGATGAAAGCAAGCAGGAGCCCGAAGTCATCTATGAGACCAACTGCCACTGGGAAGGCTGCACACGGGAGTTTGACACCCAGGAGCAGCTGGTGCACGTAAGTGAGAGGGACTTGCCAACTGGGCTTTCCAACTACGTGACCTTTCTGCGGGATCAGCTTCCCTGACCCCGCACTGCGTCGAGTTTCTTAGCTAACAGTGTTCCGAACTGGAGAGCCCTTTATGACTTTCTGAGAATAAAGAGAACTCGGAGCCCTGGTGCTTGACCTGTGCAGTCAGCTAAAGCTTAGTGTAAAATTCAATAAAGTCTTCAACAGAGAGTGTAATGACTCTGATCCTGTAAGTCAGAGAACACTATTTTGAGTTAGTGACTTGGATGATTATTGAGTAATAGTAAGCTGGACATGAATTATTATTAACCTTTAACCAAGTTTGAGTCTCCTCTCCAAGAGGAACAACAGAAAAAATTGTAGAAGTGGGGGATTCCTTTTTTTTTTTTTTTTCTTCCCTCCATTCTACTTTCCTCTCCCAGCCCCTCAACACTCCAGGAATCTCCCACTCTTTTATGCAGCAATTAGTACTGTATGTGAGATAGGTGGATGCTTGGGGCAAGCCATTAGCAATTTCTTGACTTGAGGCCAACCCTTGTAAGCCTAATAGTTTCATGGAAAAAGAGATGTGTATTGTGCAATGATGTGACTTGTGTTTAACGATGTCTGCTTTTGAAAGCTGTAGCCTGGTCAGATTGAGAACTACTTGCCATCCCATGCTCTGAAATCTTTTTCCCTTATTCCCCTGTGTGTTGTTTCAAATACTGCAGCGCTCCCCACCCAGTGCTCACACCTGATTAGCCGCGTGTCCTTTGCCAGTGTTTCATTTTATTGGGCACCTTCTCTCAGGCCTGTGGAGTCTCCCTGGCGAACGTGACCAGCAGCAACTGAGATGGAAGGGCATTTAGAAAATCAAGAAAAAAAGAAGAGGTAGCTCACATACTCATTGCAGAAAGACAGGGTCCCACGGAGGCATGGAGGATGGTTTGCTACGTGCGGCAGTTTCCTAAGCTTTTAATCTGATGGGAAATCTGACAGAACAGCTTTTGTTTCGACTCCCTAACCTCCATATGCACACGCACCCTCTTTTCTTTTCTAGTAACTTTTTATTTTTAAATGATCCATGGTTCTTGATAACTCTCCTCCATTTAACCACTGAAATTATAAAATTCCTCACACACCCCACGTGTCTTATAGGCGGCATGAGCCTTTGAAGTGTGTCTTCTGCACCGTGGCCCATCCTGGGGAATATGTTTCACACATTGCAGTTCCATTATCGTGTTAAATGTATGATTTGCCGGTTTTGAGATCGGTTATGTACAGATTGTTTTTAGGACTTAACATGACCTCAGCAGGGTTGTTCCCTCCCCCCCAACCCCCCTGTTTCTTTTTCAATCCTGTCTCCTTGTAATGGTATAGGAAGAATTATAGATTTCTCAGCACAGCAAGAAACCAGAAAATCAGATGGTTTTAATTAAGGTATATTTCCAAATTTTTCCATGAACTTAATTTATTTTTTTCTCTTTAATTTGATGCAAGTGTTATTTTTAAGCCAAGCCTGATTTAATGGCCCTTTATTCTTGCTGACTGTTTTTAATGGAAACCACAGACATTGTCATACTAAAGGGGGGAAAGAGGTTTTGAGTTTTTATTTTAATGTGGAGAAATATTCCCCAAAATGAGAATGTGCCAAGAATACTCTGAGCGATATAATGAGTGCCCGACGTAAATGAGGGAATTGTTCAGGTAACAACTGCCATCAGAACCTAGACGTTGGCAGTGTTGGTTAAAATGTCCTTGTGAGAGACGCCGCGGTCTCCTGGCTCCTTGTCTGTGGATAAGTCGCTGTAGTTCTTTTTTTTTTTTTTTCTTTCTTTTTTTTTCTTTTTTTTTATTGATTTTTTTACAGAGAGGAAGAGAGAGGGATAGAGAGTTAGAAACATCGATGAGAGAGAAACATCGACCAGCCGCCTCCTGCACGCCCCCTACTGGGGATGTGCCCGCAACCAAGGTACATGCCCTTGACCGGAATCGAACCTGGGACCCTTGAATCCGAAGGCCGATGCTCTATCCACTGAGCCAAACCGGTTTCGGCAGTCGCTGTAGTTCTCATGGAGTGCTGTGACTGTGGCTCAGCCATGATCAAATGCGGAATGAAATAAGAGCCTACATTTCAATAGGAGGCGTACATTTAAAGGGAATTGTGGTGGCCCAGCCAGCGTTGCTCAATGGTTGAGGGTCAACCTATGAACCAGGAGGTCATGGTTCGATTCCCGGACATGGCACATGCCCAGGTTGCAGGCTCTATTCCCAGTGTGGGGTGTGCAGGAGTCACCTGATCAATGATTCTCTCCTCATTGCTGTTTCTATCTCTCTCTCTTCCCCCTTCATCTCTGAAATCAATAAAAATATATTAATAAAATGAAATAAAGGGAATTTGTGCTGACTAGAGGCCAGGTGTGAGGTAATAACTTAAACTTTGTGCTGCCTACTGAACATGAAGGCTATTTCAAACCAGTGAATATTGCAGGTTTTTGTATTTCATCTCAGTGGCGGAAGGTTTTAGGCAGTGATGCTGTTTCTAACAGAGAACTGAGTAGTTTTAAGGGAAGGCTGCTTAAACTATCAATTAAATGACCACCATGTTTTCTGTTTTATTATAAACATATGAATGAATACAGTTATTTTTTGAAAAATTCCAAGTAGCTGGAAGAAATTCATGTCAGAATTAGAAGGAAAGTGAATATATTATCTGCGTGACGTTAATTTTAGTCTGATAAATTTTATGATTAAACTTGTTGAGTGAATCAAAATTGGTAACTTGCAACAGCATAAAGATACTAGTTTATATCACTTATTTGCTACCTTTTTACTTGTTATGTGAAGTGTGAAGATTCCAAATCTGTGCCTTTAAACTGATTTTACTTTGCATGACATAAAAGCACCTTCATACTCCTGGGTGTATCTGGTAGCATTTGCGGTGGCCTGGTATATAGAATAGGTGCTTTATTTTTTGTTGAATGAGTGGGTACTTCAAGTCCACCTAATTATGGTACTTTGATGGTAGATGGAAATAATATCACTTGCAAAAGCTACTTTTTTTAGGGATAACAGGAAACATTAACAGCTTCCGTTCTTATGGCTTCCCTTGGCGAGAGGACATTCTCTGAATTAGTTGAATTTTCATGGTACATACAACCAAGAGGCAAGGTGTTAAACCATTCTGATGCTCTGCCATATTTATAGCCATGGCCCATTCTTTTTCCCCCTCGTACAGTTAATAGAAAGATTCATGATTCTTCATGGTTGTCTATCTAGTGTCTGACAGTCCCGACTGCCTGCTAAAGCAAGTCACTATCTATAATTGATATCCTTCTGTGGAATAGGGTGCTGGCTGCAATTGAAGGGCTTTGCTGAAAGCTCTTAAATCCTGACAAGTTCTCCCCTTGTTCTGGTTCAGTCGCTGAGCTGCACGGTTGGAATTCCAGAGTCATTTGAACTTAGTGCAAAAGGGAGACATGTGTTTCACATTAGCAAATCACAAAGTTGAAGGAGAATTAGGGAATTGGCTGACTCTGCCCGCCAGGTAGTCTCATTTCCAGGGTAATGCACTCCATGTTCTCTTGAAAAGATTACCTTGTCCCATTACTGTCCGAACAGATGGGCTAAATATTGCCTTTCCCTTCTCCTCCTCTTTATTTCAAGGCCCTGTCCTTCTCCAATTGTGTGTTTATGCTACTTTTGCTGGGGGGTCTTTATCTCTGGACGTTTAATTAATTTCTCTTCCCAGCAAGATAATTATAATTGGATTTAGTTACTCTCAAACTAGTATTAAAACTGTCATAAATTTACTTCTATGCCCAGAAGCTACAAAGATAGATATATATTTTTGTTAACTAGGTTTGTGTTGTACTTTGTTCCTCTCTTGGTATCAGTTAAAATAGAAGGCAACAAGAGCATAAGAGAGATATATAGAACAAAAGTTAATTAATTTAAAGTACCTTTAATTAAGACTGCATTTATTATTGATTTGTTAAGATGCAGGCGCTGTCTCTTCCCTTGACATCTGAAAGCACATATTCTAACATTCCCAAATAAATGGAAAATCCACATTTTTACGTCAATTCTAAGTTACTTAGACCCTCTTTTTGCTGTTGTGCATTATATATTACAAAAGTCATGAATCTTACATTTACATTTGTTGAATAGCCGCTCTCAAAGTGTTATTTCTGTTTTGTGTGGTTGGGTTGAGCTTTCGTTATTCAGCAAAACAACTGAAATCTGTCTTCTGGCCTGGCTTCTCTCCGGTGCGAGGGCTTTCTGATTCTTGCCTGTCCCTCTTGTGTTAATCCTGTCCTACCAGTCAGTGCATCTTTGGCACTTGGGTGAACGAGAGTCCGAATTGCGCACAGCATGCACACACATTAGTCTCAGGTTCTTGGAAACTGGCCTGCTTTGTTTCTGAATGACACTGTATATATCCCACAGGTGTTTTGAGAGGCTTTTTAAAAAGGAGAAAGGGAATAAATGTGAAGAATGTGCACCTCATTGTGGGTCACCACTGCTGAGTGGCTAGTTATACTTGAAAACATGGCTGCTGGGATCTGAAAGACTAAGAATTGTATAATTACCGTGCCTAATGCCACCTGTTTGATGCATCGCTGCAATTCCTTACCCTCTATTTCTAACCCTCTCTATCAGTTTAAGAAATAACAAATTATCCTATGTAATAAGTGAGTAATATGCAAATTGACCATCACACCAAGACACAAGATGGCCACCCCCATGTGGTCAAAGATGGCTGCCCCCATGTGGACACAAGATGGCCACCACAAGATGGCCAGCAGGGGAGGGCAGTTGTGGGAAGTTAGGGGTGACTAGGCCAGCAGAGGAGAGCAGTTGGGGGTGACCAGGCTGGCAGAGGAGGGCAGTTGGGGGAGACCAGGCCAGCAAGGGAGGGCTGTTGGGGGGGACCAGGACAACAGGGGAGGGCAGTTGGGGGGGGACCATTGCAGGGGAGGGCAGTTGGGAGCCAGCAGTCCTGGATTGTGAGAGGGATGTCCGACCACCCTCAAGGGGTCCTAGATTGGAGATGGTGCAGGCTGGGCTGAGGGACACCCCTTTCCCCCTGTGCACGAATTTTGTGCACCGGGCCTCTAGTAAATAAAAATTTCTTTCCAAAGGTCTTTAAAAGGTCAAATTATTTTTTAATAGTTTTATTCACTGCACCGTCACCAGCAGAATGGCTGTGGCTATTGCTCTGTAGAGGTTTGTGTCTCCTGGAAGTGGGGCTGGACGGCAAAGAATGTGAGTTGTGGGTACATCAGCCCCAGCTTGAACTGGGTGGCATTTCAGTCTCTGAATTCCTTCCTCCACAAAAAAAGTGTCAGAATTCACCTTTTTGTACACCGATTAACCACCTACTTGGATTTTAAATGCTTTCATGTGCTGTGAATTTTGACCTCTAAAATCATGCTGAAATTGCCTTTATTGAAAGAATACAGTTATAATCACCATTGCTACCATTTGAAAGCAAATTCTATACATTGGCAGCATGAAAATGAAGTGCTTTCTTTTTAATAGCGTAGAGATTCAGATAAAAAGAGAGCACATCTAATCTGTGAAGAATTGATGCATCCTGACAAACATGGGGAAAAGTTAAGATGTGGTGAAGACATTATTTTCGTATTAATATCATGATCCTAAATTTGCATTTTAAATGTTTTCCATCTAATTTTGATCCGTTTGTTAAAGTTGCATTGTATATCCTTACCTAAGAGAAAATTGAGTCTAAGATGTGATAGGGGTCTCAGATACGAGGCTGAAATTAGTTTTGTGTGCACATAAAATGTAAAACGAATGAGTGGAGATTTTGATCTTATTTTCCCTACATGGAGTTAATAGTTAATTTACTTTAATTATTTGGAAATACTGCATGTAAAATATAGACTAAGAACTACCAACTTCAAAGCCGTTCTTTGACAATTGTGCCTCAAGGGTCACTTTTTTTTTTAAACTTACTGACTAAATTGCACCTGCAGAAATTGTTCCCATAAAGACACTCGGGAGATTAGACTGAGTGGGGGCCGTGGAGGGCTGTGTGGTCCACCATTGAAAGCTTCCCAGGGCCACGGGAATTCTGAGTGGCAGCTCCCTCTCTGCTCTGACCCTCAGGATGACCTCCTTGGAACTGTTTGACCCTTTAGAATGTTATTTTCTCACTTATCATACTGTGAAACAGCCGTGAAAATAAATGCCGTCCCCAACATCCAAGGCCAAACGGAGATCACATGCGGCCGGCCTAATGAGAAACAGACAGAGGGCCTAAGAGACTTCATCTCTTTGTTTTATGTATTTGTGTTTTGCAGGGTTGGGTGAGGGAGGGGAGGGGAGAGGTACTGTTCGGTTTTGTGGCTTCTGCATGTTAGTTCTAAGCTTTATTTAATAGTCATTGTTGCTGGACTGGGACATGCTCTTAACTGAAGCAGAGGCCCCATTCTGCTCCCCAGTCTGTGTCTGTCTGATGGGTTTTGGCCAAGGCATTTCGCCTCCTTGATCCTCGGTTTTAGTAAAAGCTAGTGAAGGATTTGAATTGGATAGTCCTCAGGATAGGGATGGTAAACAGGTTTCATCTTAAGGGCCATCTTATTGGCTGGCAGTCACCTGGAGTTCTGTGATGAGCTGCCCACCCCCCCTCCATTTCAGCCATGGAGCTGGGGTGGGGATGTGCAGCCAGTAATTGATGGATGCCTCCAGGTAGGGTTTTGAAGAGGTAGACCCTCTTTCCCAGGGTCTAGTCCAACCCTGCAGATTAAGTGCCCTCCAGAATAATTGTGGTTAATTTATCTAGGAGGGGGGTTGGTATATTAATTACTTTGGGTAATTATTGAATTATTAAAATGTTCCCTTTATAGTGTGCCTTAACACCCTGAATGAAGAGTAACAAATCAATATTTTGAATAAGATATATCTAGTACAGAGTAATTAATGACTTAGCTACTTCCTTAAATTTGCTGAGCTGTTTTATACCCCCTGAAATGTTTCATGGTATGTGCCCCCTGAAATATTTAATCAAACTCTTCATCCAAGTAACTGTTTCTGCTATTTGGGGAGGATTTTCCTATCAAAAGCTTATTGATTGGTTCTGAGTGGTACTTTAGGTGAACTTTAAGAATCTGTCAATAATTAGTCCCTTGGGATAGTCTGTATGGACACACGTTATACAAAAGGGATTGGGCTGCATACTTCGTTGACATGTAGCTTCCTATAACAGATCTGGCTGGCATGATGTGCCCTCTTGTTTATCAGGAAAAGTATGAGCTGACATTAGTAGATCAGCATTCTCTCAACAACTGCTCACCAGAAGTGAGCCTAGGAGCAGCCTGCATGGTGCCTGCCCACTGCCCCAGCTCGAAGGTGGACACATTGCCAGCAGGACTTAGACAAGGCGCTCGAGGACTGGTCATTCTCATTGAGAGGGGTGAGAAGGAAATATAAAAGTAATGAACAGTAGGAGGCAGGATATAATGTAGACAAAATTGTGTAGTTGAGATACTAGGGGCTCAGAAGAGAGAGAAGTGCATGAGGGTTACCCAAGAAAACTTCTGAGAAACAGGTGGGAAATATGGTTATGGTAAAAGCAAAGCATGGAGATCAACTTTTGAGGCATGATGATGGTGATGGTAATGGTGATGATGGTGGTGGTGGTGGTGATGATGATGGTGATTGTGATGGTGATGGTTTTGTAAGAAAAAATAGCGCCCAATCTGAAAGAATTCCATGGCTTACCACTATTCTCCTACACCTACAGCAACAGTATGATGTGTTTCAAAGCTGACAGACCTGAGTGCAAGGCCTACTCCTTCACCCTAGACACTGCACATTCCCTCCCTGTAAAATAAGGATATTAATAGTACATAATAGAATAGTGACTATTCTTATAAAAGTGAAAAGTGTAAGGATAATGCCAGGTTGGCATTTGGGCAGTGTATGGGTTGACATGTCACCATGAAATTAATAATTACATCAAGATGCTGATTACTCCCCCCCCCCCCCCCCCGCCTGGTTCATGAAGCCATGAGAGAGAAAGACTGGAGAGGTTCCTTGGGCTTCAGATTGCTCCTTACACTCGCTTGTGCTGTGCTGAGCATCAGAGCCTCATCCTGTTATGTATTCTGTTGTCCTGACATCCTTCTGAGACTTCTGCTTGATAATCACTCTATACCAGGGCTTCCCACCCTGGGCACATGGGGGCAGGAAATCTTTGTTGTGGGGCCTGTCCATTGTGGGACTATTAGCAGCATTGCTGACCTCTGCCCACTGGATGCAAGAGTGCCCTCCCCCATCATGACAACCCAGAATGTCTCCAGACATTGTCAAATGTCCCTTGAGGGGCAAAATTGCCCCCAGTACCGCCCATACCTTTCCTCTTACAGTGTGAAAAACAAACAACCAAAAAAGTATATTTGTGATTAAAGATAAGTTTTCTCTTGCTTAAATATACTTTCGATTGATCAGACTTAAGAGAAAAAATAGCCTCATTAAATAGTCCTAGCAAAAGGCTATTTAATATATATATACATATGTAGGTGGTGTGCTTTTATGCATGTGTGTATATGTATATGGTACATACTTGTGTGTGTGTAAATTGGCAGAGCTTAAATTTAAAACCACATTTGCTAAGGTTAGGCACTTAGTAGTTCTCAATGAGGCCTAACACCAGCCAGGCCCTCTGTCTTGGTGGAGAAATTCCATCATTGTTTTTTTTTCCACAGACCAAGGGAAGTCATTCAGACGTCAGCTTCTGAGATCATGGCCAGCAGGACTGGAGATCAGACTCCTGCTTTGACATAAAACAGAGCGCCAGGAACAGAAAGCAATTTTCTATGCAAGGACTTTTTGAAGATTCAGGGACATTTAGGCTTTTCTGAGATTAGCTAAATACTGCCGGAGATGGTTTTTATTTTCATTTCTAGAACAATTAATGTTGGCATGAGAATAGAACTATCAGTGGCGTATCCTCAAAAGACTAAACTACTTACCCCCACACCCCACCCAATTACTGGTAAAACTAGCATTAATCAGTGATCTGGGTGTGAAGAGAGCATTGGATGGTGTGTTAGAGGTTTATCTTCTATTCCTGTATCTACCAATAGCTGTTCCTGACTTTGAGTAAGTTACCCTACAACTTCTGTTTTTAAATTTGTTGTGTTTATGAGGACAAAATGAGATCATGTCATGGAAGTGCTTTGTAAAGCTACAGCATTATCTATATACTAGAGGCCCAGTGCACGAAATTCGTGCACGGAGGGGGGTTGTCCCTCAGCCCAGCCTGTACCCTCTCCAATCTGGGACCCCTCAAGGGATGTCCCAGGGATCGGGCCTAAACGGGCAGTCAGACATCCCTCTCACAATCCAGGACTGCTGGCTCCCAACTGCTTGCCTGCCTGCCTTCCTGATTGCCCCTAACCGCTTCTGCCTGCCAGCCTGATCACCCCCTAACCACTCCGCTGCCAGCCTGGTTATGCTTAACTGCTCCCCTGCCAGGCCTGTTTGCCCCCAACTTCCCTCCTCTGCCAGCCTGGTCACCTCCAACTGCCCTCCCTTGCAGGCCTGGTCCTTCTCAACTGCCCTCCCTTGCAGGCCGGGTGCCTCCCAACTGCCCTCTCCTGCTGGCCATCTTGTGGTGGCCATCTTGTGTCCACATGGGGGCAGGATCTTTGACCACATGGGGGCAGCTATATTGTGTGTTGCAGTGATGATCAATCTGCATAGTACTCTTTTATTAGATAGGATAGAGGCCTGGTACAGGGCTGGGGGCCAGCTGGTTTGCCCTGAAGGGTGTCCCTGATCAGGGTGGGGTTCCCTTGGGGCGTGGGGCGGCCTGAGCGAGGGGCCTGTGGTGGTTTGCAGGCGGGCCACACCCCCTGGCAACGCAAGCGGAGGCCCTGGTATCTGGAATTTATTTTCCTTCTACAATTGAAACTTTGTAGCCTGGAGCAGAGCCAAACCTGGGGCTCCCTCCGAGGCCCGCAGCCATTTGTGTTGGGGTTATAATTGCAACTTTGTTGCCTTAAGCGGGTGGGCCCGGCCAGGGTGTGTAGAAAGCTTTGCTTCCCCTGTTGCCGGTGGCAACCCTGGCCTGCTCTCTCAAGCTCCATTCTGCCGCCATTTGTTTGAATTTGTTTACCTTCTATAATTGAAACTTTGTAGCTTGAGTGGAGGCTTAGGCCTGCAACGGCTGGCAGAAAGCTTGGCTTCCTCTGTTACCTAGGAAACCTTGCTCTCTGTGGCTGTAGCCATCTTGGTTTGGGTTAATTTGCATACTCACCCTGATTGGATGGTGGGTGTGTTGGAGGTATGTTCAATTTGCATATTTGTCTATTATTAGATAGGATATAAAAGCCTGAGTGACCAAATGACCGAATGACCAGTTGCTGGGTGTGTACTGACCACCAGGTTAGGCACTTAGTAGTTCTCAATGAGGCCTAACACCAGCCAGGCCCTCAGTCTTGGAAGGCAGAGCGTAGTGGAAAGTACCAAGATGCTCAGTGCAGGAGCTGCCCCCTGGTGGTCAGTGTGCTCCCACAGCCAACTTCCCACAGCTGGCCAACCTCCCATGGTTCCTCCCCGCTGCCAGTCGGCCAACCTCCTGTGTGCCCCCCACCCCTGCCCACTGGCCAACTGGCCAGGCCGAGGGACCCCACCCATGCACGAATTCGTGCACCGGGCCTCTAGTTCAAATATAAGAAAGAATGGACTCCACAGGAAGTTGTACTAGTAAACTTAATTAATTGAAGAACATAGAGATTAAGAAGACTTAAAAAGGAGTATATAAGTATGTTTTTCATTCACTTGTACCCTCTCATCTATAGGCTTATTGATCTTACCTACTGACACAACATCACCACCTGTTGGCCACTATGAAAATTGCAGGCATAGTGCTGGAAGGAAAAACCTCATGCATATCAGGTCTATGGACTTGGGTTGGGATTGGGGCTGATGGGGAGAATAAAACCTGACACATAGATACTTTGTGTGTGTCCCTTTGAGTAAGGGGAACATACTAGTAAGGAGAGGCTATTCAGTGAGATAAAGGGTGGGCTGTTGTGAGGACAAAAGATGTACAGGCAGAGCTGTGGGAAAACAGGTAAGTTGAAGTTGCAAAAGAAGAAGTGAGAGGAAGTTCTTGTAGAGATTGCATTTGAACATGGTCTTTAAAGAACAGGTGGATTTAAATAGGGAAAGACCACTGCAGGGATGTGTTGGGGCTGACATATGGAAGTTAAAAGTTAATTGATGCAGAAAGTATAGGAGAATTTTATCTATGATAGTGGCTAATATAGTAAAAGGTTGGTGTTTTTGATACTTTCTTGGCTTAGAAATATAAGTGCAAAATGACCTATCCCAGGGGTCGGCAAACTCATTAGTCAACGGAGCCAAATATCAACAGTACAACGATTGAAATTTCTTTTGAGAGCCAAATTTTTTAAACTTAAACTTCCTCTAACGCCACTTCTTCAGAATAGACTCGCCCAGGCCGTGGTATTTTGTGGAAGAGCCACACTCAAGGGGCCAAAGAGCCGCATGTGGCTCGTGAGCCGCAGTTTGCCGACCATGGACCTATCCTAATCTTTTGGGTTGAAGAGTGGTATATAATGGAGTTACGGTAAACTGAAGTGTTTTGGAAGGCAGAGCGTAGTGGAAAGTAATATTAAAGGGTAGCGTAGCACTGTTTCCTGGGTGACCTGAGTGATAGATTAGGAGTCTGACTTATGCTCAGATGGAGTAAAGGGAATCACTTGTTCCTGATGGAGGAACATGGAGGCAGCATGCATGTTAGAGAGATGGAAGTGGGCTCTTTGCAATGCCCTGGAAGCTGTAAGTACTATGTGTTGGAGAGGAGCAGGGATAGACTGAAGTGAGGCAAGATGTGAGACTCGGAGTAGAAATTATTTTTAGAAATAATTGGGAGCATCATTTGGAGATGTTTCACAATTACAGTTTTCACAGCCAATGTGGATGTTGTAGATGTTGTTCAGAGAGCAGTCAGGAGGCTCCAGGTGGCTGGCTGAGGTGGTTTTCCTGGAACCCTTGTTTCTTGTGTGTGTGGCCCAGGCTCCTTACTTCCTACAGTTCTATTGTTTCTCTTTAAAGTGGGGTGATCTCTGATGATATGGATGATACCTGCTGCAGTGCTAGTCACGTTTTCAGGGCCCGGTTAGAGATGATTTTATTGTGGTGATCACCTCTCGTGTGTGTGTTGTGTGTGCGTGCCTATTCTCTAGTTACGAATACACAATCTCAGGTTCCTAAAATGTCTTCCTAATCAGCTGCCCTCTGTTGGTGAGATGGTTGGTCTCCTTCCATCCCTGGGTCGGTCTTGTCTCCTCTGCTCCTCCACTTCACCTGCACAGACATGTGCTTCCTTGGGTGCTGCCTCTGTGCCTAGCCCACGTGGTGTGTACCAGGGAGCCGAGAGCTCACTTCACGACAGGTCCATGGAGAGTAGGTCATTCCGGTGGCTTATCCTGGAGGAAGCAAACGTTCTCGAACCTTCCTCCCTGTGCCACTTGGTGAGAGATGGCGCAGTTTCCAGCACAAGGTAAAGCAGTCACACCGCAACTGAAACACTGCACTCACTGTGTTCTGCTTGTGTTTAGCGGAGATAAACTTGACTGCAGTCTTAGGACTGAGCCATTTGACTTCTGGCAGCAGCTTTAATTGCTAAAATGCAGATTTTTTTTTTGATCAAGAGGGGATTATTCTTGTTATCAGTCTAGAGCATCTTACTTCAAGATGAAAAGCCTTTACCGAGTTACAGATGCCAACGTTTGTACAAGGCTTTTTGGCGATTGACAACTCAAAGAGGAAGTATGATTTATTAGCCTATAATGGCTAACCCTGAGTGATGGTCTAGGTCCTACTGATTTGTGAAATTGCTTAATGTGAACTGCCTTTTTATGCCACTCAAGCCCCAAGTTACTCAAATAAATGTAGAGTCTACGGAATGTGATATGTTATGGGAGAGGGAAAGAGGAAAGGAGGGGAAAGGAGAGAGGTGACTTCTAAAATCCATCTTGGTGGTGCCTTGTGGTGCCTTTTACAGTAGTTTGGCTGATAAGCCAGGGGAGGAAAGATTAATAACAAGGCTTGTCGCTATCAGTACCTACTTGTCGATTCTCTGTAACAGGGCTGTCTGTTCAGCATGGAAATTATTGATTAAATAAAAATTGCTATTAGATTGTGATGTGATCCATAATCACAAACAATGGTAGACATTCCTCTTTTAGATCCTCGGCCATGCATCAAGTTGTTTCTCTTTTTTTCTCCGTGGTGGTAATTTATATTGCGCTGACACTTGAGCTCATTAGGTTTATTCTTTCTGCTTGGCGGCCGGGAAGCATGGGCAAGAGCAGTGCAGACTGGCTGGAGGGGGCAGGAGGATAAAGGTCAGGTGCCTGGCCGGTTCATTCACTGGACTGCAGCTGATTTTTTTTAACTTCCCTTTTTTAAAAAGTGGTAAAATACACATAACAAAATTTCAATTTTATTTTATTTTTTCAGCTTTATTGATGAACAAAATTCTGTGTATTTAAAGTGTACAATGTGATGATTCCATCATACATTGTGAAATGATTAATACCATCAAGAGAATTAACATATCCATTATCTTACTTTTTTTGGTGTGTGTGGTGTGAACACCTAAGAACTCTTAGCAAATTTCAAGTATATAATATGATACAGAATTATTAACCATAGTCAGTATGTTGTACACAGATCCTCAGATCCTTAAAACTGAACCCTTTGCCCTAGCCGGTTTGGCTCAGTGGATAGAGCGTCAGCCTGCAGACCAAAGGTTCCCAGGTTCGAATCTGGTCAAGGGAAAGCACTTCGGTTGCAGGGTCCTCCCCAGCCAGGGCCCTGGTCGGGGTTTGTGCAGGAGGCAACCAATCAATGGGAAAATATTTTCGGGTAAGGATTAATCATAAATATATATATAAATAAACCAAAGCGACCGTTCGACTGGTAGCTATGACATGCACTGACCACCATGGGGCAGGTGCTCCGACTGGTAGGTTAGCTTGCTGCTGGGGTCTGGCTGATTGGGAATGGGCAAGACAGGCCAGACACACCCTGGAGCCCTCTCGCGGTCCCCCCCTGTCCCTGATCGTGCACCAGTGGGGTCCCTCGGCCTGGCCTGCACCCTCTCACAGTCCAAGGACCCCTCGGGGGATGTCCATAGGCCAGGCTGAGGGACCCTACCGGTGCACAAATCCGTGCACCGGGCCTCTAGTAAATAAATAAAATTAAAAAACTGAACCCTTTTGACCAACATTACCCTGTTTCCCTCACTCCTCAACACCTGGCAACCACTACTCTACTCTCTGTTTCTATGAATTCGATAATTTTTCTTTCTTTTTTTTAAGATTCCACATATCAGTAATACCATATAATTTTTCTCTGAATTATCTCACTTAGCACAATACCCTCTAGATTCATTCATATTGTCACAAAGGCAGGATTTCCTTCTTTTTTATGGCTGAATAGCATTCTATTATCTTTCACATTCTCTTTATCCATTCATCTGTTGATGGACATGTAGGTGGTTTCCACATCTCGGCTATTAGATGACTAATGCTGCAGTGAACATGGGAGTGCAGATACCTCTTTGAGATTCTTTCATTTCTTTCAGACATATATCTAGAATTGGGATTGCTGGATCATATGGTCGATCTATTTTTAATTTTTAGAGGAATGTCCATATTGCTTTCCACAATAGCTACACCAATTTACATTCTCACTAACAGTATACAACGGTTCCTTTTTCTCTATATCCTAGCCAACATTTATTACCTCTTGTCTTTTTTATAATTGCCATCTTTGTAGGTGTGAGATGATATCTCATGGTGATTTTGACTTGCATTGCCCCGTTGATTAGTGATAGTGAGACCTTTTCATGTACCTGTTGGCCATTTGTATGCCTTCTTTGAAAAAAATGACTATTCAGATCTTTTGCCTATTTTAAAATCAGATTTTTTTTTGCTACTGATTTGTATGAGTTCCTTTTATAGTGTGTATATTAACCCCTTATCAGGTGTGTTATTTGCAAATAATTTCTCCCATTCTGTAGCTGCCTTTTAATTTTGTTGATGATTTCCTTTGCTGTGCAGAAGCTTTTATTTTGATGTAGTACCACTTGCTTATTTTTGCTTTTGTTGTCTGTGCTTTTGGTATCACATAAAAAAATTATTGCCTAGTCCAATGTCAAGAGCTTTTTCTCTATGTTTAGTTTGAGGAGTTTTACAGTTTTATGTTTTTAATTCATTTTGAATTAATGTTTTCTATATCTGTGGGAAATGCAATGGAATTTTGACAGGGATTGCTTTGAATATATAGGTCCCTTTGAGAAATATGGTTGTTGTTTTGCCTATCCAAGATCATGGACTATGTTTCAGTTTATTTGTGTCTTCAACTTTTTTTCATCAATATCTTACAGGGTTCAGTGTACAGGTCTTTAACCTCCTTGGTTAAATTTATTTTTATGTATTTTGTTTTTGATGCTTTTGTAAATCAGATTGCTTTTTTATTTCTCTTTCAGTTAATTCTTAGTGTATCAAAACAGCTAATTTTTGTATGTATGTTGATTTTGTATTCTGAAAGTTAATGAATTTGTTTATTAGTTCTAACAGATTTTTGGTGGAGTCTTTAGGGTTTTCTATATATATAAGATCATGTCATCTTCAAACAACAATAATTTCCCTTCTCCCCTTTCAATTTGAATGCCTTTTATTTCTTTTTCTAACCTAATTGCTCTGGCTACGACTTCCAGTACTATATTGAATAGAAGTGGTGAGAGTGGGCATACTTATCTGACCATTTTAAAGTGTGCAAGTCAGTGCCATTTAGCATAGTCACAGTTTTGTGTAGCAATCACCACTCCAAGAGGAGACCATACACTGTTAAGCAATCACTTCACTATTTTCTTCTCTGTGGCCCTTGGAAAGCACTAATCTGCTTTCTCCTATTAATTATTTGCCCTTTTTGGACATCTCATATAAATGGAATCATAAGATAAATGACCTTTTGTGTCTGGCTTTTTTCACTTAGCACAGTGTTTTCAAGGTTCATTCATGTTGTAGCATGTGTCAGTGTTTCATTCCTTTTTATGGCCAAATATATAATGTTTTATTTTATGACTATACCACATTTTGTTTATACCTTGATCTGTTGATGGGCATTTCTACTATTGGCTATTGTCTTGTTAGGAGCTTTTGTGTGCAAGTTTTTGTTTGAGCCCTTATTTTTAATTTTTGTGTATATATTTCTAGGAATGGGATTTCTGGGTCATTCAGGGTAATTCTACATGTAACTTATTTGAGAAACTGCCAAACCTCTGGCAGGTTTTAAGCTGTCTTGTACAGGCTCCGCCTTCTCTGGTGGCCTTATCTCTAACCTCATTAGCTCCTTTGAAGTGCTCCATCTGCCTCCCCAAGAACCTCACCTTCTTCCCTGGAAGGTAGCACAGGCTAGCTATCTGGGTACTTCTCTACAGAGAGCCTTGTGGCGCTGCCATCTGTGGGCATCACTCAGCAAGTGGTTTCATACATCCATTGTTAGCACTATTTTCCCAAATGTGGTAGCACTGTTTTGGACAAATGCATTATGTCAAGAGCATTTAGACTAATAAAGGAGACAGATAGATTGACCAAATTTCATTTCTGAATGGTGACTCAGATGAATGGGGATGCAGTTCAGCATGCATGAACATAATCCCCCAGTATCGAGTTTGTGGATATTAGTTGTGGTCACTTCTAATTGTAGAATCTTAAAAATAACCTAACCTGTCTTTTTTGTAAACCAAGTACAATGTGGTCAGGAAAGGTTAAGAAACTTATTTAAGGCCACTGAACTCATTAATGAGTGTCTTTGCTACTTACTAATAATTAGTTCAGCCATACACAAATCATCTTGCTCTAAATAGCTTGATGCATATGAGGAAGGTTTGTTCTTTAGTCTTCCTTAACTATTAAATTTATGCATTCTACCATTCCCGACTTCACCCACCTCACTCCTTTCCCCAACAGAGTCTTTTTACCTCACAAGGGGAAACTGCTTCAGGTTTGATTTTTTCCCCCACATTTATTGAAAGTTGGATACTCTTGGAAATACATGTAACTCTTCATTACAAACTTCAAACCTCTTCATCACAATCAGATGAGAGTCAGACGCCCATGTCGGACTCAAGCTAACATTCATCCAGAACATGTGTTTGCCTTTTGCATTGAAGGACGTCTAGTCCTGATTACATTAAACATATGGCGAAAACAACACTAGGGGAAGGCAAAACTTTGGGAGCTTGAAACTCCAAGGCTGGGTGCTCCCATCCCCCACCCTGCTGTTACTTTCTAGTTTTACTTTAAGCTGTAGCCCTTCAAATGGAGAGAGGCAAAAATGAGACTTCTCCAGGATGGGAATAGCCAGCAGGCCAGCCCTCGATGCCTTACATTGGCAAGAGTATCAGCTACAGAGGCACGGGTCAAATCGAGGATCCACATTTCCTAGTGGGCCTGGTTAACGAGCAGGAGACTCTGCAGGGGAAACTACTGCAAGAGAATTAGCAGTCACTAAAGAAAGCCATTCTGACTGAGCAAGCACAGCTTCCCTGAGAAAGCACAAAGTGAGAGCTGGGGAAGGGGAGGCACCTTCCCCGGAACTAATGTTTCTCAGAGGTGACTCGCAACAGTAAAAGCAAAACAGTTCACTTCCAAGTGTGCTCTTCTGTTTTGTGTTTATTTGAATGAACATCCATCTGGGACATGGAACTGAGGGTGCAGCAATGACTCCGACGAGGCATCCAGGACTGGGGGAGAGCAGGCAAAGAAAGAAGAGTGCCTGTCAACCAGTACGGGGATGAAGATCACAATTGGCAAAGGAGGTCAGAGGCCAACTGAGTGGCAGCATCGTTCCAGCAGATAGGCTTCTCCTATCCCAGAGGACTGAGGTTCCTTACAAATGTAGCCATGAACCACTATCAGACATTTTTGAGAATCATAAAACATGGGTGAGGTACTGGGAGGCTGAAGATGGTAAATGTCATTCTGCACTTTCAAAGGGGACAAGAAAATGAATTCTGAAAATTAACAAGTGAAGAAGGTGGAGTCAGTTCTTCAGGAAAGTCTATTTGTGTTCTTATGATGAGATGAAATAGTAATTACTAAGACCCTCTGGGCTCCCCAGGAAGAATGTCATGCTAGACCAGGCCAATGTTTTCTTTGAAATATTGTTAGATTGGTTGATCAGGAAAATGTCGTAAATATGTGTTGGGACCTCAGCAAAACATTTAATGAGCAACTTTGGCCAAGACAGAAGGTGATGGTTGTGTTAAATAGCAGTTAGGAGATGTAGTCATTGGGTAGAAGATAAGAGATGGCTGTACATCAGTCAGGGGAGCTATTTCTAGAAGCTGCTGAGCTTGGCCCCAGGCGCTGTTTTGCTTAACAATTTAGTGTTTGTTTCCTGGATAAAGTCACTGGATGCAATTATCATCAAAGTTGTTTATGAGGAATTTTCAAATCTAGTTGAAATGGGGTCCTCAAAAGATCTTGAGAAATCAAAACACTGAAATAGCTCCAAGGAGATTAAAAAATTATGATAATAACACAGGGCCTTTAATTAACTTTTACTAGGCCCTGAGATTTGCCATCAAAACTAGCTAATGGGATTCTCAACTACAAAAATAGAAATGTACTCTAGTACACTCATGCTCAAACTATTTCTGGAAAATCTCTCTTAGCCCTGCACTCCGTATTGTAAAGATAGATGGATTTATTAGCCTTGGATTGAGTAGAAGGAGATCCAAAAATGACTTAAGAATGGTGGCTAGAAGCAGGGAAGAGAGATTTGGGGGTTCCTGGCAGGCATAGAGAGCTGGGGGCATGCTATCTGCCTTCAAATATGTGTGGGTGGCTCAGCTGCCTTGTGGAAGGTGGATCTGACTTGTTCTTAGTGTCAGGGTATAGGCCCAGTACGTGGGAACCCTAGGGAGACAGGTTTAGGCTTGATAGAAGGAAAACTGATTTGGCGATGAGAGCTGGCTAAGATGCTACCCCAGGAAAGAGGAGTCCCTGAATTGGACTGTTAGGTGTTTAAATTGGGCACTGCTAGTTGTGTGGGGTATTAGAGGTAATTCAGAGCTTCCCTTGGGTTCGGAACTAGATGGACTCTAAGTACTTCTCAAATGTGAGAGACATTCTTTTATACTACAGATGTTTCTTGAAGCCAGTTATGTGCTGTATTCAGAACAGAGACAGATCGGCATTTGTTCTTAAGTAAAAATAATTAATGAAATCATCTCAGTTTTATCGTTTTATAACATTTCTAACAGTCTAGTCCAGTGGTCAGCAAACTCATTAGTCAGCAGAGCCACATACCAACAGTACAACGATTGAAATTTCTTTTGAGAGCCAAATTTTTTAAACTTAAACTTCTTCTAACGCCACTTCTTCAAAACAGACTCGCCCAGGCCGTGGTATTTTGTGGAAGAGCCACACTCAAGGGTCCAAAGAGCCACTTGTGGCTCGAGAGCCGCAGTTTGCTGACCACGGGTCTAGTCCAAGCTTTTTCTTTTCTTATTAAATTTTTTTTTATTATAGCCCTAGCCAGTTTGGCTCAGTGGATAGGACATCAGCCCATAGACTGAAGGGTCCCGAGTTTGATTCCAGTCAAGGGCAGGTACCTCGGTTGCAGGTTCGATCCCCAGTCCTGCTTGGAGAGCAAGCGGGAGGCAACCACTTATGTGTCTTTCACATCGATGTTTCTCTGTTTCTCCCCCTTCCTTCCACTTTCTAAAAAACCCAATGGGCCGAAACCGGTTTGGCTCAGTGGATAGAGCCTCGGCCTGCGGACTTAAGGGTCCCAGGTTCTATTCCGGTCAAGGGCATGTACCTTGGTTGCGGGCACATCCCCAGTAGGGGGTATGCAAGAGGCAGCTGATCGATGTTTCTCTCTCATCGATGTTTCTAACTCTCTATCCCTCTCTCTTCCTCTCTGTAAAAAATCAATAAAATATATTAAAAAAATAAAAATAAAAAATAAAATCAATGGGAAAATATCCTTGGGTGAGGATTAACAAAAACTTTTTTTTATTATAATACATTACTAATGAGTCAATTGAATTAGACTGACACACCATTTGAAAGTGAACCTCTGAGTTGCCCAGATAACAAACTCAGGATAAGAATTTGGGTGCTGTGAGGCCAGAGTGCCCTTGTTTGCCAGAGCTAACTGATAATCCAGAAACTTCTTGGATTTTTGTTTTTTCTCTCATTTTATTTTGGTGTGACTAGTCCTGCTGTGGTTATTACATATGAAAATTTCCCCTTAGAATTTTCTTTAGAAATTAGCCTGTGTGCTGAGTACTTTCCAGTCACATACCTTTTTTTTTTTCTGAGATAATTTCAGATAAAAGCGTTAGTGCTAAGCTGATTGAGAGGTAAATAATCAAATACTTTTTGAATACCAGGAAAGGAATTTTTTCCTCAAAAAATACTTCCCGTTCTCTCTGGGTTTGGACTGTGGATATGTGGTCAAAGTCTTTTGTAATTTGAAGGACATAAAACAGTCTGATTATTCAGTGTTTGCATCATTTTTTTTTTTTTCAGAATGAAGTTGTTATCAGAGTAGTCCCCATCTTGTTTTTGTGTTTATTTCAAACACATGAGAGATTACTTAATCAACTTTTAACTTGTCTGCTCTTTCTCATCCTCTCTGTTGCGTAGCAACATATGGCTCTTGTTGGGTTCTCCTTTCTTTCATTTTTCTTTTTTTTTTTAATTTCCTTCATTAGCCTCATTATGTTGAAAATTCATTTCACTCCACTCCCCGTGTTCTTAGTAGAGCTAAGACATATGTGGTGATGTTGGTCGTTCCTTAATGGCCCTTCATTCTCCCCTTTTGTGACCCACGGGATAAGGATGACATCTCATTTGAAGGAATGTTGTGCCTTAGGCCCCAGCTGAGCTCAGAACATTTGGTGGATCCTCATCTGCCACCTGTGGGACCGGTAACACCTCTGTGCCCTGAGAAATGACCTGGCAGCGTGACTAGGTCTACCTTCAGTGTCCTTTTCTCATCAGAAATTCTTGAAATATATTAAGAAATTGAGATGAGTGAAAAGAACCAATTAAAAATGAACTTTAAAAAAAATACTTTTTATTGATTGATTGATTGATTTCAGAGAGGAAGGGAGAGGGAGAAAGAGATAGAAACATCAGTGATGAGAGAGAATCATTGATCGGCTGCCTCCTGCATGCCCCCTCCTGGGGATTGAGCCCATAACCCGGGTAAGTGCCCTTGACTGGAATCAAGCCTGGGATCCTTCAGTCCGCAGTCCGACACTCTATCCACTGAGCCAAACCAGCTAGGGAAAAAAAAAAAAAAAGAACTTTTTTTAAACCTTAAGTACTAAGAAATTACTTTATAAAATGCACTTACCATTATTTCCTGAACCTCACCCTTTAGAGATCTGTTGGGTAATGTTTCCCCTGAGGAACTTGGAGGCTGTCTGCCTGGTCCATGTGAACGAATGGATGGATGTCTCTTTGGAATAGCACATTCCCAACTTGGAAATAAATCTACTGACCCTAGTCCTCAAAATCTGGACATTTAGTCCCTACTGAGGATTTTAGGCCTGCCCCCTTAATCACTACAAGAGAACAAACAGCTCACATACTATTTATCTAAATATTTAGAAACTGTAAGTCAAGCTAACACACTGTTAAATAAAATATTTTATACTCGACCTTGTCTAAATACCTTTGTAACAAGTGGGACGGCCAGGATGGATAGAGAATTCTTAGTTCTCTGCCAGAATGTGGCAGCCCAGGGACGCTTTTCTCCATGTTCGCTCCCTTCTCCTCCTACTCTGACACTGGAGAGGCCTGGAGACACCCGCCTGCAGGGCCAGGTTCCACCCCCTCCCAACTGCTAGTCATTGGCCTGGGGACACACACTAGGGACAGTGGCATAGTTTGTCTTGAGAAGGAGGAACCCCCAAAAGGTTCTCTGGGAGCTGGAAGCTGGCTCGGAACTAGCTCGGAGTCTCTGTGGCCCAGGAATTCCAAACTCCAGGATCTAGAGTGTGGTCCAGAAGCGGGGGTTGGTGCCCAGGTCTCTGACTCCTCCTCCTGTGAGGCAGGTGTGCTGCTGGAAGAGGCTGGAACAAGACCTTCTAGAGCAGTATTACCGAGTTCGATCTTCAGACCAGCTGCCAGTTCACAGACTGTCACTGGTATGCAATGTATCAAATGCGCATCAAAGCAACTTGTCCTCCAAAGTCTTGCTTCCAAAAAAGAAAAAAAAAAAGTATGTCAGCTAAACTGAACACTGTGCTTCGTGGGTTGGCTATCAGAAACAAATGCTTTCTTGTCCGTGACCGGTGCTTGGGGCAGCACTCCTAGAAGCACTGGGCCCAGGCGTGGCCTTTCCTGGCAGAGGCTAATGACAGAACTGCTCTGTGATCTTGGCTTCTGCTGGCCTCTCGGGTCCTTTCTGGGGTAGGGGTGTATGACATATCCTGTATTTTCCCTTGTTGGGCGCCTTACATCTTCCCTTCCCTGGTAGGATTCTGTAAAAAGGCTGAATTGTTTTCTTTCCCTCATTGGAGTCTTCCCTGGGGCCCCTGCATCGTTGCTTACTGGTGATGAGACCAGGTGTCATCACAGTGAGCCTGAAGACCCACCTGCATCAGTCACTGCCTGTCCTTAGCCTCCCCCTAGAGCTGCTGGGGGACGTGAGAACCTGCATGTCTAACAAGCTTCAGGTAACTCCTGTGCTTGCAGAGAGGTGAGAATCCCTGCCCTGCTGGCTCCCTGGAGCAGGTGCCTGGGGGCGGGAGAACCTTATCCCAGGCTGTGTGGCCTAGAACTCCCGTCCCTTACACGTTTTCTTAAGTACAGGGGACTCTGTATTCTCGTTTAAAATCTGTTCCCTGTGTAATTTGCTAAACTTATTTTGGGGTGACACATTCAAATGAGATATAAGTGGTAAAACAACTACAATTGATCCTTGACAGTGGAGGTGGGGTTAGGGGTGTCAAACCTCGCGTAGTTGAAAATTCATGTATAACTTTGACTCTTCCAAAACTTAACTATCCTTAGTATCCATGGGGGATTGGTTCCAGGACCCAGGACCCCACTCGGATAGTAAAATCCGGAATACGTAAGTCCTCTATATAAAACGAGCTAGAACAATGCACACAGTAAGCCCTCTGCTTCCATGAACACCCAACCGCAGATCTAAAGCACTGCAGTTATTTATTGGGGGGAACAAAATCTTGTGTAAAAGTGGACCCTCACAGTTCAGACCCGTGTTCAAGGTCAACTGTAGATACTTAGTGGCAGAAATATGCATGTGGTTTGGTTCTATCATCATTTCACGTAGAGGCCATGCTGAGCTCTGGGCTTTGAGAAGAAAAGTGATATGAGTTACCTACCCCTCCTCCCCAAATTGCCTAATTCCTCACAGAGCCCAGGTGAAAGGTGTCTGAATAACAGACAAAAGGAAGCCCAAGGTGGAGAGTAAGTGGGCTTTTTCTAGGGCCAGGAGTTAGCTGCTTCCGGCCAAGTGTGCAGTCGGGCCAGCGCCCGGCTCCTGGGATGACTTCTTGACCCCTGTGTGTATGTCCCAGAAATCCTCAGGGCAGTGCGGGCACATGAAGGTGCCCCGCTAAGGGCTTGTTAATACAGTGCGTAATTACAGAGGATGATGAGGGCTTAGGTCTCCAGCATTTTATTAGGTTTTCAAAGCTCCTTCGCTTCACTCTTCCTTCCCTCACATGCATGACTTTTTCAGACCTGTAATTTGGCTCTTGGGATTAAGTGCTTTGTCTGTACTCATAAAATGCTATAAAGCCGCTGGACCCTGTAGATGCACGTAAACTCAAAGAATAAGTTGGTTCCAACATGCTGGAAGTCTGCTTCCAAAATTTTTAATTGCAATACAGTGTAAAATTTAAGAGGGGTTTGGGAGGGTAATTAAATATATGCAATTAATGTAGTGTATAATGGCTGTTCCTATTAATTTTTACAGCTCAAATACGGTTTTCCTGCCATATCCTTTCCAGTCCCGTGGGCCTCTTTACTTTCACTTAGACACCGAGGCCCGCCCACCCCAGGACCTTTACACTTGCCATTTTTACTGCTCTGATTGATCTGACAGAATCCACGGGCTTCCCTCCAGGTCTCGGCTAAAGTTTCCACTGTATACAAGGTTCTCACTGTATCTGAGTGGCTTCCCCTGACCTGCCTGTAGAAAATGACACATGAGCCCCCTTCATCACTCTACTTATCCTGCTTTTAAATTTTTTACAGATCTTACAGTCTAAAACATTATTTAAAAAAAATTTTTATCCTTGTATTCTCTTCCTTCCATCACAAGGCTATCAACACCATGAAATTGAAAACTTAGTTTAATTGAAAACTTTGTTAATTATTGCTGCACTCCCAGACCTGTCATGTACATAATGTTGAATGAGTGAATGAATGAATGAATGGACATTGACTTTCTCCTTAACAAAATGGCTAGAAAGTGTGTGTGTGTGTGTGTGTGTGTGTGTGTGTGTGTGTGTGTGTGTGTGTGTGTATTTGAATTCAGGGTAAAAGAATACTTTTTAATCAGTGAAGTACTTTGCTATCTATTTCTTCATCTATCCATCCATTCATTTTAAAAATAGATTTCAAAGTTCTAAAATATGGTGAATGTTATATTGATACACAGAGAGAGCCCTTAAATATTAAATGGGGAATGGTATTGAACACAGAAATATTAAAGTTTATTAACTACTAAAAAATCCACAATGCCTTTGCAGTAAAAAAAAAAAAACACAAAAAAAAAAAAAACAAGAAAAAACACACCAAAGGCAACTTTTATTAACATTTTTAAGGATTTCTCTCTTCTTTAAGTTTTTTTTTTTAATGGAGAATATACTGAGTCTATTTGGTAAGCAAATTTATATTTTGTATCCTTCTTTCATCATATGGATGCACCATAATCACCTCATCATATTGTTGGCATTTAGGGTTTTTCACAACATTTTTTTACTTTCAGAAATAATCTTTGTCTAAAATTCTCTGTTCCTAATTTGGGTTGTTTCCTTCAGATATAATCTTTAAAACAAAGGAACTAAGTTAAACAGATTAAATTTAGGAGGATTTTAACTAAGTGTAAAAGAATGATTTTGTTGAAACCTTAAATTGAAAAGAATCTGTATCTTCTGGCTATCACCACACTGTTGTCTGTCTTCATGTGGTATGTATATATGTTTTTTGGCTAATCCCTTCACCTTCTTTCAGCCAGTCCTCCTAAACTCCTCTCCTCCTACAGCTGTTAGTCTGTTTCTCTTTTGTTCATCAGAATATTTTCTTCATTAGATTCCACAGATAAGTGATATCATATAGTATTTGTCTTTCTCTAACTGGCTCATTTCACTTAGCCAAATGACCATTTATTGAATCAATACTCTTCAGGCCCATCATGCTGTTGCAAAAAGATTTCCCTCTTTTTATAGCTGTGTAGTATTCCACTGTGTAAATGTTTCACAGCTTTTTTATCCACTTATCTACTGATGGGTACTTGGTCTGTTTCCAGATCTTGGCTATGCTATATAATAAAAGGCTAATATGCAAATCGACCGAACGGTGGAGCGACCAGTCACTATGATGTGCATTGACCCCAGAGGGCAGACGCTCAACGCAGGAGCTGCCCCCTGGTGGTCAGTGTGCTCCCACAGGGAGAGTGCCACTCAGCCAGAAGCCAGTCTCAACGCAAGTGCAGCAGTGGTGGCGAGAGCCTCTCCCACCTCCGTAGCAGTGTTAAGGATGTCCGACTGCCGGCTTAGGCGGGAAGCAGGCCTAAACTGTCAGTTGGACATCCCCCAAGGGCTGAGGGACACCCCCCCCCCCGAGTGCACAAATTTTGTACACCAGGCCTCTAGTTGTAAATAATGCTACAATAAACATGGGTGCATATATTCTTTCAAAATAGTGTTTCGGGTTTTTTTTTTTTCAGATATATCCACAGGAGTGAGATGGCTGGGTCAAAAGGCAGTTCCATTTTTAATTTTTTAAGGAAACTCCATACTGTTTTCCACAGTGGCTGCACCAGAGTGCATTCCCACAAACTAGGGCTCCCTTTTCTCCACATCTTCGACAGCACTTGTTGGTTGATTTATTGATGGTAGCCATTCTGACAGGAGTGAGGCGATATGTCATTGTGATTTTAATTTGCATCTCTCTGATGATTAGTGATGTTGAGCATTTTTTTATGTCTATTGACCATCTGTATGTCCTCTTTGGAGAAGTGTCTGTTCAGGTCCTTTGCCCATTTTTTTAATTGGATTGCTTGTCTTCCTGGCATTGAGTTGTATAAGTTATTTATTTTGAAAATTAACTCCTTATCAGATGTATCATGGCAAATATCTTCTCCCATTCAGTGGGTTTCATTTTCATTTTGTTGATGGTTTCTTTTGCTGTTCAAAAGCTTTTCTTTGATACAGTCCCATTTGTTTATTTTTCCCTTTGGTTCTCTTGCCCTAGAGATGTATCAATGAAACTTATGCTACATGAGATGTCTGATATTTTGCTGCTTGTGTTTACCTTTAGGATTTTTATAGTTTTGCAACTTACACTTAAAATCTTTTATCCATTTTGAGTTTACTCTTGTGTGTGGTGTAAGTTGGTGGTCTAGTTTCATATTTTTGCGTGTACCTGTCCAATTTTCCCATTACCATTTATTGAATTAATATTTTGTCAAATATTAATTGGCCATAAAGGCCTGGGTTGATTTCTGGGCTCTCTGTTCTCTTCCACTGGTCTTATGCCAGTACCAGGCTATTTTGATTACAATGACCTTATTGTGTTCCCCTGGACATGGGATTTTGTTTGTTTATTAATACATTTAAGCTTATATTATTATTTTATAATTTAATCTAGTCAGTAGAGATTTTGGTGTGTGCAATCTGTACTTATAATATTTTATTGAGGTCATTTCCAAGGTGTGATGTATATTCATTTTTTAAATGTTCGATTGATAAGTAAAAATAAAGAGTTTGAGGCAATATTCATTTATTTAACTTTTCTTTTGATGTTATATCAAATCCTTTTTTCCTCACATATTTTTTTGTTTGTTTGTTTGTTTGCTCATTTTGGTAGTAACAGAAAAGGTTTATTAGAAAATTCCCACTTTGAACTGGTATAGCATTTACTTATTTCTTTGTCCACTTATTCTATCATAAACTGGTACTCATGTACTAAATCTAATGTGACTATGTTTCTAGCTATATCCTTCATAATTTTAACAGGTTTTGCTTTACATATTTGATGCTCTGTAATTTGGTAGAGAAAGAGGTTGCTTTCCTTTAATAATATACCTATATCAAGAAAATAACTCTCTTTATACTCCATTTGAATATTTTTGTCCTAAAGTCTAATTTGTTTAATATCCTGATTACTATATCTAATATATATATTATGTCTAATACATCTACCTATTTATTTTTTAACCATTCTCTATAATTTTGTTTGTAATGACTCCCTTCTAAGGTTTATAGTCATGTTTATCACCATCTGAGAGATTTTGCCTATAGTGGGTAGATTTGAGTCATTTATTTTGAATGTGAATTTTTTTGTTTTTTTAAATTCTCCCCATTATTTATATAAGTATTTTCCTTATTTCTACCATAGTCAATTTAAAAGTAAATACAGTGTTTTAAATATTAATGTGTTTGCATATATATTTATTAAATACATAATTAAATGTATAATTTCTAATTGCTAAAAAAATAGATACCAAAAGAAACCCTCTTCACAATCACATTATTTTTTCAGGTCAATTCATTTATCATTTTAAAAATTATTTCCCCGCCGAAACCGGTTTGGCTCAGTGGATAGAGCATCGGCCTTCGGACTGAAAGGTCCCAGGTTCGATTCCGGTCAAGGGCATGTACCTTGGTTGCGGGCACATCCCCAGTAGGGGTTGTGCAGGAGGCAGCTGATCAATGTTTCTCTATCATCGATGTTTCTAACTCTCTATCCCTCTCTCTTCCTCTCTGTGAAAAATGAATAAAATATATTTAAAAAAAAAAAAAAAAAAAATTATTTCCCTCCTCTTTCTTTACTTCCTGCTTTTTTCAATTTAATTAAGGCTTATAGACTCATTTATTATTATTACACATCTACGGATTTTACCATGCAATTCCCCTTGCTTATGGTTTTACATATTTACTTTTATAAGTCTTTTCAATAATCTTTTATACTCTGCTCTGTGCGTCCAGTGGATTTCAATGCTCTGTCCTCCCATGCAATGGCTTTTCCTTGAGATTTTCCCCCTTATTTTTGTCAACAGGAAAAACTTTAAAAACTATCTTCCTACATTAGTAATAATTTAAATGAGTCAAATAGTTTGGAGAGAAAATTTTGTTTTCTCTTACATCCATATAATTCAACATTTTCTAAAATATATCCTGCAGAATACTGGTACGGCAGGATATTGATAGGTGCCCAGTGAAAAGCTATTTCTTGCTGCAGGACTTATCCAAGCCTTTAATATGCTAGTATGCCACGTGGCCCTTCACCTTGAATCCTATTTCTGATTACTGTGTAGCAAAATTACGGTAACCCGTGTTTTCTTCTTTGGAATGATACTTACATTTTGCTTCTTTTTTCTTTTTTTCCGGAAACATTTTAAATGACGCCGAATATATCTAGGTTTTTTTCCTTAAGTTCAGGTCCTCTTTATGCTAAGAATGTTTAGTTTGCTATGGGTCAGTTTTCCTGTACTTTCTTTATTCCACTTTTTTCTTTTGGAACATAAGTGTTTGTGCTGCACACCGTGATGGGACTTGGTTTGGTTTCTGTGGCTGCTGTAGATTTTGCTTTTAGGGCCGCCTCCTTACCCCTCAGCCTACTTGTTTCTGCCCCACTCCCGCTGCCCCCCCCTTCACTCCCCCTCCTCCCTGTGCTTTGCGTGCAGGCATCATGGCTTCTTTTATCCCATTTGGGAGCAGCAAGCAGATCTTTCTAGTTTTTCCCCTGTTGTATTTCAGTTCAGAATTTGCAGACCGTTTGCACTCTGAGTCTCCAGCAGTCGTCCCCGTTTCCCTCAGCAAGAGAAAAAAATGTTCGGGGCCCTCCCACGAGGGAGGCTGGTTTGGGCGGCGGGCTGGACCCAAAGTGGGCTGCCCCTCCCCTCTGGTGGTGGCAGGTTTCCCATCTCAACCCACATCGTTTTCTAAGTTCATTTTTCACCAGCTCCCTTTTTTTCTGGTTTATTTTATATGACTTGAGAGTTTTAAAATAGAATACATCCACGTACTTAAAAAAACAACAACAGAGGTTATAAAAGATAAGGATTGAAAAGTCTTCTTTGTCTCCTGATTCTCGGCTCCCTCTAAAAGTGACAACTGTTCTTAATTTCTGTATTTTATACTATGGGAGTATAAGCAAACACAAATACACATTCTTATTCTCCTCCCTGCTTTTTCTCTCTAATAGTATAAACAGAGTGTGCTTGGCTCAGCCCTAACCAGCTTTCGTGCTTGGCAGGCGTTCACCTCTGTGGGGATAAGGTGGAATGAGACACAGCCCAGCATGCACTCGGTGTGTTGCTGACCCGCTTCTTCTGATTCTGTAGAGCCGAGTGACCCACCGTGTGTCCTGGTACAGAATAGACAATGCTCACTCGTTTAGAGACTCATGGCATTTTGGCATCCAAGTGTGTAATGAGTGGTTCCTCTCATTGACAGAGTGTAGACCAATATGGGTGTAAAACTAGGAGTCCGGTATCCTAATAATAAAACCCTAATATGCAAATCGACTGAACTGAACCACCAGTCGCTATGATGCACACTGACCACTAGGGGGTAGACGCTCAATGCAGGAGCTGCCCCCTGGTGGTCCGTGCACTCCCACAGGGAGATTGCTGCTCAGCCAGAAACCAGAAGCTGGGCTCATGGCTGGCGAGCTCAGTGGCAGTGGCGGGAGCCTCTCCCGCCTCCGAGGCAGGCAGACATCCCCCGAGGGGTCCCGGACTGCAAGAGGGCACAGGCCGGGCAGAGGGATTCCCCCCGCCCCCTGCACAAATGTCGTGCACCAGTCCTCTAGTGATAGTATAATAGTACCTGGGACCCCATGTCATCAGCAACAGATGAGGTGGGGGACACAATGGTTCTTCAACATAGAGCATTGAGAACCACTGCCTTAGAATGTAAAGATAGGAGGTAATAAGGTCAGCAAGAACCACTCTGGATGACTTGAAAGTAATGTGGTTTATGGAAGGAGCATTTACCTGATTTTATTGTCAGTGCCGCCCTAATAACCCAGAGGCAAAGGAAGACAGTAAAATTAACCAAAAACGTTTTGTTGTTTTTTCCTTTTCGAACACTGGTGAGTTTTGGTTCAGAAGATGTATTAAAAGGGCCACATTACATATTTAAATTCAGTAACATATCAGGCCATGGTCTGAGTTTTTATTGCTATAGTTAGTTGTTCTCTGTACAATGATGGAAGCAGGTATTCTGGGTCATTTTTGTGTGTCTCGCATGTTAATTCAGATGGTTCCATTTTTTCCTTAATAGTTTTGTCATCGGAAGTTAGACTTGTATTGATATTAATTTCCTATCATAAAATTATGTTCTATGGAAAGCGAAGAGAACTGTACCCTATGTTCTTTCAACAACAAAAACTTCACTTGTCTGAATAATCTTATTTACATAGGAAGTCAAATTCCAACTTTTTAAGTAACTGCCTACTAAATGTAAAATACTTTGGGTATACTTGAGTAAGATTTAATTCCATGGGCCCATCATACTCCATAGAGGCTGAAAAGCCATATGGAAGGAAATTCAGAAAAATAAGTGGACATTGAAGTAGATTGGGGTGAAAACAATACCTTTAGGCCGAAGAGAAAGAAACAAAATAATTGAAGATTTAGTTCATATTCACCTCAAAGGTTTATTTAACAAAAAAGTGATTTGACTGTTGATGTTCAAAATTGACGGATAATTTAGTGAGTAATATAGAGGTGAAAATATCTATAGCTTGAACATTAAGTTGGCTCTGTCAGTGTAATTTGTATGAAGCCAATATTATGTTCACACCGTTCACAGCCTCTACCAGTAAAATTAAGTACTCTATTGAAATGCTATAATTCATTCTTTTACATTTTTTGCTAAAAGTAATTCCTAGTCTGATGAGAGGTGTTAAATGTTAGAAATGGACTTTATTTTTGAGGCGTTAAAGGAGGGAAAATTATATAACTGATGGCTGTGCAATAGGCCCATTAATGCTTCATTGCCAGTTTGCTTGACGTAACCCACACCCTGCCATAGCGAGAAGCAGTTGGTTGCAGCACATTTTGAGCATCCTTTGAATGTTTTTGTTTTTTTTTTCAAGTTTTGTGGACACTTCAGTTAAGAAGCAGTAAAGGAGCTATTTTTAAAAATACGTATAAAGAAAATACAGTATTCTCTGTCACATGCTTGCCATTTGAGCCTGTGGTATGAACACCTTAGAAGAGGTGCCATGTACTGATTACTTCAACCTTCTCAGTTCACTTATAAAATAAATCAAGTCAGCTCTTGGCCCCTCTAAGTCCCTGATGACCACTTCCATCATTTACCACCTCTTTCCAAGCATTACCATAGGATGACCTGGTGGAGCCAGCTTAATGACAACATCAGAAAGAAAAAGAACTCCTGATCCTTGTCTCTTGCCAAAAAAAAAAAGGGGAGGGGTGGGGGGAGTCTGCAGCAGGCAAATAGGAGATGTCCTCAGCCCTAGAGCATACCTTTTCTCTGAAGTACGGCAAGAAAAACAGTCTCAACGTTAGGTTGAAAGAACCTTTTAGTGCATCTAAGGGGATGAACAGCCTACTCCAGCTACCATGAAATATGAGGGAACTGAGATGATTGGATCACATTATGGCTTCACATTTCCCCGGCACCATTTCCTGAGCCCCTACTGTGTGGAGGTCATGGTGAAGGACTGTGGGGCACCATGATGAATGAGATACAGTCCCTCTACTGGGGAAGCAGTCTGGGAGGGACGGGATCTGTGCTCAAGCAAAATAAACTTCTCTAAGAATGCCAAGTGGAAGGTATCACTCAAGTGTTCAGGAGAGTTAGGGCACACTTCATGTCCAGACAAGGTACCCACTCTTCCCTTCCCTCCTTTTTGTCACAATTTCTGTTGTGTTAGCACTCTCTTCTCGTTTGCTCTTCTAAGCATATGGATGCAGAGGGCACCAGTGGCTCTGATACTCTGTGGTCTGGAATAATGGTCGGTTCTGCCAGGAATTGTCAATAGCATTCGCTTTCATAAAATGTGAACATCGACAACTCGTTGGTCACAGGCAGGCCCGGTATACTAGTAAACGTGTAAGCCTGCAGGGTCGGCAGTTCAGCCACCACATAGCAGCTTTTAAGGATGTTGTAAAATTCTTTCCATAAATAATGTTAAAGGTGGGGGAAGAGGGAGCTGAACTTCTCAGAATGTCAAGTTTCTTTATCAACTTCTAACCAGTGAGGCAGGATGCAATTATTTCCTGGGAGATGGCACCTGGGGCTTAGGTTATATAGCGTATGGAAACATCAGTGGGGGGGGGGGGGGAAACAAAACTTAAACCCCTGTTTTTTAACAATATTTTTATGTAGCTGTAAAAGGGAAATGATCAACGCCCACACCACTCACCCCTGAGATGAAGGGAGTGTCCCTCCCAGCAGCTTTCCAATATGAAGAAATAAAAACCCCTGTCCTTCTGCCCATCGTTTCATGGCCCCGTGCACTTGCACAGGAAATCAAGGGAGATTGTAAAACACTGCATTCCCAGAGCCCGGAGTTTCACTTCGCCACACTTACCACATACAGATGCATCCACTCAAATCGGAACAAGATGTGATCTTACTGAGAAAGAATCCTTATAATATTATGTTACCTCCCCCTTGAAAATTCCCTCATGCATGTATAAAACCCAGAAGGCCGAAAGTAGAATACTGAAGAAAGTCTTTAAGGCTTAAAAGCAAGCTGCACTGACTTTCCCTGTATCGTATTATATATACATATTACAGTCATGTCAATGATTAAAAGTGCTGTTATGCTGCATTATGAACTGATTTTGTGTTAAGGATTAGATAACTCTCCCCCAACCCCCCATGACTTCCTTTTATGTCCTAAAGGCAAATCTTTTCTCTTGGGTCAGGAATGTAATAAGGTAAGTTTTCCTCTCTCTGGGATATTGTGTCTGTCTCACTGTGTTTAAATTGATACAGAAAGCTTTTCAGAGCAAAATACAGTATTTTCTTTGTGTATGAGCCAGCAGTTGACTAACCCAGGGGGAATTCTCTGTGTTGAACACTTTAAAGGTACAGATTGGGTGTGTTTGAACTGGTGATGCTCAGTGAAATCCACTGGGAGCGTGGATTGGCCATGGCTCTCTCATGTGGTCTTGAGGGGAAAATCATTGTTCTAACCAGTGATTTCTTAAACGATAAATTCATTCAGAAAATTTACCCAGCTCATTTTAATAATAGCTCGAGGCAGAAATAAAGAGTAATTTTGCAGTACGTGTAAATGTGCTTACGTATAATTTAAAGAAATTTACCTACTCAAAACAACTTTCTTACATTTCCATCAAATGTATGAAATGTGAACACGTACCTTCTGGGAGTTTAGCCACAGACCCTGGTATCCAAAAAATAGCAAATTTACTATTTGAAGTAAAGGTGAATTTCTCTCCTTCCAGACCACTAGTTGCCAGAGGTCAAGGCTGTTTCTAACCAAGGATAACTTATTTAGCCTTTCAAACGTTGGTTAATGGTTTTGATAGTAGTGGGGTCTGGGAATGCTTACAAAGCATAAGCAGTACCTCTGCCTGAGTGTGTGCGTGTGTCCCCGCAGGAATGCATTTGTTTCCTTCCTTCCCTCCCTCCCTCCCTTCCTTCTTTTGGGTGCAGTTCACCTGTCTTTTCTGTACACTCTCTGTATTTAATTAAAGAAACTGAGAAATTCTCTCCCTTCTGGTTAGCCCTTGGGCTCTTTATTTCTGACAAAAGTGCTTTTTTAAAAAAAAAAATTATTTTGGCTCTTAGTCTTGAATTTATCACTTTTTCTTAGTTCCATCTAGGTGTAGGTAGGTTTAGCTCTGAATTCTGTTCTTAGCTATGCCATGAACTCATAGTGTACTATGAGATAAGTTTCTGCACCTCTCTGCGCATCAGGAAAACCTTCTTTAGGAGTTAAAGAATGAGAAGGAATTCGACAAGTGGAAAGCCGTCACACAAGCAGGCCAGGTGCAAGAGCTGACACGAGCAAAGATACAGTGCATACAGCCTGCACGTCAGATCCCTGGAAACAGACGAGAGAAAACAAAGCAAGAAGGATTGTGAGTGCTGGCCACCACCCTCCCATGACCCTGTACAATGGATTTATATTTCTTCATGGGAAGCACTTAGGTGAAGACAGCCTGGAACCATGATACCCACCTTGACTCTTTCTCAAAATGTTGTGTTGATACTTGTGTTGTGGTTGCGTGACCTAAAAAATAAAATTCACAGCCCAGCCAGCATAGCTCAGCAGTTGAGCATCGACCCAGCAACCAAGAGGTCACTGTTTCAATTCCCAGTCAGGGCACATGCCCAGGTTGCGGGCTTGATCCCTGGTAGGGGTGCATGCAGGAAGCAGCCAATCGATGATGTTCCTCTCTCTTCTATGTTTCTATCTCTCTATCCCTCTCCCTTCTTCCATCGATAAAAATCAATAAAAATATATTAAAAAAATAAAATGCACAAAGGTCATTTTGCAGATAACGTAGATAACAAGCAAATAGTAGTTTTACTTTAAATATCCAGGTGACAAAATTTGGACCTAACATGGAGTTTTAGTTAGCTTTGGTCTCTGTGTGTTGTGTTTTTGTTTTGTGTGTTTTTTTGCAAGTGCATTCACTGTTTTTTCCCAATGGAATGTTGACATTCATAAACTTTTAGCCAGTTTCTGTGCTATTATAATTACACGATATTATACTATATTCATAGGCAATGTGGAGACAATTATGAGAGCCACCTATATGTTGGCATATGCTTAAAGGATGAAATGAAACTTTTTTAAAAGTTGCATGATTACTCGGTATATACTGGCCACATTTTTCTCGGAAAACGTGCTTATAAAATATGTTTTATAGAATCAAGCCCCCAAATTAAAAGCATTTTTAGGAATAAGTTAACACTTCCTGAGAAATAAAATTCTTACTTTGGTGGAGAGGTGAAAGGCAAAGGGGGAAAAAAAAAGCAGAAATGGCTCAAATTCAAGAAAAGTCACCCTCCCCCGGAGTGATTTCACCACGTGAAGAATGGCACTTAGCGGGAGGTGGGCTGGCTTCCCAGTCGCTTTTGGTTTCTTTTTAAAAATTTTTTATGTATTTTTTGTTTTGTTTTTCCAGTTCACTTTTGGAAGGGTCACAGATCATTTTGTGCACATAGACCCCCTTATTTTTAAATTGTCAACTTTAAACCTGTGTCTCTTTGTAAAGTGCCTTCCTTATTTATTTCTCCAGTTGAAACTCTATAGGAACAACCTTACATCATGGTTTCTGTCTGAACAAACACTTTAGTCATGGTAGGGGGCAAAATTTCCATTACATGAATGAGATTTCCACAAGCAGATTAGAGAGGAAATATGGCCCTCAGTCTTCTGTTACTTAACACTCTCACATTAGGAAGAAATGTGGATAAACTATTGACAAAAACAGTAGCCAGGGGGCAAAATTTCAGTGAGACAGAATATAGTTTAATCACAAGAGAAACTTGGCCATTTCACCCCTCCCCCCCTTCTCTGAAGCTTTATTGAATTATTTCAGGAGAAACCTATAGTAAAGTATAAGATTACTTGCTTTCTATAGACAATGCAACATGAAAGTTAGGATAATCACTTAAATCCCAGAGTTCTTACCCCAAAGTTAATGTCAGCTCAGCATTGTCATGGGAGGCAAAAATAAATTTTAGAATTTATTCAAAAATAAATTTAAGAATAGGCCCGGCCGGCATGGCTCAGTGGTTGAGTATCGACCTATGAACCAGAAGGTCACAGTTCAATTCCCTAGTTATGGGCTAGATCCCCAGTGTGGGGCATTCAGGAGACAGCCAATCAATGATTCTCTCTCATCATTGATGTTTCTATTTCTCTTTCCCTCTCCCTTTCTCTCTGAAATCAATAAAAATATATTTAAAAAAATAATAGGAGCCAGCTAAGATAACTCTGAATTATGCCATTATTAACTCAAAATATCAGTCTACAATTGAAAGATAAAAGGGCAGTTCTACTTGGTTGACCCTAAAGGCATATGGGATGCTGAGGTTTATCCAGTTGTTGGGAATGGAGGTATCACAGGAAATGGCTTCTGTTTCTTACGCCTTCTGGTTCTCATAGCACAACCCTAAGGCAGGTGGCAGATTGGGAGTGTATTGAGGCCTAGGACCACATTAGCTCTAAATGTAGTCTTTCCAATAACACATTCCTCCAGTAAAAATTTACTGAACACCTACTCTACTGGGTATTGTTCCAGGCACTTGGAATATATCATTGAACAAACCTGATAAAAATCCCTGCCTGTGTGGAGTTCACATTCTTATGGAGGAGAGCAGACAGCAAATGATAAACAGTCTCTGGATGTAAATTAAAGCATGTTAGACATGATCCGAGCCCAGCAGAGTAAGGGCGGTGGGGTGGAGCTTCCAGGGACCAGGAGGTTGGACTGTAAGTGGGTGAACAGTCTTATTAAGGAGGCCACATTGGAAGGAGATAAAATAATCTTGACTTAGTAACCCCATCCTAGATGTAACCCAAGTGTCTCCAGTTGCGTATCCAGTTGTCCTGCCTCTGAAGTGGCATTTTCCTTTTAGGCACTGGCCCCGCTCTTCATCTGGTATCCTGTGGGAAGTCGGGTGTGCCCGGGTCTCTGTGGTCCTCGAGACCCCTCAAATTTCATCCCATCTTGCTGGGCACCCAGTCCCTGGTGATGGCTCTGTTTCCTTCATGCTGTTGCCCAGACCGAGAGAGGCAGGTAGCAGTCTTCTCCACCTCTGCTGCTGTTCTCCATGAAAAGGCTTAAGCACAGGATTGAATGTTACAGACATCTTGGAGGAAACAAAGAGGATTCAAGCGGAAAACACCTTAAAAATGATTACTTTTGATTTTGTTACCTGTTTATTAGCCCCTTCCAGCATGGGAATTAGAAATGGGACAGTTTCCCTTCTTGAGCTCCCATTCTCTGCCACGGTACTAGACAGTGTCTCTCTTTCCCATCTGATCCCCCAGAACTTGCTGGAACTGGGAGCTGCCACTGGCAGAGAACTTAGCTTTTGCTGACTTCTGTAGATGTTCTGCCCAGGAGCCCTGCAGATACACCCAACAGGATTGATGTGCCCCAGTCCCCGACACCTTATTTTTCTCCTTTGTTCTCTTCTTTACTTCCTTTTTTGTTTATGTATTTTCTTAAACATTGGTTTTTCTTAATTTTCCAATTGCTGTTCTTCTTTATCCTCTTTACCATCTCCATAGGCTAGGGGTTTTCAAATTGGGCTTTGTGCAATCCTTAAAATTCTGTATGTTGAGATCACCAAAGGTAGCATGGAGTAGGGAAGGAGCTGCTCTCCTTTATTAGCCATGGCCTTTCTTACATTCTTCAGGCTTCATGTTCAGACTTGTCTTTTCTGTGGTATCCCTTTATGGAGATGCCCTGGGACTCTTCCAGTATGTCATACCCCAAACAGAAACATAATCTCTCCCAAATCTCCAATGCTGTTATTTCAGATTCTGTCAAGCTAGAAACTTCAGTATCATCTATTACTCCTCTCTTTATTTACCATCCACAAATTATTTCAAAATGTCTCCCAAATCTAGCTCCTTCTCTCTGTCTTCATGAGAGGATACTGCCTTAGTTCAAGATCACAGCTCTCTTGGATGATTATAGCAGCTCCCTGAATGGGCTTCCCACTCAGTTCCTACTCAGTTACACTACTCAGCTACCTTTTATCATCACACATCTGACCAATGTCCTGTTCAAAACTTTGCTTGGTTGCCTGTGGTCTGGGTGCCTTAGGGTATTCAACACCCCTCATGGTTTTGCCCCACCCAACCTCTGGAGCACTCATCCTCCTGACAGCTCCCTCACCTCTCGTAGAGCATGGCTCACACATACATTTCCTCCCCTGCACTTGGTATCAATTACCAACATACCACGCTCTTTCTTGACCGTGGACCCTCCCTCTGGGGTACACTTCCGTTTGTTTCTGGATCCCTCTCCCTTCTGGGTTCAGTTCATTTACCTGCTCCTAAAGGCTTTCCTGACTTCCTGTATTTATTGCTACCCTCTCCATTTTATTTTAACCACTTGTTTCTCATTTGCCCCATTTAGAGTATCATCTCAGGCACAGTGTCTATGTTTTACTTATATTTGTTTTGCCACAGTAAACGAATGAATCCTATATCCTAACTAGAGGCCTGTTGCACGAAGATTAGTGCAATAGGCCTTCCTTCCCCTGGCTGCCGGCACCAGTTTTCCTCTGGCACCCAGGACCCAGGCCTTCACTCTGGCCACAGTGGAGAAGCCAAGCCTCGAGGCTAGGCTCCTCTGCTCCAGCCACAGTGAAGCTTGGCTTCTCCGCTCCGGCCGCAGCAGAAAAGCCAAGCCTCTTCAGTCTTCGCTCGGGCCTGAGCCTTCAGTCTTCACTCCATGTCTGCAAATTAACCCGTCATCTTTGTTGTGTTAATTTGCATACTCACTCCTGATTGGCTGGTGGGTGTCACAGAGGTACAGTCAATTTGCATCTTTCTCTTTTATTAGTGTAGATGCCTGGTCAATGTTCTTTCTATAAACTCTGTGTTATCTACTCACATAAAGAAAACTACAGCCCTAACCGGTTTGGCTCAGTGGATAGAGCGTCAGCCTGTGGACTGAAGGGTCCCAGGTTCTATTCTGGTCAAGGGCATGTACTTTGGTTGCGGGCACATCCCCAGTAGGGGGTGTGCAAGAGGCAGCTGATCGATGTTTCTCTCGCATCGATGTTTCTAACTCTCTATCCCTCTCCCTTACTCTCTGTAAAAAATCAATAAAATGTTGTGTTTTTTTAAAAAAAGAAAATTACAGGCTAGATATGGAAAAGTTAGTATATATCCATCTATAATAATAAAAGGGTAATATGCTAATTAGACCAGCCATCCTTCCCAATTCATTCCAGACGTACTTCCTGATGAAGCCAGGCCAGAGGGAAGCCAGCCCAGGTCCCGGGTGCCTGCCAGCAGCTGGACGGGGGAAGCAGCCGGGTCCCGGGATGTGTGGGATCCCTTGTCACGTCCCGCGTGTTTCAGAGATCCCGTTCGGGTCCGGTTTCTGGAGAAGGCCGAAATCAAAATGAAGAGAAGCTAGAAAAGAATCAATTTGGGAAAACGTGGGGCCAGGCGGGAGCCACCTCTAGTGGGAGGACTACTATGCTCTGGCCTTTGCTATCCCTTTTATTGGAGTTCTGAGATACACCCATTGCCCTTAGGCAGGTAATTCCAGTAACAGACAGATTATCTTATCAATAAGGATTTACATGATTATTTGGTGGGGAAGTTGCCTGTTACCATTGTCTCCATTAGATAGGGAGTGGTTTGCTCTGACCTTTAGCTTCAAGGTTGACCAGCCTTCCCGGGTTCCCTTTTCACATAACTACCAAGTGACAATGTTCGGTTTCCGGCCCCGGGAGCTGGAGGGAAGCCGGTGCCGGCAACCTGGGGAAGGAAGGCCTACTCTTGCTCGACTTTTCGTGCATCAGGCCTCTAGTATCATATAAGAACTTTTATTTTTATATCCTTATACTAGTATATACCAGCAATAAGGGATTACAATGTGTAGAAGGGGAGGGTAGCATGTGAATAAGTTAAGAGTTGATCAAAAAATGGTAGTTATTTATTCTACATGTTGAAAAGCTTGCTAAAGCATCGATGTGCAAGGGTTTCCTTTCCATGTTTTTGGTGAGACAAACCTGAAAAGGCCCTGGGCCATGGGCATGCTAGTTTTCCATGATATGGGATGTGAGGGAAGGAAGAGACTCCTGCGTTCGTCTGGGTCAGTGGTCGGCAAGCTCATTAGTCAACAGAGCCAAATATCAACAGTACAACGATTGAAATTTCTTTTGAGAGCCAAATTTTTTAAACTTAAACTTCTAACGCCACTTCTTCAAAATAGACTTGCCCAGGCCGTGGTATTTTGTGGAAGAGCCACACTCAAGGGGCCAAGGAGCTGCATGTGGCTCGCGAGCCTCGGTTTGCCGACCACTGGTCTGGATAGTTAGTTTACTTTTTAGTTGCAAAGTATCCATGATGTGAAACTAATTTTTAAACAGTATTCCTTTCTGCATTTCCACAGCCAAATTTGGATAAGATCCAATGGCTATGTCTTATTCAGCCTTGGATCTTCAGTGTTTAGGACAGTAACTGTCATATCATAAATGAGCACTGAGTTAATAGTGATTGAATAAGTCAGCTCAGTGGGTTTGTGGGCAGATTACCAAGTGGATAATTTTGCCTACTTGCCTGCCGCTGTCTTTTCTTCCAATATTTCTTGAGATTTGCCTGTGTTTCCAACAGCAGCAGACCCCACCCCCTTTGCATGGTCACATGCACACATGTGCTCACTAATCTCTTTCTGACTGCTGAAGGCTCCCAGCACCTCCTGCAGCACCCTCTCTTCGCAATGTGATGGGCAGAAAGCCTTCAGGCAAAGTCATGCTCAGGGTTGGGACTGGGCAGGCACCACAATAAATTGTTTTTTCTTTTTTTAAAAATATATTTTTATTGATTTCAGATAGGAAGGGAGAGGGAGAAAAAGAAACATCCATGATGTGAGAGAATCATTGATTGGCTGCCTCCTACATGCCCCCCACTGGAGATTGAGCCCACAAACCGGGGCATGTGCATTGACGGGGAATCAAACCGTGACCTCCAGGTTCAAAGGTCAATGCTGAACCACTGAGCCACACCAGCCGGGCCACAATAAATTTTCTATTCCATATCCCAGGAGTTCATTTTTAAAAAACGTTGACTTCTCTCCAAAAATTAAAAAATAGATTATCATTTGAAATCCAAATACATTTTTGTTATTATCTTAAGAAGTATTATAGTCATCAGAATTATAATATCAAAACCTGTGAAACAGTATGTAGTTTTTAGGGTTGATTAATTGCAATGTTCAGAATTATTGTTGAGTAATATGGAGGACATGAGGGTGCTAGTATAAGGGCTATATATTAGAAGTGCAAGATGTGCTGTTATATTATTATACCTATTCACCCAAATGTTCAAGTTTTATAACAAAAGAAAGCATGATTTTTAAAAATCCTTACCCGAGGATATGTTTTCATTGATTTTTAGAGGGGGGGTTGGGGCTTGATGTGAGAGAGAAACATCAATTTGTTGCCTCCTGAATGTGCCTGACCAGGGATCAGGGATCAAACCGACAACCTAGGCATGTGCCTTGACTGGGGATCGAACCTTTTGGTTACAGGATGATGCTCAACCATCTGTGCCACGGGGCCAGGGCAACATGTTTTCGAAGTGTGTGACTGCTGTACAGATACAAGGTGGAAATAGTATGCATTAATCCTCCTTTCTCTTCATGGCAGAAACCCAAACCCCCCAGGTGGGATGCAATTTGGCTTCTGAAATATTTGACTTGGCAACAAATGCCATTCCTTTAGATGGCAGTGCTTTCCAGATACACTGGATACATAGAAATGATCCATTCATGTGAGTGACCAATTCGTTTCATCCTTGGGAGAGGTAGCATTTTATGGCCACCTTTCCTGGATCCTCTGACCTCGCCCTTCTTCCAGTCCAGCAGCCGGTGAGGTGCAGGAATGTGGGGCTTTACCTGCTTCTCCTTGGGAGCTAGAGCTAGGATCGCAAAGCTGGCTCTCACTGTGCTTGGTGGATTAGTTCACTGTAGAAATGAAATAGAAGATGTCTTTTTGAAGACTGGTTTTCTAAATTATTTCGTTCTGTGATTACACAGCTTTTATCTTGTCTGTCCGAGTTTAGTATTCTTATTCTTATTTCTAAAATGGATACTAATAAATTCTTACTTGTTTAAACTAGTAATAGTTTTCTTTGTGGTGACTAGGTCCCCAATCAGTTTGCTTTAAAAAGAGTTTGTATTTTCATTTTGGCTAATTACTTTATTTGATTTATTTAGTTATTTTGGCTAAAGCAAAAGTTGGCATTTTAAAAGCATAAGATAAAAAATTAAATATGTCCACATACTTGTAGATACGATATAAGCAGAATCTTGGAATGTTTGGGGGGTATAATTCAACTGCTTTATATCTATATTTAAAATATCAATGCGATTTAAATATTGGCCTTTTCAGAAAATAAATTCTGAGAAGTTCTTTAACAAGTCAGTCACCTTAATACACTGTAAAAGAACCTTCTGAAAGGAGAAAGGTTACATTTATGTTTTAGTAAAGTTAGAATCCAGAGAATAAAACTGTGAGAGAGCAGATTTACAGTCCTTGCAAGGAATTATGGGCCCTTAACCCATTTTCAATGATGAGGATGTCTTCTTTTTACCTAAGAAACGTAAGTCACATTAATTGATGTTATTCACTTTTATATTTTGCTTTTAAAATATTATTTTCAAAGACTACAATTTAAGTTTTGGGTCATCTTAATATTAAGCAGTATACCACTGTTCGGTGTTCATGAATTTGAACCGGTAACACATGCCCTTCTTTTGGGGAGAGAGTATCAGCTAAATAAATTATATCACAAATTACATAATGTTTACATCTAGTTATTTTGTAATTCAGGGTAACAACCAAACCAAAAATGCAGAGATTCTGAATTAACTGGCCTTGAGTTTTTTATGAGTTTTTAGTGATCTTTAGAGTGTATAATTCGTTAGAAAATAGCCAGTTTTTCCAAATCATGTGCTATTTTGTATTAACTTACTTGAATTAATATCAGTGTATAATGTTTTAGGTGTGTTTCCAACTCTGTATAAAGTTGAGTTTTCTCCATCTTCCCACTCATCTGTGCAACTTGAAAGATGAGGAAGGAATATACGGAGAAGTTGTCATTTATGTGCAGTTCCCAGATTGTTAACTCTGAGTTCAGTATGAGATCCACCAGGAAATACTGTGCCATAAAAGTATGTTCTGCTTTAACTCAGTCTGTCTGGATATTGTGGTGTGCGTGTGTGTGTGTGTGTGTGTGTGTGTGTGTGTGTGTGTGTGGTTTCCTTTTTTTGGAGGGGTGGAAGGACATCTTTATTGAGATATAGTTCCTCTACCCATTTGAAGTAGACAACAATTCAGTGTGTTTTACTTATTCACAGGGTTGTGCAACCATCATCCCAATCCATTTTATAATATGTTTCATTACCCCATCTCCCAGTCTCTCCTCAGCCACTGGCAATCACTAATCTGCTTTCTTTCTGTATGGATTTGCCTATTCTGGGCATTCATATGAATGGAATTGTGCAATAGTTGTTCTTTTTGTGTGACTGGTTTCTTTTAATTATCATGATGTTGTCCGAGTTCATCAAGTTTTAGCACATGCCACTATGTCATTCCTTTCTGTACAACTTTTGTTTTTAAATGTGAATGCTGGAGTTCCATTGCAGTGGAACGTATATGTGCAGCTGACTCTGGTGGGGGTGGGGTGGGGGTGAGGGAGGTACTGTGAAGCCCATTGTTTGGACAAAACATTTACCCTCTTAAGGAACTTGGCCTTTCTTCCACATGAAAGAAAATAATTTTGTTACAGATTTGCACCTAGAAACAAAATTTAAATAACTGTCGACAAGAAGTATATTTTGTTTGATCTCACCGCAATTCTTAATATTTACAAGTTAGAAATAGGAAAATATTTTATTTTTGTGAAGAGAATGCAGTTTCGTAACCTGTGTCTTGAGTCCTTTTATTTACTGTATAATTTAACAGAAAACTGAAAGAAATGTAGATATTTTTCTTAGGTCGTGTGAATTGAAACAGTTGTTTATGGAGGTCTGCTTCTGAATGAAGATCCCTCTCGCAGCAAGCTGTTACAGCTTCTTAAACACTCTGGTAGGAAGATTGATGGGTGCCACTGAAACCATTTAAATTATTTTATTTATCTAAAATTAAAGTGCATATTGAGATATAAGGCCTTTTTCAGCCCTGATAGTCTGTGATTCCTGCTTATTTCCGCTCCTGCCTCGTGAAGCCTTTAGGAATCCAATCACAGCCTGTCTCTAATAGAATCCATGTCATGACAGTTGTAAAACTTCAAAAATGGTCCATGTATCAAATAATAGATAAAACAAGAAGGTATATGCCTCATTTCAGATGTAATGTTTTGAGGGATTCTTGTAGAGAGCTTTCATTTTAGACAAAGCATTTTAATCTATCAAATTATTTTTAATATAAATTAAATTGATTCTAAATTATTTTTTCTTCTTTCTCCTTTTTAGAATATCTCTGGACTACTAAGTGAAGAGATAGTAATAGGTTTATTGAAAATTGAGCTTTCTTAAAGTTGTTTACTTGTTCGTATTCCATTTTCTGCCAAAATAGAAGGGTTTCTTAACATACTCTTCAGCAAATCCTTAGAAGTTTCAAATTACTGAATTCTGTTAAACATATTCATTAACTCAACTTGGTTTATGAGCTAATGACCTGGTAGCCATGTGAAAACATTTATAAAGTATCAAACATTTCCATTTTGATATTCTGAGAAGGAAATGTGTGTTTTCTTCTTTCCTTTTAAAAATCAATCATGGCATCAAATAGAGGCATGTTAGTGAGTCCAGATGCAGAGAAATGTAGCAAAGGGATGAATCAGAAATAAAATTGAGCGTCCAACAAGCAGCTCTAGACTTCAGCGGACCTGCAAGCCCATAATGCAGTCCCATTGTCTTGGGTATCCCATCTAATAAAGAGGTAATATGCAAATTGACTGTCACTCCAACACACAAGATGGCTGCTCCCATGTGGACACAAGATGGCCGGCAGGGGAGGGCAGTTGGGGGCAACCAGGCCTGCAGGGGAGGGCAGTTAGGGGCCACCAGGTTGGCAAGGGAGGGAAGTTAGGGGTGACCAGGCTGGCAGGGGAGGGCATTTAGGGGTGATCAGGCCAGCAGGGGAGCAGTTAGGCATCAATCAGGCTGGCAGGCAGAAGCAGTTAGGGGCAATCGGGCAGGCAGGCAGGCAGGTGAGCGGTTGGGAGCCAGCAGACCTAGATTGTGAGAGGGATGTCCGACTGTCCTCAAGGGGTCCCAGATTGGAGAGCGTGCAGGCTGGGCTGAGGGACACCACCACCACCGCCCCCCCCCCCCCCACATGCATGAATTTCATGCACTGGGCCTCTAGTTCATATATGAAATGCACCGCTTTCTAAGTCTTTATTTCCTTTCCTAGTAAAGCAGTTACACTATGTGTACCTGGGTGTTTGTGTATGGAGAGAGATCATATTTACCTGAGCGCTACTTATGCTCTTTGCTTTTATAGTTACCTTGTATTGTGGAAAAGACTGGTGTGCAAGGTATATGCACAGGGAGCCATATGGAAATCGAAGTTGTATGTCTCCTGTCCTCACTGTTTTTGGATGTGCTCAACAGTAATATTTTCATCACAACTGTGGAAGGAATTTACCTTCTTGACATTAAGCAGCTGACTAATTTAAAGAGTGAACCACTTCAAACAGCAAGGCATTTGTTGATTAGAGTGTCACCTGGCTGAAAGAGTTGAATGGGAATGTGCAAATCTTGCACACATGTCTTTGAGCCATGCTGTTGCTTCCCCTCTGACACATCACCTAAAATGGGGGAAGGAGAGAGAAAGAAACATAGATGAGACAGAGACACATCTATTGGTTGCCTTCCACACTTGCCCCTACCAGGGGCCAGGATTGGATCTGCAACCCAGGTATGTGCCCTTGACCAGGAATCGAACCCACAACCCTCCTATGTGCAGGCTGGTACTCTAACCACTGACCACCCTGGTGCTTTCTGAGTGGGAATCTGCGGGGAATCTGGCTGAAGAAGAAGGCAGAGGCTTCCAAGGGTCACGACCTGCATGAACAGCAGCTGTATTTGGAGAGCTGGGAACATTTGGGCTCTATGGGCTGCAAGCATGCCCTTCATCTGAACTAAGGGTTAGGGATCAGACTGAGGAAAAACCGGCAGCTCTGAGCTCAGAGTGAAATGACGAAGCAAGAAGAGAGCACCCGACTAGCTCAGTGACGTCCATTGAGGGCTTCCTTAGTGCTGCTGGTGGAGGGAAGGCTTCCCTGTCCCGTTTTCCTTCGGGTCTTTCTTCTGGCAGCGCCTCAGTCTCTGGTGCCACTGAGGACTGGGCTTCCCAGAGAGAGCCCTTTAAAGAAAGTAGCCCCTTCAGCTGCCTCAATTGCCAGGCCAGCAGAGTGATTGTCCGCACCTTGCACCTTTCTCAGCTCCTGCGGCCCCGTGGGTAGTGGAAGAGTCAGGAACACTGGGTCCCGGCTCATCCAGCTGCTAACAAAGTCGCAGTTGTGAAATCTCAATTTTGTTGGTTTGCTGTGGGCTCCTGAGATATTTTGTTTGTTTGTTTCATCAGCCAACAGTTTCCTAAGGCAAAAGCCTATAATCCCTGTTGGAAGACTGGCGAAATGGATCCACCGGGAAGTTCAGTGGCGGGACTCCGTCTTTCCCGGGTATTGCCTGGTCCTGGCCCCCCGACCTGATTATTCAGACAGGGCGCGTTCAGAGCGGTCCCGCTGAGAGAGTTGGCACACAACACCGTAATTTACGCCATCTATCTCTTTCTGGCGCTTGGGCCTCTGGCAAATTGCAAGACTTTGTGTTGGATTCGTTTGGAATTTAATCATGCATTTATTTTCCCTCCAATTAAATTATTTATATATTTGATGAACGTTTTCACTGCTGGAAAGTCAAATTTTCAATGAAAACATGCCCGTTGAATTTCAGGGCAGTTTCTTGGGATCCGCCTGTCTGTTGAATATTAAGAACTTACTGTGTATGAGTCTCCTCAGCTTCCTGGGATTTCGGTGAGCAAAGAATGTGTGCTTTGTCCTCCCGGCCCCAGGAACACGATGCAAAAAGGGGTAAGTCTGTCTGGACTAACCCCTCCCCTTGTGTTAGCTCAGGATTCCGACTTTCATCCCTTCCTACTGCCTTTCCTTTTCTCTGGCACTGAAACGTGTCTCCTTCCAATTTTACTTCCTCGGGCTTGAGAGCCACCTTGACCGAGAAAGTCATGGGCTGTGCGACTCCACAAAGGAGGCTTCGAAGTCATCCAGTGGAGGGGGAGCAAGCCCGTGGCCCACAGGCCCCCAGCTTGGTTTTGCACAGCCTGTGGACTAAGAATGGTTTTTACAGTTTTAAACAACTGGAAAAGAAGAGTGTGTGTTTTTTGTTTTTTTGTGTTTTGTTTTTTTTTAAGTATTTCATGACACAGGAAACTTTTGGTGTCCATAGGTAACAGCTGTTACGGCTACTCCCCAGAAACAGTGGTGTAAATAAGAAGTCGCAACAGAGACTTTTTGGCCCCAAAAGCCTGAAATATTTACTACCTGGCTTTTTACGGAAAACCTTTGCTGACACCTGATCTAGTTTATCATCCTAATTCAGCTATTTTCAACTTTTTTCATCTCATGGCACACGAACTAATTACTAAAATTCTGCAGCACACCAAAAAATGTTTTTGCAAATATCTCACAAAAATAAATAGGTATAATTTTGATTTATTCACACCGGACAGCTGTTGTTTTGTTGGCTGTTGTCATTTTTTTAGTTGGCAAGCTAAGGGAAAAGAGGTCAGTGCCCCCAACTAAATAGTCAGGTATTGCATGCTGTAAAAATTCTTGCAGCCCAGCCAGCATGGCTCAGTGGTTGAGCATCGACCTATGAACCAGGAAGTCATGGTTCGATTCCCGGTCAGGGCACATGCTTGGGTTGCAGGCTCTATCCCCAGTGTGGGGAGTGCAGGAGGCAGCCGATAAGTGATTCTCTCTCATCATTGATGTTTCTATCTCTCTCTCCCTCTCCCTTCCTCTCTGAAATCAATAAAAATACATTTTTAAAAAATTCTTGTATCATATCAGGTGAAAATTGCTGTCCTAATTTTACAGATGAGAAAATAAAGTCCCAAATAAGTGGATTGAACTGTCCAAATGTACACAGCTCCTCAGGAATTGGTGTGGATGCATCTTCTGTTGCCCACCATGCTCTTCCCACTGCAACGGAAGGTCTGCCCTGAGATGAGCCCGCATGCCCACTCCTTGCAGAGGCCAAAGCAGCTTGGCAAAGAAAAGTAAATATTTAGGACCTATGGCCGTGTAAAAGTCTGTGGTTTCTTAGAATTTTAATTTTCACTTGAAATCCAGCTCCAGGAAATGTTTGAAGCTTAAAATAACGTGCATTTGAACAACCTGGAGAGACAGAAAGATGTCTCTGTATTTCTTTGTAGTAATTGATGACATCCTGGGCTCAGCATTTGGACCATAAACACAAGCAAGATGGACCTGGTCCCTGCTGGCTGAGATCATAGAACTCATTTCAAGAACAAGAACTTGTGGTCTCCATCCAAACTGGCACTTGAACAGTTTTTAAAAAATCACAAAAAGCATGTTAGGTGGAACGCAGGCTCCTCTACGGGGGCAGAAAGCAAAATTTCCAAGATGCTAATGGTTCTGAAAGTGAGGTTGCCTCCGCTGTCCAGTGCAGGACCTACCCTGTCCCGGTCATGTGGCGATAACATTGGGCGGGTGTTGCTGATTGGCATGGGATTCCCATCACTGGAATTTTCAGATATTGTCTCAGCTTGGTACCTTGTAGGCATCTTCTACAATCTGTCACATTGTATTCCTTTTATTCTACTCAGCAAAATAGGGCTCACATTTGGCTATCTTTCTAATTCTTTTGAATTCTTGATAGTATGTTATTTTAAAGTAATATAATACCGTATATTAAAACCTTATTGTGTGGATACGAGGTAAAATGAGGTTGAAAAGATAAGCAAAAGCATCAACAGTACAATTTGTTTTGTCCAGGGAAAGTTTTAGTTTACTGAGGCTCTACCAAGTTCCAGGAACACTTGTCAATTACTGAGAATTTGAAGCTAAAAGACATGGGTTCTGACCTCAAAGAGTCACTCAGCCCAAATTCTAATTCAGTTTCCAGTTTTAACTTTACCTGCCTCCCCTCCACCTTTCTTCCTTCCTTTTCATGTATATCAACCTAAGGAGCTTTATTTCTGGAACTTGGAAAAAAACTGAACCGAGAATAATTTTTATGGAGTGGTTTTGTGTGATCATTACTTTTTTTCTCCCTGGAAAGGAGAATTCATTGAACCCCTCTGTGTTACGTGGACTTCAGGGCTGGATGTCAGCGCGCATTTGGGACGATCCTTGGTGACGTGAATGGTCTGCAAAAGGGTACTTGAAGCACAAGTTTAAAGATTGCCCCGCACATCTGATCTCTTCATATACTTATGGAGACCGGCATGACTTTTAACAAACACGAATACCTAGGACAGTTGGCTTTTTATAGGAAATTCACACCTGTTTGCCCTGGGGTTGCTACACCGCGTGAACCTGAGTGATTCTGTGCAGTCTCCTTGTCTTCAGAGCCTTTGAAAGGATGCTGGCTGTCTCCCTGTGCGCTGAGCTGTATTACCCACGCCCTTTGTTCCTCAGGGTTTCTGGGGGCTGCTCTAGGAGAGGAGAATGAATGGTTAATTGCTTTTCTCTCTCCTCATTCAGTTTTCAGCTCAAGAGACAGCCCGGCTCACTTCCTTGTTTCCTTGCAGCAGTCGGCCGCCTAGTGGAGTAACTGGGAAAGGCAGGCTGTGATGGTGGAGTCTGAGGCTCCAGCCCTCAGAGACCACTCACTGAGGAGCCTAGGCAGCAAAGTAATTAAACGTTCTGTCACTACTATACAGCTCATGGGACCCGAGGGGAGCTTTCTTTTATCGCACCGCGGTTTTAGTGATTGTATTTCTATGTGTGTTTGAGAAGGTGTTTGCAAAAACCTTACGTTAAGGCCAACAAAACTGTGGGGTGACCGGAGAATAAAATCCACAGATCAAATTAGTACACACATTTCCCCAGCAATCCATAATTGACATGTTAATTATATTGTAATTAACTTAGCTTTGATCCAAATTAAGAACCTTCTCTTCCTCTGGTGCTGCGGTAAGTTTCTTGCGTCTCCCAGTTGTAGGGCACATGATGTTAGACTTTGAATTGTTGGGGAATTCGGGGAAATTCATCTTCGTTTTAGAAGCCAGATTAATAGGACTATGGAACTGGAAAGAACGTTTTAGAACTAGGCCATCCATTTCTTTATTTTATACATGCGACCACCAAGATCCTGAGAACCTGTAGCATTTTGTGGATGATCACCTGGTTTTCCAGTATCTCAGTTTACTTCTCTGCGATTCTTATTCTAGAAGAAATCCCAGTAGTTGGAAATAAAGTGTAGCTTGGAGAAGTGCTTTTGTTGGTGTGGTTTTGTGTGTTTTTGTTTTTTTTTTTGCGGGGGGGGAGTCCTTATTACAGATTGTGTGTGTTTGTGTGCATGCATGCGTGTGTGTCCTTCTTCTGCAGCCAGCTATGGCCCTGACCCAGGGCCTGGGTGTGTGAGAGCTGGAGGGTGCCTCTGTGGGCAGTGAGCCTTGACCCCCACTTGGTAGATGAACAATAACAGAGACCCAGAGAGCACGTGTGTGGCTCACCCCGTTTCACAGCTCTGCTCTGCAGATGCCCTGGGACATCAGGCTCCCTCCAAATAGTGTCCCTTCTGTCAGTTAGGAAATACACACACACAGTTAATACGAGCAAATTTAAGTAAGAAGTATACGCACTAGAGCAACATAACCTGTAATAGGGTAAAGTTATCATATAGTCTTTAGAGCATTTTTTGCATTGCTGTTTTTTTTTTCCTTTAGAAATTAGTAATAGATTTTTATTTAATTTCTTGCTTTCTTTTTTTTTTTAACCCCCAGCATATAAATAACGACCATATTCATGGAGAGAAGAAGGAATTTGTGTGCCGGTGGCTAGATTGCTCAAGAGAGCAGAAGCCCTTCAAAGCCCAGTACATGCTGGTGGTGCATATGAGACGACACACGGGAGAGAAACCTCACAAATGCACTGTGAGTACACTGGTGGTGCGGGCTGTCAGCTTGGGGGTCACCTCACACCTGTGGGTGTCGGGATTCATACCATGGATCCTTTGCCATACTCTCAGGGTTGTGCACGATGACTCCAGCTCAGGGGTGGCATGGCTGGGTGGCGGATGCTGTCTGTGATTAATATAGTGGTTTGTCAAAAGTGATTTTTGAAATGGAAGGGAAGCAAGAAATGGAGAAAGAATGCTGACAGCTGAGCTTTGGGGGATGGTGGACGTGTTCTAGATGGTCGTGTACTGTCCAACACGGTAGCCACAAGCCACATGTACCTCTTGTGCACTTTTTAAAAAAATATGTTTTTTTACTGATTTCGGAGAGAAAGGGAGAGATCAGAAACATCAGTGATGAGATAGAATCATTGATCAGCTGCCTCCCGCACTCCCCCTATTGGGGATCGAGCCCATAACCTGTGGGCATATGCCCTGACTGGGAATCAAATCGTGATCCTGGCTGGGCTCTTATGTGCTTTTGAGATTTGGCTAGAACCAGGGAACTAATATTTAAAATTTGTTTTGGGGAAATTTAAATATAAATATTCCCCTGTGGCTAGCAGAATGGACTGCACAGCTCTGCAGAGTGGTAAGTGGGCAGACGGTGACTGGGACATACTGGTGGGCACTGGAAATGAACACACAGACACAGGGCCTGCCCCAGTGCCCATATCCATTGTGTCAGAGGACTTGGAGGGCACAAGCCAGTGCCAGCTATGATTTTAAAAACTTAAGTTGACTTTAGAAAAATATAACCTAGATGGTTTTAGAGTATTTCTTCTCCCTCTTAGTCTGTTCTCATGGCCCAGTATAAACCTAGCCACAAGTAGACTGGGACTCCTAGGAGGCTAAGCCTTTTTTTCACTGAGGTGCCCGCCAGGCACACTGGGCACCACTCAGCCCTGATGCTTTACATCTTAAAGGCCCTTTATAAACACACAAAGCCATATAATGAACTTGGTGCTGAATCTGAAATCAGTGGGAATTCAAGGAGATCAATGAGCAGATAATGAAACCCATTGTCTGCCGTGAGTGGTCTCTTAAGAAAAGATCTCCATGACTTTCACGAGCACTGAAATGCTTTCTCTCGAGCTGCACTAAATCCCAATAAATGCAGAGTTTAGTGGACTTTTGTTACTTCGTTTTGAAAAGCTGCTGACCCTCAAAACGTCAGTCTTCTGTCAATTGGAGGGAATGGTAAGCATAAGCTGTTATTGTGTGGAGTAATCCAGATTTACCTGTTGTCTTCAGTTTGAAGGTTGCACAAAGGCCTACTCGAGACTCGAAAACTTGAAAACACACTTGAGATCTCACACTGGAGAGAAACCATATGTCTGTGAGCATGAAGGTTGCAACAAGGCTTTCTCGAATGCTTCCGATCGTGCCAAGCACCAAAACAGAACACATTCCAATGAGGTAAGGCTCCCCATGAGACACACTTGGGGCCCAGAGGTTGTGGGTAGAAACAGAGAACCTTCATGGAGACCATACGTGGAGGGAGAGGTGAGCCTCTTCCATTCTGTTTCCTCAAGACCATTCCCAGCACGAGTGAGCACCGATGCTGCCGGTGAAGGCCTGGGGCCTTGAGCTAGGGCTGAAAACTGGGCCTGGTTTGGAGAGGAATGCCGATGAAGAGGGAACTTCTTAAAACCACCGGCAAACAGGTTCTACTTTTTTTCAGAACTGCCACCTACTGGTCAAACAGTAGGAGCATTTAACTTGGAATTCCGTCCACATGTAAGGCCAGGAATAGCATGAATCCATGAAAAGGATGACCCTCTGAGCACCAGGCATAGAGTCCAAAGCCACATGTTGACAGCTGGTAGCAGCTTTCCATTTAACAGCCATTTTTATTTGCTTTCTCCAGGTGTAGTATCTTCCACTGCATTATATTTTAAAAAGACTTTTACAGAGCAACCAGCCTTGGCTAAATGTGATTTCCAGACATTCTGTATTCCAGCAGGTCTTGGAAGTTATTCTCAGAAACTTAGAATGGTTTCTAGTTAGTTATTTAAGATAACATATTGAGTATAGCTTCATGGTTGGTGAGTGGGTGGGTCCTGTTGTGTTGCTGTTATTTTTAGGTAGTTATCTCCTCAAAATTTCAGGGAAGCATAAGAAGAAAATTATTTCAGATTCATTTTGTGTACATGTTAATGCATGCCTGCTTGCACACTCCAGCTTCTTGAAGACTAGCTCATTCTGGCTCCTCTGTGAACCTTCTCTTGAATGAATCCAGAGATGAACAAAAAGGTTTCCATAGTTTGGGTAGAAATAGGAGAGTTACCTAGAATTTGTTAATATGGAACATAGCTCTGCCCCACAAGTATGTCAGCAGTTTGCTTGAAATGTGTGAGAGAAGGAGCATTTTGACCTTGGCATGGCTGTCATCTGACCATGATCTTCTGGATGGAGAGTTGAGAGAGGGAATCTGGTTAAAAACAGAGTGTGCCGTCAGCTCACTGGCCATGGGCTTTGGTGGCAAAGATGGTCCTCCCTGAGTTTCCTTTCAGCTGAACTGGGCGAGCAAAAACATCTCTGCCCTAGTCAGTTTGGCTCAGTGGATAGAGCGTCAGCCTGGGGACTGAAGGATCTCGGGTTTGATTCCAGTCAAGGGCACGTGCCTCAGTTGCAGGCTCCATCCCCAGTCCTGGTCGAGGCCCATGTGGGAGGCAACCAATCGATGTGTCTCTCTCGCATCAACATTTCTCTCTCTTTATCTCTCCCCCTCCCTTCCACTCTGTCTAAAAAATCAATGGAAAAATATCCTCGGGTGAGGATCAACAAAAACAGTAGAAAAAACAACAACCCATCTCTAATGAGATCAACCACACTCGCTAAAAAGCACTCACGTAAACTCACACGTGCAGGTTCACATACTTACTCTTTGAAAGGTCGTGGTGGAATAAGGAAACGCCATTTGGAATATCTTATTAATGACCAACTGTTTGAGGGTGTTTTAGGAAAGATGCTTCATCTCCTTTTTATATGTCAAAATGCTTTTACCATGTGCAGTAGTGAGTGTATTCTTCTGTACTAGATTAGTGGTTGCCAGATGCTAGCAGGTACAGGGTTTCCTTTTAGGATGGTGAAAATATTCTATAATTTGATAGTAGTGTTGTTTACACAACATTGTGAATGTACTAAATGACACCGAATTATGCATCTTTTAAAAGGTGTTTTTTTAGTAGTATGTGAATTATGTCTCTGTTTAAAATGTTTTAGGGGGTTTGATTAACTGAACTTAGAATTTAATTAATGTATTTAACTACATTTAATATATTTAAGTATCATTTTGACTAGGAACTTGGAGGGTATTTATTCCTATGGATTTTAGGCCAAGGTTCTCTCCTGTTATTGTGGAGAAATTTAAGTAGTGGGTATGTTAGGATTAGCAGTGCATACACATAAACATACTACTCAGCTTTTTATCTTTTCATGGACTTTAAAACATGTACACATGTATGTTTGCTGTAATTAAGTGTATTATAGTTGAGCTGCTATTCTTTTGTTAGCTAGAAAGAGCCGTGCCCAATAAGAGTTTAATATGCGTAATAAGATTAAGATTAAAAGATATCTTGGTTAATAGTACTTTTTACCAAGATTGAGCAGTTTTTTAAATAACTAAAAAAGTTTTCATTACAGTGGACATACAATGTTATTTTAGGTTCATGTATACAACATAGTGATTAGACATTACAAAGTGATTACCCTGATAAGTCTAGTATCCATCTGACACCAAAGTTGAGTCATTTCCCTAAAATAAATTATTAACATTGACCATGAACACAGAAATAAAATTTCATTCACAAACATGTAAATTATTTTCTCTCTTCTTTATATAAGGCTTGTCCTTGCATATGAGTGATGGGCAGTTTCAGATACACCAAAATTAAGTTTGTCTAGGAAATCCAGTGTTGTATAATCTCACAATCCTAAATAAATCTAGATGCCACCTTGCATTTGTTTGCTTTCTTAGTGGTACCTTCATTGGTTTACTAAACAAATATCAATAGCTATTGGTTTACTAAACAAATATCAATAGCTAATGTGCAGAGCACTTCGCTGTTGTAGGTGCAGCAAGGAGCACGGTGGACTAAGCTAAAGGCAGTAATTCCCACTCGAGGAAGCTAGTTCCTTCCAAAGCCACACTAAGCACATTTCCTGAGCTCTGATTTGTTTGTATCTCCCTCTCCATAAAGTTCCAATGGCTCCCTCCTTCCTGTAGGGAATGTTACACTCCTCAGGCTTGTACCTGCGCTCACCCAGCCCACGCCTGCTCTTGCAGTCTTGACCTTTTGTCATCGTGACCATGAATGGACCCTCCCAGACAGCCTCAGCTTGATCAGCCATGCCCACACGCATGAAGTGGTCCCGCTGCGGAATCTTTGCTCAGGGATACTTCTTTCCTTCCATCCTCTTGCCCTCATTTTCATCCCTCAGAATCTTGTTCTTCTTTCCTGGTCCAACTACAAGGCCTGCCCCTAATAAAATCTCTGTTTATTAAGAACTTACTATGTGCAACACATTGTGGTAACCACTTTGTATACATTATCTTTTTTTAAATATATTTCTTATTGATTTCAGAGAAGAGGGGAGAGAGAGATAGAAACATCAATGATGAGAGAGAGAATCATTGATCTGCTGCCTCCTGCACGCCCCACACTGGGGATCGAGCCCACAACTTGGGCATGTGCCCTGAGCAGAATTGAACCTCCTGGTTCATAGGTTGACACTCCACCACTGAGCCACACCGGCCAAGCTACATTATCTTATCTAACCCTTACCATGACCCTTACCGTTTCTTTTATACCCAATATAGACATTTAATGCTTCTCGCGATCATCCTAACTGAAATATGATTCCCTTCTGCCCACATCCTTCTGTAGCGTGCACACTTTATATTGTAGATAATTACATGCTGTTATATTTTTCTTACCATATTTTATAATTCTTGAGATTAACTCCTGTTGTATACAACTTTGTGTCCAGAGAGTCTTGCCTATAGCAGAGATCATTCAATGTGTGTTGAAAAAGTTCTTTGGGTAAATTTTACAAAGTCAAGTACAAACAGTATCAATTGCTTTACAAAGTACCTTTCAGTGCAGTGAGTCAGAAAGGTACTGGCCACGCCAAAAGTGGAGCATGCAGGGCAGGATATATAGGTACCTCAGCTGAGAAAGTCTGAGAACATTTACCTTCGCCTACAGTTATATTTCATGTTACTCATGGGTGACAACAAAACTTGAGTGCCAAGCTACATAATTGAACTAATGTGTTTTGTTGTGAAGCCTCAGTTTCCAGAACCTGTGTCTTTTTGGATTTTTGAAGGTGGAAAGTCTATATGTTCACACGCAGGACACCTGGGCACACACGTATGTGCTCTTGTTCCTGAAATGCAAGAGTTGGCGAACATTTGTAGACTCATTCCACTTATAGCTGTGTCCCCATTTCCAGGCGAACCCATAGTGGCCACATGCATATATTTATAGGAAGAATAGCTCTTCAAACATGTCTCGCTGACCTGGCTTTGTCCCCCACCTTCCTCCAATCCCCCATACACCTGCCCCAAGCAGCCCAGGCTGACTGCTGATGGAGCAGCATGTCATAGCCGGGCAGTGAGCATGCATAGGGCCCATGTCAGAGGACTATAAGGTAATAGCACTAATCATCAGAGCCATTCTTCTGTCCCTAATGCAAAGAGTTCGATGTGCTTATTTTCTTCATATTATATATATATACACACACATATACACACACACACATATATGCTGTAAATCACAGGAGCTCCTGAATAGAAGTCATTCGTAGCTAATGGGAATCAGTTCCACCTGATTCCAAATTTCAGAAGAATCTCAAATTTGGAGGTGAAGTCTCTCAGGATGATTTTCATAATTCTTGCTTCACTACATTAGGACCTTTCATCATTATTTTAGGCAGCTCTCCATCTGTTCTTGGGCTTTTAGTGGAAAAACATCTTTTAGATGCATACACTCTATAAGATAGGGTATCTTTTTAGATATAATGGATGCATTATATTGATCATGCTTTTTATGATTATTGCTTACCTCAAGCTCATCTTCTGGTATGTAGATATAGATATATGTATATATTCATATAAGCATGCATGAATATATTTCAAGTCAAGTAAACAAATTCATAATTCCGATATTGGTTATGAATACAATGCTAGCAATTCTGTAATTTGAGTAATATTCAGCTATATGCATCCATGTAATTTCTGTGACTGTAGCTGTAGACTTGATCACTAGCCCCCATAGAAAATGAAATTAACATGAAATAACTTATAGACCTTAGTACTCAGGAGCAGAGCCCAGGCCAGGAATCTTCATCTCCAGGACACCATCTCTTAGCCCTTTTCAGTTTATGAGTAAGCTTTCATGGAACGTCTAATAGGGCTTTACAACTCTGAGGATCAGAAAGGTTCTGGATATTCTGAGCCCTGACCATCCCCACAGAATTGTAATGCTACCCAACGGACAGTATTTTAATGATACCTAACCCGGAAGACTCTGTAGGCAATTTTTTTTTTTCTGCCTAAGTGTAAAAAAGCACATTTTCAAGGGGGTAGAGTGATATTAGAGCTGAGAACTAGGACATCCATAAGATATTTTTTTAACACAAGCTCTCCCAAAAGGTATATAGCATTCTTTTGATTAAATGATGGGTATCTTTTACGCCTTCCTCTGTCATCATCATCATCCGTATCATCATCAAATAGCTATTCAGAACCTACTGTGACACTACAATACTTCTTCCTACTCAAAGGATAAATGTTTCCAAGATTATAAATGCAGTTTGTATGTTCTTCGCTCTCCCTGACCACTCTCTAAAGCATTAATATCTTAAAGCTAGATTCTTTAGACCCTGGACCATGTTCAAATGGCCTTTATTAAACTTCTGTATCATTTAGAGGTATTTGAATACCTCAAAGCTTTGTGGAAGTGCTTTTAAAGAATTAAAAATATAATGAGCAACCACAGAAGACTGTTGGGCTTGGGCATAATCACTTTCATAACCATCTGTTATCTCCTTCTCGTGGCATTTGGCAGAAACCATATGTGTGTAAAATCCCAGGCTGCACTAAGCGCTACACAGACCCCAGCTCTCTCCGGAAACACGTGAAGACAGTGCACGGCCCAGAGGCTCATGTCACCAAGAAGCAGCGTGGGGACATCCATCCTCGGCCCCCCCCACCACGGGATTCCGGCAGCCATTCCCAGTCCAGGTCACCTGGGCGGCAGACTCAGGGAGCCCTTGGTGAGCAGAAGGACCTCAGCAACACTACCTCAAAGCGGGAGGAATGCCTCCAAGTGAAAACGGTCAAGGCGGAGAAGCCCATGGTATGTCATTCACTTTCCTTCTGGTTTTCCCAAAGCCATCTTAGGTCTTTTACAAGAGCTGGGGAGAGCTCCGAGGGAGAATAGACTGCCCCCATCCTCACGGCATCGAGCTCTCTGATTGAAGGAGGTCAAAGCTCAGTGACCTCCGTGACCTGGATTACTTACTCAAAGTCGCTCCACGGAGAAGAACTCAGTTCAAAAAAAAGAGTTTCTAGGTTTCCTAAATGGTTTTTAAAGTAGATCTGCAGCCGTACCACCTTGTGGCAGATAGAAAGACACGATTGTCTACATTTTCACTGTAATGTAGAAAATCATTCATTGGGTCTTTCTGTTAACACGTGTTCTGTCTTCTTTGCCCTGGCGATTCCAAGTTAAATAAGCCATTGTCTCTATTCTTCAGGGGCTTATAATCCAGTGGGATATGCAGAGAAACAAATATAACTCCGTGTGGTGGGGCTTTAGCACACATCTGTGTAAGAACCTTTGAGAGGGGAGCTAACCACCAGTGCAGCTCGAGGACGTGATGGAGGAGGCAGAGGGAGATGTGCTGCCAAGTTCAGCACTCAGACAGGAAAAGGAGAGACAGATCCTGGCATAGCCAAGCCCCAGCCGTGGGACCTCAGGGCAGTGCGCAGTAGGCACGAGGATATAAGGGATTATGTTTTTCTGCTGAGTTTTTAGAAACGGCAGCTTTAGTGCCATGCTGGAGACTGGTTTGGTAGACTGGAGACCATTTCACAGAGGTGTCTGAACCAAGGAGGTGGAGAGCAAGAGAGGGGTTGAAAGGCCACCAGCAAATACCTTTATGTTTAGTGATGAATGGGATATGTGGATTATTATACTGTTATAGCTTCTTTCTAACTTCATTTTGCTTTATATAGCTATGTGCCTTAATAAAACAGCTAAGAGTTCCCAAAAGACAACAAGAAAACTGAAAAGGGTAGCCATCAGAGGAGAGGCAGTACACTGGCAATGGCCACGTGTTTAAGGGAGTCAGCTCTGCGAATGTGTTGGACTGTAGTCTGTCCCTGTGGGGGCAGAGAAAGGTACCAGATAGAAGTCACATGCTTAGACTTCCAGACACGTGGAAATGACCCGGCAGGCAACCCTATACTCAGCTCAAGGAAGCATTTTCTTAAGATTAGAAAAGTCCAGCAATTAGACAGACACCTATGAATTCCTGAATGATGTCATGGTGTAGCAGTCCGTATGGGCAGGAAATGATGCACATACAATTCCAGAATTAATGGAGTAGAACTCAATGACTTTTACTGAATTTTAATGACTTAGTGAGTTTGTCTTTGAAGGCTTACGAGTCTTAATGACAGTAACTCTGGTCACACATATTGCAGATAATGCAGGTTTATCATCATTTCCCACTGGGTGGGTAGCTATACATTGCTTTTAAAAAGCACCTTAGTAAAAAGTTTACATCTGTATTAGGACTGATCACTGTACTTTAACCAGGTCATAAACTGTGTTTTATATACTTTTTCTTGGGAGCACATATCAGCTTCCTAAAATAAAGTCCTCCTGTGTACTAATTGTGCAGAACATTCCACAGTTTATCCTCAAGTGTTCAGTGAAACAAGGAATGTGAATTTGTGGTCTCTTAGATTGTGTCATCGAAAGACAACGACTTGTATTGTTAGGACGTCCTAAGAACCCAGAGTCTCTTGTTCCTTTAATGCATATTTCTGGCTCAAGAAAACTCATCATCTCCTCTCCACACACCCATTATTTAAAAAGAAGATAACTAGGAATAAAATTTTATAGCAGTTTGGTCAAGTGACATCGAGGTATTGCAAGATGTAAAATATTTTATAAAGTAACTAAATCTTGGAAACATAGGACCAGAAGAGATCGCAGAGGTTGAGACGAGGCCCCATGTTTTATAGGTCAGGAAACTGAGGCTCCTTCTTGTCAATGAATCAATCAGTTCCCACAGGAGACTGTTATGTGTGTATATGTGCACACACTTAGGGATATATCAGTAGATATCTTCATAGACATTTACTAATGCACATGAGATTTGCATTTCTAATGGTCTTTCTGTAAAAGCCTGTCTTTGATTTGATCATCATGCTAAAAATTAAATTCTTTCTTCTTTTTTCTTATCGATCCAACACCCTTTCTGTGCAATGCTCCTAAATGTCTTGTTCTTACTTCCTAAGGACAGTGGGTAATAAGGTGAGGGAATTTCGGCTTCTCTGCTTCTTTCTTGTTCTGTTTTCACTTGAACATTTAATTTTTATTCATTTCCTTTTCCTTTAGTGTTTGTGCATTGTGATTGCTTTGATAGAGAACATCACTCAGACATGTTTCAAACCTAGAAGCACTGTGTTTTGAACATTTAGCTTGTGGACATGTGGAGTTAGATGGTGAAATTCATTGTTTCATTTGTCTAGGTTTTCATAATAAATCACACTGGGGCCGACCAAGCAGATGTTCTAAAAGACTATTTAATTACCATATCGAGGAGTGTAAATCCAGACCAGACATGCACCACCTTCTTTGAGGAAAGTCTGGATACATTTTTTTGCTAGCAATTTAATCTATAGTTAACTGTTTGAGCCTCTTTAATCGATTTTCTAATTATAAGTGCACTTGTGCCTTCTTCCGTGCCCCGTGGCAGCGTGTGTCTGCCTGTGCTTGTGTGCATGTGCACAATTTCGCGTACACACACACTCTGACCTGCCAATCCAGAGAAAAGGGCACCCAAAGCCCGGGCTGCTCCGAGAACCTTGGAGCAGGAGCAGGAGCAGGTGGCCTGGCACGCCAAGACTGCGGAAGCAAAAACGTAAGCAAGTCTTACTTGTGACCAGATTTGTGTTTCGCACTTTGATCTGCTTGGTTGCCCAGCACAGACTTAGTGGATCACGTGGCACTCACTTGATAAGTGTTCGTCTGCTCGGGTGTGTGTACTATGGTTGTGGAAAAAGTGTAACCCGTGTCTTAAACCCCCTCCTTACAGCGCTGTGCACTCCACCTGGGACGACAGTGGTCGGTAGTTGAGTGCGTGCAGTGTAGTTCTCTCTCCCCAGAGACCTTTTGCTCTTTGGGAACGTGTAGAAGGAAGGGGAGAGATTACAAGTTGCTTGGCAAACCCTCCCTGAATAGCTTGGTGGGGCTCTAGATGGGGAGGAGGTCGTGTGTGCTTATGGAGTATGTCTTCCAGGTGTATATTAGCCCAGGTATATAGGAACCCAAGGACTCACACCAACTAGGATGATTACCGCTAATGCTCTCTGAGCCAATCCGTTCCTATTACCCAGGCTTTTCTCTTTTTTTCTTTTAGTGTGCTCTCAGGGCTTCACACTTAATTCTCACAACAATCTCTACGATAAATAACATGTCTTTATGTTATAGACTAGAGGCCCAATGCACGAAATTCATGCAAGAGTAGGCCTTCCTTCCCCTGGCTGCTGGCACTGGCTTCCCTCTGGCACCCGGGACCCCGGGCTTCCCTCGCAGCCCCGGCTTTCGTCCGGAAGGTTGTCCGTAGGACATCCAGTCTAATTAGTATATTGCGCTTTTATTATTATAGATAAGGAAACTGGGGTTTAGAGTGGCTGAGTCATTTGCCCGAAGAATAAAGTCATGGAAGTGGGACTGGAACCCAGGCGGTGTGTTTGCAGAGCTGGCGTTTGGACAGGGTTCCATGGTTGTTATCATGTCAGTCACACCACTTCTAGCCGTCCCTGCCATCTGTCGCTCCGCACTGCATCTCCACTGGGTGGTTCATCAGTCATTGTGGGCGAGGAAGGCTACCCCCATTTGCCAGAACATAGTTCTCCTTCAACCCATGGAGTGTCCTGCACGCCTTGATCTGCATCATCTCTCATTATTGGCTCCCTCTCCCTTTCCCTTTCCAGTAACATTTCTTTCCTTTTCTCTTGACCCCGACAGACATCTCAGCCAAGCCCTGGTGGTCAGTCTTCATGCAGCAGCCAACAGTCCCCCGTCAGCAACTATTCCAACAGTGGGCTCGACCTTCCTCTGAGCGAAGGAGGTGGTGTGGGAGACCTCGGTGCCATCGACGAAACCCCAATCATGGACTCGACCATTTCCACTGCAACCACAGCCCTCGCTCTGCAAGCCAGGAGAAACCCAGCAGGGACCAAATGGATGGAGCACGTCAAACTAGAAAGGCTCAAACAAGTGAACGGAATGCTCCCGCGACTGAACCCCATCCTACCCCCCAAAGCCCCTGCGGTCTCTCCTCTCATAGGAAACGGTGAGTTCCGTGTCAGACCGTGTTTCTGCTCAGGGTTTTCGGTTCTTTTAAACGCGGCCACAATACTGTGAGAGGAACCGGCCCTGGGTTTCATGTGTGCTAGCTTTCCCACCAGACTTAAAATTATGCTGCAGTCGGACCTATTAATGTATGGAGAGTCCATATTTTAAAAGGATAATGCTGACACAGAAAGTAAGCCTGTGCATGACTCGTCCTCTGAGGTTGACATGGTAACGGTTAGACCAGGTGAAGAAATGGCAGCAGCGGAGGCATCTGTGGTCAGTGCCTGTCCCTTGTTTCTAAAAGTAGGAGGCCAGCGGCCACCTTCCTGAGGTTTGTCCAGTTCGGGGAAAGGCAGGCAACCATTTGCACTGTCCGCCCAGGTCAGTTTTTGCGTCTGAGCTAACACTGGTTGCCCGGAGCACCCCCAAGGGTGAAGATTGTGTGTTTCGGTTCCATAGGATGTCACAGGGAGCCCTGAGTGTGGACGTGATGTCCTGTAATGCCTGTGGCCTACACACGTGCCTGTAACTTCAGTGCTGTGTACATGCCTGAGCTTTGCGTTCCGTCCTTGCATTCGGCCTGTGAGGAATGGAACTGATCCAGACAGTCCTTACTGTTTGGTCTAACCAAGGGTGCCAGAACTTGCCCGTGAGCTTGTAAATAAAGTTTTATTGGCCTCCAGCCACACCCACTCCTCCGGGTGCCTGTGGCTCTTGGTGCTGCAAGGCAGAGGTGGGTGGCTGTGACGGAGGCTGCCCGGAGTGGGGAACTGACAGCAGTTCCCGCCTGGCCCTTTACCCCCCCCCCCTCTGCCGAGGCCTGGATCAAGTCGTCCTGAAATGAAGTCACCTCTCCCACACTTTCTCTGCAGGCACCCAGCCCAGTAACAGCTGCAGTTTGGGCGGGCCCATGACCCTCCTCCCCAACAGAAGCGACCTTTCCGGGGTGGACGTCACGATGCTGAACATGCTCAACCGGAGGGACAGCAGCACCAGCACCATCAGCTCGGCGTACCTGAGCAGCCGCCGCTCCTCGGGCATCTCCCCCTGCTTCTCCAGCCGGCGGTCCAGCGAGGCGTCCCAGGCCGAGGGCCGGCCCCAGAACGTGAGCGTGGCCGACTCCTACGACCCCATCTCCACCGACGCCTCCCGCAGGTCCAGCGAGGCCAGCCAGTGCGACGGGCTGCCCAGCCTGCTCAGCCTCACGCCGGCCCAGCAGTACCGCCTGAAAGCCAAGTACGCGGCCGCCACCGGCGGGCCCCCACCCACGCCGCTGCCCAACATGGAAAGGATGAGCCTGAAGACCAGGATGGCCCTGCTCGGGGACGGCAGGGAGTCCGCGGGGACCCTGCCGCCGGTCCACCCGCCCCGGAGGTGTAGCGACGGGGGAGCCCACAGTTACGGTCGGCGGCCCCTGCTGCCCCAGGACGCGCTGGGCCACGGCGTGAGAAGAGCCAGCGACCCGGTGAGGACGGTCTCGGAGAGCCTCTCCCTGCCCAGGGTCCAGCGTTTCAACAGCCTCCACAGCTTCAACCCCCCGGCGCTGCCCGCAGCCCTGGAAAAGCGTAACCTGGTGCTGCAGAACTACACGCGGCCGGAGGCCGGGCCGCCGCCCCGCCACTTCCGCACGTCCCCCTGCCCTCCGAGCATCGCCGAGAACGTCACCCTGGAGTCCCTGACCATGGACACCGACGTGAGCCTGAACGACGAGGACTTCCTGCCGGACGACGTGGTGCAGTATTTGAATTCCCAGAGCCAGGCTGGCTACGAGCCGCACTTCCAGAGCGCCCTCTCCGATGACAGCAAAGCGCCCCAGGGGCCCAGCTTGGCGGGCGGGCCTGGCGACTTCGACCAGCCCGGGCTGCCCGACAGCCACGCCGCCGGCCAGCAGTACCGCGAGCTGGAGCAGCCCTGCCCCGAAGCCAGCAAAGCCGACCTGCCCATCCAGTGGAACGAGGTCAGCTCGGGCAGCGCCGACCTGTCCTCCTCCAGGCTCAAGTGTGGCCAGCGGTCCACAGCGCCGCCAGCGCGGGCCTTCGGGTTGTATAACCACGTGAGTGCCCACCCGCCGAACCCCTTGGGGAGCGGGGCCGGCCCAGCGGGGGTCTACCAGAGCCCCGGGGAGCACTGCAGCGCCTACGGCGGGCCCGAGCACCTGGCGGTCCACAGCGGCGGGACCAGCACCAACAGAACTGTCTTCCACGAACAGCCCTATAAGGCCCAGCAGTACGGGAACTGCCTCAGCAGGCAGCCCGGGGCCCCCGGCTTGCTCGACGGCGCCAGTGGTGCTGGGATTCAAGCGGCAAAGCTGAGAGGCACCACCCTGCAGGGGAATGGGAGCCAGCCAGATTTTAGCCTGCCCATGATGCCCAGTGAGTCCGCTGGCAGCGCGGTGAATGGCGTGCCCACCCGATACCCGGTGGGGCAGGGGTACTTGGCCCACCCGATGCTCAGCGACGGCGTGCACCACCAGGGGGCAGGCCGCCCCGGGCAGCCGATGCTGGGGCAGGTTAGCGCTACCTCACATACCAATGTATATCAAGGGCCAGAGAGCGGCCTGCCCGGGCCTCCCAGCCTCGGGGGCCAGCCGTCCGGCATGGCAGCCGTCAGGGACTACCAGCCGTGCGCCGGCTACGGAGGCGGCAGGCGCCAGGCAGTGCCGAGAGGCAGCCTCGCTCTGCAGCCGGGGCAGCACGGTGACAGCAGTCAGACCTGCAGGGTCAACGGCATCAAGATGGAGACACCAGGGCAGCCCCATCAACTCTGCTCCAGCGTGCAGAGTTACTCTGGTCAGTTCTATGACCAAAGCATGGGCTTCAGCCAGCAAGACCTGAAAACTGGCTCGTTCTGCCTCTCAGAAGCCAGCTGCCTGCTGCAGGGGGCTGGCCCCGAGAACGCGGAGCTGCTGTCCCCGGGCGCTAACCAGGTGACGAGCACGGTCGACAGCCTCGACAGCCACGACCTGGACGGGGTGCAGATTGATTTTGACGCCATCATAGATGACGGGGACCACGCCAGCTTGATGTCAGGAGCCCTGAGCCCAAGTATCATTCAGAACCTTTCCCACAGCTCCTCCCGCCTCACGACGCCGCGAACGTCCGTGCCGTTGCCAGCGCTGTCTGTGAGCACCACCAACATGGCCATCGGGGACATGAGTTCTTTGCTGACCTCCCTCGCGGAAGAAAGCAAATTCCTTGCAGTTATGCAATAGGCGCCGGGGAAAAGGACTGCCAACGGACGTGAAACTTTAGGAGTTTAAACGGTTACATTGAGTCATTGTTTTTGCTGGCTTTTTTTTTTTTTTTTTTTTTAGTTCTGTATGTATTTTAGCAATCTCATCTCACATCCTGGGATGTGTTTCAAGTATATTCCTTTTATGGAAAAGGACTCTGAAAAACCCTAAAGTATTCTAGGGAGACTGTCTTCCATTTCAGTTTGAATCAGTATTGTTACACTCGAAACATCCCCCTTTTTTAAACAAAAACAAAAAACAAACCCTGTGAGTCTGCCCCCTTTCTTAGTAAACCAGTATAAATGTGTGATGTGCATGTTCTTCTTTCTTTTCGAAGAGGTCAGACGAAAGGGTGTGACCTATTCCTCTGTGACTCACAGGAAACAGGAGTTGGTAAGCCTCTGACCAAAGGCTTGATTCCACCTTTTAAACTGTCCTTTCCATTCGCCCAGTGTTTGTTTTGTTTCTTGTTTGTTTGTTTGTTTAAATTCCCACATTGGGCACAAGAATGGATAGTGAGTTTAAGAACCTTTTGCGGGTGAATTGTCGCATAGAACACAGATGTTTTGACATGCCCCCCGCCCCTAACTCAGTTCAGGGCATGCTTTTGACAGTCGCCACAAGTGGAAACTTGGGGCTCTTGAACATCAGTCATTTGCTCACAGTTTGGGTTTAAAATTCTTCCTGTCCACCGGGTGCTTCGGGGGGTGGGGGGGGCAGGTCTGTAGGGTCAGTTCTCAGTTATCCACTTTGCCTCCTTCTCTGTGAGCGCTCCGTGCCAGGCAGCCTCCCAGGAGGAGGAGGAAAGCCGGTGGATGGCACGCAGGCACGCTGCTTCTTTCTTCTGTTCCCGTGAGAAGCTTAGGTGGGTTGTAGGTTGAAGCTGTTGCGTAGGACTAACTAGTTTGGGGAGTATTTGTAGGTTTGCCATATTTGTTGATCAGTTCCATCTCTTTACCATTATCCTAGATAACTGAGAATCGATTATATGTAGTGCTAAGTACAATCCCACAGCTGGCTGTCACTGACATAGGGAAGGACTGCTTCTATTCTAAGCGCCCTATTTTCAGGGATTTATGAAATTTAGTTGTAACAGGAAAAGCTCACGCACAACGATAATTGGAATAAATTGCTTTGACCATTTTTGGTATTTGAGAGACTAGGTGGGATGTCTAGCAGCTGTATGGATGCCTTTTTATACCCTGTCGGTTAAATGCTGCATCCATTTAAGAAATTAAATGTTCTCTGCAGTTAACCCTTCCTGTGGGCTCAGTCTGTCCTTTTGTTTTGGATTAAACGATTAGAAGAGTGTAGCTACTTCCTATGTGCAGTGGATACACATAAAGAACATACTGTGTGTGCACAGGGTACATGGATGATCCAGCGTTTTACTTACAAAAATAGGTCAACTGTTAAAATTTTAACACCTGAGGCTATCTGCTGGGTTCTTCCCGTTGATCCTGGAGTTGGACTTATCCAAAGTGACTCATGGTTCCGTCGTGTGGCTTTTCCCCTTTACTCCTGCCATTTAAATGAGCTTCAGAAAGGCAACGTCAGATGCAATAACATGTTGGATAATAGAAAGACTGTGAGGACTAGCCCGTTTTTCTCATGTTTACGTTCTCTGGTTTGGACCAAGAACCTCAGCGTGGAGGTACATAAGACAGCGGGGTTTGCCTTCCCCTGGATGTCCCCGAGATCAGCAGAGGGATGCTGGGGTTTCTCCTCCACATCCCGCCATCCTCCCATGTGCAGCAGCGCCTTCTTTTAAATCAAAGGATGCATCCGCGTTGGAACAGAGCCCAGCAGCAAAAAAACAGCTACTTGATCTGAGCTCAGTACAGTCGAGTCTCTCCCCCTTTCAAAGGGAAGAGCGAGGCTTTTCCTGCCTCCATCAGGTAGGTCCTCCTGATCGGGTCACAACATCAGCGATCCATTCCCAGTGTCTCCTTTTTCCAGGAACCTCCAAGTCCCCAGGTCCAGGCCTTATCCTCACTGCTCTTGTGGTTTCGCCCTATCTCTGTTCTCCTCTGCCTGAGTACTTTCCTCAGGAGTTGCTGGGTGGGACCCCAGTTCCTCAGTTCCCCTACTTCCCTTATCATCTGTGCCTCTGCTTTTTCTTCTGGCTTCCGGTGATTCTCCGGGTTGCCCAGTTTCTGAAAACATGTTTTCCTTGCTCCTGCCTTGAGATGTGCAGGAGACTCATTCCGGTGCAGCACGTGGCTCCTTCTCCACCTGGAAATCTCAGAGCGACGGGTCTGTTGTGACCGTCAGTGGCAGGAAGGTCTTCTGGGGCCGTTGAGGAGTGTCCTGTCGGGATGTGGGTCTCTGTAGACTTGGCACCTCCTGTGGTGGGAGGCACCCCCAAGCCTCCAGCCTTCTCTCCGCCGTGTCACTCTTGTCACATCCTCCTTTGTTATGGAGGCTCCTGCATGGTGTTCCTGTCTCACATCTTTGTTAAATGTGTTTTTACATGTCAGACCATCTTTGTTTTACTTTCTAAAGAACGAATTAGAGACTAGTTCAATGTGCCCTGCTCCTCACACGTGGGCTCATCCTCCCGAGCCACAGAGTTTTGATTCTTGCGATGTACGTGCCTTATTTTGTGTTCATCGTGTCGATGCAAGGGACCATTTGGTGTTGCCCAATCAGAAGTCAAGGCTGCATGCGCCCCAGCCAGCGGAGAGCACACGCCTGTAGCGACGGTAGCGGAGTCTGAGCTGTCTTGTAACCTGGTTTCCCGTGTTGTTTTGAACCGATAGGAGGATGTTCTCTTCGGACAAGTTACTGTTGTGTATCCTGCAAACGTGTAAGATAAAGTACAAGTTCATTTTTTTCACCTTTTTTAGATTTTTAAAAAATAAAATGTGTAATCCTTTTTTAAAAGAAAGACATGTAAATACATTTACGTATTGTAGGCATAGCGTCCGGACGTGGCCGGCCCCGGGCCTCCCTGGCATCGGCCCGCCGCCAGAGCGATGCCCCGCGCCCGCCTCCAGCCCAGAGTGCAGCCGCCACAGATGGACTCGACTTTTGCTTTCAGAACCACTTAGTCCTTTTGTAACAAAGAGAAAGAACAATGTTTCTTACGATGTCAATAAAAAAAAACTCTTTGTACTGAACATCTTAGTGTGTTGCCTATTTAATGCATAGATGGATGGAAAGAATGCTTTCCTTGGAAAAATCCAGAGCCTGTGTTTGGAACAGACCCCCACACACAGCAAGCCAGGTGCCCTGGTGCTCGGAGACCCAGATCCCTCATCTCTAAGGCGGAGGAGATGCTGACATTCCTGCTAGTGAGAGTTGAGGGTGTGTGCCTGGACACACCGCTTGTAACCAGGATCGGTTTTCCTTAATGTTATGGTTTGCCAAACTCTGTGCGGAAGGACCTAAATGGGATTCAGAGGCCAACGGCTTAACGTGTCCCTCTTTTATATATTATCCTCTCATTTCAAAGGGTCTGAGGGAGGACACATATCAACAGAAAATCTGACACGGTATAAGGCCACTTTTATGTGGCTTTTAATAACTGGCTTCAGATGAAGGTTAAACCGCTTACCTCATTTGCCTGCTATTTTCCTGTCAATATTCCCCAGATTTCTGTAACGGACTCCAAACGGGCCCCTTCCTCTGTCTGAACAGCAGCAGGTGTCCTTGCAGCCAGCAACCAAGGGCACTGGTGGTATCTCAGGCCACAGTGATGGCCAGGGCCTCATGCACTCAACTGTACAGGCGACCTGCACGCGGCCCAGGGAACTGGTGAGGGACGAAGTCCCTGTCCTCTCCCTGTCATAGGGATGCTTCACGTTGTTTTAATCACAAGGGAGAACTTTCTCCCATAAACCCCAAATTCGTTGCTTTCTTAACTAGATCCCTCACATAACGTGTCCAAATGAATTCAGAAAGAAAGAAAAAAAAAAAAAAGGAATTTGTGCCCAGCCTTAGATATCCATATTCAGCTTAGGAAGATGCATGCCATGCAGCAAGTCAAAATAAATAAGAAATGAGGCTAATAGAAAGGAAAATGGGGAGTGTGGTGCATGACACAGCCTCCTGTACGTCTGTGAGCAGGCACGCAGGTACGAGTCAGCTTTGCTTAGAAGATGCCTCCTGTGAAGGACAGGAAGGAGGCAGAGTCTGAGGCAAAGTGGTGCAGCTGCAATGCAAATGGTATCTCCTAAGGATGTATTTTAGCTCGGCTGATTGGACTCAGTGGTTGAGCAGTGACCCATGAACCAAGAGGTCACTGGTTCGATGTCCAGTCAGGGCACATGCCCCAGTTGCAGACTCTATCCCCAGTAGGGGGCGTGCAGGAAGCCGCTGATAGATGATGTTTTCCTCTCATCGATGTTTCAGTCTCTATACCTCTCCCTTCCTTTCTAAAAGCAATAAAGACACATTATCCTATCTAATAAAACAGTAATATGCAAATTGACCGTACCTTCGCTATGCCCACAGCCAATCAGAGCGAACAAGATGGTGGTTAATTTGCATATGCTGAGGGAGGGAGGAGTGAAGAAAGCAGAAAGCATGGCGGCTGCGCGGGTGAGTGGCGGCACAGCTGTGGAGCACGCGGCCATGGTTGCCTCTGAGGTGGTGGTGAGCAGTGTGAGCAGCGACGACGCGGCCACAGTGGTGGCAGCAGTGGTGGTGGGCGGGGCGCACAGTGGAGGCGGCAGGCGGGGCGTGGCGGGTGGTGTGCGAGGCTGCGGTGGCCTTGGAGGCAGTGGTGGCTGCGGGCGGGGCGTGGCGAGGCGGGTGGCGCGTGGTGGGGCAGGTGGGCAGGTGGGGTGTGCAGCAGAAGCAGCACGAGGGGCCGAGGAGGCGGCGGCAGCGTGCGCGGCAGGTCAGGGTGATCAGAGGCGGCGGCAGCGAAAGGCCACAGAGGCAGCTGCGTCAGCAGGGGCAGAGGGTCGGGAGTTAGGGGCGAGGCGGGCTGGGTTGGGTGGGTGGGACAGGCGGGAGGCGCCCCACCTGTTCGGCCCGCCCCGCCCCGCCCGCCTCAGCGGGAGAGGTGGGGGGGCAGGAGGGAAGCCTGCCAGAAGTCTTGCAGGAAATATTCCTGCAACGGGTCCCTAGTTAAAAAATAAAGATGTATTTTAAGTAATTTTTGGAATTCAGAGGTACTATTATCTACTGCCCAAAAGAGAATATAATAGAAAAATAGAGGGGGAAAAGTTTTTTTTTAGAGGGAAAAATTTAACCCACTGCTAATGTCATACTTATCCCTTTTTCTGCCAGGGTCTTCTCTCTATTTCCATGGTAGTGTTTCCCCTTTGGTTTTACTTTATATTGTATTGACTATTCCAAATACAATCAAGGCTTGACCCCATTGATTATCTAATAGGAAAGAGGAGAGGACAGGAGGCAGCTGATATTAAGGAAAATGGAGCAAGCATTGGAACTAACTGGATTGTGGGACAGATCACCTGTCCGGGGACAAGAGAGAGGGAGGTAAGCATGAGAGCAGGTTTAGCCAGATGTGTGGTTTGGGTACAGGAGGTCAGAAGCTGAGGGGATCCAAAGGTGACACCGGCCTCTGATGATGCAGTGGGGTCTGGCCTGTGTCAGAGAGGCCAGTGAACAGAATGAGAGAAGAGTGAGGAAAGGAGTGGGTGATAGGATGGAACAGCATGGAGCAGAGAGTAAATACTCATTGCTATTTCACTAGGGTATCCAGATTGGACTTACTGGGCATAAGACTCAGGTAGAAGGTTATTTTTATTTTTTCTGGGAAAATAGCTTTGAAAGATGCCTTTGGCAGTGGTTGTGGGTGACACGTGGAGAGAAGGGGGAGTGCGGGGTTGCCCTTGGAGCAGCACAAGCTGCCTTGCCCCTGGGGAGCAGGAGAGTGAGCCAGCAAGGGCCCCGGCGGGCTCTGCCCCAGCTTCTTCCCGGCCCCTGGAGGCAGGCTCCCGCCAGTCAGCAAAGCCCCAAGGTAGTGGGGTGCTGGGGCAGACCAGGTCCCATCGTCCGGGCTTTCTGTCTCTAGCTCTTCGCCAAGTAGGCAAGAAACTTCATTGGATTTCCCAGTGAGTAGTGCTTCGGGGTTATTTTGCTTTATGTTACATGACTGTTTATTTAATAAAGTAACAGGGCCCTAGCCGGTTTAGCATAGTGGGTAGAGCGTGGGCCTGCGGACTGAAGGGTCCCAGGTTCGATTCCGGTCAAGGGCACGTAACTCAGTTGCAGGCTCGATCCCTGGCCCTGGTCGGGGCGCATGTAAGAGACACCCAGTCGATGTGTCTCTCTCATCATTGATGTTTCTGTCTCTCTCTCTCTCCCTCCCCCTTCCTCTCTGAAATCAATACAAATACATATATTTTTTTAAAGTAGCCGGTTAATGCCTCAGTCTTACCTCTGCAGGCTCTGGTCATACCTCCCTCCTGTCCCAGGTTCTCTTCTGTGGGTGCCTTCCCAGCCTGGCTGAGCGAGCGCTGACAGGTGGCCTGGCAGGTCTGTGACCAAGCGGCAAGGAGCACCAGCAGCACTGGCTGGGGCCCTCCCGGGGAGGGAGGAGGCCGTGGGCTGGCTGAGCTTTGCCAAGCAGGGCAAGACGCTGCCTGGGTTGGCTGTACGTTTTCCCCTGCTCTGCAGCGTCTCACAGGCTTCTTGCTGAAGCTCCATCTACAGAAACACTCCCAGTGACTCCAATTAGAGAAGCCGCCCCAGGACCTGCCCTTGTCTAGTCCTGGAGTGTGTGCGAGCGGGACATCGCAGCAGGCACCCCTCTCCTGGCTCTCTGTGCCTGAACGTGGGGATAACTCCCCCCAGTGTGTGTCTGGGACTGTTTGTGACCCCGTGTGTCCCTCCTGTGTGTGCTGAAGCCCTGAGTACCAGCTGGAGAGCTTAGGAGGTAGAGGTTTGCCTTCTCTGAGGCCAGGGCGAGAGGAGGCGGGACGAGAACCAAGCACGTGTGCTCCTTGGCTGGGCTGCTCTGAGAACCTCAGCCCCTGCGAAAAGGCCCGGAGAGGGACAGGGAAGGCTGCTCCTGCGAGCAGCCCGGTGGGCTGTGAAGCCGGCGGCCCCAGGTCGGTGTTCTTCCCCTGCAGCTGTGAAGGGCCCTGATGATCCCCGCTCAGAAGTCTGGCTGCAGCTCCTGTGAGCTGGCAGATGCAGGCCTCCAGCCCTGGGGCTGCCAGGGCCAAGTGCGCGGAGGTGAGATTCACGGCATTCCCAGCGGGAGAGGGAGGCAGCCAGCTGGCAGGGGATTACTGAACAGTCAAGCCAAGGAATGTTGTTGCTGTTTGGAAGGAGACAAGCAGCTCGCTACCTCCCTTCTCCTCCTCCGCCTCCGCCCAGGCGTGGAGACGGAGGTGCGCCGGGCTCCTAGGCGGAGCAGAAGGCACAGAGCTGCTTCACTCCCCGCCAGGATGAGGGGCTGTGTCTCCAGGGCGTCGACTGCATTTTCATTTGAGGATGGCTTTGACACCCCCAGATGTTTTACCCAAAACACACCTCCAGGCAGTTCCCAGAGGTACTTTTTAAATACACAGCAAACTTGGTAGGCAAGAAAAATAAAATTGGCTAACAAACAAAACGGCCCAGTGGCTATGCCACACGCGGGGGATGTCTACAGTGTCCTGCATCCGGGGTTTCTTCCCGGGCACCTGGGGTAACAGGCGCTCCCGGGTGACTGACTAGCAGTTACAGATTCATGGCACAGCCACTCTTTTTTCTATGTTTTTAAAAGTTGTTTAGTTACAGCGGATATACAATATTATATTAGATTCAGGTGAACAACATAGTGACTAGACATTTCTATAACTTACAAAGTGATCACCCCGATAAGTCTGGGACCCCTCAGACACCATGTACAGTTATTACAATGTTATTGACGCTATTCCCTATGCTGTGCTTTACCTCCCCGTGACCATGTTTATAACTGGCCGTTTCCACTTTGTAATCCTTTTCACCCAATCCCCAACCCCCTTCCCATCTGGCAAGCATCACTTCATTCTCTCTATATAAGACTTCTTTTCTGTTTTGTTGGCTCATTTACTTTGTTTTTAAGATTCCACACATAAGTGATATATCATATGGTATTGGCCTTTCTCGGTCTGACTTATTTTACTCAGTATCATACTCTCTAGGTCCATTCATGTTGTCACAAATGGCAAGATTTCATTATTTTTTATGGATGAATCATATCCTGGTAAATATATATATACTGAGTGGCCAGATTATTATGATCTCTGAACGCATAATAATCTAGCCTATATATATGTATATATGACAGGGTCTCTCTTTTCCGTGTCCAGCACGGAAAGAGAGATGATCCGGTTCTTCAAGTAGAGGGGCTGGGGATTGAGGAAATATGAAAGAAAGAGAGAGACACAAAATAGAAGGAAAAGGCTGGGAACCGGGTGGACCGCTGTCCTCTTCTGAGGGAGAGACATGACCCAGAGCCGATACAGCACGTTTATTTTATACCCCCAAACACCAGGAAGTTTCACCAAAAGTCAAGACAAAGGAGATTATTTGCATTTTGGAGTAGGCTGGAGCATTCCTGGTGCTTGACTGGATTTACATATCAAAGCACACTACCCGACCCAACACCTGAGCAAAGGTAAGAGTCAATGCTGAGAACACATCTGCCTTTTTGGCAAAGCGTGTTCCCAGGGTGTGGCTTTGCCAACGCCACTGGGTTCAGCTGACAATAATTAAAGAATGCCCATGTGCCTCCCCAGGCGAGCGCCTGGGAAGGCACATGGGCATTCTTTAATTATATATATATATATATATATATATATATATATATATATATATATATAATTCATGCACCAGGCCATATAAATACCTGGTGCATGAATTCGTGCATGGGTGGGGTCCGGCCAGCCTGGCTAGGGGGAGGGGACATGGGCAGTTGGCCAGCTTGCCTGCTGGTCGAACTCCTGGTCGAGGGGACAATTTACATATTAGCCTTTTATTATATAGGATATACACTGAGTGGCCAGATTATTATGCGTTCAGAGATCATAATAATCTGGCCACTCAGTGTGTGTGTATGTCTATATATATATATACATATACATATATATATATATATATATATATATCCTACCTAATAAAATAGTAATATGCAAATTGACCGCACCTTCGCTGTGCCCAAGCCACGCCCACCAGCCACGCCCACTGACCAATCAGGGCGAGTATGCAAATTACCCAACAAAGATGGCGGTTAATTTGCATACGCTGAGGGAGGGAGGAGTGAAGACTGAAGACAACTTAGAAGGAAGAGGGAGGAAAAGTGGAAAGCAAGATGGCTGCCAGAGGGAAAGCCCGGGCGGGGCGGGGCGGAGCGGGGAGGGGCAGGGCGGAGCGGGGCAGGGCAGGGCGGGGCGGGCGGCAGTGGCTCTCGGGTGCAGGCGCGGAGGCAGCAATGGTGGCGGCAGCGGCAGCACACATGGCCGCAGCAGCCACTTGCAGGATTCTTCTTGCAAATGGGCCACTAGTATATATATAATCTTCTTTATTCATTCATGTATTGATGGACACTTAGGTTGCTATTATAAATAATTGCACAGCCATTCTCAAGAAACTTGCTGCTCCCTGTACAAACCCCACCCGCTCCCCCAGCACCTCCCACGTGACCTACATCCTTTCAAAGATGAAGTCATGAAGCATCATGATCAAAATATTTCCCCCGCAGTTCAGGCAAAGAACAAAGTCCAGCGATCCCATCCGAACCCCCTCCCCCTTGAGTGGAGATAAATGTGTCACTGAAGTGGAGGTAACAGCTGACCCTTTCTCACCCGCCTCTGCTCCATCCTCCATCCGCGGGGCAGTGACAAGCACACTCCCCCTGGTCTCCAAGGCATGTGGGGAAAGAACAGAACGTTCCATTGACCGAAGACAGGAGGCCGGGGAACAGCCTTTCCTTGGGTTGCCTTGACCCGGAGTGTCTTCACTTGCTGTGCAGTTTGAGACGATTTAGTATCACTTCCCACTGTTCCAGCTGAACACCCAGCAGCTTCCAACGTGGCCGCGGCCCAGCTTGTTTGAAACGCTTCCCGAGACCATCCTAAATCAAGTGGACTTATCGTTCGGCCAAAAGGAAGGGTTTTGAAAATAAGCTGCTTTAATCCATCTTTGCCGGCCATGCACACCAGGATCCCAGCTTCATGAGGACACAGGGTTTCCCCTTCAGAGTAGGGTGCCCAAAGGGTAAAGGAGAGGGGTGCCTGACACCATCCCCAGCTGCTATCCTGCCATTCAGTTTTGGCATTCACCCAGCCGACGGTGGTGCTAGCAGACTCCGAGTTAAGAGCTCAGTCTTCCATGAGACCGCCCCCACTTCAGAAGCCAACCTCAAGTTCAACTTCTGACTGACCTGCTACAAATTCAGGGGTTCCCTCAGGTTGATAATTCTCTAAAAGGACTCACAGAACTCCTCAAAGTGCTATATGTGTGTGCACAGTTTTTTTGTTTTAAATATATTTTTATTGATTTCAGAGAGGAAGGAAGAGGGAGAGAGAGATAGAAACAGCAATGATGAGAGAGAATCATTGGTTGGCTGCCTCCTGCACACCCCCCTACTGGGGATGGAGTCCAAAACCCAAGCATGTGCCCTTGACTGGAATCGAACCTGGGACCCTTCAGTCCGCAGGCCGACACTCCATGCACTGAGCCAAACCAGCCAGGGCTCACAGTGTTATGATAAAGGATGCAACTCAGGAACACCCATGTGGAGGATGCGGAGGGCGAGCTCTGGAGGGTCCTGCCCCTAGAGCTTCTGTGCACCCCCACCCCTTGTGGAATCCTGTCACCTGCCAGACACATCAATGTGTTCCCCAGCCAGGCGGCTCCACTGAGTCTCAGTGCCAGAGGTCTCACTGGCCTTTCCTATGTGGGCAACATCGCAAAATCACTGTCCAGGTGACTGAATGAAAACTTCAGCCCCCTCCCTTCCCAGAAGCCAGACTGGCTCAGCCTCAACCCTCTAGTCGTATGGTGGCTTCCCCTGGTGACCAGCCCCCATTCTGGAGCCACCTAGGACCACCGGGAGTCACCTCAAGAACATAAACTCAGGTGTGATCCAAAGGGCTCATGCATCACAAAGACACCCCTATCCCGGGAGTTTCCAAGGGTTGTTAAACGTCCCTCTAATGTTTATTATATTACACGGGCTTCTCCTTGGAAACGTCCAGACTGAGAACAGAGAGTGGATGGGAGCGAGAAGTGGCTGGAGCTACAGGTCCCGGCGTACGGAGAAGAGCTGGCCCCACTGGATCGGGCCGGGCCAGCACCTCCTCCGCTCCCGTGTGCAGCTCCCGGGGGCCTCTGGCCTCAGAGTGCTCATCCGCAGAAGTGGCTTCAGTAGTGTCTACCCGGAGCTGTCATGAGGAGGGTTTGGGACGGTGGCTATAAGATGCCTGGCACCAGCAGCACCCAGCCAGTACTCACCGAGCATTTACTTCTCCTGCGAGTTTTTCTCCCTCCCCCAGGCGTGGTTCCACATGGCGGGAGAGCAGGGCGAAGCCCCGGTGTGCGGGAAGAGGGGCTGAGCCAGAGCTCCTTACACAGGAGGCATCTAGGCCGGCCCGCCCGCCGTGCGGCCCTTCAGCTCTGCCTCACACAGCTCACCGACTGTGCACCTGGGTCCCATTCTAGAGGCGAGAATAGAACACGACCAAGATGTCTTCATTCGGGGTCAAAAAGTCCAACAGAGCAAAAACTGCCGCTGCTTCCTGAGAAAGATTCATGCTAGAATTTAGAATTCTAACCCCCAAAGAGTAAATGAGTTTTTTAAAAAGACATTTTACATTATCATGTACACACACACACACACACACACACACACACACACACATTTGCACAACCCAAGTCCATCCTGCAGGCACAGCATGTCAGCAGCAGCCAAACCTCCTGGTACTGTGGTGAGAACTGAGCTCAGAGACCCCCTGAGCAGCCTCCCAGAGCCCTCTCCCTATGCCCATTCCTCCTCAGCTATTTTATCGGCATGGTTTTAAAAGTGGATGATCACTTCTTAGCAATTATTTTATCACAAATTTTGTCCTTTGGGTGTTCCAACTATTTAGTGTTTAAGATAAACGATCATCTATTGAATTTAAGAACATGGTCCACGGGTGAGTCTCGTGGTTAGAAATACACTGTATTTCTGTGCACAAACCCTCTTTAAAAATATACATATTTTTATTGATTTCAGAGAGGAAGGGAGAGGGAGAGAGAGACAGAAACATCAATGATGAGAGAGAATCACGGATCGGCTGCCTTCTGCACATACACACACACACTGGGAATCAAGCCCGTAACCCAGGCATGTGCCCTGACCAGGAATCAAACCTGTGACCTCCTGGTTCATAGGTCAATGCTCAATCACTGAGCCATGCCAGCCAGGCTGCAAATACACTCTTAATATTTTGATGTGCGTATTTATTCTCAGTCTTTTTTGGTAATGCAGTTTATTCAAATAAAATTTATTTTCTTATAAAATGAGTACATATTTCTTGTACAGAAAAACATCAGAAGAAAGTAGAAATTATCTGTCATTCAATCGCCCAGAAATAATTGCTGTTAATATTTTGTGTTCTAGCCTAGACAATGTGCCTCAGTGGTTAAACATCGACCTAAGAACCAGAAGGTCACAGTTCGATTCACAGTCAGGGCACATGCCCGGGATGTAGGCTCAATCTCTAGTGTGGGGCATGCGGGAGGCAGTCAATCAGTGATTCTCTCTCATCACTGATGTTTCTATCTCTCTCTCTCTCTCCTTTCCTTTCTGAAATCAATAAAAATATATTTTAAAAAATATTTTGTGTTCTAGTTCTGGATCTTTCTTTTACACATATCATTTAATGATGGCTATTTTTCCATGTTATTAAGAATCCTTTAACAGCCGAAACCGGTTTGGCTCAGTGGATAGAGCGTCGGCCTGCGGACTCAAGGGTCCCAGGCTCGATTCCAGGTCAAGGGCATGTACCTTGATTGCGGGCACATCCCCAGTAAGTAGGGGGTGTGCCAGGGGCAGCTGGTCGATGTTTCTCTCTCATCGATGTTTCTAACTCTCTATCCTTCTCCCTTCCTCTCTGTAAAAAATCAATAATATATATATAAAAGAATCCTTTAACAACATGTGGGTGTGGGCAAGAGCATGAAAGACCAGTGACGGGGCAAGGAGATGGGACTCCCGCTCACCTTCCTACCTCAGCTCAGGCTGCCAGGTTCTTCCTGTACGATCGTAACGATTTTCACACACAGCACGAAGTGCAGAAAAGACAGGTGGAGGCCACTAAACGTATGGTGGCCACAGGTAAAATGGGCAATCATGGAAACGTGTGATGAGTGAAACACACTCATTCAAGGCGTCAAACGGACATAGGCTCTGGGGCTGAGACCAGGCCAGCTCATCCCTGCGCTCCCCCGGGACCGAGCAGGGCGGTTCTGAGGATGAATGAAGGTGCATCGTAGGCTGGTGAGGCTGGGATGGGTAACTGTGTCTGCACTGATCCGAGAGCACACAGGAGCTCGGGAATGCCCGCTGATATTCCTGCAACTTGCCTCTTCCCCCGCATTGCTCAGGACCTCAGCTCAAGCTAGCAGGCCTGGAGGCTGAGTGCAAACCAGGTGAAAGGGAGCGGCTCTGCAGGGTGAGCTGGGGAGCACCAGCAGGAAGGGCTGGGGGTGCACCTGGCCAAGGTGGACACAGCCATGTGCAGGTCTCACCACGCTGCCTGCTCTGCTGTCACTGTCACAGCCGCCCACACTGGCTCCCATGGCCACTCGTGGGGAGCGTAGGAGGATGCCCCCTCTGCAGTGGTGGAGTGTCCACGCCTCATCCGTGCGGCTCAGCGGTCACTTTGTGAGGTTCCAGAAGTTATCTGCCCCGATGACAGTGCTTCCTGGTTGCCTGTTTGTTTGCTGGTTCTAGCAGGTCTGCACCCCTGGGCTTGGCAGTGGTAGAGGGAAGGCGTGTAAGGACCAGCGGACGGAGCGCCTGGGGAAGAGCAGGCTGCTGGAGGGCAGCGTGGCCACAGGCAGGCGTGGCCACCGTCTCCCTCTCTGAGTTCAGAGGCAGGGAGTGTGCTCACCTACACGGAGGCGGTAATTTATGGCCCCCGCCTGCTCGCTTTAACGGTGGAAACTTGGGTGCGTCAGCATCACTGTGCCTCAGTGTCCCCATCTGTAAAACCAGCGGACACGGGACCGAGTTTATTGTGGCAGTGCGGATGGGGTGAGCTAACCTTGGTGCGATGCTGGTGGTACCAGGCAGACGGTGGGCATTATTCCCAATGTTTCTGACATCAGGGAAGGGTTCCAAGGACACGAGTGAGATGCCGAGACCAGACAGGTCGCCTTTCCGATGAGGAGGGGGCAGAGGAATGCACAGGCAATAGCCCGAGAAAGGAACATAGATCCTGGGTGGGTTCCGGGGAGGGGATGGGAGAAGCAAAGAGACAAGTTTGGCTAGAGAAGGGGTTATAGGGCAAAGACTGGTAGGAGTGAAAACTCAGGCTGAGAGGGACCAGGCCTCAAACACCGGTGCACACATTTTGGCTTGGTCCCAAGGACCAGCACCTGAGAAGAGACAGAAGTAAGTGGGAAGTGTGTGCTTTCCGAGGGCATTTCAGGAGAGAAAGGAGGCCGGACCGGGTCAACAATGCTGTCTGGACGTCATAACTCTGTGACCCAGGAAGCCCCATATACCATGAGAACAGGCCTGGCCTTAGGGAATTTAGGGCCCGAAGGTAGGGTCTGGTGCACAATGTTGGCAAGAGAAAAATCCCTGACCCTTGACTGCTCTCTCTAGTTCCCTACGCCTGTGAGAGAACGGTGCGGTGTATTTCCAGAAGGCGGAGCTATCAGATCCATCTCCTAAGACGTGACTGCCACTTCCCTCCCTCCCCACACATTCCCCTCACCACAGGCCTGGAGGGAACCAGGCGCTACCGCTGGCCTGGATGTCATTGAACGGCGGCTTCTCAGAGGGCGCAGCTCCTTCATCCCGTGCTGCTACTGCCACCCCGTGGTCGAGGCGGGAATAGCATGCCTGCCCGCCTCTGCCCTCTGGGCAGGTGGGGAAAGATTCTGTGGAAACGCGAGAAACGTTTCCCTTTTAGACAGCGCAGTGCAGAGGTTGGGAACTAGGGGGGGAAAGTAGTATCTTTGGAAGTGAGAGTCTTCATTCAAACATTTTTGGTGGTCTAAAGTCTAGAATCAATACGAAACTTAAAGAAACATCTCCGCTGCTGCAGCTGTGGCTTCCTTTGGTCTGAACCAAAGACACGCTCATTGCTTGTGTCACTAAATACAAACAAGAGGGGTTCCCTGGGCTGCCAGGGCTGGAGAGGTGGGGGTGGTGCCCACACTCACTGCTGAGCACCCCTGCCCGTACAGCCCCCCCAGCACCAGGGCAGCGCTCTCTCGGCTGGGTCTTGGAGGGATCCGCTCCAGCGTTTCCTAGACTGCCCGCGTTATATTCACAATGTCCTTTTTTCTCTGTAAAGCTGCGGCTCCCTTTGTTGTGGAAGGCACAATCAGAGCGGGGCACCCGTCCGCCCCTCCGTGCACAGGGCCGTGAGCAGTCGTGGGGGACGCCTGGAAGCCACACCCTTGTGTGTGAGTCGGTGCCCAGGGGGGCTCCGCACAGGTCACAGTCGGTGAACCCCCGTTTCCTCGTCTGTAGAACGGGGATGATCTCTACTGAGCAGAGGGTCCCGAGGATAAAGTGAGGTGAGTCTGCTTTTGATTCCGTCCACCTCGACCTCTGAGCGAGGTCCTCTCCCCGCTCTCTCCACGGACTGCTGAAGCTGCTGGGGCCGCGATCCTTCTCCTCGTGCCAGGTCATCTTTCCCAGCACGGACACCGGCGAAGGCTGTGCCCCCAGAAGCTGCAACTCTGCCCTCCGCGAACACAGGGCGGGGGCAGCTCAGAGTGGTGACCACTGTGCCCCAGAAGCCCGGAGATGAGAAAACGAGGGGATCCGAAGAGCGGAGGGCTGGAGAGATTAAGGCCCATGTCTTTGGCTCCCTGCCTGGTCACGACAGAGTTAGGACGGATGCTCAGCATCTGGGGTGAAGGTGGAGAGGTGCGGGGGGAGGGCAGAGCCCACAGAGCTGCCAGGCCATGGGGTGGGCTCCCCACGGGCAGCAGGTCAGGCCAGGGGCGTAAGGACTCCGAGGGAGCAGGGCTCCCTGACCGGAGCCCAGCCTTCCCGACCGGAGAGCCGCACCTGCGGGTGCGAGGGAGGCGCAGCGGGAGGCGCCGGGAGGGGAGCTGGGAGCGAGCGCCAGGGCTCGGCCTCTGGGCGAGAGCGAGGCTCCCAGGCCCGGGGCGTGGGGAGGGGCGCCCGGTGGGGCCGCTGCGGGGCAGGCACCTCCCGGTGCAAATGTGCACGGGGCCGGGGAACCGGACTCCGGCGGGAAGGCACCTCCCACTCGGGCTCATCTCTGCCGACCTTGGTCCCTGTCTCAAAACACGAATGGTGTGCTCGTGGGTGAAAGGAAGGAGGGAGACAGCAAAGCAGTGTGACGGCGTCCCAGTGCTAGAGAGACGGCAAGCGGCACCTCCTTCCCATGGGTGGTTAGCAAGCCGCGATTCTCTGATTCTGGAACCCTCTGCGCCAGGTCCCCGCCGGGAAGGGAACATCTTCCCGCCGCCGAGAATGGCTCAGCCTGCAGCGGGGGCGGGCGTTTCTGACACCACGTTCAGTTTCATCAGGGACGTCCGGTGGAGAGCGGGCCAAGGCCGGGGCTGGGAACCTGCGTGGTGGGGAAAAGCTGCTCTGAGGCGCCGGAGGAAGCCGACCGGGAAGCGGCTGGCACGCACTGCCCCCTGGTGTCCTCGGCGTTAATTGCACGCCGGCTGCCTCCACAGGCTGGGAAGGGCCGCAGGACAGCTCTGCTGTGGCTCCTCTGACCTTACAAACCTCCTTCCAGGGGGTGCTGGGATCTCACAGGTGTCCTTTCCAGCAGTCAACAACGACGACCAGTTTCCGTGTTTGCCAACCTCTTTTCACACTGGGGGCCATACAGTCCCCCAGAGGAAATGACCACAGGGAAGGCACTGAAGTGGGGCCTCCTCCCTGCACACCCCCTTCCACTGCAGCCCGCCTGGGGGTTGGTTTTGTCCTTACAGAGAGATCCAGAATCAAGCCACACAGCCACCTAGAAACCGTGTGACCCACAGGGTGAACAAGTCACGTAGTCTTGCTATACCTTTTTAAAATTTATTTAATATTTTTATTGAATTCAGAGAAGGGAGAGAGAGAGAAAGAGAGAGAAACAGATCCAGAGACAGAGAAGCATCGATCAGTTGCTCCAACCTAAGAGGAAAGGTAGGGGAGGGTGGGGGTCAGGGGGAGAGATCAACCAAAGGACTTGTATGCATGCATATAAGCCTAACCAATGGACACAGACACCAGGGGGGTGAGGGCATGACCGGGGGTGGGGGGGAGCAATGGGGGGATAAGGACACGTATTTAATACCTTAATCAATAAAAAAATTTATATTGAATTCAGTGAAGAAGGGAGAGGGAGAGAGAGATAGAAACATCAGTGATGAAAGAGAATCATTGATTGGCTGCCTCCTGAAGCCCCCTACTGGGGATCGAGCCCACAACCAGGGCATGTCCCTTTGACTGGTTTTGACCCTGGAACCCCTCAGTCCGCAGGCAAACGCTCTATTCACTGAGCCAAACCAGCTAGGACCTTGCTACCCCTTACTTATCCAGTCAGCTGAGCTCTGCACTCCACCTTCCACTGTGCTGGGACGTCAGAGTTGAAAAAGAAATGGATTCCAATTTTCAGGAGCGTATAGAGGGTGGAGCATTTCGACGGCAGGGTGGCAAGTTTAATACTGCACCCGAAGCTTCAGGGCAGGTCGGTTTGGGGGACACTTTATGGGAGGACTGCAAACAGTGACACCTGTCTCATGAGGGTGGTGCGAAGGTTAAATCGGATAGCATGGGTGGGCAATCAGTGTGGTGTCTGGCACACAAGTAGCAATAAATGATGGTCATCGGGATTCCCAAGGGACCTTATCAAGTGGGGGCAGCAGCAGGTGTGGGGGCAGGGTGGAGGTGGGGTGGGTTGTTTAGACCAGCACCATGCATGACTATAGACTGTGAACCCCAAATGCAAGCGGCAAATGTAGTTCTAAATGTTCTAGTGATCTCACAAAAAAAGTTTCACTTGAGTGCAATTAACTTTATAATAAACTCAATATATCCAAAATATTGTCAATTCAACATATAAGAAAAGATTATTAACGAGCTCTTTCACATGTTTTTGTTCACAGCAAGTCTTCACGATCCCGCGTCTGTGCTACACTCCGCAGCACGTCTCCTCAGGAGCCACCGCATTTCAAGCACCCGATCGTCCCTGCGGCTGTGGCTTCCGTGTCGGACAGTGTAGCTCAGTGTAGCGTTGCTGGGCCTGAGGGGCACTTTGGGCCAGGAGAGGACAAGACGCTGAATTGGCTCCTGACCCTGTGGCTGAGCCGGAGCTGCTGCTGCCTGTTTGGCTCTGGGAGACACGTCATCAGCCACAGGGTGGCTGGGAGGCCATCTGCATCGGAATCACCTGGGCAGCTGCTGAAGCAGAAAACCTGGCTCCTGGCCCCATCCCATCTGAATTGCCTGAGACCAGGAACCTGCACTTTCAAGTGATTTGGGGGTTCAGCCTCTCCTCTCCTTCCCAATGCAGAGAATTGTGCCCTCAGAAAGACTAGTGATGGGATGCAGGCTGCCCTCAGGAGGGGGCATGACCTTGGGAGAGGTAGTTTTCTCTGGCGGTGGGCAGTTGGAGAACAGCGCTTCTCTGAGAGCCATTACTCCCCCACCTCCAATCCCTAAAACTCCCAGCAGCCGGGGAGTGGGTACCTGCCGCTACAAACGGGATCTTGGCAGCACATGGCGTCTCCTATTGTCTTTCCCTCGTGCTGTTCAGATTCATCCACTTCATCCAGTGCGCCCATCCCCATGGAGAAACATGCTCCAGGACTGTGGTCTCCTTTCCTAAGGAAAGTTAAATGAGGAAGAAATAGCGCTACAACACACCATAGCAGTATTCAGGTTGCCAGACGTACCCATCATCTCCTTCCTGTAACACCTGTTCTTCTTGATTCTCTTCCTCGGCTAGCACCTCTGCTGGTTTTGTAGCTCTCTGGTGTGCACGCAGCTCAGGCCCCTGTCTTAAAGAGGTTTGAGCCCCTAGTACCATGACATTCTCAATCCATGCCTTCTACACTTGTCAGTTTTTGCCAGACGTGGGCTGGAGAGGACCAAGAGACAACTTACCAAATCTCTTTCTTGCACCCATTGTATAACGCAGCCATATCTCCTCTTAAAGATTATGGTCAAGGTTCCAAAATGGCAGTGAATTGAGTGGAAACGTGACATAAGCCAGTCAGAGAAAGACAAGTATCACATGATCTCACTCATATGTGGAATCTAAAGAACAAAGTAAACCGATGAACAAAATAGGTCCAGAGACATAGAAGCATGGTACAGACTGTGGAATCTCAGAGGGAAGGCTGGGGTGGGTGGGTGGAGTGGGAAGAGATTAACCAAACAACTTATATGCATATATGCATAACCTATGGACACAGACAATAGTGTGGTGAAGGCCTAGGGTGGGGGCAGGTGGGGATTAGAAGGGGTCAATGGGGAAAAGAGGGGGACATCTGTAATATTTTCAATAATAAAGATTAAAAAAAGATTATGGTCAGTTATACCTACAGGTCTGGTGATTCCTTCCTCCAATACTGTACTCACGTGCTCATGCAATTTATCTGTGCTGACCATCCCTCTTGGTGCTGATGCTGTACATGCCACGTCTAACTTAAAATGGATTGTTGATGAGCCCACCTGACCATAGAGCCTGATAGAGCTAACGGAACCCAGCTCAGGATGGACAGTTCTGGCTGCATGGTGGTTACTGGATGTGCTATGGTCCAGCACTCTAAGAAATGTGAGCAACTTTTGGAGTCATGAGCTGCTTTTCACCTAGGTTATAATTCTATACTTCAGAAGGCCTTGTTTCAGAACTTTAGGATGTACATTGTGATTTCCCTGTCAGTGGTTGCCAGAAACCCTATACTATGTCTTTCCCACCACAGGTACCACTACAGCCACAGGGTCGTTGGTGTCAGACAGCCCACATGGAAAGACTGCTTGCACTGCAACCTGAGCCTGTTATAGACTTAGCTGCTCTTGGCCCCACTCAAAGAACAATGTTATACTCCACAGAATTGTTACATACGTGAGCCACAGATGCCTCGGTATGTGAGTCTCTAGGTTGTTTACTCCTCACAGCAACCTGAGACCAATTAGCTCAAAAGCCCACTGATGTCAAAGTCAAATTTTTACATATACAACTGTATTACACATAGCTCAGATAATTTTAGCCACGCAGAGTCTGCCTGCTTTGTGCACCCTGCCAAACTACATTCAATATCTGATAGCATAGGTAAGCCTGGAGGTATTAAAAACCCCGAGCCCTGCTCTCCTTTGGTGCTCCCTGACCCAGATGAGAGACATCAGCTAGACCCGCAAGTCCCTTCTCCCCCTGCAATTCCCTGGCCATTCTCCCTCCTGCCCATGCAACAAAGTTGGATGGTAGATTTTCTGATCTTTTGTAGTACAGCTATTGTAGTATGCACTTCTGTGGGCATTTTGATCCCTTTCTCCACCCTTTGACCCAGAAAGTTCTGGCATCTCTACTCTAGTTAGTGTGCCCAAGATTCCAAGCACTGACCTCTTAGCATGTTAGCATGATCTGCCAAGGGCCTTGCCACAATATTAAATTTTGTATCATAGGAGAGGGCTCTCAGATAGACAAACTCCTTCATTCCCTTGATCAAGCAACCTCAGAATCCAGACCCATACATCCTTTCTGGCTCCTGCTAGGACATGTTGATTAGATTCTGCAGTCCTTCGGGGCTGTTCCAGCTGTCTGTTGCTTTCATTATCGCTCCATAGTTCTGGGAATTGACTGGGCTTAGCTAAGAAGTTCTTGCTCTGGGTTGCTCATGTGGTTAGAGTCACACAATGGCCGGGCTGGAGTCATCAGGCCATTCTATTATTTCACTTGCAGGAAATAACCAGACTAGGAAAAGAAAGAAGCAGAAAATGGACTAGGGGCTGCTTAGAACTAGGGAAAGAGCAGATTGGAGGTGATAGTTAAGGAATACAGGGTTTCTTTTTGAGGTGATAAAATTTTTTAAAATTGATGTGATGGTTGTACCACTCTGAATATACTAAAATGACCGAATTCTGTACTTTAAATAGCTGAATTGTATGGCATGTGAATTATATCTCAACTAGAGGCCCAGTGCACGAATTCGTACACAGATAGTGTCCCTAGGCCAGGCCAATGATCGGGGCCTATCGGGGCCAGCTAGCCAGGGGGAGAGGCCACAGGAGGTTGGCTGTGGGAGTGCACTGACCATCAAGGGGCAGCTCCTGCATTGAGCATCTGCCCCCTGGTGGTCAGTGCACATCATAGTGACCTGCCATAATGGTTGCTTAGGCATCCTACCTAATAAAAGGGTAATATGCAAATAACCATCACTCCGCTACGCCCACGATTGGGCCGGCGGGAGGCTGAGGGGCGGGACTCGGGGTGGCCTATCCGGCCGTTGAGAAGATCAAGATGGCGGCGCCCAGTCCTCTTAGCCCCAGCAGAGTCCGCCCAGTAGCAGCAGTCCAGGGTGTCCAGCTGGGAGGGACCAGCTCCCAGCATGAGCCGCGGGATCACTGGCAAGTGGTGGTGGTTTGGGGGCGGGGGTCTCAGCCGCCCCCAAGCCGCAGGATCCCCTGGCAAGCTGGGGTGGCTGGGGGGTGGGGGTCTCAGCCGCCCCCAAGCCACAGGATCCCCTGGAAAACCGGGGTGGCTTGGGGGCAGGGGTCTCAGCCTCCCCCAAGCCACAGGATACCCTGGCAAGCCGGGCTGAGACCCCCGCTACCAAGCCGCAGGATCCCCTGGCAAGCCCAGCTGAGACCCCCACCCCAAAGCCTCGTGATCCCCTGGCAAGCCCGGGTGGCTTGGGGGCGGCCGCCCCCAAGCCACAGGATCCCCTGGCAAAGCGGGCGGCTTGGGGGTGGGGGTGGGGGGTCTCAGCTACCTCCAAGCTGCAGGATCCCCTGGCTGTGAAGACAGCTGGGCTGGGGTCTCAGGCCTGCAGGGCCCGGCACCCAAGCCGCAGGATCCCCTGGCTGGGCTGGCTGCCTGGGCTGGGGTCTCATGCCTGCAGGACCGGGCATCCCCACTGCATGATCACCCAGCCAGTGGCAGCTGCCTGGGCTGGGGTCTCAGGCCGGGAGGGCGGTGCACCCCCACCGGGCTATCCCCAGCCAGGTAGAGATGGCAGCCTGGGTGGGATTTCAGCCTGGCTTGGCTGAGGCGGCAGCCTGGGCTGGGGTCTCAGCCTGGCCAGGGCTCGATCCCCTTCCAGTGGTGGCAGCCTGGGGTCTCAACCATTGAGTCACACCATCCAGGCAGATATGGAGGAATCTTACATGTTTTTTTTTATAATATATATTTTATTGATTTTTTACAGAGAGGAAGGGAAAGGGATAGAGAGCTAGAAACATCGATGAGAGAGAAACATCGATCAGCTGCCTCCTGCACACTCCCCACTGGGTATGTGCCCCCAACCAAGGTACATGCCCTTGACCAGAATCGAACCTGGGACCCTTGATTCTGCAGACCAATGCTCCATCCACTGAGCCAAACCAGTTAGGACTGTCCAATATGCTAAAGAAAAAACCCTATCTAATAAAGAGGGAATATGCAAGGGAGGGCATTTGTGGGTAAGTGGGGTATTAGGGGAGGGCAGTTAGGCTTTGATCGGGCTGGCAGGGGAGTGGTTAGGGGGTGATCATGCTGGCAGGCAGAGTGGTTAGGGGCAATCAGGAAGGCAGGCAGGCAAGTAGTTGGGAGACAGCAGTCCTAGATTGTGAAAGGGATGTCTGACTGTCCGTTTAGGCCCGATCCCATGGATCTGACCTAAACAGGCAGTCGGACATCCCCCAAGGGGTCCCAGATTGGAGAGGGTGCAGGTTGGGCTGAGAGACATCCCCCCACCCCTTGTGCATGAATTTTGTGCACCGGGCCTCTAGTGTATGTGTATGTGTGTGTGTGTGTGTGTGTGTGTGTGTGTGTGTATCCTCTCTAATAAAAGGGTAATATGCAAATTAACCATCACTCCGCTACACAAGCCATGCCCACCAACCAAGCCACACCCATCAGCCAATCAGGGCGAGTATGCAAATTAACCCAAGCCAAGATGGCTACCATTGGGTTTCCCCGGCAACAGAAGAAGCCAAGCTTTCCACACACTCTGGTGGGCCCAGGCCTCCACTCAAGGATACAAAGTTTCAATTATAGAAGGTAAACAAATCCAAGCGGCAGCCACGGATCCAGCAGGAGGCTTGGCTCTGCTCCAGGCTACAAAGTTTCAATTGTAGAAGGTAAATAAATTCCAGATACCAGGGCCTCTGCCTGGGTCGCCAGGGGTGTGGCTGGCCTGCAAACCACCACAGGCCCCTCGCTCAGGCCTCTCCACGCCCCAAGGGAACCCCACCCTGATCCAGGACACCCTTTAGGGCAAACCAGCTGGCCCCCACCCGTGCACCAGGCCTCTATCCTATCTAATAAAAGAGTAATATGCAGATTGACCATCACTCCAACACACAATATGGCTGCCCCCATGTGGTCAAAGATCCTGCCCCCATGTGGACACAAGATGGCCACCACAAGATGGCCAGCAGGGGAGGGCAGTTGGGAGGCACCAGGCCTGCAAGGGAGGGCAGTTGGAGGCAATCAACCCTGCAGGGGATGGCAGTTAGGGGTGACCAGGTTGGCAGAGGAGGGAATTTGGGGGCAAACAGGCTGGCAGGGGAGCAGTTAGACATCAATCAGACTGGCATGGGAGTGGTTAGGGGGTGATCAGACTGGCAGGCAGAAGCGATTTAGGGGCAATCAGGAAGGCAGGCAGGTGAGCAGTTGGGAGCCAGCAGTCCTGGATTGTGAGAGGGATGTCCGACTGCCCATTTAGGTGGGATCAGGCCTAAACAGGCAGTCGGTCATCCCTCGAGGGGTCCCAGATTGGAGAGGGTGCAGGCTGGGCTGAGGGACACCCCCCCCTCCGTGAACGAATTTCGTGCACCGGGCCTCTAGTATGTGTGTGTCTATATAGATAGATAGATAGATAGATAGATAGATAGATAGAGAGATAGAGAGAGAGAGAGAGAGACTAGAGGCCCAATGCATGGAATTCATGCATGAGTAGAGTCCCTAGGCCTGGCCAGTGATCAGGGTGGATCTGTGGGGTGACTGGTGGGGCAATCAGGGGGGACCCCGCTGGCACCTGCCTTGGCTGGCTTGGGACCTGCAGGCTGGGGGCAGCTCCTGCGTTAAGTGTCTGCCCCCTGGTGGTCAGTGTGCATCATAGCGACCGGTCATTCCGCCATTCAGTCAATTTGCATATTAGGCTTTTATTATACAGGATAAAGCTGTTACAAAAATATTACAGAGAAAGTGGGGTCAATTCTGTTTGAGTATCTAAATAAACCTTAACTATAGAGAGGGAAGACTACAGAAAGGATGGAGCTATAATTGATAAAGCAGTAATTGGCAAAGCCACTTATATTTTCCAAGAGGGAGAAGTGCAGTAATTTGTCAGTGACATAGTGACCTTGCTTTTGTCTCACTTTATCATGGTCTCAGCGTGACCTTGTCTGACGTTGGTGGCGTTGGCTTTCTGTGAGACGTTCACCAGGAGAATAACGGAGCAGCTGTGACTGCCAGCAAGCCGCTGCCAGGCCAGTGGTTGGGTGTCAGGGTCTGCATTTGTCCTTTCTCACATGGATTCATTCAGGAGAGGTTATGGGGGCCATCCAGGGGGCTTGTGAACCCCTGAAATTGTGTGCCACGTTTCAGAATGTGAGTGAATAATACAGAGAGAAAGTCCATAGAATTTATTAGATTCTTTAAAGTGGTTTGTAACCAGAAAAATTAAGGAACACTCATCCAACTTAAAAAAGTAAAACAAAAACCAAAACCAAAAAAAGCCCTGAAACTCCCGACATCTTGGGTACAGTTAGGAAGCAGGAAGCAGCAGGCACTGGAAGCCACGGTGAGAGCAAGAGGAAAGTGGCCCAAAGACACCCGTGCGTGACGTGGGAGGGCAGCTTGGAGATGGAGCCTGAGCCTGCATTTTCCAGACAGGCCAGAAGCAGACTGCTTGAGTTCATGAAACATCTCCAGGGTGAGTCATCAGCCCGGGATACTATACCAGGAGATAATTAAAAAATAAAATAAAATAAAATAAAAGGCATTCATTTTCCCCTTTCCCTGAATGGTTTAGTCATTGACCTACACAAAATACCTTGCGGTTTTCGGGTGCTTTGGATCTGTGCGTGTGAAGAGTCATATGTCCTTACCCAAAGGCAGGGTCAGGATACAAAGGCCAGTGGTCTCTGTGAGAGACTGAGAGAGCCAGGCAGAGTCTGAGAGCCTCCTCCCAGCCGGTATCCCAGCCCAGCGGCCTGACTCACCCCTTTCATCCTTCAGTGAGCTCGGGAGCGTGACAATAAATGGAAATTTTAGAAACTCACGACCGAATGTGTTCTGAAGCATTCCTCAGGGGAACAGGAAGTTGCACACCTCATAGGTCTGTGTCTCTAGCTTATGAATGTGCTTCCTGCTTTCAGCCAGGAAGAATTTGCTCACAGATCTGCTTGACCCGAAAAAAGCAAGAGGTGGGATTTCCTGAAACAGAGCCGTCTCTCCCCACTCCTCTTCATTGACAATGTGGTCCTCTGTGCCTCCCTGCATTCCCTTGGGGAAAGAGGAGGGGGCAAGGTTAGTACTCTCATGAATGACTGTGTTTGGGTTATTTCCAACACAACTCAGGGGCCCTGATTATGATTAGTGACCAAGATTCCCAGTGGGAATATGTTACTTGACACTGAATTTTGTTACTCCGAAACCCAGAACATTAGAAAGATTCTGTAGAAATAGAGTAATAGCTAATATTTACTGGATACTTACTATTTGCTAATTAGTAAATAGCAGCTCAAACTGAAGCATGGATAATTCAATTACTATTTCCTATTCCATATGTAGTGTATAACTATATACTATTATATAGCATTTTACTCACTTGCCCAAAGTCACACAGCTAAAGCTCTAAGGAGGAGATAGCTGTTGCATTTTGGGGTCTATGCCTTACTCCTCACGAGCACCGCACAGTTGACCAGTATTAGCCATTGTGTTGAGTATAAGAGGCTCAAGATAGCTCCCGTAACTGTGGTGGTGTGCTCTGTCATTTCTGCTCGTCTCTCCTGCCACCAGCACATTCTTGTCTGCGGCTGGATGGAGAAAGGGGACAATCCATGACCTCAGCAGAGTTCTTTGATGTTTAAGGACCTGGAAAAGATTGTTCTCATGGCAGAAGGTGTGTGGTGGGGGAGGTTCCTAGGGTGGAAGGGCCTGGAGGGAGACTGAATTTGCCAAGAATTTCTGATTTGATTCATGGACATACACAGATGCTTCAGAAACGAAGCATTCAGTGAAGGATGGCATTGCGTCCTGGAGCCCACAGTCCCAGGATATACAGAACTGGACTCAGGCTCAGTGATGAGTAAAGGCATGAGGGCCTTGGCTCTTTGGCTCCTTGGCCTCTCCCCTTCTCTGACCTCTCCTTCACGCAAGGCCTCAAGATCATCAGCCCCACCTTGAGTCCCACGGGGGCTCATCCTTTTCTCTGCCCCTTTGCAATTCTGCTGACTGTGTGTCCTCTTCTGGGGAAATATGCTCAGCTGCTCCCAAACTGGAAAGGAATGGATGGCAAACCTGCCCAGGCCCCAGTGGCTTGATTGTTAACGTCTGTCATCCATAAGATTGGCTCTGAACACTCCATGTGCCCTAGTTCATTCTCTTCTACAAATCCTAAAAGGTAGTGGTGGGGGTGGGATTCACCAAGGCACATGGGGCCAGGGGGAATTAGTGACCTGGGGATAGTGATGGGGAAGAAACTCAATGAGGAGAACAATTGCCATGACTGCAGTGTCTGGGGACATGGCAACTCTGTGAAGAACATGTAATGCCTGTCCAAAGCTTTGATCTATGCAAACCCACCCAGCCTTTACTGTTACACAATCTTCTCAGTGCCATCAACGCAGAAAGTCTTTTTCTTCGTCTAAGCTAACCCTCTATCAGGACATGTCTGGCGTGTGTAGGTCACAGCAATTAAACACTGAACTCATTGCTTGAGTCAAACAGCAACATCAGTAACAACAACATCAATAACCACATCACAACTTCACAGCCGCAAATGCCTACAAAGCACTTGTGACCTGCCAGGCACTACTCCATGCACTTTGAATGCGTTGTGACCTTATTGAATCCTGCAACAACCTTAGGAGGCAGGTAAAATTCATGCCCCATTTTATAGTTGAAGAAACTGAAGTTCAGAGAGGTTAAGAAACTTGCCCCAAGGCACATGCTTAGATTGTGTGCTGGAGTCAGAATTTGAGCCTAAGTAGTCTGGCCCTAGAGCGCATGTTTTTAGGCAAATGTGTGATTTGAGTATATTTAGGTGTTGTTCAGCCACCTGGCAGAATATAATGTTTCTGGGCAGCAGTGAACCCTGCACTGTTCCCCCAGGAAGCCAGCTTACAATTTTTGGCAGAGGCCAAGAAGAATGTGAGAGCCAATAAACTTTGAATTATAAAATGGAGGCTTTAATCCTTTGCTCTCCATAAAGTCATATGAAATTCTGGATGTCATTTTTAATTCTCTTAGTCTCAAATTCCACAAATAGAGATAATAATACCTTTCTTGCCTACATCATCAGATTTTGGGAAATAGATGAAACCAGCTTATGAAAGGGCTTGGCAAATTGTGAAGGAATGTGGGGATGTACTGTTAAGTGGTTGTTATGGCTCTGTGGAAACCTCCTATCATGGCATAATGAATGACCAGCAGAGAGTAAGAACATAGAATCATTGTCACTTAACAAAAGGCAGCATATTAATTTTTCTACGTCACTGAGAAAATAAAACCAGGATGCATCCCAGCCCTGCAATGGAAGCCTGGAATAACGGGCTTAGTTCAGAGGACACATTTACCCTGTCCCATTGTAATAAGTTAATTAAGTTCTCTTTGGGAAAAGACCATAAAAGGCTAATGTACTTGGGGTAGTGACGACACTAAATGGCATGGTGAATGTCCATCATCTTTGTGTTTATTCTACTACATTCCTGGCGCTATATCTCAGGAAGCTTCCAACGTGCACGGATAACAGTTGGACTTGTGAGATTTTACTCCCATGACAGGCAGGGTCCCAGACAAAACTTTCTTCTTCCAGAAACCAACATGAGTACCTCAGAACTCAAGGCCACAAGTTTAATTTCAATTCACATCAGTGTGACTAAATCTTCTCCTAATGACTGTTCAAAGGCTGCAGAGGAAGACATTGGTCAAGCTGGGAAGCTCCCAGGAGACACATCAGCTTCAAATCACAGCCACAGCAGACACCGTCTAACTGGCTTGATGATTTTTCAGGAGACACATGGAAGACATAAGTCATACAGAGTAAATCTGAGCGAAAAGTAGGAGAAAACATGTTCAGAAGGAAAAAAAAACAAAAAACCCTGAGAAACATTCACTTAAAGACATGTCATTAAAAAGTTCCAAGCATTGCTGGAGAAGACACATATTCTATATTTGTTGGATAGAATGGTTCAGACTAGATCCATTAGGATCTCTTCATCTCTGAGACCCATCAATGTAACTGTTCAAATAATTGCTTTTCTTACTAGTGATTTGTAGGTTTGACCTGTCAGTTTTTAATACAATTGTGTTTAAGTTTTTGTTGATTTTTTCCCATATTTTTAAATAATTTTGCTAATTTAGGGTTTCTATATTTTAAGGATTTTTGCTTGGGCACATACAAATGTATACTTACTATAACTTCATGATGGTTTATTATTATACTAGTGGCTCTGCATGCGAATCTGTGCGCGAGTAGCTCACTGCCGCTTGCCTCAGTTGGTCGTCCTGCCCACCGCCGCTGCAGCTCTCTACTACACGTAGCTCGCTGCCCCGCCCTCCTGTAGCTCTCCACTGCTTGTGGCTCACTGCCCTGCCATCCTGGTGATCTGTCATTAGGCATCATGGTATAACAACCATTTGCATATTACCTCTTTATTATATAGGATATTCCTAATTATCCTTATTAAGATATTTTGCCTTAACCTGGTATCAATATTGCTATATCAGCTTATTTTGGATTATTAGTTGCCTAAAAAATATGTATCCATCCTTTTAATTGTAACTTTTCTGCATATTTTAGTCTTAGATGCATATCTTGTAAGTGCATTTTGGATCCTGTTTTATTTTACCTAACATGCTAAGTTCTGCCTTTAAATTAAGTATAATCCATATCTACTTGTGATTAATGATATATTTGTATTAATTTCAACCATATAGTTTTATATATTCCATGGAACATTTTTTCTTTGCCCTTTTTTCTTTTTTCCTCATGTTCTGTTGAGCTAAAACTTTTTTTTTTTAAAAATATGCTCTTCTTATTTTGTGTATTGGATTTGAATATATGGATTATATTTTTATTTCCTTCATGGTCACTTTATATTTCTACATTTTCCCAACAAGCCTAAAATTATTCAGTATCCTCTCTTTTCCTAGCTACCACTACAAAAACCTTCACACGTGTTGTCCTCCTATTCCCCAATCTTGTTATTGTTATCTAGAGTTTAATTTTGCCTTTTAAAATTTAATAAGATAAATTAAATTTAGTACTTTTTAAATTAGAAGGTAATAATCATAATAAATTAATATGAATAATGAAATAAAGCAACAAAAATAATAAAAAATATTAAACACAAAAAATTAAAACAAAAGAGTTTTAAGAAAATATGTGATCACTGTTATTTGTTAAATTGCATTCCATACTGCTGTTCTTTTTTAAATATGTTTTTATAGAGAGAGGGGAAGGGAGAGGGAGAGAGATAGAAACATCAGTTGGTTGCCTCCTGCTCACTCCCTACTGAGAATCAAGCCCCAAACCAGGCATGTGCCCTGACCAGGTATTGAACAGGCGACCAACCTCTTGGTGCATGGTCCAACGCTCAACCATCTGAGCCACACCGGCAGGGCACCATATCTCCATTCTTGCTTTTCTTCTTTCAGAGACACATTCCCTGAAAGTGTTTTTAGGGAACTTTGTGGATGATACACTTCCACAGTTTTTACAAGTGTGAAAATGCCATTATTTTTCTCCCACTCTTTAATAATAGTTTAGCTGGGTATAAACTCCAAACCTGATGGCTGTTTTCCCTTTACTCTTGGAAGACATCTTTGAGCAGACTACTGTCTAATTTTTATTCCTTTCTAGGTAATTTCTTTCATCAGCCTCAAAATCTTTATGATTTTATTTTTATTTGATTTTATTTCCTTCATCTGTTTTATCTTCCTATGTTACAATACTTATCTTTCTTGGTGTGAATTCATCTCTATTCTTGGTATTTGAAATCCTTTTTAAAACTAAGGACTTTATGTTTCTTAATTGATGTCAAAATTTTTTCTAATGCTGCTGCTTTCCTACCATTTATTCTATCCTTTTTATGGAACTCCTTTTAGACATATGCTGAGTATTTAAATTATCCCCTATGCCACTGAACTGGACTTTCTTTCCCTATTATTTTTTAAAAACCTGTGTGTCTTTCTAGCATGAGTCCTTGTTTAAATCCTGTTAGACGCAGAGGGCAGTGCTCTTGTCCCCTTATAAATATGGCATCAGTGTCCAAAGACTGTGGTGTTTTTCACATGAAAATAAAGCAGATGTCTCCATTGAACAACTAAAGTCATAAGGTGAAGGTAAAAACCCCTTATTTAAGCAAACATTACATTACATTTGGGGCTCAAGTGACTCTTTAGCCTGCCACACAGCCACCATTCCAATTTCACCTATGGACTCCAGCCACACTGCTACAACTTGCACGTCCTTCCCCTTTTTTAGTGTAAAACAGGCCATTTTTTTTTTTATGACTTCAAGTCTTTTCATTTGCTATTTCTTTCCTCCTGGGGTGCCTGAGCATCTTCTGAGGCCCACTTTAAAACCGACAATTTTGTGAAAACTTGCCCAGTTTCATCAGAATAAACCGTTATCTTCTTGCCACCAATATATGGTAATTTTCTGCTTATAAGTTTATTTTCCCGGGTAGACTTTAAGAGCTATTTGAGGGCAAGAAATAACCATTTCTGTATATCTAGATTTTAGATCATTGCCAGTCAAAAGTTGTCATGGAAATTTTTTTTAGATGAGTTTTCAATGACAGGGAATTCATTCTGGTTTAAAACTAATCTCTCTCTTTTTTAAAAAATTGTATTCTGGACCACCCTCCACAGACAAGTTGAAGCTGCTTTTGATTTTTTACTGCTAATTTTTTTTTTCCTCCCAGGAGATTGCAGTCACATCCTGCAAAGAGCAACCAGCAAACCCAGTTCTTTCCTCTCATTATTTGGGCTCTGACACACTTGCAAATGCCTGGGTTCAGCAAGTTCTCAGCCCTATTCAGCAATGGCACTTCCCCTGCCCCATTTTGATGCCAACATGAGGAGCACAGCCTGTCTGGTTTTGATTGGTTAACACTTAACTCGTCTAAAATGTGTTGTGTAACACAGAGTCCATGTTCAAGAGGTCTTGCGAGATTTCCAAAGCTTTTCCCACACACTTTTTCTTCTCACCCTCAAAAAAAGAAACAGTGTTTTGCCAAAAAAACAAATTATCCCAATTCTCAAAAAGGACTGTTCTTGCACAGGAATCTTCAACCCACAAGAGTTCATTTTGGGACTAATCTTGGTCAACACTTGAAGCCTGTGCCTCTGGCTCTAAGGAACCAAGCTGAGCAGCATCACCACGTCCTCCGCCCTCCAGGATGCTGGCCTGGAGTCAGGATGGAGACCACCAGGGCCCTGAGTGGGAACGTGGCTCCGGGAAATGTCATAGGATGTACGTACTGTAACTGCTTCCCAAATGGCTGTTGGGGGTCAAAACCTCCATTTGCCACAGGGCAGGGAAAGATTGTTTTCTTTTTTAAGCAAAATGGGGACTGGTTGGACTTTATCCTAAATTTTATCTTGCATGGAGGAAAAGACAGAGACAAAATTCCAGAATAAGGAACGCCGTTTCTCAACTACGGGAACAATTTCATATAAAACCTAAGGTGTTCAATCAGTAAAATGCCTTTAAAATGGTTTTGTAGAAAGAAAACAAACAAAAAAAAAAGTAAAATTATTTCAAAGAAAAAAACATTTGGAATTGTGTATGACTTACAGAAATAGGAGAAGTAACTTAGTTATGATACGAGCTAGTTATGTTTTAAGTGTTATAATTAGGTTGCTAAAGGCTTCTTTTTCTGGAGGAAGGTCAAACTAAGGGAAATGTAAAGTGTCTTCCCCATCACGCCAGCATCCGTGACACTGCCAGAGATCGGTCTTTTCTGGAACATTATAAGGGCCTCCCAGAGTCTGATATGTGCCTTCTCAGAGGCATCATGCCTGCCATTGTCAGAGAACTTTATGTAAAGTGCAGACCTGCTCATGCCAGTCTGTTACCAAAACTTTTTAATAGGGTCCCACTTAAAGTATTTCACCGTGACCTTAAGAGCCCATGATGACTAGCTACAGACAGCACAGCACTCCACACCCAGCCAACCTACACCCCTTAAAATCCAGGCTAAGGGAAATAGCTTATATGCAAGATTATTAACAAGTCAGTAAATATTATTAAAGAACAAAGGAAGGACTATAAATATATGTTAAAAACTGACCATTAAAAATAGACAGGTATTTATAGTACCAGAAATGAAAATAATAGTCATTGAAATTAAGCCCTCCATAGACAGTTTATTTTTTATTTATTTATTTATTTATTTATTTTTTAATGAATCTTTATTGTTCAGATTACAATTGTTTCTCCTTTTTCCCCACATATCTCCCCACCACCCAGTTCCTACCCCCCCTCTTCCCTTACCTCCCCCCGCCCCCGCTGTCCTTATCCATAGGTGTATGATTTTTGTCCAGTCTCTTCCCATACTCCCCACACAGACACCCCTTTCCCCCTGAGAATTATCAATCCACTCCCATTCTATGCCTGATTCTATTAAGTTCACCAGTTTATTCTGTTCCTCAGATTTTTAATTCACTTGACTTTTAGATTCACTTGTTGATAGATATGTATTTGTTGTTCATAATTTTTATCTTTCTTCTTCTTTTTCCTCTTTTTAAAGAATACCTTTCAGCATTTCATATAATGCTGGTTTGGTGGTGATGAACTCCTTTAGCTTTTTCTTATCTGTGAAGCTCTTTATCTGCCCTTCAATTCTGAATGATAACTTTTCTGGGTAGAGTAGTCTTGGTTGTAGGTTCCTGCTATTCATCACTTTGAATATTTCTTGCCACTCCCGTCTGGCCTGCATGGTTTCTGTTGAGAAATTAGCTGATAATCGTATGGGAGCTCCCTTGTAGGTAACTAACTGTTTTTCTCTTGCTGCTCGTAAGATTCTCTCTTTGTCTTTTGCTCTTGGCATTTTAATTATGATGTGTCTTGGTGTGGTCCTCTTTGGATTCCTTTTGTTTGGGGTTCTGTGCGCTTCCTGGACTTGTAAGTCTATTTCTTTCATCAGGTGGGGGAAGTTTTCCTTCATTATTTCTTCAAATAGGTTTTCAGCATCTTGCTCTCTTTCTTCTTCTGGTACCCCCCATAATTCTGATGTTGGTTCGCTTGAAGTTGTCCCAGAGGCTTCTTACACTATCTTCAACTTTCTGAATTCTCTTCTCTTCATGCTTCTCTGGAGGAGTGTCCTTGGCCTCTTTGTATTCCAAATCTTTGAGTTGATTCTTGCAATCCTCTAGTCTGCTTTTGGGTCTCTGTATAATATTTTTTATCTCAGTCAGTGTATGTTTAATTTCTAGTTGGTCCTCATGGAATTTATCGGCCTTTTCCATGAAATTTTTGAAAAACCTTATAACCGTGGTTTTGAACTCTATGTCCAGTCGCTTGTTCTCCTCCATTTCTTTGGTTTGTGATCTGTTTCCTTGCCTTCTCATATTCTCTGCTTCCCTAAGTTGGTAGGGTAGTTTTGTGTACTAGGTGTCCTATTGGTTCAACGGGTCAGCCTCCCAGTTACTTGAGGTGGACACTCTTGGTGTACCCTTGTGTACTGTGTGTCCCCCAGCAGGAGCTACAGCAAGGGCTAGTTTTCTCCTCCTTTGCTTGGGCGGTTTTGGAGCAGTCTGACTGGAGCTGCAGTTGGTTAAGCTGCTCCAGAACAGGCCATTTATATGCAAAAGCCGCTGTGTGGAGCCGGGGCGGGTTTGTAGAATGTGCGGGGCGGGGCCTCAGGGCGGGGCCTCAGGGCTGGGCGGGGTCTCAGGGCGTCACTAGGCTGGGGCGTGGCCAACGGCGATGGCTGCCGTCAGCCATCTCTGCCTTTCCACGTTTCCAAGTCCCTGCGCCCCGCGCTCCAGCGCAGTAAACAATGATTGCTGGGCGCACCACTGCAAAAAAATCACTCTCACTTTCCGACCCGATGGCCGAGAGTCCAGCTTCTTCCCGTAGGTGCCTGGGTCCCCCGAGTGTCCCCAGAAACTGGATTTCAGAGTGATCGGGAGCTTGTCTCCCTGCGGGTTGAAGAAAAGCCACGCACCCAGCCGCCCGCCGCCGGCCCGATTCGCGTGCCTCCGTACCTCAGCTTTTCAGCGATTGTGCTTCTTTCTCTTCTTAGTTGTAAATCTTCCACTCAGCCAGCTTTCCCGTGGTTCTGGGTGGTAGACGTTTTTGTCTTTTAGTTGTATTTTTGAAATTGTTGTGTGAGGCAGCAGATTAGTTGTTTAACTATGCCGCCATCTTGGTTCCTCTCTCCATAGACAGTTTAAATGGCAGAGATTAGTGAACTGAAGATAAAGCAGGGGAAATCACCCATAGAGCATCACCAAGAGGTGAAGGACTGAGATGCTGAGAGATAATGGGAAAGAGAAGATTAAACATTTGTCTCATCACAATTCTCAAAAGAAATAGTATAGTCAGAGACAGACAAGTTTGAAGAGATTATGATGGGTAGTTTTCCTGAATTGAAGGAATACATAAATCCTGAGCTTGATCAACTGCAGCTTGAAAAACATAAACCCAGGCAAATTAAAAAAAAAATTTAAACGTGCACCACTGTAACACAGCTGTAGAATTACCAAAGAAAAAAATCCTAACAACAATCAGAAAGAGAAGACAGATGATCTTGAAAGGAACAAAAATTAGATTAACAGAAGGCTTCCCATCAACAAATTAAAGAGAAAATGTCTTTAAAGTATGAAGGGAAAATAATTGTCATTTTAGAATTATGATTTAATGGTAACGGTAAAAAATGTTATTTTTGGACCAAGGGGAATTTACTACTCACAAGTCTATTATTGGATTAATACAGTGAGAAGTAAAATTAATTTTTACAAAGGGATGAAAAGTAGAGATCAACTGGAATGTTATTTTAGAAATAGGACTCATGTTGCCTAACTATCAGATTAGGGCTCCTGATGAAGAGGAAATATGTTGTTGGGGGAGTTTATTAGAAGTTCTGGCTTCAATTTTCTCCTATCATTTCAACATTTTCTCAGACGGAAGAAAATATTTATCTAGCTTTTGCCACACTAAGTAACTGATTTCTAGAAGGTAGGTGACTTCAATAACATTTTGGAATTTAACTAAACAGACACTTTGTTTCAAGGTAGAACTTGGAGGAACTTTGATTAAATTCTAGAAATATCTTAGCAGAATCAATTTATGGCAAAAACACTGGTTCTTCATTTTCAGTTCTGTATTCCTAATTTATAATCTACTCCTACATTTCATAAGAATGACTTTAGGGACCATTTTTATCATTGACAGGAATGTAGAAAGAGCATGACACAGCACAAGCAAGGCTATTTTTAAGTCCCCACATGTTAGCCAGTTTATAAATTTGGCAAATTACTTAATTTTTCTCATTTGTAATATGGAGACAATAATCATTTCCTCTCTAAATTATGATAATGATTAAGGGGACTATTGTATGTGTACTTTTCCCCACTACATGTCATATGAAGAGAACCCAACACTGCCTCCCAGAGGAATTGCTCCCTGGGACACAGCAGCTCTACCTAACCACACTTGTGTGAGTGCACGGCAATCCCCGGTCATCCCCCCAGCACCCTGCCCATTCCCTCCACCTCTTTCAAAAGCCTAAGACGTCAGGTCATGGGAAACGTGTCCCAGACCACTTTCCTTGACTCGATTCAATCTAGGTCAGATGATGTGGTTACTGAGTGTATCAGAAGGAAGTCCTCATCTAGGATGAGTATTGTCAGACAATTTCTGCTCATGAGCATCATTCATTCTAAGCTGCTGAGTTTCCCAACAGGAATGTATCATAGAAGTGTGGCTTTCTTCCCCTTTCTGGTCCGTTTCCACCATAGTGTCTGTGACTCATATAAATAACACAAATGTTCCTCTCATGAGAACTAATGCTTTTCTCACAACCCTCACCTATACTTTGCCAAACCTAATGATGTATGGATTTAGGTTTTTGAAGAGAAGCAACTTATATACTAATTTAGTGTAGGAGAAAGAAATTCTGTGGCATCGTCTTGCAGTGAAGTGCCTTGTACAATGGGTTCTGTGGCTGATGTATGAATGAGACCTGGACAATCCATTAGCCTCTCCAGTTACTGGCAAGATAAGAGTGTTTGTTTATATATTCTTATGATATAAAATGACATGGAGGAAAGAGAGGGAGAAGGAACAAAGTGAAGAAACCTTGCATACAGCCTATGTTAGGTACAGTGGAGATTCTGTGCAGGTGTTATCTTATCAGGCTCCCATTTCACAGATGACGAATCAGCCACTCAAAGAGGAGATCACTTTAATGCTATAAATCCAGTGTTTTTTATACGACACCATATTGGGATATTATAATTCATTCAGCTCTCAGTTTCTGTTGTAGAAGAAGCTCTGTGAGTCACAGTTTGGATGCTCAAAGTACATAATCCCTGTCCTTTAGGCCCTTATAGCCTAGTAGGAGTCAAATATTATAAGTGCTGATTGGTGAATGGATAACAAGACCAGTGGTTCTCAAAGGTGGGCAGCCTGGCCTTCCTAGAGCACATTTAGAAATCTTTTCCTTCGGCTTTCGGCTATGGTGCAGGAATGGCCCTCCTTCAAAACAGAATCTACTGCTCCCCTGCAGCTGGGTGCTTCTCACCATCTCAGTGGCTCTGCCTCTTTGAGTATTCCCTACTGTCCCTGGTTTTGTCAGGGATCAAACAAATATTCTTCACTCTCTCCCATCTTAGAAAAACAACACCTGATCCCAAATTCCTGAAGGTATAGCCCTACTACACTGAAATGTTTTGGTTAAGTTCTTCCTCAGTGTAAATGTTATAAAACTACAGGCTGCCTTTTAAAAAAATTTAATTTGAGAGAGAAAAGAAGGAGGAGAAGAAGGAGAAGGAGAAGGAGAAGGAGAAGAAGGAGAAGGAGAAGGAGAAGGAGAAGGAGAAGGAGAAGGAGAAGGAGAAGGAGAAGAAGGAGAAGGAGAAGGGGAAGAAGAAGAAGAAGAAGAAGAAGAAGAAGAAGAAGAAGAAGAAGAAGAAGAAGAAGAAGAAGAAGAAGAAGGAGGAGGAGGAGGAGGAGGAGGAGGAGGAGGAGGAGGAGGAGGAGGAGGAGGAGGAGGAGGAGGAGGAGGAGGAGGAGGAGGAGAAGGAGGAGAAAAAGAAGAAGAAGCAGCAGCAGGAGGAAGAGGAGGAGGAGGAGGAGGAGAAGAGAGGTAGAGAGACACATCTATTTGTTGTTCCACTTATTTTTCATTCATTGGTTGATTCTTGTATGTGCCCTGACCAGGGATTGAATCCACAACTTAGGTGTATCAGGACAATACTCTAACCAACTGAGCTACCCAGCCAGGGCTCCACAGGCCTTCTTTGTGTCCTTATATAATCGACCTCTCAGTTCAGGCTGCAGGCATCCTTAGCATACCATAGAAACAGTAGTTTCGTTTTCTAAATGGGCTATGATATAACAAGTGTTGGGAAGCATCCACCAAGGTGAACAACATGCTACTCTACCAGCACACAAAGTCATCCAAGAAAGAGCTAAAGTGTAGTGTTCTCTGGGATTCCATCACCAACAGAAACCTGGTAACAGGGAGCCCTCCGGGAAACCCCAAGATCCCATTAGTACCCTTCCACTTCAGACAACAGTCTCATCTCTCCACAGGTGCAGTCATCATGGTTGACACAGTAATCACCATGCACTAGTTGGTGTGCTGATTGAAAAGCTATAAAGGATCTCGTCCATAAAAGGAAGTGAAAAGTGCGGGATGATATGGAAATGTCTAGCAGCTTGGGTCCTGGTGAAAGAGCGTGGAGGAGAAGGCTAGTAGTTTGGTTCTGGCAAAGTTGAGTCTGGGCTTTGAGAAGGAAAAAGTGAATCAGAGCTTTAGAATTTAGGGCTGGAAGGGAACTTGGTTGTTATCTAGCCCCATATTTCTAAATGTTTCTCAGAATTTCTGTCTCAAGATGCTCAATTACAATAAAAACTCTAATCAATCATGTTTGGAAAATATAGAAAACCACATTCCCCTGAGATTTCCCAAACATAACTTGGCCATTAAATGCTACTTGTCATCCAACAGATCTAATATTATGGAGAATTCATTCTGAGAATCAATGATCTAGTCTTATCTCTACATCTCACAAAGGGTAAACTGAGGTTCATGAAAACCAATTTACCCAAGGAGAGATGCAGAGCTAAAGACCTGACTCCCAATTTCAGTGGGTTTTATAAAGTGACATATATCACAATGTAAATTAAAAAATACTAATAATGATCATGCATAATAGAATTAAAAGTATATATCTAATTATTATTTACTTATCAAAGCATTAAACCTATACACTTGAGAAAACTATTCAACAAAAGGATTTTTGAAAATGCTCAGTCAAGTAGCAACTCCCATTACTGATCATATTCTGGGTATTGATGCTTACTTTTTCTTGCAACCTATACTTTTAGCATATTTAGTTTTCCATTTGCTTGCTTGTGATATAACAATTAATAATAATTTAGCACATATGATGTTCTAGGCACTGTGTGAAGGGCTTTGTTTGCATTTTCTCCATTGATTTTAATAATAATTCTGTAAATTAATTGACATTATCACTCCATTTGAAGCTGAAGATGCTGAAACTCAGAGAAGTAAGGAGTGTGGCCAAAGTTACAGCTCATAGGTTAAGGAGCTGAGTTTCTGACCCAGGTCTGGCTGATTCCAAAGCTCATAGTCTTAACCAGTGTCTTTTAATAAAATTCAGGAAGCTATGTGGATTTAGAAGTTTCCACACTGACATCTTAAGTGCTCCAAATCATCAACCCCCAGTAGAAAAAGCAAGTGATTCAATGGCTAAAGAATTCATACTAAGGCACTGACATGTTGAGCAAGGCTCCAGACTGTTATTTATTCAATGACTTCTATAAATCATGAAGCCTGAAGAAAGAGGTAGAACTTTATATAGTCAACGTTGAAAAAGACCACAGAGGCCAGAGTTGCATCATCAGGTTTAGGTCTGTGACCGACCACCTACTTTGTCATCACTTGACCAACTGAGTAAGACAGTTAGGCGATGAGAGAAAACATCAAGGAGCTACATGCAAACATAAAAGCATGCTATTCTTTGCTTCCCTTTTCTTGGTGAGTCTTTATGGAATGCTGTGGGAAAACACTCAATTCCTGAAGCTCCATGGACTACTGAGACAAATATAGATATTTGAACTAACTCTTGCTAAGAAATCATAATTCAGAAAGACACAGACCCTAATATAATTGTACTTGTGAATTTAATTCTGTGTTCTTTTATTTTTTCTAAGTGAAATTGCCTCAGAAAATTGGAGAGCCATCTCATTTTCCATGTGTAGGATTTATTAGGCAGAAATCTGTGGCTAACCTTTAAGGGGAACTAATATCAGAGTAATTAAATCTTCTATTTGCAGAGTGCTCCATCACTGAAAAATCATGATCGCATCCATTTCCTCTTTCTGATCCTCACAAGAGCCTTTGAAAACTGGCAGGGCAGATAGTATGAGTCCTTTTCATATTCATTCATTCATTCATTCATTCATTCATTCATCCATTCACCAACTACTCCGTATTGAGCGTCTATTTTGTTCTCCCTCACAACTGAACCTCGCAGGACAGGACCAGCTCGGCTTCCCCTGGTCCCTTCTCCCCTGCAGGACTTGGAGCAATAGATCAGGGCAGCCCTCTGCTTGGGTAGGCACGGACCCTTGCGAGGGGAGACAGCTGCTCGCCACCTTCTATCTCTGCAGCTCACAGCCAGAGACCCTGATGCAGGGCTCCAAAGGGGATGCATCGAATGTCCTAGTGCTGAGTTGTGCCCCTTTGCTGCCACAGATATGAGATCGGCAGGATGGGGCGAGCAGGATTTGGGAATGAAATCCAATCCGCCCTTTGATTGGGTTGGTGTGGGCCCTCGGATCTTGGATCAGTGCACCCCCCGCCCCCCACCCCTCAGACCCTAAAGCAGGCATCCTCAAACTACGGCCCGCGGGCCACATGCGGGTATTTTTGCCATTTTGGTTTTTTACTTCAAAATAAGATATGTGCAGTGTGCATAGGAATTTGTTCATAGTTTTTTTTTTTTTTAAACTATAGTCCGGCCCTCCAACGGTCTGAGGGACAGTGAACTGGCCCCCTGTTTAAAAAGTTTGAGGACCCCTGTCCTAAAGGGAGGCTCTGAGGGGGTTGTGCCAGATGTCCCAGTTCTGAGTTGTGTGCCTTTTCTCTTGACAGGCTGCACCAATAGGAAGGTGTCAGCGAGGCTTGGAGGAATCGATCAAACCTGCCTCCACCACTTGGCTTGGTGCTAGCCCTTCGGAGAAGAGAGAGCTGCTTGCCTCCGATCTCTGCAGCACACTGCCAGAGGCCCTGATGGAGGGATCTGAGGGGTTCGCTCCAAATGTCCCAGTTCTGAGTTGCACTTCTTTCTCCGTGTGGAATTGCGCTTGGCAGGCTGGTGGGAAAAGATTTTAGGAATGCAAATCCAGGCAGCCCTTTTTTGGGGGTGGTGCAGTACCACGGGAGGGGTGCAAGTGCATGCCTCCCCCTAGCTCTGCAGCTGCCTGCTGTCTGAGACCCTGACAAGGGAGCCTTCCATTGGGGGTGGTGCCTGCCTAACCTGTGGGAAGGGCTGCAAGACTGGCCCTTGTTCTCAAGCCACTCGGTTCAATGATTGCCTAAGTCTGAATATAGTTTCTCCAGGAAAAACACGAACCTCAGGTCCCTGTTGGGTGCAGCCAATAGTCCTTTATGTCACACTTGAGCTTGGCTGGGTGGTGTCACCAGCATTTGGAGGACAGTGTTATTGCACTTTCTCCAGCCGGTGCTGTAAGAACAGACGTGCTGGGCCCTGGGAGATGGCACCCGAGGGTGGTGTGGGATGTTGGGTCAGGACCAGGATCTCAGAAGCCTGCCTTTCAGATCTCCGAAGCTAAGCCACCCAGATCTTCTGTTTATGGCTTTTATATACCCCGAGTCTCCTTCCCTCTACCAGAGCCTCAGGTGAGTCCCCAAGGGGGACATTAGCCCTTAGGAGATCACCTGGGATCCAAGCAGACTCCCTCTTCTTTCCAGTGGACAAAGTCCTCACGTGTTTTTGCTGCCAAATGCTGTGCAGGCTCTTCCTCCTAGCCCTGGTGCTCTGGTTCTGGGCTCCCACCATGGGGTTGAGGCCACTTTCCTCCAGGAGGGACTTTCATAGCTGCAACATTTCTCCACTTTCACAGCCAGTGCCCCTGAGTGCAGGGACCAGCCCTTTCCAGTCTCCATCCTTCTTATCAGTCTCTGTGTGGCTTCCTTTGTCCCAATCATTGGATATAATACTCCTGTTCAGGTGTAATTCTGTTGTTAATTCAGGTTTACTGCTGTATAATTTATATAATTTAGTTTAACTCTGGTTCCTCTAACCTCCTGTTTATTCCTTCCAGTGTATATTTTATTTCAGCTATGTCATTTTTCATTTCTGACTGGTTGGTTTTCATAATTTCTATGTCCTTTTTCATGCGTTGAGCATTTTTAAAACCATTACTTTATACTGTTAAATTGTTTGCCTCCATTTTATTTATCCCTTTTCTGGAGATTCTTCCTGTTCTTTTATTTGGGTTCTGTTTCTTTGTTTCATCATCTTTGCTGTTTCGTTGTTTGTTTCTGTGTCCTGACTAGGACTGCTATGACTTCCTGTCTTGGTGGAGTGGCCTTGTGTAGTTGGTGTCTCGTGGGACCCAGTGGTGTAGACTCTTTAATCTTCTGAGCTGGGTGCTCTAGGAATGTCCCTTGTGTGGGTTATGTGGGCCCTCCTGTTGTATTTGGGTCTTGATTGCTCTTGTCCCCTCCGTGGGTGGGCTCAGCCCTTGGGTTAGCTGACTCTGAAGCTCAACCCCTGACCATATTGTGCCAATTGTTATACAGGTGCTTGCAGAATGAAACAGGACAAAACAGAAAAAAACACACAAAAACAAATAAACCAACAACAAAGAAGACTAAAAAACAAAAACAAAAGAAGCCTCCCCCGCCCAAAAAAAAGACAAGAGACCAAAATATTTTGAGACAAAAACAAAAAAGAGTATATGAGAGAAAAGAAGGAAGAGAAAAAAAGACTAAAAAGAAAATAATAGCAAATGAAACAATAATTTAAACAAGTAGTAATCTATCTATATAAAACCCTAATATGCAAATAGACCAAATGGCAGAACAACCAGTCGCTATGACATGCACTGACCACCAGGGGGTGCGCATGGGACATGGTGGGTGTTGGCTGCAGCAGGATGGTGGAGCAGGTGAGCGAGGGCGCCAGACCACGGTGGGGCACCGGTCGCTGTCATTGGGGTGAGCCTTTGGTGGTTACTGAAAATTCTTTGCTCCCATGTGCCATGGTCCTGTACCACAGTCCCGCCCAGCACTCGCACCCGCTGATAGCACAGGCCCCACTCACACCCGCTGCTGGTGGTGGCCCCAATTGCTCCGTGTCATCAGCGGGTGCGAGCAGGGCTGGCACTGTCAGTGTGTGGGAGGGGTGGTGGCGGGAGCGGCGCTGCCAGCAGACAGGGGCCCGGGGGCTGCAGTGGAAAGGTCTGGTCAGGGGCATGGAGGATTGGCCAAGACCCACCCCTGTGCCCACCGCAGCCTCGTGGCCCACAGTTTCTTTCAAGATGCACAAATTCATGCACTGGACCCCTAGTAATGAAAAAATAACATGAAATGGGAATAGGAAAACATAAAGAAAAAAAAGATAAAGAGAAAAAATAGAATGAAAAGAGAGAAGAGATATGAAATTTAAAAAAAGAAAGAAAAAACAAAAAATACAAAGGAAAAAATAAAGAAATGGTTTAAAAAAATAGACAGGGGGTCCCCCCAAAAATGTATAACCACTTTGAATGATTATAAAGTCAGTGTTTATTAACATACAATTCATTTTCAAAATTTAACTGAATCTACAGAAATGAATACTTTTTTTTTTGTCAATGCCTGTTTTCAAACTAATGACCATTCTGGTCCAGGCACCGCTGATAACTCAAACCAATAGAGTCACCCTCAATTCACTGACTGCTGCTGGCTTTTACTGTAAACTTTATCTTTTATGTATCCCCCTAAAAAATGTCTAGTGGTACTTTAGGATAAATTTTCTTTGTTCAAAGATTAGTCTGGCTTCACCCACTATTTCCAATCAGTTAAACCTGAAAAGGAGTGAAAATGAAGTGAGTTATCAGCTGTGAAAGTGTATATAGTAACTGGAGTTCCCCTTTCCATAGTTTGTGCCTGCTGCTTTGGAGATGCTATTTATGGCACTCGTAGAATTTTGCTTTGATGCTGTTCGAATCTGGCCACTTGCTTGCCAGTCCTGGGCCTTCTAGAAGGTTCTCTGGTGCAAGCCAATGTCAGTTGCTGTCCCTGCCTGGCCCCCAGCAACCCGACTGAAACCGCCAGGGCAGAGCCTCAAGTAGTTCAGTGGGTGGGGCCCGGGAGCCCAGAGGCTGGTTCTGCTTCAGGTCTTGCACCTTGAATGTCCCTTCTCTCAGCTGCTCCCTCTTCACCTAAGGACCTGGACTCCTTGGGGAAACCTGGGGCCTGGCTGGAGTGTTTGGGTGGTTCCTATCTCTTGTAATAGTAGGCACTTCCTCTCCTCCCCAGGGACGCACTGGCTGAACTCACGGGAAGTTTGGCTTGGTTCCCCATATGCAGCCAAATGGCCAAGGACATGACTGTCTCTCCCCTGGACAGAAGCCCACCCCAGAGACACGTTCGCAATGCCTCAGCTCTGCCTGGCTCCCTGGCAGCCCGCCCCCCCACCCCTGCCACACCAAGTAGGAGGGGTTAAAAATATATTAGCCCTGCTTGGCACTCAAATATTTCATAACAGTCAGCCCCCGCTGGGCAGGGCCTCCATCCAGGCTCCAACCTGGCCAAATGGCCAGCTTCTCTGCACCATTAGGCCTAGCCACACAGGTGCCATTTCCAGCCCAGAGCCGCTCCCCTTTGTCTGGGGTTGAGCAGGACCGGCAGACGCAGTGTTCTGCAGGTGGCGGGAGGGGTGCTGCTCAGGCGCTCCAGGTGGGCAACACCGATTCTCTTTCCCAAGCCACACTGTCCCGCCCCCTTCCGGCTCTCTGCCCAAAGTTCGTCCAGTGAATAATGGGCTCCTCAAATTCACTGCTGGGTTTACCAATCAGACCCTCCCCCCGCCCCCCCCCCCCCCCTGCCCCCGCCCCCCACCGGTCCTGAGCTTTGCCATGTGGCCCCTCCCACAGACAGACTGGAGCAAACTTCCCAGGCTTACGTTGTAACAAAGAGATCCAAGACTTACTGACGTTTTCAATATATTAGTGCTTCATCACTTTAAAGCTAATGGTATATGGACATACTACATTTATTTATCCATCTATCAAATGATGACATTTTGTTTCTATTTTTTTAGCTATAAAGAATACTACTGCTGTGGACAATTGTATATAAGTTTTTGTGTGGACACATGGTTTCACTTCTCTTGAGTAGTGAGTGGAAGTACTGGGCCATATGGTAACTCTGTTAACTTTTTGAAAGATGGCCAACTTGTCTTGCACAACCGCACCATTTTACATTCGCACAACGGAGTATGAAGATTCCTATTTCTTCATTTCCTCAACAGCACTTATCTTTTCTTTCTTTCTTTAAAAAAAAATTACAGCTATCCTTGTGTATATCTCGTTGTGCTATCTCATTGTTTTGATTTGCATTTTCCCAGTGACTAATGATACTGAGCATCCTTTCATGTGCTTACTGGCCATTTTATATGTTTTTGGGAGGAATGAATAAGTCTTTTGCCCATTTTAAAATTGGGTTGTCTTTCTTTTTCAGTTGTAAGATTTCTCTATATTCTGGATACTATACCCTAAGCAGATGTACATGTTGCAAATATTTTCCCCAATTTTGTTCCTTGTTATATATAAAATTATAAATCTGAACTAACAGATTTGTGCAGAACATATATATATATATGTTCATCGCTTCTTCCTCCTTCTTTATCTGACAGCACTCTCCTCTTCTCTTGAATTTATCAATTTCTAGCTAATCATCCTTCATTTCCCCCCCAATGCCCTATGCCCTCATGTCCAGAATGAGCATGTGACCCAAGGTAGGCCAATCAAAATCCATTACATAATTTTTCACTCTGGTTGGAAGTTAATAAGGATCCTTTTCCTCTTCCCTGGAAAACCTATGAGCATATAACAACAGGACTGCTTTCTTCGTGTTCCCCACATGACAAAATCCTTTTGACAGAAGAGAATGAAATCCACAAGCAGAGAAGCAAAGCAAAGAGGAACAGGATTGTGGCTGTGTCAAGATGCCCATTGCATTTGTCCCCAGCTATACCCCCGCCCTTCCTTGTTATGTGAACAAATAAAGTTCTTTTAAATTTTGATTGAATTGGAGTTACATTTCTGTCACTTTAAATTTAATGCTTCCTGACTAATGCAGTTGTGTATGACTTACAAAAGACATTACCAGCAAGTCTTGCATAGGAAGGGTTTGTAATACTTAGTCTATGGGAATAAATGCAAGGAAAATACAATTGGATCAAAATTGAAAAAATACAGATTAACCCACAGGAGAAATGGGATGAAAATGATTGAATTTGTGGGAAAGAGTCTTGTAGAAAAAAGAGTCATTGCAAATAGTTGTAATGAATAGTAGATGGCAATGAATCATACCATATGAATTGATTATATGAAACTAGAGGCCCAGTGCATGAAATTTGTGCATGGGGTGTGTGTCCTCAGCCCAGCCTGCACCCTCTCCAATCTGGGACCCTTCAAGGGATGTCTGACTGCCCGTTTAGGCCCAATCTTACCGGGATCGGGCCTAAATGGGCAGTCGGACATCCCTCTCACAATCCAGGACTGCTTGCTCCCAACTGCTCGCCTGCCTGCCTTCCTGATTGCCCCTAACCACTTCTGCCTGCCAGCCTGATCACCCCTAACCACTCCCCTGACAGCCTGATTGATGCCTAACTGCCCTCCCCTGCCAGCTTGGTCACCCCTAACTGCCCTCCCCTGCAGGCCTGGGTCCCCCCCAACTGCCCCTCCCTGCAGGCCCAGTCGCCCCCAACTTTCCTCCTCTGCCGGCCTGGTCACCCCTAACTGCCCTCCCCTGAAGGCCTGGTCCCTCCCCACTTCCCTCCCCTGCTGACCTGATCACCCACAACTGCCCTCCCTTGCAGGCCTGGTCCCTCCCAACTGCACTCCCCTGCTGGCCATCTTGTAGCGGCCATCTTGTGTCCACATGGGGGCAGCCATCTTGTGTGCTGGAGTGATGGTCAATTTGCATATTACTCTTTTATTAGATAGGATAGAGGCCTGGTGCATGGGTGGCGGCTGGCTGGTTTGCCCTGAAGGGTGTCCTGGTTCAGGTGGGGGTTCCCTTGGGGCATGAGGTGGCCTGGGCAAGGGGCCTGTGGTGTTTTGCAGGCCGGCCATGACCCCCAGCGACCCAAGCAGAGGCCCTGGTATCTGGGATTTATTTATCTTCTATAATTGAAACTTTGTAGCCTTGAGCGGAGGCCAAGGTAGGCCAGGAAGCTTGGCTTCCTCCATTGCCGGGGAAACCCAAGCCTCCTGCTCTCTCCAGCTCCATGGCTGCCGCCATTTTTGTTGGGATTTATTTATCTTCTATAATTGAATCTTTGTAGCCTTGAGTGGAGTCCAGGGTTGGCCAGGGTGTGCGGAAAGCTTGGCTTCCTTCATTGCCGGGGAAACCCAAGCCTCCTGCTTGCTGCCATCTTGGTTGGGGTTAATTTGCATACTCACTCCTGATTGGCTGGTGGGCGTGGTTTGTGGGTATAGCGGAGGTATGGTCAATTTGCATATTACTCTTTTATTAGATAGGATATTTTGCAGAGCCTTCCATAGAGGCCAGTTGTCAGAAACATTTGGCATGTCTCACCCATGAATGTGGCCAGTCTTTGTCTCCCTTCTGTGTCATCTCTCTGTGCCTTTATCCGTCTTCCATCCTCTCTCAGCAGTCTATTCTTTGGTCTTTTTGTTTTAACGATTGAAAAGACCATGTAGATATTAGGGATCCTTATAATTGATATTTGGAATTTTAGAGAACCAAAAAATAGTAGCACTTATAAGTCATACAGACTGTAAACAGCAAATTCTGCCTTGGTACTGCTCTCTGTGCTATGACCTGAGGACAATTTCTGACCTATAGCCTTGCTGCCTCTTAGAGTTCCTTATGTTTCCTACTAGAGGTTATAGTTGAGGTGTAAGGAAGATCTTGATTAATAAACTGGGAGATTCGGTAAGTGAATGATTAAAAAAATAATGGAATGGAGAATAGGAAATTTTAAAAACACTAGCAGTTAAGCTGTTATATTTTTAACTTGAAAATGACAAGTAAATATTCTATGGCTAAATAAGGAAATCTTACGTAAGTTTTCAGTGTTCTTACAGTGATTTTTGTATACTCTGTGCTTCTGGGTGACCTTCATTCCAATCTGAGAGGAACTTCTATTTTCTCTCCTCAATCAAAAGTGTTTAATATTAATGTCTCCCGAACTGGAGTACTTCTTGAGAAAAGGCCAGATGGACCATATCTATGTTGTTTTCATGATGTTAGATACTTACTGCTGTGTAAGAAATTACCCCAAAGTGGCTTAGAACAGCAAACATTTATCTCACAGTTTCTGTGGGTCATGGATTTGGGTGTGGTTTAGCTAGTTCAGGGTTTTCCATGTGGTTGCAATCAAGATGTCTCCCAGGCTGCAGTCATCTGAAGACTTGAATGTGGCTGGGGATCTGCTTCCAAACTCTCTCATGTACTGTTGTCGGGAGGTCTCAGTTCCTCACTTGGGACTCTTTGTAGGTCTACTGGAATGTCCTCCCAGTATGGTGCCTGGATTTCTCTAGAGAGAATAATCCAAGAGCAAGATCAAGATGAAATATCTTTTATGATCTATCATCACAAGTCACACTCGTTTATTTCTGCCACACTGTATTTGTCAGCATGACCTCATTTTTAATAGGGGGAGGAGAATTCAGGTCCCCAACTCTTGAAAGGATTAGTATAAAAAAATTGTGGAAATATTTCAATACCATGACAGGTAGTAAATATTAAAGACTAGTGACCTGGTGCACAGATTCGTGCACGTTGAAAGGAAATTAATTAGAAGGTGGCTGGCGGGGCAGGACTGGGCAAGATGGGCCAGACATGCCCTGGAGCCAACCCCCCATGGTCCCTCCCTGGCATCTGTGGAGTGAGCAGGGTCCCTCCAGCAGGTGGGGTCCCTCGGCCTGGCCTGTGGGGATCGGGCCAAAACTGGCTCTCTAACATCCCCTGAGGGGTCCCGGAGTACAAGAGGGCACTCTGCAAAGTTGCTGTCATACAGGGTGTGGAACACAAATGCACGTATGCAATAAACCAGATTCGGGGCTGACAGTGCCCCAGCAACAACATAACCTATAGCAGAAGGTGGAATCACGCAGCTCCACGAGGAATCAGGCTCCCTCCTCTCTGATTTCGGGATGCATCACCCAAGAACTACCGCTGCCAAGTCACTGCAGCTCAGCAGCTCCTGCATTGAGCATCTGCCCCCTGGTGGTCAGTGTGTGTCATAGCGACCAGTAGGACAGTAGAACACTTAGGATATTAGCCTTTAATATATATAAATAGTTATAATGAGAATACAGAGATGACAAACAATATTTAATGGAATGTAAGAATTAAAAGGAGCAGGATTTTATTGGTGGTAATAGAGAAAAAATCGTATCTTTAATTATTTAAAAATGTAAGGATTGGTGTACTTTACACAAGCTGTCTTCACAGCTTCTTTTCTCAATCACCATAAATAGTTATTTTATTAAAGATTTATTTGTTTTGTTTTTTATTGAATATATGCACATTTAAAATAATTAAATAGTGCACAAGTCTCATAATGAAAACAAAAGCCCTCAGCTCCAAGCTTTCAGCTAGTACTCTTGCACTCTAGAGGTAAAGACTCTAGTCCTTGTGTTTATTTCTTATAAAACTTAACTCCACTTTCAGTTTTTGGCTCAGTGGAAGCCAAGGTGAAATTTTCTTCGGTCATCTGAAATCCAGGTTCATCTGACACCAACCCCCTCCACCATGACATCTAAATTCAATCACAACAAGATCAAAGTTGTATACCTGAGGTACACTGGTGGGAAAGTTGGTGCCAAGTCTGCCCTGGCCCCCACCCTGGGTCTGTCTCCAAAAGAGGTTGGTAATGACATCACCAAAGCAATTGGTGATTGGGAGGTTCTGAGGATTACAGTGAAACTGACCATTCAGAACAGACAGGCCCAGATGGAGGCAGTACTTCTGTCTCTTCTCTGATCATCAAAGCCCTCAAAGAGCCACCTAGAGACCGAAAGAAGCAAAACAAAACAAAACAAAATAAAACCCAACAGTAGAAATATCACTTTTGATAAGATTGTCAACATTGCCTGATAGATGTGGCACCGATTTTTCGCTAGGAAACTCTCTGGAACCATTAAAAAGATCCTAGGCACCGCCCAGTCTGTGGTTTGAAATGTTGATGGCTGTCACCTTCATGACCTCTAGAATCATAGATGACATCAACAGTGATGCAATGGAATACCCAGCTGATTAAGAACTACTAAGGAAAATATTTCAATTAAAGATTAGTTGACAACCAAAAAAAAAAAAAAAAAAAAAAAAAAGACCTTAACTCCTTGTTTCTAAGCGATAGGTCTCTATGATATTTGGTTTACCATTTTGAGACATTTTCCATTTCTTAATCGCTACAATAGATGAGGATCTAGCTTGCTTACACTTCAGCCTTACTTGATTCCTCTGAAATGCCTATGTATTGTAGAAACTTTATTACCAGCATAAGCAGGATTGGCAGTTGATATTTTAACTGAAAAACTGGGTTAAAGCATGTAAAAATTACAGGTAAAATTTCTTAAACATTTTATGTTAACTGAAAGCATCTGATCTTTTGATGTAAGCCCAAGCACTTCTCCTTGAGTATGGATGGCTCTTGAAGAAACAAACCTGGAACATGTCTATTATGATTAATTTCCAGTTTGTTTCTTTAAAGTTGTACAAAAAATTAAAAACATTTGCAAGACAAACTGAATAAAAAATGCTTCTAGAGTTTAGATTTTTCTCCCTAGACATTAATAATTTTCTTTCTTATTTTTTACAATAATTTTAGTGATCTGTCATGATCAAATCTTTCAACTTTGCTTCATTAAAAAAGAATTCTTTGCCATACTCTTATTGGATTAGTTTTTGTAATATGAAGCAAAACCAAAGAATCATCATAACAAATATGACTAAACAGATGATAAAAAACCTTCTGTAAAACTTTTTGGGTTTGGAAAGCATTGACCTCACCAGAGGGAACCTCAGTGCACAGCATTAGACTCGGGCTCCTCGTTCTGCTCCTGTTCTCCTAGTGCCAGGTCCTATTCTCATGCTCATACATAGTAACTTATTTATAACTCATAACAGTCTTAGGACATAAGTTCTGATATTATCCCTTTAAGAAAAAGCATCTGAAATTTGGAAATACCCAGAAAAGAGAGATTACTGAGTGTTCTTTCATACATCATTGAGATTTGATGTTCTGTTAATGAGGCTCTTTTACAACCATGTAGGGGGAAGAGATTAATTTATAGATTTTTGTCTGATAGAGATGCAAATAATTTATTTTTGAAAGAATAAATAAACCCAAAGTTTATGGTTTATGACTATGTTGGACATTACCAATTTGTGTTTAATCCAGTGCTCTTATTCTAATCTTATTCTAATATTCTAATCATTAAATATCTAGGTATCTATAAATTTATATGTAAATATCTTCAAATACACTTTGAACTGTTTAAATATTTTAGTGTTTTATTCATTACTTAATGAGTTCAATAAAATTTTTGATATATGCTTATTTTATACTTTTATGAGAGTCATGATTTTGTCTTTCTGAAAATTACTAGTATACTTTAACATCTCCATTTTACAGATAAAGATAGTGAGGCAGATAGAATGGCTAACGTTTGTCCAAGGAAACACAGATACATTAGGGCTTGTATTCAATGTCTATGGGAATCAGTCAGTATAATTTGGAATGGAGAACGAAATTAATATGGCAAGTCAAGTATATTGAGGCCAGTTAAGAGAATATCTATTATAGCTAAATTACTGTATTAGTTGAACCCATAAATGGTATTTATAGTAATATGAGCATAAAATACTACTTGCTCCAAATTTAATTATATACCTTTGTAATATACTGTTTATTTGCTCTTCTTGGAATTTCTAATTATTTTTCTTTTCTTTTTACATTGACTCCTATTATTATGTCAATTTATGAACAAATCTTTCTAAGTACCTATTGGGTGCCAGACAGGCAGTAGGAATGTCTCAGTAACCAAAATAAGCAACTATCTGACTTTGTGGAGCTTATACCCGAATGGGGGGAAAGCAGACAAAATCATAACAAGTAAGTATAGTTTGTTCAAAAGTAAAAGTCCTTTAGAGCAGAAAGATAGATTTACCGTTAGCTGTGAGGAGAAGACTGCAGACAGAGCAGACCTCGACATCAGAAGATTGGCTTTGGACATATTAAGAAATATATTAGGAAGTTGTGCTTCTGTTAATAGTGCAATAAATAATTCAAACCAACCTATCATCGAAGATATTTTTTAAAAGTTTGACAAAATATTAAAATATGTGTGAAGGCACCAGAGGAAAAATGAGATAATGAAGAATTATTGGGTCAGCAGAAGGAAAACATAACCGCGCTCCCCTTCCCTCTCCCCCCCCCCCCCAGAAAAAAAATGAGCCTGACTTGGGAGCATTTCCTGAGAACATTTGCTAATTCCAGAATGGGCAACTGGAAGCTGACAAATTTTGGATCCTCTCAGAGTTAGTGGGACAGGGATAGAGCCCAGATCCCAATGGAGAATCCTGAAGACAGAAAGCATAGTTACTTAAAGAGCAAAAAACTTTCATAAGTAATCATCCTGCCTCAACAAACTTTTAGAGAGGGAAATACATATTATAACCTGATTTTTCTTTCATTTTGTTTTCTAAACACCTTTATCCTACCTAATAATAGACAAATATGCAAATTGACCATACCTTCGCTATGCCCATGATTGGCCAGGAGGCACGGGGGGGGCGGGACTCGGGGTGGCCGAGGTAGCTGATTGAGCTGGCGGGACGCTGAACTGCGTCGCCAGCAGCGGCATGAGCTCAGCGTCTGCGCCATGGCTGTGCTGTGGCACAGAAGGGGCCTCTGGGGCAGCGAGCTGATGTCCCGCTGCTCGGACCATCAAAAGCGGGGGAGCTGAGTGCCTGAGCGGACAGGCACTCAGCTCCCCGCAATCGAAAGCAAAAGTGTGGGAGCTGGGTGCCTGTCTGCTCAGGCAGCAGGCCTTTCAGAAGCCTCCGCCACGCCAGAAACTTCTGAAAGGCCTGGTGCACCAGCGATTGAAAGCAAAAGCGTGGGAGCTGGATGCCTTTCCGCTCAGGCACCAGGCCTTTCAGAAGCCTCAGGCGCCTGGTGCACCAGCGGACAGGCACCCAGCTCCCCATGATCAAAAGCGAAAGCGTGTAGGGGACCCTACACGTGCATGATTCAATCATGCACTGGGCCTCTAGTTGAGATATAATTCACATGTCATACAATTTACCAATTTAATTGGTACAGTTCAATGATTTTTAGTTATTCACTGAGTTGTGTGTCCATCATAACATCTATTTTAAAACATATTCATAATCTAAAAAAAAAAAAAAAAAAAAGCCATGAACTGCAGACTGCTTGGCAGCTCCAGACAGGTACTCCACGGCCAATTACAGGCAGCATCTGATTTGACATTGACCTGTACTGGAGTCCCTCCTAAGAGGCCCCAGAACCAACACAACCACTGGCAGGCTTTAGACCACACCAAAGCACAACCCAAGTAGCCATGCAAGTGGTACAACCAAAGGGAGATCCCAGCAGGCACCAGACCCTGCTGGGGCCAATTTCACTGCTGGGGTCAGCCCCCAGCACAGCAGCTCATACACTGTGGTTGGGGTTGATTCCCAAAGTCAGTGGGCAGGAGGCAACCGATCAGTGATTCTCTCTTATCATTGATGTTTCTATCTCTCTCTCTGAAATCAATAAAAAACATAATTAAACAAACAAAAACACACCAAAGCTATAACAAGAGACAAAGAAGGTCACGACATAATGATAAATAGATCGATTCAACAATAGGGAAGAACCCTTGCACACATTTATAGACCCAGTGGAGGAGCACTTAAATATGTAAGGCAAATATTAATAGTTATAAAAGGAGAGATCAACAGTAATACAATCATGGTACGGGACTTTAATACCCATTGCCAAAAATTCCAGACAAAAAATCAACAAAGAATCTTGGGCCTTAAGTGACAAATTACACCAGATGGATTTAATTGATATTATTCAAATATTATTCTCTAACACCACAGTATCTAATATTTTTTCAAGTGCAGATAAAACATTTTCCAGGATAGACCACATGTTAGGCCATAAAGCCAGCCTTAATACATTTTAGAAGACTTTATCTTTATTGTTGACACTATTACAGATTTTACCCCCCCCCTCCCGCATCCGTGTTTTCATGCTTCCACCCAGACCAGGTGCAGAGAAAAGCCCCAGGCGCCTAGCAAAGGACAATTGTAGGGCGGGACCTCACCCCCAGGGTGACCTTTCTTCCCCTAGTACCATGGTCGGCAAACTGCGGCTCGAGAGCCACATGCTGCTCTTTGGCCCCTTGAGTGTGGCTCTTCCACAAAATACCACGGCCTGGGCGAGTCTATTTTGAAGAAGTGGCGTTAGAAGAAGTTTAAGTTTAAATATTTGGCTCTCAAAAGAAATTTCAATCATTGTACTGTTGATATTTGGCTCTGTTGACTAATGAGTTTGCCGACCACTGTCCCAGCATAGTCCTGGGTTTGAACCCCCTGACCTTTCCTCCCTAGAGACATGTCTAGGCCTTAGTTGTATTTCAGCCCTTGGCCCAGAAAAACCACAAAACCAGGCCAGGGACCTTGTGGCTGACCTCAGGACCAGCTGCATAGGATAATGACCCCTGCCTGGCATCAACCAATCAATCATTGGAGACCCTGACCCTAAAAGGACACACGTGGGAAGCTGCTGAATATTCTATTGAGATCTTCCCCTGGGACCTCCCCTAAAATCTCCACCCTTAAAGCCCTTAGGAAGGAGGACCAGGAGCACTAAGCACTTGACCATTTCTTCCTCACTCCCAAAATCCAGGGCCCTTCCTTTACCTCTACTTCATATAATTTGTTTCCTAAGCCCATTTCTTTTAGGAATTACTTTTTCTACCTCTAATTTTCCAAATAACTGTTCTCTTATAGTTTGGGTCTTGGCTCTGAATATTTTCCTAGCCAGAACTCAAGTATCAGGGTTGCTGAACCCAGGTCCAGTCTAACCCTGTTGGCCTAACACCTGGTGCACTTCCTGCCGCCTACCACGTTAGGACAAACTGCTGCTGCCCTGACTGGGGTCCCTTAGAGTTTAGGGCAGTGATGGCGAACCTATGACACGCGTGTCAGCACTGACACACGTGCCATTTCTAATGACACGCGGCCGCTGAGGCAGCCTCATGCCGAGGATGAAACATTTGCTGCTCCTGAGGATGAAACATTTGCGAAATAATGTTTTTCCTCAAAGTGACACACTACCCGAGTTATGCTCAGTTTTTTGGCGAAGTTTGACACACCAAGCTCAAAAGGTTGCCCATCACTGGTTTAGGAGATGCTGCCTGTGGGGAAACAAGGTGAGGGGGAAGGCATGGGAGTGCTCCTGGGAGGAAGATCGCGCTCTGGGACCTTCATTTGGCGGGGTTTTAAAGGCTGGGAGTTTAGGGGGGTTGGGGGGAGGGGTCTTAGGAAAGGATTCAATAGAATATTCATCAGTTTTATGCTGCCATGCAAAAATGAGATTTTTTTCTCAACGTCATCTGCCCTTGGGTGTGGTTGGCAAATAGCACTAATTGGATTTCTGCTCTCTGTCTCCCTGAGTAGGGTGATTTAAGCTATTTACCCTTTGGTTTGGAAGGAGAAGTGAAAACCATTTACTCTTAAGTGTCTTTGGATTGGGAAGATAAGGCTTACTAGATGACTGCAAACTGCTGTTTAACTATCTGTTTCGCTATTCTGACTTGTCCTGGCTTACCAGCCTGTCTCACTGTGACCCCCTTCCCTTTCCCCAAATCCATGTTTCTAATCCAATCACCAGGTCTGACGAGTCTACTGTTTTGTCTCACCTGCACCCACTGCACCTCCAATTTCTGACTCCTGTTTGGTGTCTTCTCTTCTCCCCTCCCACCCATTTGTACTCACCTTCAGCCATAGTTAACTCTAACTGTGACTCTAGAGAAAGTGCTTCCATGCTTCCTTTGGTCTTAGGGTGAAGTCAAAGCTTAACAGGCCGTAACAGCTCACAAAGGAGAGCTGGCTCTGCTTGCTCCAGCCCAGCTCTGCTTCTCAACCCGTGGCACTCACATCACCAGCTTACTCAGTTTCCCTGCCCCTAAATCTTAGCACACACCGTCCCTTCCGACCAAACAATCCTCCCCTTTCTTATTTGGCTCATTCAAATTCATTCTCCAGCTCGGCCTTTCTGAATCCCTTATCAATCTTTGACCTTTTCCCCTACTCCTTTGGATCCCTCACCTCCTGCTGCCTCTTATAATTGCACAGTTGCTTGGCAGTCATTCCCAAACTCTGAGAGGGCAGGGGCCATGCTTATATCGTTCTGTGGGATTTCTAGACTCGAATACAGAGATAAACACATAGTAGGTGTTTTATAAGTATGTCCTGAAAAATGAGGGAGTGGATTACACGCAGTGTCTATAAATCTTCCAGTGACCAGGTGCCATGAGAAAAGCCAGAGCCCTGGTACTTGAACCCTGAGTGCAGCAGTGGAGGGATGTAGTAGTAGTCAGGCTTCTGCAGAGAAACAGAAGTCCCTGGAGAGAGAGACGGAGAGGGAAAGACTGAGATTTATTATAAGGAGTTGGCTCACATGATTGTGGTGGCTGGCACGTCTGAATTCTGCAGGGCAGGCTGGAGACTCAGGGAGGAGCTGATGTTGCAGGAATGTGTTTGAAGAAGTCTTCTACAGCATGTGTAGAAGAAATTGGCTTAGGAAACAAGTTATGGAGGTAAAGGAAAGACCCTTGGAGCCTGAGAGTGAGAATTTCCTTTCCCTCTGGAATTTCAGTCTGTTTTCTCTTAAGACCTTCAACTGGTTAGATGAGGCCCACCCACATTCTGGGGTTACTCTGCTTTACTCAAAAGTCTATTAATTTGCATGTTCATCACATCTAACAAACACCTTCACAGCAATATCCCGGCTGGTGTTGGGCCAAATATCTGGGTCATGTGGCCTAACCAAATTGATGCATAAAATGAGCGATCACATGAGTGATTTAAGTGAATTATTTAATGTCTGCTATCCACTGGTTACTTAACATTGATAGGAATAATGTAGAGCCTCCCTTGTAGGGTTATGGTGAGAATTAGAGGAGACCTTGTCTGGTAAATAGCCATGACACAGCATGGTTCATAGTAGACAACAGTTTCACCTTCTTGCCTCACACTTATTCCAGCCACACTCGCAACAAAGGGAGGCCCAGGTGGTAGCAGAGACCCTAAGTGCTGTGCATTTTCTGCTCCTTCCTCATCTCTCAGTGGAGGGGAGGATCCTGAGGAGGAGGACACTTTTCCCCTGTTCCTAGAGGCTGGCTACGCGTGGCTCCTTCATTCCACTTGCATACCCGGTGGAAAAGGGGGATTCAAATAGTTGAGGTCAAGTTATATTTGGATGCCTGAGTGGAAGAAGGGGTGAAACCTAGAGCGGAATTGGAATTCTGTGCTCCTAGTCGAGAAAGGAGTTTTAGGGGTGAAATAGGCAGGTTTAGGAAATTTTAGAAATTAAGGGGTCCATGAAAAAAGCACAGGAATATAGAGCTGCAAAGGGTACGTTTCCATAAGACAAGGGAGCTGGGAGCGACAGAAGTTACATTTCCATAAGATAAGGGAGCTGAGGGTAGCAGAAGGTACACATTTACAGAATAAAAGGAAGGAAGCCCCTCATTGAAAGAAGGGAGGAAGAAAAGTCCAGAGGGAATAGGAGAACAATAAGGGAGAAGAAGGAGGGAACCTCAGGTACTTCAGATGAGACTTGAGCTCAGGAGTTGCTATAGTGACCAAATAAAAGGGGAATAGTGACCAATCAGAGGGGATATTGAAGCACAAAAAAATGCAGCCTTTATAAGCTGTGGAAAAAAGGGACTCAGTGGGACTCTTTTCCCGTCTCCATGTGGGAGTTCATGCTGTTTCTCAATAAATTTCCACCTTTTGCTATACCATTTTCCTTCTGTGGTTTCATTCTTCAACTTCACTGGACAAAGAGCCCCGGGAACCATCCTGCCCAGGGGAACACCGTGTGTTCCAGTCCAAATTTTCTGTACCAGTAGATTTTGTTACCGCCTCTGGAATCCTGAAGGCCAGGACAGAAAATTTGATTTTCACCAAGGGCCCCTGAGCAACTTCTCTTTGTCCACAAACATCGCTAGTGTATGTGCACATATGCTGTTGTGTGCTTGGCCTTTGTTCTCATTACCTTGAGATAAAGATAATTTTGTGTGATTAAAAAATGCTTACATGCAAGACCCATAGACCTCCTTCTATTTTAAGTAAAATTTGCTTTTTTCTTGTAAAAAAAAAAAAAGGAAGAAAAAATATTGCCCATCATGTGTGTGGCCTGAACATAACCCCCAAAACATCTTAAAGGTTATCCATCAAGGTTTTTAAAAAGGAAATATATTATTCTTAATTGTTCTTATCTTATTATTATAAAATACTTTTTGGATTTATTTTATAACCTATAATCTTATGCCAGAAGGGGCCATTATTTAGGTTTATTTTTATTTGTAGCCTGAAAAAAAATTCAGTACTCTGTTTACTATTTTAAATTTTATTCTCTTTCCTTATTCATTTTCCTTTCAACTTGAAAAGGAATTTTGTGTCCACGGTGCTCCTTTCCGGCCAATGGGGAATGCCTGTGAGAAGTCTAGGCCAGCAGGCGGCCATATATTTCTTCCTTAATCCAGTGTGCATGGGCAAAGGTATAAATAAAATGTTCAGACTCCACATATGGTATTTTGGGTTTAAAAATCCTCCATAAGATTTTTTCCGTTCCTATCAGCAGTTTTATTCATTATAGGATATCCAGCAACTCTCCTTTTGGGATTATTCGAGAAGCAGCAAAGGCTTCTTGTGGAAAGAGCATGTTTGCTGTCAGATCCGTGCAAAGATTTAGTGCCTGTGAGAGAGGGAGACCTGTATTGCCTATCTGAAATGCGTGGTGGGGTTTCCACTGTCGTTGGCTTTCATGTTCTCAGGTTCACAGACCCTTTAGTAGTGAAGCCCTAATGATGGGAAAATGCGTTCCCCCTTCTGTCTAGTGTACCAGGATAACCTCCATGGGCCAGTGAGTGGGTTTGCTCCTTCCTGCCTGCATTCAGCAATGCTTTTACTAATTTGAGGGTCCAGAGCAGGAGATCAGGACAAAAAGCTGTAATTGCTAAATTTTATGAGACTGACGTGCTGCCCACTGTGCTAAGAGGACAGCTTATAATTTCTAAATCTTAAAACTGCATCATGCTCCGTTTGTCCCAGAACTGAAGTTACGCATATCTTTCTGCCTCTGAGTAAGACTGGACTTGGGCCAGGTGGTGGACAAAGTATACCTTGGATCAAAGAGAGCCAAAAAAATATGTGTGTCCTTAGAGGCAGAGTACCTAGACACATCCTCCTGTGTGGCCTCATTCATAAGAACAAAAAGATCCCATACTTGTTAAGTTACCACAGGAACAGTCATCATAGTGGCTGAGGTTGGCAAAAGTGGTGAATGAAACTTTAAAATCATGTCCCACACTGTCCCCTCTGCTTGACAGTAAGCCCTGCCCGGCACATCCTAACTGGATGTGCTGTGGGCGGTGGGAATGACACCAGCTGTCTGACCAGTTGGGGTCAGACTAAATCTGACCAAGTTCAGCAACCTCGGTACTTGGGTTCTGGCTGGGAAAGAATTTCGAGCCAAGACCCAAACTATAAAAGAACATCTATTTGGTAAATCACAGAGGTAGAATAAGTAATTCCTAGAGGAAATGGGCTTAGGAAATGAGTTATGGAGATAAAGGAAGGGTCCTTGGAGTTGGGGAGTGAGGAAGCTAAGGAAAATGTGCCTGGGGCAGGGAGGGGGAAGGGGAAGGGAAAGACAAAGGCACAGGCTTGCTCCCCGGAGGGAGACTCTGGTCCTCCTTCCCAAGGGTTTTAAGGGTGGAGATTTTAGGGGAAAAGTTTCAATCACACTGTACGTGCGCGCCCACACGTGGTATTTTGTGGAAGAGCCACACTCAAGGGGCCAAAGAGCTGCATGTGGCTTTCGAGCCTCAGTTTGCCGACCACTGTCCTAGGGGAAGATCTCAATCGAACATTCAGCAGCTTCCCATGTGTGTCCATTCAGAGCTGTGGTCTCCACTGACTGATTGGCAGGGGTCATTATTCTATGCAGCTGGTCCTGACATCAGCTGTGGCTGGTTTTGTTGCTTATCTGGGCCTGGAGCTGAAATACAACTGAGGCCCAGATGTTATCTCTAGGGAGGAAAGGTCAGGGGGTCCAAACCTCCTGACCAGGGGAGGAAAAGTCACTCTGGGGGCAAGGTCCCACCCTACAATTGATTGTCTGTTGCTAGGTACCTGGGGCTTTCCACCCTGGTGACCTTTGCGTGGCCCATGGTCCTCGCTCTGCTTATGTCTGTCTGACTGCCTATCACAAATGAATGCTCAGAGAAATCAAGATGGGCAAGCACCAGATCAGATGATACCACACTCTTTTCTCTGTTATATTTCATCTTTAATGATCACCAAATCACCCTGGTTCTACCTATTTTTGTTGTTGTTTTGTTTTGTTAGTCCTCACCCAAGGATATTTTTTCCCCATTTATTTTTAGAGAGAGTGGAAGGAAAGGAATGGGGGGAGGGAGAGAGAGAGAGAGAATCATCGATGTGAGAATGACACACCAATCAGTTCCTTCCTGCACACACCCTGACTCCAGCCAGAATCGGGCAACCCAGGTATCTGCCCTTGAACAGGAATGGAACCTGGACCCTTTGGTCTGTGGGTGGTGCTCTAACCACTGAGCAACTGGACAGGGCTGATTCTACCTGTTAACTGCCATTCACATCTGTCTTTTTTCTACAACTGTGCAGCATCTACATAGATCATTCGCTCGTACTCCAGATGGGTGTCTTCAGCTACAGTCAGATTGTTGTGGTAGATAGTCAGGGAGGCCAAGATGGTGCAAGGGAGGGTTCTTACACCCAGGCACCAAAAGCTAGAAAAATAATTGAATAGAAAAAAAAAAAAAAAAAGCCCACCCCTTCCTATCTCTTTAAGAACCACAGCCTGAGCAGGATGGGCCAAAGGTCTTTGCAGTCATTTCCAAATGCAGTTAAGTTATTGCTAGCTGCCATCCTGATGCAGCAATGACTTCTAGCAGCACTCCTCTGGCCCTCTGTGCTGATGCACCAAGCTCTGTGGCACGAAGTAGATACAAATGAGTCCTATGAGATATGACACCAGCTGTTTGTGCAGAGTAAAGGAGAAGCAAAGTTTAAAATATACAAAGTAGGAAGCTGGTCTGTGGAAGTTTCTTCCAAACATTTGATATTTAAAACTGTAAGCAGAGGACTTTGTTTTCAAAAACAACTGGTCAAAATATAAGTTCTCTGCTTTGGGGAATCTAATATGTCATGCCATTATAAAGGCATCATGCCATCTTTTTCTCTTCCAATGAAGAGAAATCCCAATGAGAATTCTAAATCCCAATGAGAATTCTGAAAACAGATTAATTGGTAATTTCATGCTTTAATCTGTGTTTGTGATGTTTTCTTTTTACCATTTTCCAATTTGTATTTTGTTGTAGTTTATTTTATGATTCTAAACAGGTGTTCACTTTAGTAACCAATTACATATATTTTTAATTTTAAATTTATGTGCTTAATGAGGGCTTCCAGAAGTCTGGATAAGCTACTGAGCATCCTCTACATTGCAAGTCAGGCTGGTCTTAAAGCCAAAGTCTGCCCATACTCCCACTCTTCCACCCTGGCTCTCTAATTGGAACCCTTTGATGACTCTCATCACTTCAACTGTACATCATGCCCCTCTCATCTGCCCTCCTGCCTGGAACTCCCTGCCTTATGTGCTCCTCACCTCCTTTGACAATGTGGTTCCCTCTAATCATAATGGCTACTTCCATATTTTTGTTTGTTTGTTGGGTAAACTCCTATTCATTCTTCACAGTGCAGCAAGGCAGAGAATCATGCAGGTGAGTTGGAAACCTGCCAGGACTACAGTTGGGAGGGTGGCCTAATGGCTGTCTGGTCTGGATATGGGGCTCATTCAGTTCCTCTCCCTGTCACTCACTCTCACACCTACGCTTCTTGACATTCCTGTTTTGTCACTTCTTTCAAGGTCAGAGCTATGGAAATAACCGGAAGTCACTTGTTTCTCCATTATTCTTAATTTATAAAAATTGTCTCACCATTTTGCCCATTTTTAAATAGTTTGCCAAGAAAATGGTGTCTATAAATAGATTTCATCTTATATTTGTGACTAACAAGTCCAAATCTCATGTGGCAAAATGGAGCAGGAAATGTAGTTATAGATATTCTTTAATTTTACGTTGTTCTTTAATGTTAATGATAATAAAGCAAAGGCTGTTGACATTGACTGAAAGCCTTTTTAGGCAAGCTCTTATTCATTATTATGTACTTTAATTAGTCACAGAACAGTTAAACTAAAATAAGCTAGAGTTTTCATTAAGGTTTACAGATTATTCTCTGCTCTTTATTTCTTTTCCTGTCTTCTGTCTGTGTGAGTGTGTCATCCAATCTTTCCTTTAGTTTAGGGATTTACACGTAAGGAAGATTGTGCCAAGTTAACCCTCCCCCCACTCCAACACCCCCCAATGCACACTATGTATCCGGAAAAGCTACAAGGAGACTGTGAAACTTCCAGGTCAAAGAAAGCAAATATTAAATTTATCATTCTTTAAGCATGCCCTTGGAAAACTTTTCAAAGCTCTCTTGTTTTGTGATTAGCTTTTTGGGGAACAATGAAAGCATTTTCCTTTGCATCCCCAAATTCATGTACTTCATTTCTTCTTTTGTGTATTCAAGTGGCCAGTATGAAGCCCTCACCCCTTTACCCCTGACCTGGTCAGGAAAACATACCTCTGTGCCTCTCCTAAGTCCCAAGAACTGCAAATCTATGTAGATAAATCTGTTCTGATTTGCTCTCTCTGATGCTACTTTATTTAGATAAGCGAGGAAAGGAGTCACAAGGACAGAGTCCTCAAGGAAAGCAGAAGTTCACCATTGTTCTGTCAACTTGACCATGAGGAGAGAGAATTAGATAGGAATACTGTCCCCCATACTCCCACTCTTCCACCCTGGCCTTCCTCTCCAGATTCAGAGCTTTACAAATGAGTTCAGGTTGGAAGTTGAGCCACTTGTTAGGGTTAAGAAGTCCCAAGGGCTTGTTGGCATTCGTTAAATGCCTATGAGGTGATGGGGGCTTTGGAGCCCCTGGGACTAACTAAGATAGATGACAATTTCACAAATGTAAATTCACTCAGCTGGACTTGATACCAAATGTCAAATACCAGAGAATCATAATAACCCAGACAGTCATCAAAAGTAAAATGCTTTCAAGGACATTTACTGTTATTCCAACAAAAATTCAGTCCAATTTTCAGCTCTACAAAATTCTGATCTTGCTTTCATCTCTTGTAAGTAATAAGGGTTACCATAGGATCAAGAATGCAGGCTGGGAGTGTAAGATAAATGACAAGTCACCACACATTCTGGGGAATACAGAAAAAAGACTATTTATTTTATTCAAAAATTGTTATAACTCTTACATGTGCTCAGCAGATCTATTTTGCCCCAATTGGTAAGTAGCCGTCCCCCCTCCTTTCTGGCAGATAATTAATAGTTTCTTATCTATCTCTCCCTTGTCCAACCTTTACTGACAGAATAAAAGAAAAGCATGAACATGTTAATTATAGGGTTATCTACCTAATAAAAGGGTAACATGCTAATTGACTGTACCTTTGAGATGCCCGCCAGCCAATCAGGAGTGAGTATGCAAATTAACCCAACAAAGATGGCAGGTTAATTTGCATAGCAGGTGCTGAGTGGCCCAGGGCAGGGCAGGATGCTTGCGTCATGGGCAGGGTGGGATGCTTGCATCATCGCCATGGCAATGATGCAGGCATTCTGCACCAACCCAGCCACTTTGGGCCTCTGGGCAGTGTGGGAAGGCCGAAAGGTGGCTCTGGCCAGAGCAAAGGTGGTGCTGGCAGCCAGGGGAAGGAAGGTCCATTCTTGCCCGAATCTTCGTGCATTGGGCATCTAGTAACATTATAAATTATAACCCAAATACAGTGGCATCAAAGATTTTGAAATCTGTGCCTAAAATGAATCATAGAAGGATAGTCGCTGCAAAAGGTTCAAGACATGACAATTTCTGTTTTTTATTTACCCATAATTTCTGTGAATAGAGCTGGTGTTATTCTTTTACTTTCTTCTACTTATTATTTCAATTTATATACCAATTGCCTATTCTCTGTGAGACGAAGGGAGTGGGCACATAACCATGGCATGGATATTGTGAGGCTAAGATGTATGTGGTGCTTTAAAAAAAGCAATAAAGCCCTAGCAGATTTGGCTCAGTGGATAGAGTGTCTGCCTGCGGACTGAAGGGTCCCCGGTTCGATTCTAGTCAAGGGCACATGCCCAGGTTGCGGGCTCGATCCCCAGTGGGGAGCGTGCAGGAGGCAGCCGATCAATGATTCTCTCTCATCATTGATGTTTCTACCTATCTTTCCCTTCCTCTCTGAAATCAATAAAAATATATTTTAAAAAAAAGTAAAAAAAAGCAATAAATATGCCAAACACATAAATGTACTTGTTGGCATGTGGTTTTAGCGGGTCCCATACACCTGCATTGGTTGTTTAGTCACTGTCCTGGACTCGGAGGCGCAGAGAGCCAATGACCAGCCTGAGGGAAAGCTGCCAAGAGAAGCAGGCAGAAAACCCTAGCCTGAGGGTTTTTTACTCTTAACTCTGAGGGAAGGAAGGCCCGATGAAGAGGCAGAGGGAGATTTTTCCTACTTCCAAGTTTTTCGGTAACTTAGCTTGGACTTTAAGCCACTTCCTCCTACAGGTGGAGCAAGCTCTTCTTGTTTTTCTTCCTTTTGGGTTAAATACCTGCCAATGTCTTCAATCAAATCTAATGATTTCATTTTCCCAGTAAGTCTTGTTGCTTCCAACAAATTGTCTTTCTTTTTTCTATCTTGAAAAAGAGAAGTTTGAAACAAAGTTTATATGTGATATTTATTTATCTATTTATTTTTATTGCAAATGAATAAACTAAATACAAATAGGCACTCTTCTGCCCACTTTCCAGAGCAAGTCTCCCAATCATGCATCTTAGAATCAGGAACTGCCTGTGCACACAGACTTGCAAGCCCTTTCCAGCTCTAGGCCAGTGCCCCTTTCAAAGAACAAGCTGGCACTTGCTCACACCGGGCAGGAGGGGGTGCTGTGGGCTGCGGGTGCAGGTGCAGACTTCTACTTTCCCAATGCGGCCACAGTGTCAGCTGTCTTTGCTGCACATTTACATTTCTCCTCCGGAGCCTTCTCTAAAGCTTTTCTCTGCTCTACTTCACCCTCTCCGCCTCTTTCCTCCCCATCCTCCCTTCTTAGTTTACAACTGTGTTCCAGAATCTTTCTACCTTGGGCTCAAGTCCTGGCCTTCCGCAGAGCATCCTGCCTTCCGCAGAGCACCCTGCTAGCTAACCTGGCTGCACATTGGGTGTGGCACAATAAAACTACATATGATTTTTCCAAATGACTGACCTTTGGCAAGCTCTAAATTGTTTTTTTTTTTTTTGTCAATCACTATTTTTCTCTAAATTTTTTAATTCCTGTGTCTTTTAAGAGGAAATTTAATCTGCATGTTTCTGGTTCATTTGCAAATTACAGTAACTCCTCAGAACCTTGTGTTGTAAGACGTTTTTGATGTTCGTGAAATCTTATGAACTTTTTCATAGTTCTTTAAAAAACATTTTTCCTTGAACCTGGAAGTGGCCTTTGGCCAGCTAGCTATAAACTAACTTCAGCGTGACACTGTGGTTTCCGTTCAAGGCCTAGATTAGCCAAAAGGTGTTCCTCACCCCCATTAAACGATCCTTGAAGTGGACCTGGTTATTGCATCCCCACAGGAAGATATTTATTTAGCATTGCTTGTGCCTCGGCGGGGGTGGGGGTAGGGGTGGGGATGGGGGTGGGAGATGGGGGCGCAGTCTTTCAGTGTGTCCACAGTTACCCATGGGCTGGGGTGAGGTGGGGAGGGAAGCCTCCAGAAGGTGGCTTTCGAGTTTTACCCCTTAATGGTAAATCCTGAACATTAACATGAATATGAACATAAACGTGAAGAATCTCAGATCCAATCATTCCTATTCCTGACAGGAAGTCCAACCTTAGGGAAGTTCTTAGACACACACATACACATCAGTAGAACTGGGTGGTGGCACAAATGAGGAATGTGTATAAAGCAGGTCTTTGGGGACAGAAGTCACTGTAAGTGGAGCCACCTGTGGAAATGATGTGTAGAAATTCAAGTGAGGGCTGGAGTTTCCATTTAACAGATGTGAGAATAGTTTTAACAGCTTCTGCTGAGCTTCAGAAGGGAAACTGCACACAGACTGAAGTGTATACTGGGCTTTGAGGAGTCTAGACTCACTGGAAGGGCACAGAAAGGGAACTGCTACAGAGGAAGAGTTGGTAGGAAATGTCCTTCTGAGTGTGGTCAGGGTATTGTCTCTAACGGTGCTAATGCGGCGCACAGCCATGGCACCCCAAACAACCAGGACAGGAGTGGAAACTGGAGCTTGGCTGTTCTGCCCTGACAGCTCTGCTAAGCAGCCAGCATGTCTCAGTACTAGCTGGGGTCCATTCTGATTGGGCAATGATCATGCCGTCTCAGTGGTTAATTATCTTTTGGCTTTCTTTCTTTTTCTTTTTTAAAAAAAATATATTTTATTGATTTTTTACAGAGAGGAAGAGAGAGGAATAGAGAGTTAGAAACATCGATGAGAGAGAAACATTGATCAGCTGCCTCTTGCACACCCCCTACTGGGGATGTGCCCGCAACCAAGGTACATGCCCTTGACCAGAATCGAACCTGGGCCCTTGAGTCTGCAGGCCGACGCTCTATCCACTGAGCCAAACCGGTTTCAGCTGGCTTTCTTTCTTGATTTAAACTTTGTAATCTCATTTTATATACAAGCGTATAAGAGCATAGTTCTGGCTTCAGAGCAGTGACAAACAGATGGTTCTTTTGATTACAAGGTGTGTCCAATATGAGGTGTGTCTTCCACCAGACAAAGCTATACAGAGGACATGGCAGGAATCACACCAGGAGAAGTTAGGAGAAAAACAACACCACAACATATTAATCGAGGAGAGATATCCAGTTTTATCCTGGTTAGGAGAGCCACTCTTCATGTACCCCATCTTATTCCACAGCGTTGAGATTTGGATCTCGTGTGGTCAAGCACGATCATTCTCTCCAGGGAATAAAGGTCTCTGTGTGTGGCCAACATGATGAAGAAAGAGGATGTTTGGAAAGCTGAGGACTCCCTCCCAAAGGAAGCAGCACAGCCCGTGTCATCCTCTGAGCTTTCTCCTTCCTCACCATGTTTCTAAATCCTACACACCCCTCCCAGTCTGGCGTAAGCCCCATCTTTCCAGGAAGCCTTCCTTGGTCCTTTCAGCCCATTTGGTGCCCCTGTTCATCTCTCTGCCCTGGACACCCACAGTCCATAACATTTTATCAACATTTCCTTGCTTCACTATTCTCCTATTTATAGATGTCTGTCTGGTGTCCCCTAGTTGCCTTCTCCAGGACTAGGGTTGTGTCGGTACCACTTTGGTTTGCTCAGAACCTAATATAGAACCTCCCTCCACCGACCGTATTGGAAGCTGTGAGGCTCCCTGACAAATCTAGATGCTGTTCTTCTACTTGTAGCTGTAGATCTTCAATTCTGTCCCGTGGATCTGTCTCTTCTGGTACCAGAGCAAAATATTATTACTAAAAATTTTCATTACATATTTTAGATCAAATTTCTCCTACTTCTTGCCCCCCCCCCAATATTTTATTTGCTATCCTTGCCAACTTGTTCTTCCAAATTGATTGTAGAATTCATTTGTCAAATTATAAGGAAACACATTCTATTTTTATTTTATTTAAATTGAATTCAGTTTATAGCTCATTTGGGGCAAAATTGACAAATTGATGCAAATATCACACTACTAGTTTAACTAATATTAAACAACTCCTTAATTCCTATAATTAAATCTCCTAGCTTGCTTTGCATTCTTTTAATATACCGTTGAAATTAAAATGCAGACTATTTGATTTAGAATTTTTACATGTAATTGGCAAATGGGATTGGCATCTAGTTTTAGTTCTTTTCTCTCTCCCTTCCCTTCCCCTCCCTCTTTACATCATTGTCAGATTTTACTATTACCTTGAGAAAATGAATTGAGAATAGTCTCGTCCTTTTCTATGCATTATAACAGCTCAAATAGCCTGGGCATTATCTGTTTCTTGACATTATCTGACATTGTTTGCCAACTTTTAAAAGGTATTCCATTTTGGTTTCTTTAGTTTTTCTATTTATTTATGAATCACTTATTTAAGTAATTATAGTCTTAGAAAATTATTTCTTCAACTAAGGTTTTTAAAATTATTAGCATAAGATTGACAGAATTATCCTGGGAGTTGGGGAATGAATAATTGACTGGAAAGTGGCATTTTTGGAGATCATAAAAATGTAAATGTGTCAAAACTCATTGAAATTTGCACTTAAAATTAGTGCATTTTATTGTATATAAACTTATATGTCAATAAAGTTGATGTCTAAGATAAATAATAAAGTTGATGTCTTTAAATTTATTTTCAATATGTCAGTCATATAAAACATATAGTTGTATTTTTCAGTCTTACATTTGTGGTAAGAATGCTCTATCTTCTTTCATTTTACTTCTATTATTTTCTTTCTGGCTATGGTTTCTATTCTGCTTCTTTTGTTTCTAGCTCTTACTATACATGCTTTTATAATTTTTATTAGATAACTAGGGGCCTGGTGCACAAAATTCGTGCACTGGGGGGGGGGTCCCCTCAGCCCAGCCTTCCCCCTCTCACATACTGGGAGCCCTCAGGGGATGCCCTACTGACAGCTGGCCTCCCTTTGTGGGAGGCGACCAGGCTGATCAGGTGAAGGCACCAGCCCCATTACCCCGCTGCTGCAGCCACTGCCAGTTACTGCAGCCACCAAGGTGTTTTCATCAACATGGACTCCAGTCCCTTCACCATGAAAAAATGACAACTTTCTTTAGGCATTTTCAAGACATGTCTTTCATAGGATATGACATTTCTTTCTTTCTTTCTTTATTTTTTTATCCTCACCTGAGGATATGTTTCTCTTGATTTTTAGAGACTGTGGAAGAGAAAGGGCAAGACAGAGAGAAACATCAAAGTGAGAGGAGCACTTTGATTGATTGCCTCCTGCATGAACCCTGACCTGGGCCCCAGCCAGGGAGGAGCCTGCAACCTAGGTACATGCCCTTGATCAGAATTGAACCCAGACCCTGCGGTCGGCAGGCCGAGGCATTATTCACTGAGCAAAACTGGCTAGGGCAGGATATGACATTTCTTAGCCCTACAGCAGTGGACCTTCTTTTTTTTCTCCAGGAGTGTGGTGGAAAAACCCTAGATCACCTTTTTGGATTCTTATTACCCAAGTTACTAAGAATATTACCAGTGGCAAACAGGGAGCTTAGCCAATGAGTGGTCAGAAAAGGTGTTTCCTCTGTAGTTCACTCCAATTTCCGGCTCCACCCCTGCCCAGGCCTAAAGCCTTTGGCTGAGGCTTTAGGCCTGGGCAGGGGCCCCCCTTGGCTCTGATAGCAAGCTCAGCCCTGCCCAGGGATTCCCTGGCTCAGGCCCTTCCCAGGCTGCTCAGGGCCCACGTGGGGTCTACCTCAAAGTGACCTGGGTGCCAAAGATGTTCCCAGGACCCAGGCCACTGGTGCCTATGTATGCAAATTAACTGCCATCTTTGTTGGGTTAATTTGCATATTCACTCTGATTGGCTGTGGGCGTAGCTGAGGTATGGTCAATTTACATGTTTGTCTATTATTAGGTAAGATTAAAAGGTATAAACACAGTTTTCAGCTCTCCTAATGAATAGTTGTTGGGGAGCGCACAAGATTTGGTTGGAAAGTTTGTAAGGAGGACATTCTGAGAAAAGTGACATGTGTGGAAGGCCACCTGCCCTGTTCATCGGAATTCCGACTTAGGAGAGATTTAGGGGAGCTTCGAAGGCAGAGCCCCTGATTATTCCTTGACCTTTCCAAACAAGTCTGTGTATGTGCAGACCCCTGGGTGTTTACTAGAATTCTTATGCTTAATCCCTGGATACCCTTGTCTAGAGGACAATATAAACACATGTGTCCTCCCAAGATTACTTACCTTACTGATTGTATCTTAAAAGATAAACTTTATCTCAAACTGCTGTTATAATAAAAGGCTAACGAGGCAGGCAGTCGCTGCCTGGCCCCTTCGTCCAGGCCGTCCCTTAGCCCTCTCTTTCACAGTGAAACTGTGTTGGAGTAATATGTTCATCCATTGTTCAGGGGCTGCTGGTCAGTCCCAGAATATACATTCAAGTTAAGGAAAACAAAACAAAACAAAACACCTTATTTCCTTACTTACCAATGTCAAGGATTAAGCAGTATCATCTGTTCTCCCTGATAAAGATAACTTCTTTCTACCCTCACCATCTCTCTCTCTTGATTTAATGTATAGCTTGCTCAGAGCCAGGAAATATTTGAATAAATAAATAGTTAGAAAAGAGACAGATGTCATTAATTAGTCCTCAAATACAACTATATTAAGTATATATTCATAATGCATCATCTTTGGGTGGATGGTGGGTTTCTCCTCAAGCAAATGGCAAGTCCACTGATGCAATGCCCTCTATAGTGCCAGCACTCAGAGTGCTGCATGCGTGCTTACGTAGTGAATACAAATTTTTAATGGGGAAAGAACTCTTCCATTTAGTTAGTAGGACATCTGGGCATTTTTCTGAAGAAAACAAAAACACTAATTTGAAAAGCTAATGCACCCCTATGTTCATTGTAGCATCATTTGCAATAACCAAGATATGGGAGCAATCCTGTTATCCAATGTTAGATGAATGGATATGTGTATGTATGTGTGTGTGTGTATATATATATATATACATATATATATGTATATATATATATATATACACACACATATATATATATATATATATATATATATATATATATATACACACACACACATACATTCACATATATATATATACACAATGGAATATTATTAAGCAATTTAAAAAATGAAATCTTACTTTTTGTGACTACATGGATAAACCTAGAGGATATAATGTTAAGTGAAATAAGACAGAGAAAGTGTGATTTTACTTATATGTGGAATTTAAAGCAAAACAAAATAAAACAAACAACAAGCAAAACAGAAGCAGACTCATAGATACAGAGAACAAACTAATGGTTGCCAGCGGGGGAAGAATGGGGATGGGTAAAAAAGGTGATGGGTACTAGATATCCTGTGATCACATTGAAAGGTATATAAATGTAGAAGCACTATGCTGTACACCTGGAACTAATATAATATTGTATGCCAATCATACTTTAACAAAACAATAAAAAAAGAAATCTGTTGCGTGTTGTGCAGTACAAACAGTGAACGGAAACTTTTAGCCAGCCTGCCATTGACTAGATAGTGTCTGTTTTACAAAGTGTGCAGATTAGGAGACACAAAATAATTGTTATATTTAATGTAAAAGAGGAATTGCATTCAGTCTCTTGCCAGGAACTGAGGGATTTCCCAGGATGAGGGGCTTTCAGTGCTAAAACCAGGGAGGTCTTAGGCAAACCAGGGAAGTCCCAGACAAACTGAGATGAGCTGGTTATTCTGTAGAGCTGAACACATGTAGCATGTTTATAACAAATAGTAGACAACCTATTCCATAGCAGTGAAGAAGTAAGGAGACCCAGCATTAACTTGAAATTTTAGAGACCCACGTTATGAACTTACTATATAGCATAGTCTCCACAGCAGATAAAATTTACACATTAAATGATTTCTTAAAAAATGGCGTAGCAGTGTTTTGACAAATGGTCTAATTCTGCCTCTCTGGTAATATTTATAGACTTGGAGGACAGGGTGCCCACGTTGCTCAGTTTGCCATAGTGATGACCCATCATCACTCAGGTTTATGAGACCATGTTGGAACCTACAGACTCTGTGTGACTCTGCTCTGCTGTCATCAGAAACACCAAGCGTTTACCAAAAGTGCCAAGTCATTGCACCCATGGGGTTAGTTCATTGTGAAAACGGAACTGGACTTTCTACCAACAACCAGAAAAACATTGAAAACATAAAACAACAAGAAAATCTGCGGTGTGTTTGCAAAAACCGAAGACTCTAACCCTGATCTAAACCAGACTGTTTTCCTCCTGGCTCCCTCCCCTTTTTCCTTAATTAAGCTAATTGTAAAAGAAAGGATTTCATCAGACCAAAACGGCAATCTTTCTACCCTAATCTCTAGGACAAAACAGAGAACCTGGTCTGGAATTAAATTTGAAATATAAAAGAAAAATGACTACCAGCTTAATGCTGTCATTGTTGGTGTTTATTTTTCTTTCTTTTATGTCTGATGTGAAGGAGAAAATAATGTCATCTGCTGGAAATTTAAGCATGTTTGCATTCTGATATAATTAGAATTAATGTTGGAGGGCCAAACTAACACCAAACAATCCCCGTGCTTCCCATGTGTGTAAAACATTTTGTAATGACTTTCACTTAATCTGGGGGCCTGGCAGACTGCCGCAAACCACCTAGATCCAGGCGCCAGAGTTTCTTTTTCAAAAAGAAAAATTTATACGTTGGATGTTAGAAATTAGGGCCTGGGGAAAATGGTTAAGGGCGCTGCAAATTGCTTTATCTGTTTGGATCTTTCTTCCATCTCTGTTTCTTCTTTTCCAGCTTGGAGGGCAATGCTTCTAGCACGCGCAGCGCAGCGGTGCTCCTTCACCTGGCAGCTATTGTAAAGGCAAGGCTTCCAGAGGAAGGGGAGAAATGAGGTTTCCTGAAGGGGCTGTGACCTCGGGGAACTTGGTGCTGAGCCATCGTCTGTGAGATTCATTCAGTGAGAGGCCCAGACACAAAGGTCATTTGTTGTGGGGCAGACAGTAGTTGACAGGGTGTTTGACTTTTCAATAGACTGTTTTGCCAACTGTACACAGAGTCAATGTGATTTGTGCATAAGAATCTCTTGCATAAAATCTTTCAGTAGCCTCTCCACACCCACAGGGTAAATTCCAAATCCCTAAACCCCTTGATGACAGGAGGCTCAAGACTTTTCTTGCAATGGGTCATTGTTCCCCCTCTAGTTTCATTTTCTTGCTGCCCATCCCATGTACAACAGGTCACAGATACCAAATTCCTGGCAATTTCCTGTTCTAGGTACCCATGCCTCCCTCTATTTAGGAAACGTCTATTTAACTTCATGCATAACTGAGCACTAAGCATGTACTAGGTGCTCAATAGATGTGCTGAATGAATGCATTCCAAAACTCAACTCCAATATCATTTCCTCTAATGCCCAAGATGGAATAAAAACTCCATTCCCTGTGCTTTCAGAATTCCTTGAATGTGCTTTCTGCACAGTGGTTCACAATCAAGCACAATTTTGTCTCCCAGGGCCAACTGACAATGTCTGGAGACCGTTTTAGTTGGTAGGTACATTGGCAGGATGCTACCGGCATTCACCTGGTGGAGGTCAGGGATGTTGCTAAACCTTTCCCACTACATAGGACAGTCTCTCGTAGAAAGGACATATCTGCCCCAAATAGCAATAGTGCTGAGGCTGAGAAACCCTGTTTAGCAGAACTCGTAGTTTGGACAAGTCATCATGGGGACATCTTTCTACTCCATTAGATAGGAAGCTCCCTGCTGTCAGGGCCTATACTTAATTATCTTTGTATCTTACTGTCTAGCACAATGCCTGGCATGTACAAGATGCTCAAGGAATGCTGGGTGAAATAAGAAAGGAATGATGCAGAAGTGGTGAGTAGTGATCATTCTCTAAGGATTTATAAAAAATAAAGATATGGCTGTTCCCACTAAAATGTAAGCTCAAAGAAGTTGCCCAGTTTTGAGGAAATCGCATCTCTCCACTTTTTCCACTCCAAAGGCATTTCTTTTCAATGGTGCATCACCACACCAGCAGTGCCCTGTTGGAAAGTATCTTCTGTCTCAGGAGAAGTAGCTGCTACTAAAAATATCACCCTGAGGTTAACGTTATATTTCCATGCCAGCTCTCAAAAGCAAGGTCTCTTTGTAGTTGGTGTCAGCTACAGCGCTTCAGAATGACTCATAGTGAGCCCCGTCGGGGAGCTTTCTGGAAGTGCTCTTCTGGTACCTCTTCCATGCGTATTCACTTGGACTCCAACCATTTGTCAGAGAAACCGTTTGAAAACACAATTTGGAAGCTCACCCCCATGATCCTGGCACCTCTTTCTTCTTGTTGATGGTAGTAGACTAAAATTGGTCTGGTTATGACTTGACCTAACCCTCTGACTAAATAACTAGATGGTTTAGAATAAGAACTTAAAGCAAAATGGTCTAACTGCGAAGTCTGTGTTCTTCAGGAGCCCTTGCAGGAACATCCTCTTTGCATCGCCACTTCTCTGTAGTTGTGTTTTGTTTGGAAGCACTGCAAGCAAGTTATGGTTATAACTGGTGTTTGCCGTAATGAAAATGTGAGGGGTATGATTTTCACTTACGGTTTGTCTCCCCAGGAGTATTTTCCCAGCAGAATCACCCTGCTTTACTGAACATTTAAGTTGGGGTTATTCTTACCAACCAAATAAAATCATAAACGATTCTGTTTAGAGTCCCACAGAATTAAGTTCACTCTACATGGGCAAAAATTTTCCATTTTTCTTTCAGAGAACTCTACCCAATATTCTTTTTGAAATGTGAATTTATTACATTGAAGACTATGCATTTAACTTCACAAAACAATGTATGATGCTTAATAAATATGTTTCGCAATAGCCCTCTGCTTTATTTAAAAAATTAACAAATAATGATTACATTTTATGAAGTGCAGGCAATAGTTAGGGATTCAAAGAAATTGACATTCTGGCTAAGAGGCTTTTATCAAGACCAGGAGGCATAGATGCAAAAGGCCTACAGATGAAACCTGGTAGTGAATGGTTGATAGATGTTATGTAAGTGGTAGAGAAATTAAGAGTTCAAAAAATGAAGAAAATATGTATACGTGTGAATTAAAATTCTTAAAGAATCTCCATCAAAGAGGTAGAATAGATATTTTTTCATACTCTCTTCCAGGCCTCATGTTGTTCCTCTATTTTGTACCCTCAGACCTGTCTTGTGCTAGAGTTGTTTTTTGTGTGTCTTCTCTGTTCTCTGACATGATCACCTTGCGGGAGGCAGAAGACATGGCTAGTTGTTTGCTACAGAGATTCCGGCAGACATTTGTTGAAGAGACTGTGACAACTCTTCTGATGTTACTTTCTTATGCACCCTGGGGGAAAGTGCCAATGCACTGACATAACAAAGAAAACCAGGCCGCACACAATGCGCTGTGCTCCACGGTGTCAAAGAGGAGGCACATTGACCGGGGAACTGCAGGTGTGACTCAACACTGTCTAGTTCTTTTCTTCACTGTACCAAAGTCCATTGCTTTTGCCCCTTCTGGGGTTATAGAGGATGAAAATTTGACTTGTGTTCCCACTTAAAATAGTTTAGTTCCCACTTAAAATAGTTTATTCTCCAATTGCAATTTCTAACATGACTAAGTTCAAAGTAATTTAAAAGCCACATTAAAAATAAAATCAAAATCCACAAGTCACTTCCTTCATCTCTTTCTTCATGGCCTAATTCACAATTTCTTTAGAGTCTGGAATTTATTCCAGGGCAACGCTGCAAATATTCTGTATTCAATTGCAGTCTGTAGTTTAAAATCATTATTCATGCTCATGAATTGTATTGAATTTACACATAAATTTTACTTGTCTAATTTACTAATTACTGAGAAGGAGTAATGTGGCGGCATCATAATCTACGAAAAACATCTCAAACGCTTCTGCACACGTTTTACATTTGGCATAACCTAAAACACATTTTCCCACAAAACTTTTTCCCTTAACTCTTAAACCCCTGAGTATTTTAATGGAAACACAATACTTTTTATCTGGATTCATTTACACTCTCATTTACTCATCAGCATGGTGTTTTGTAAGAGATATTTAATATTCTCCAAGAGCCCTTTTTTCTTCTGCACATTTCAAAGTTTTCCTGTAGGAAACACTGTGTTCCAAGCCATAAATTGAGTCTGAATTCAGAGAACAGGAGTTGGGGGAAGCCATAAATTCCAAATGAGTTCCAAGTGGTACTGATCTTAACTGCCTGTTATCCATATAATGTGGTTACCAAAATGAGAACCGAGTACCCCGAGCAAGGACGGCTTTTTACGTCTGGCGGCATTGACTTTGAATCAGTGCTCCTGCTTAGGAAAGACTAACTTGTACTCTCATTCTCACTTGTTGATTCTGGGATAGCTTCCTTTTCAGAAAACAGGTGTCACAACGGATGAGTCCTCTCTGGGAGTAATCAGCTTTCTAGAGTGACTTTCTCCTCCTGGAAGTGAAGGGCCAGCGCCATGAGCAAGTTGCCTGTCACAGTGGCCAAAGGACACTCCCACGCATGACCTAACCATTCCTGCAACTGACGCAGGCTGAGAGCTAATGCTCCTGTCGAATTTCTTTTTATAGAAAATACTAGAAACCTAATCTATTGAGCTATTTAAAAAATACATTTGTTGGAAGGTTATCCTGGCATTCCCTATGCAAGGAAAAGTTCAAAATCCACCTCCTTAAGACATATGGCCAAAAGCACAGTGTAAAGAGGCTGCTGGGGGTCCAGTACTATGAGTGGGTCAGATAAATCACAGAACACAAAATGCCACCGAGCAGATGCCCAGATGGTGTCTAGCAGTACTAACTGTTACAAAGTAACAATTCCCCAAGTGACTACCCTTCAACCTAACTAGTCCCTGGTTTGTTCTTTTTCTTCTCCTTTTCTTCAATATGAAGATTTTTGCCTCCATATTTTCTTTGGTTTTAAAAATTACTTTATTCTTATAATTGATTATTTTTCTGTAGAATTGGCTATATTATTAGAACTTTCAGATTTCACATTAAAAATTCACTGTAACTTGCAGTACATAATCTGTTCATGGCATCTCTGAGACTTTGGGTTCCTAAAATGATGAAACAATTTCTATAAGTGACTCAACACATTCATGAGGAACAAGCCTCAGTGTATCACAATATGATCCATAAATTGTCTTTCAATCTGAATGCTTATAATCATTGGACTTTTTCTCCATGACAAGCACGTTGTAACACCTGAGAAAACTGGTTCAAAATGGATCAGATAGTTTCTGTCTTTCAAATATTTAGTTTTCAATGAAGAACAGTTTTTGAAGTAATTGAGCACTTTACTTTCTCAAATGAAGCCAGCACATAATTATTAGATAATTTGGTGGTAATAAATTTATATTTTAATAAAAATTAATGGAATATATTTAAAAATTGCTGGTAGTCTTTTTAAAGTTACTTAAATTTATGTGTTTTAAGTATGGTAAAACTTTTGCTGGGATTTTCAGATGGCCAGTGATGCTGAAGGCTCAGATTCAAGGTTTGTAATGAGTGAACGCAGAGGTTTTAGTGCTACTTGACAATCTTAAGGCAAGGCAAGGACACCCACACATCTGCTTGTCAGTGTACCAGCTTCTCAGCCTCTGTGTGTACAGCTCACTCCTTGCATTCTCAGCCCTTGTCAGAATTTTATTCTACATCTAAAAAGCAGATCTATTCAAGGGCTGCAAATAAAGAGAGCCTTAGTGAAGGTATAAGCCTCCAGTTTGCTGTTTATTAGTCCAAAGTGCTCCTTTTTGAGAGTCCTCATGTCCATGTTCTTAAGGTTGAAAAATCCTTGCAGAGACAAAAGACACTAGTGTGTTCTTTCTCTTTTCTCTCATTTTACGTGGTCAAGAGAAGAACCGGCAAACAGAGCTCACTCTGATTACCTGCCAAATGCATGGACCTAATGTTTTCCTTTGAGAGGAGATCTTATGGGCAGTCCAAAGGGATAACTTTACCCACAATGAGCAAAATATACACTTGAGCAAGCACCTTCTTCTTAGTCGTACACAGTTTCAAAAATTTAAACACCTAGGAAGACAAGATTCAGAAGGAAATAAGCAGTAAATGTTTTGGTGGAGGGCACTGAGGCAATAGAATATTGAATCTATTCTCAATATGAGGCTACCCATTCCCACTAAAGTAACATGGGTCTGAACGATCAGACTTTGGTCACGTAAGAATTTGAATTTAAAGTGCCTTAAAATATGTTTCTCACCAATTATGGCTTTTTGCATAGAATCTTAAGAAATGTATGGTTTGAAAATGCTTACTATCATAAAACAGTAAGATGAAAGGGACCTTAGAGATACAGCAGTGCAACCCTCATTTTACAAAGAAGTTGAGAACTAGAAAATTGAGTGTCTCAAAGTGGCATAATCTGTCTATAGCAGATTTCAGACCAGAATTGGATTTTATGACTTCTAATAGTCTTACAGTTTGGGATCAAAGTGTGAATTGAGGATTCACTGATTTGAGGATTTATAACAATAATTGACAATTCCACTGTCAGATGCTGTCTGTGTTCTCTGTGTACTGAGATTTTATGGAGTTTATGAGGAAGAGTAGGAGAATTTCTGCCTTAAGTTATATGTGACCTAAATAATAATATAACTATCAGGACTCATCACCCATAGAAAGTGTGACATTAGATACTATAAAAGGTTGTAAATGAATTTTAACAGTTTTATATTTATTTGTATTTGAATACAAAGAATAATTGAATACTTGCATGACTAACCTTGGAAAAAGGAAACCATTTGTTCAGTCTCAGTTTCTTTACATTTGTTATAAAGAAAACAACCCCTACTGGATATGACTAATGTGGGAATTCAATAAGATAACCTGTGCAGGGCATTTAGAACTGTGTCAGGAACATAGTATCTACTTAGTGAATGCTGGTTTCCTTGAGGAATATTAAAATCCTTCTCATCTTTATGACTTGGCTACTTCAAATCCTTTTGCATGAAACAGAACATAACCTCATTGATACATAAAGAGTCCAGGAATAAATTCTAGGACTGGTTGAAAATACGCATTCAATTATTTTTACTTTTCTTTGACCTTGTGACTTCAGATCTCCACCTTTTTCTGTTCTCTCCTTTATGAGCCCGGTTTTCGTTTTCAGTTTCGCTGGGTAACAAAGAACCCAAAATTCACCTCTCTGTACTTTGATTCTTCCTTCAAATACCCATTTGAATGGTGTCCCCCAAAATGCACAACTACCTGAAACTTGTGAATGCAACCTTATTTGGAAAGAGTCTTTGCAGATGTTATCAAATTAAGATGAGGTCATACTGCATTAGGGTGGGTCCTAAATCCAGTATGACTATTGTCCATATAAGAAGAGAAAACAGACACAGAAAACACAGAGGGAAGATGGAGCATGTGAAGATGGAGACGGAGATTGGAGGTATTCTGCAACAAACTCAGGACTAAATGGCCATTCTGAGTTGTTGATTTCAGAGTAGTTTTTAGACCAGTGAGCCACCCAGTTTCCGTAATTTGTTTCAGCAACCCCAGGAAACCAATAAAGTAGTTCCCCATTATCTGTGGGGGATATGTTTTGAGACATCAATTGGATGCCTAAAACTACAAATACTGAACCTTATATATACTATGGTTTCTTCTATACATACATAGCTATGATAAAGTTTAATTTATACATTGAGCAGAGTAAATAATTCACAACAACAACTAACAGTAAAATAGAACATATACTGTAATAGAAGTTATGTGAATGTGGTTTCTCTTTTCAAATATCTTATTGTACTATAGTAACCCTTCTTCTTGTGATGATGTGAGATGATAAGTTGAGAACTTCCACCTTTTCACTTACAGGAAGCACTTCTTTGGTATATCTGAATTGCCAGCATCACTACTCTTCACTTCGGGGCCTTTATTAAGTAAAATAAGGGTTACTGGACCACACACACTGCAAAGCTACAAGAGTTAATCTGATAACTGAGATGGCTACTAAGGAACTAAAGGTTGGGAAGTGTACACAGAGTGGACATGCTGACAAAGAGATGGGACTCAATGAGAGTGATGAGATTTTATCATGCTATTCAGAATGGTATACAATTTAACATTTATGAATTCTTTATTTCTGAAATTTCCCATTTAATATTTTTAGATCACATATGACCACAGGTATCTGAAACCACAGGTACGGTGGGACTACTGTACATCTGTTCATACAAAGGTCACAGGCATTTGTCATGGATTATGTAGGCCATCCTCTGCACGGTACCAGTTAGACTACAATTCCCTTAGTACAGCAAATCCTTGGTTTTGTGGACCTTGATTTAACAAACGGACAAAATTTCTGGTACATATGTCATATGTGAAAATTAACACCCTGTTAATTTTAAAATGCTTTTGACCAAGATTTTCTTATAATTAAATTAACAGGTTATTCTTTAGTTATTATTATTTTTAAAAATATTTTTATTGATTTCAGAGCAAAAGCAAGAGAGAGAGAGAGAGAGAGAGAGAGAGAAAGAGAAACATCATTGATGGGAGAGAATCATTGATCAGTTGCCTCCTGCAAGTCCCACACTGGGGATCGAGCCCGCAACCTGGGCATGTGCTCTGACTGAGAATCAAGCCATGACCTTCTGGTTCATAGGTTGATGCTCAACCACTGAGCCACACTGGCTGGGGATAACTGTTATTTTTAACAAATTTTAGCAAATAGGTCAGATGTTGGAAAAAACACTAGTAATTTTGCCTACATAAATAAATATTACATATCCACAATATAGTCTACATATTTAAATCCAAGAGTCACCACTTGTAAACAATGTTCTGAGAATGATTAGCATGTGATACACCCCATCGTGCACTGTAATTGGTTCTGTTGTCATGTGGAGTGACTTTCTGCAGCAGTTATTTTTAAAAACTTACCTGTATTGTTGAAAATATTTCATATGTCCCCCTTTCCCTCCCATCAACCCCACTCCATCCCGCTCCTGTCACCCACCTCAGGCCTTCACCACACTATTGTCTGCAGCTGTTTAACTCATGCAGGCAGATGTTTCTACCTGCACTAAGCCACGCCCCACCCGTGTGCATTTGTACTCATTTTTGTGACAGGTGAATACATTCATTTACTAGACCTATTCAGTATCAATTTAAAATTATTGTAATTCATATAGAAAACTTTTCTGTGAAATTAAACTTTTCATACTTACTTAATTTTAATTACACAAGTGTCTATATAAGTAAAAACAGGTAAACTAACTAATTTGTCAATTTTTTAAACATACTATTCAGAAAACCTACCTTATTATGTAATGGACTTTCAGCTTTAAGGTACACCTCCTTTTCTAAATTAGTCCATTATAGCGAGGCTTTACTGTAACCCTCATTTTGGCCTAGACATAGGCGTTGGATTTCTGTAATACAAACCATTCTTGTTATTTCCTTCAGAAAAAGAATATGGAAAAATGAGATCACCTCTAGTGTTCTTCCCCGGGAGTCCAGACTTATTTTCTGCCATTGTACCTCACCACCCTCTCTGAGTCAGATAGGTTTTCCGTCCTAATGAAGCAGAGAACTGCAAAATCCAGAAGGCCTTGGGGAAATGTCATTAGTGAGCAACCTCTGACAACTGGAAATTTCAGGCAAAAAATATTTATGGTTAATTGACCTTGTAGGCAATAAAGAGGGTTTTAGGATTTGGAACTTCCCTGTTTGAGCCTCCCCATTGACCTATTTTATAGCTGTTGCAAATAGAACATGATGTGTGAAATGGGTTTCTACTCATGGAAGCATTTTATTCCCATAGGATTTTTCAGTAAATGTCGGACCAAGCACATGTGTTCAGATATAGGTAAGAGTCTGCCTTCATTCATACAGTGTTATATTGGAATACCAAGGACAATATATTAAAATATAAATAAACCTCCTCAGAATTTATTGGAAGTAAAAGAGCATACATACATAATATAAAAATACTAATTAGTATATTTCATTTGACTCTTCCTTTACAACTTCCACTCTAGACTATTGCAATAATCTTCACATTGGGCTTCTATATCTTTCTCATTCAAACTGTCCTTTCAACAAATTGATCAGTTCCAGCCCTGAACTGGAATGGAAGATACAAAGGTGAAGAAGGTAAGACTTCTATTTTTGACAACTCATGTTTCTTTAGGGACACACACACACACACAATTTTAAGATAAAATGTAAAAGGGACTATGGTTATAAATAAAAAGGTAAATTAATTTTCTTGAGAGGGTCAGATTAGTCTTCAGGGACAAATGAGTAGAGATTAGAAAGAGAGCAGGTGTGAAAAAGAGAGAGAAAGGAAGATAGAACAAAACTAAGGGCCTTAAATCCATGTCCTGTCCTAGAATCATGGTGTTCAGACCACTTTGATCTACCTGCAGCACTGCTCTAACCATGTCACACCTGTTTATAAAACATTACTGTCTGCATTGACTTCTCGCTCATTGTTTCTGCAGTGAAGTCCTAAAGCCTCAGCTGGAATGTAAGCCCTTCCACTATCATATTTCAGTCTTATTCCGGTTACTTCTCTACCTCATCCTCTGTTCCTTCTGCATAGTATTTCCTAGGACTTTGCCTATATGGCTCCAGACTTTCCCAGTCCTACTCCCTTCACCCTTCTCATCCCCATTGCCAATGTTCCAAGTCTATGGGACACAGCAAAAGCAGTCCTGAGAAGGACATTCATAGCTTTAGAGGCCTACCTCAAGAAACAAACAAACAAAAATTTCTTATAAACTATCTAACCCTACAACTAAAAGAACTAGAAAGAGAAAAACAAGAAAATCCCAGAGTAAGTAGAAGGAAGGCAATAAAAAAAAAAATCAGAGCACAAATAAATGAAATAAAGACTAACACACACACACACACACACACACACACACACACACACAATACAAAATATCAATGAAACTAGGAGCTAGTTCTTTGAAAAGATAAACAAGATTGATGAACCTTTAGCTATACTCATCAAGAAACAAAAAGAGAGAGGACACAAATAAATAAAATAAAAAATGAAAGAGGTGAAGTAACAACTGACACCACAGAAATACAAAGAATTTTAAGAAAATACTATAAACAAGTATATGCCATAAAATTGGACAACCTTGGCAAAATGAACAAGTTCCCAGAAACATACAATCTTTCAAAACTCAATCAGGAAGAATCAGAAAACCTGAATGCATCAATATCCTATCTAATAAAAGAGTAATATGCAAATTAACCATCACTCTGCTACACCCACAAGCCACGCCCACCAGCCAATCAGGAGCAAGTATGCAAATTAACCCAACCAAGATGGCTGCAGCCACAGAGGGAGCAGGAGGCTTGGGTTTCCCCAGCAATGGAGGAAGCCAAGCTTTCTGCACACCCTGGCCAGCCCAGGCCTCCACTCAAGGCTACAAAGTTTCAATTATAGAAGATAAATAAATCCCAACAAAAATGGCTGCAGCCACAGAGCAAGCAGGAGGCTTGGCTCTGCTCAAGGCTACAAAGTTTCAATTATAGAAGATAAATAAATCCCAGATACCAGGGCCTCCGCTTGGGTCGCTGGGGGACGTGGCCGGCCTGCAAACCAGCACAGGACCCTCACTCAGGCTGCCCCATGCCCCAAGGAACCCCACCCTGATCCAGGACACCCTTCAGGGCAAATCAGCTGGCCCCCACCCGTGCACCAGGCCTCTAGCCTATCTAATAAAAGAGTAATATGCAAATTGACCATCACTCCAACACACAAGATGGCTGCCCCCATGTGGTCAAAGATGGTTGCCCCCATATGGACACAAGATGGCTGCCACAGATGGCCTGCATGGAGGGGCAGTTGGGGGGTACCAGGCCTGCAGGGGAGAGCAGTTGGGGGGACCAGGCCTGCAGGGGAGGGCAGTTAGGGGTGACCAGGCCTGCAGGGGAGGGAAGTTAGAGGCAAACAGGCTGGCAGGGGAGCAGTTAGGCATCAATCAGGCTGGCAGGGGAGTGGTTAAGGGGTGATCAGGCTGGCAGGCAGAAGCGGTTAGGGGCAATCAGGAAGGCAGGCAGGCGAGCACTTGGGAGCTAGCAGTCCTGTATTGTGAGAGGGATGTCCCAGATTGGAGATGGTGCAGGCTGGGCTGAGGGACACAACCCACCCCCCCGTGCATGAATTTCGTGCACCGGGCCTCTAGTCAACTAATGAAATTAAAGCAGTGATAAAAAACTCTAAGCAAACAAAAGTTTGGACTGGACAGCTTCACAGGGAAGTTTTACCAAGCATACAAAGAAGAATTAACACCTATCCTCCTCAAACTATTCCAAAAAGTTCAAGAGGGAGGAAAACTTCTAAGCTCTTTTTATGAGGCCAGTATTATCATAATTCTAAAACCAAATAAAGACAGTACAAAGAAAAATAATTACAGGCCAATATCCCTGATGAATATGGATGCAAAAATCCTCAAATAAACATTAGCAAATGAGATTCAGTGATATATTAAAAAGATCATACACCATGACCAAGTGAGATTTATTCTAGGATTCAAGCCTGGTATAATATTCACAAATCAATAAATGTGATACATTACATAAAAAGATGAAAGATAAAAATGACATGATCATGTCAAAAGACACAGAAATATCATTTGACAAAATCCAGAACCCATTTTGATAAAAACTCTTAGCAAAGTGGAAATAGAGGGACCATACATCAACATAATAAGGGCCATATGTGACAAACCTACATACTCATTGGGAAAATACTAAAAGTGCTTCCCTTAACAACTAGAACAAGACAGGGATGTCCACTTTCACCACTCTTATTCAACTTAGTACTGGAAATCCTATTCACAGCAATCAGACAAGAACAAAAAATAAAAGACATCCAAATTGGAAAGAAGGAAGTAAAACTATCATTATTCACAGATGACATAATATTGTGCATAGAAAACCCTAAAGACTCCATCAAAAAACTACAAAACTTAAATGGATTCGTCAAAGTAGCAGAATACAAAATTAACATTTAGAAATCAATGGCACTTTTATACACTGATTATGAACTCTCAGAAAGAGAAACAAAAAATAATCCCATTTACCATTGCAACAAAAAATAAGATACCCAGTTATAAACTTAACCAAAGAGGTAGTAGATTTGTACTAGGAAAAGTATAGGTCATTGAAATAGAAAAGAGGACAATACAAACAAGTGGAAACATATACTGTGTTTATAGATTGGAGGAATTAACTTCATTAAAATGTTCACGCTTTCCAAAGCAATGCACAGATTCAATGCAATCCCTATTGAAATATCAATGGCATATTTCACAGATCTAAAACAAATACTCCAAAAATTTATCTGGAGAAAAATAAAAGACCCTGAATAGCCTCAGAATTCTTGAGAAAGAAGAAAAAATTTGGAGGAATCTCAATACTGGATATTAACCTATACTACAATGCCATTGTTATCAAAACAGCCTGGTACTGGCATAAGAACAGGCATATAGTTCAATGGGACAGAACAGAGAACCTAGAAATCAACCCAAGCCATTATGCTCAATTAATATTAGACAAAGGGGCAAGAGCATACACTGTACTTGCCTCTTTGTCCAATAAGTGGTGTTGGGAAAATTGGACAGATATATACAAAAAAATGAATGTAACTAGTGAAACCATAAAAATCCTAGAAGAAAACATAGGCAGCAAAATTTCAGACATTTCATGTAACAGAATTTTCACCAATACATCTCCTAAGGCAAAGGAAACAAAGAAGAAAAGACACAAATGAGACTACATCAAACTAAAAAGCATCTGCACAACAAAAGAAATCATTAGCAAAATGAAAAGGGAACCCATGGTATGCAAGAACATATTTATCAGTGATACGCCTAATAAGGGGTTAATTTCTAAAATATATAAAAATCTCATATAACTCAACACCAGGAAGACAAACAATCCAATTAAAAAATGGGCAAAGGATCTGAATAGACACTTCTCCAAAGAGGACATATAGATTGCCTAGAGACATATGAAAAAATGCTCACATCACTAATCATCAGAGAGATGCAAATTAATACTGCAATGAGTTATCACCTCACATCTGCCAGAATTGTTACCATCAATAAACCAATGAACAACAAGTTTTGGTGAGGATGTGGTGAAAAGGGAACCCTGTTACTCTGGGAATGCAGTCTGGTGCAGCCACTATGAAAAACAGTATGAAGTTTCCTCAAAAAATTAAAAATGAAACTGCTGTTTGACCCAGTCACCTCACTTCTTGGAATATATCCTAAGAATCCTGAAACACCAATCAGAAAGGATATATGCACTCCTATGTTCATAGCAGCACAATTTACAATAGCTAATATCTGAAAACAGGCCAAGTTTCCCTCAGTAGATGAGTGGATAAAAAAAGCTGTGGTACCTTTATACAATGGAATACTATGCAGCTGTATAAAAGGATCTCTTACCCTTTAGACAGCATGGAGAGAACTGGAGAATGTCATGCTAAATGAAATGAGCCATTCAGAGCAAGACAAATATCACATGATCTCACTTATCTGTGGAATCTAATGAACAAAATAAATTTATAAACAAAATAGGTCCAGAGACATTGAAACATGGAACAGACTGACGAATCTCAGAGGGAAGGGTGAGGGGGAGTGGGAAGAGATTAACCAATGATTTTATATGTATTTATGCATAATACATGGACACAGACAACAGAGTGGGGAAGACCTGGGTGGGGCTGGAGCCAAATAGAGGGGAGCAATGGGAAAAAAATGGGGGATTTCTGTAATACTCTCAACAATAAAGATAAATAAATAAAAACATATCCTCAGGAGAAGATTAAAAATTTGTTCTGAATTCCAAATTGATGATGCTATTTCACTATTAGTTTTAATATCTAATTCAGAAAGCAAAGCAAGTCAACAATGAAATGATTGAGATACAGAGCCACTATTTCCTGAGTTACCTGGAAAGTCATCCTTCAATTTTGCTCATGGTGACAGGAATGAAGCCAGTCTTCCTTCCCAAGTCCCTCCCTCACCTCTTGCTTCCCATCATCTCCAGAAATCTGCTCAATTCTGATCTTACTTATTTTGTGGTTCTACTCTCCTCAGACAACCTTTATTATTGTTATTGTTATTATTATTACTTATATTCAAAAGGAGTAGAGGTTTTAGGGGCCAACAATGAAGGAAGCTCTGTTATATATTTGACTTGAGAAATATAATTTGGATGAAGCTGCTAGGAGTAAGGCACTTCAGATCCTATCTCACTCTTCCTTTCCACAGAAAGGGTTGTAGGCTCTTATACATTAAAATGCATGACTATTGCAAATCCATTGCATCTCTGGGCCACAGCACCAGCACCAGAGTGTCATGGTGTAGCCTTGCTCCCTGACAGAGCACACTGTAGTAGGAAGAGCACAGCTTTGGGACTGGACACACTCATGCTTGAATTCCAGTTCTGACACCTGTTAGATTTTGTACATTCATGCACTCAGCTATTTATTATACTTTCCTAAAGTACCTGCTACATGTGAAGTGCTGTGGGATGCTGGATCCACATTGCTACAGGAGATAAATGACTGCCCTTAAGCAACTCTTAGCATAGTAGGGGAGATGAACATTGAGACAAATAAATAGAGTGCAGTGTGACTAGTACAAAGGTGGAGATATATAGCATCTTATTACCCACAGGGGGAAGGAATGCTCTTCACTGAGGCAGAAGTAGAGGATGAAAGTGAGATTACTGGTTGGACATTGGGCTGAATGGAGGACACTGGATATGTGCTAACTCACAGAGGAGTGGAAAGGCAAGGTGCATATTAAGCATATAGTAACCACAACCCAAAAATCTACAGGACATATACAAGAAAAAAAAGAGAGAGAGAGAGAGAAAGGAAGCCAAACACAACACTACAGAAAGTCATCGACATACAACAGAAGAGAGCAACTGAGTCAGAGAGAAACAAAGTAGAACTACAAAAACTATCAGAAAGTAATTAATGAAATGGCAATAACTACATATCTATCAGTAATTACTTTAAATGTAAATGGATTAAATGCTCCAATCAAAAGACAAATGGATAATGAAGATATACTACATATATATGTATAATGGAATATTACTTGGCTACTATGCTGCTATAAAAAAGAAGGAATTCTTACCATTTGCAAAAGCATGGATGGAACTGGAGAGCATTATGGTAAGTGAAATAAGCCAGTCAGTGAAAGAAAAATACCACATGATCTCACTCATTAATGGATAATAAAGAACATTATAAAATGATGAACAAAAATAGATACAGAGGCAGAGAAGCATCGAACAGACTGTCAAATGACAGCGGGAAGGGTGGGGAGGGTTGTGGAACGGGAGGAGGTAAGAGATCAACCAAAGGACTTGTATGCATGCATATAAGCATAACCAATGGACGCAAGACACTGGGAGGGGGGTGAGGGCAAGTGTCGGGGGTGGGGGGAGGGGAGGTTGGAGGAAGGTCAATTGGGGGGAAAAAAAGAGACATATGTACTACTATTTGTAATACTTTAAACAATAAAAAATAAAAACATAAAATAAATTCTTACCTTTTGCGACAACATGGATAGACCTAGAGGGTATTAGAGTAAGTGAAATAAGTCAGACAGAGAAAGAAAAATACCATGTGTTTTTTAAATATGTGGAATCTAAAGAACAAAATAAATGAACAAGCAAAACAGAAATAAACTCATAGGTACAGAGAACAATGGATGATTGCAGATGGAATTGGGGTTGGAAGAATGGGTGAAAGACATGAAGGGATTAAGAGGTACAAATTGGCAGTTATAAAATAGTCATGAGGATGTCAATATTATAATAACTATATATGGTATCAGGTGGGTGCAAAACTTATTGCGAGAATCACTTTATAAGTTAAATAAATGTGTAAATACTATGATGTAAGCCTGAAACAAATATAATATTGAATGTCAACTACAATTGAAAAATGGAAAAGCTTCTTTTTTTATTAAATAAAAAGAAATTCTTCCCCTGCCACAACATGGATGCATCTTGAAGACAGTGTACTAAGTGAAATAAGCCAGTTACAAAAGACAAATATTATATAATCCTACTTATATGATGTACCTGGGGTAGTCAAATTCATAGAAACAAAAAGTAGAATGGTGGTTTCGAAGGATTGGGGAGGGGGGAAATGGGAAACATTAGTGTTTAATGGGTACAGATTTTCAGTTTGGGATGATTAGAAAGTTCTAGAGATGAATATTAGTGATGGTTGTACAATAGTATAAATCTGCTTAATGCTACAGGACTATACATTTAAAATAATAAATGTTATGTTGTGTATATTTTACCACAATAGGAAAATAGGATGGGAGGCTTTTCTATTCAGAGACAAGGGAGATAAGAAAAATAGCATCTAGATACACACACACACACACACACACACACACACACACACACACAGACAGACACACACAATCACTACTTGAAGCTAATGGCTTAAAAAATACTAGAAATGTTTAGTTAAAAAATCTGAAGATATAGTCATATCGTCATGTCTTGGAATAAAAGACGAGAGTATTATAAATGCCAGTTCTTTTTTTTTTCCTTTCCTGTAATAACTTTTGTGTTTAATGAAATTCTATTTTAAATGCTAGCAAAGTGAACCCACCATTCATCGATAAATAAAAATAAATAAATAAACAGTCAAAAAAGTGTTGAGAAAAAAAGAGAAATTATAGATTTACTCACCTTACTAGTTACAGTCTGCACTGTTTTTAAAACTACAGTAAAGAACATAGTGTGATTCTGAGGCATGAGGGGATGATTGGAAGAACGAATAGAAACATGGAAGATAACAACATGGAAAAAGATCCTTAATATAGAGTTACATCTATTTAAAAATCCTATATAATAAAAGAGTAATATGCAAATTGACCCTAACGATGGGATGAGCAGAATGACTGCTCGACCAGTCACTATGAGGCCCACTGACCACCTCTCGGTCCCTTCCCCCAGCCGGCAGGTTCCCATCGCCCAATGGTGAATGGGGAATGGGGGGTGGGTGGCGGCAGGGGGTGGGGCCGGCTGCCAGCAGCCGGGGAAGAGGGCCCTGATCGCAGGCCAGGCCTAGGGACTGTATCCACACACGAATTTTGTGGGCCGGGCCTCTAGTTTATATATAAAAGAAAGCATAAAGATATTAACAGAAATTATGTGTAGCTTGTGGATTGCTCATGAGTTTCATATTCTTCTGCATATTTGCATTTTGTAAATGTTCAGCTATGATCAGTATGGGTTTTAAAATAAAGAAAAGGCATCATTTCCAAAAAAGAAAAGAAAAACAGAATTTTTCCAGCCTAACAGCATGAGTCTGCTTTTTGGGAACACCCTTCCATCAGCCTGTCCTGCCCCAACATCTTTCTGTGCCTTTCTTTCCACTTTTGCTCCCACGGTCAACTTGATGTGTGGGCAGAAAGAGAATAAAATGCTGCTTTTGAGGAAATGCTATGAGATACTATCGGGGAGATATGAAGAAGTAATTTTGAATGAGGATAGGAGAACTTGTCAACAAATTGGAGGGAATCCAGAGAAGAACCAAGGAATGACTGAAGACCTGGGGCTGAAGGCTGCACTTATGAGTAGAGATGAAAAGGAAATGTGTTTAACTTGGCTGGGCTCTAGGTAGAGACTAAGTAGAGATTGGAGCACAATCAAACTGCCATTAACAACTGCCAGGCAGATCCCCATCCTAAGTGACCCAGAAAGGTCAAAACAACTTCTTAAAATTTCCAGTGCTTTATAGTTCAACCTGAGGTTAGAGACCATATCTTCCACACAGCACAGATTGCTTTTGCACTATGCCTTGTGTTTGATGTGCAGTAAAGATGCAAATATTGCGGAGGGGAAGTGGGTCCCTAAGGGCAGCTGAAAAGGGCCCCTGTGACAGCAGATGCTGACAGGGGCAAAGTGGACCAGGGGTTTTCCACAGGTTTGCATGGCACAGTGCTCTAATAAAATGCTTTTATTCTTTCCGTGGTTTACTCTCCTGCTTGTTTGTGTTTATTTGGAGGAATAGACACTTAGAAAGCGTGATGGCAAAAGAGAGAAACCGAAAAGTGAGGCCAAGAGAATTCCTGAGAGAGATCCAGGGAGGCACTGAGAGGGAGAGAGTGGCTGATATGCAGCCAGAAAATTGGAAATTAGATTAGGATCAAAGACAGAGCAGAGAGAATAGAACAGGCAGCTAGAAAGCAGAAGAAGGACTGAGTGCACCCAGTGGTCTTTCCTGGGGTGGGGAGCAGGTGGAGATCTTGACTCATCAGTTCTTGTCAGACCATTTAAAAGAAAGCAAAGATGTAGGCCAAGGCGGCACTATTTGTTTGTTTGTTTGTTTATTATTGTCTGAAGGGCACTATTTATTTTTAATATGAAATTGTATTTTGGCCACAGAAAGGAAAAAAGTAAAAGGGGCTATAGATGGAGCTCGCAAACTCTGCATAGACTCTTGAGTGTCTCTGTGAAAGACCTAATTTGCCATAGCTTGTTTGGCTCTGAATAGAGCACCAACTCACAGACTGAAGGGTCTTTTGAGGGTTCAGTTCTGGTCAAGGGCATGCACCTCAGTTGCAGGCTTGATCCCTGGCCCTGGTCTGGGCACATACTGGAGGCAACCAATCGATGTGTTTCTCTCATATCGATGCTTCTCTTTCTCTCTCTCCCTCCCTTCCACTTTCTCCAGAAATAAATGGAAAACATCTCCTTGAGTGAGGATTAGCAACAACAACAAAAATACCTCGTTGCATCATTGCAAAACATAGGGGTGCGTCTATATGTTTATGCTAAGTGAAACAAGACAGACAGAAAGACAATTACCACATGACTTCACTTATACATAGAATCTAAAAAGACAAAGCAAATAAACAAACAAAACAAAACAGAAACAGATTCATAGAAACAGAGAACAAACTGATTGCCCGAGGAGAGAGGTGGGGGTGTGTGTAAAAAGGTGAAGGGAAATAAGAGGTACAAACTTCCAGTTATAATCAATAAGCCACAGGATGTAATGCACAGCACAGGGAATACAGGGAATAATATTGAGATAACTTCGCCCCTTGACAGATGGTTACTTGGCTTATTGTGCTCACATTGTAAGATATGTACATGTCAAGTCACTACATTGTATACCTGAAACTAATGTAATAGTGTATGTCATCTGTCTATAATAAAAGTGTAATATGCTAATTAGACTGGACATCCTTCCGGACAACCTTCTGGACGAAGCTGGGGTTGCCAGGGAAGCCTGGGTCCTTGGTACCAGCCAGCGGCCTGAGGGAAGCCGGTGCCGGCAGCTGGGGGAAGGAAGGTCTACTCTTGCACGAATTTCGTGCATCGGGCCTCTAGTACTTTAATAATAAAAAGGAAATGCAAAACCAAAGGCCTGTGGCTGAGCTGGGGCTGCTCTTTCTCATTCCTATGGATAAACCTTTACAGTGGGGAAAGACATTGTTAGGCTTTGCCAATCCAATTTGGGAAATTATTCCCCTGGTTGCTCCACTCTGAGGCACTCTAACTCGGCTACAAGGGTACATACTTAGGAGGCTTTAAATTTAGATGAAAACTCCTCAACCTTGCCTCACACTTACAGATAGTGCAAGACTCCAAGTCTGATGGGCAGATGATCTGATTTCTCCAGCATTGCACAATACAGTTTGCAATGCATGCATTCATAGTTTGTCTTGCTTAATTCTTGTCTTGCTTGTTTAAGAACATTCACTAAGTGATAAAAATAAAGTAAATATTTTTACTTATCTTTCTATGGTTTGATTATAAAATTATAAAAATCTCTTCAGGAAGGTTAAAAATTCCCAAACTTACCTTGGTTGATTTTTTCATTTAAAAAGCAATATTTGCATTCCTCTCAGAAATAATACCATGTCAAAATGACAGAGATGCACTGCACAAGAAAACAATGTGTCATGTCAGAGAAAAATACAGATCTGTGATGTTGACTCTAAGCATGGTATACCCATTCTCTTTATTGGAGATGCCCAGATCTGAAGATCTGCTGATGGGGGTAAATTCATATGGATTAAAACATTATCCTTTCAAAATATGATACAAATATATATAATTTCAATAAAATAAATATACCCACACTAGAGGTGTGCACTCAGTGATAGGGGTGAAAGACCCCAAATATTGAGTACTGTTCCTGTAGACTGCAGTATATGACAGGGGTTCTTTGAGCACAGCATTTAGGAAGAGGAAAGTCAGAGAGGCTAAGGCTAGACCAAATGGGTATGCACATCAGAATCATGGGAACACTTAAAAGAATGCAGACTTTTGGGATTGACACCAGGACCATTGAGTAGAAACTGCAGAGTGGGATCCAAGCTAGCATTGTGAAGAGTGGGCTGGAGCCTCTAGTTCTGAATATGTTTTAAGTGCGATTACGGATTTAGTATAAAGAGCTATGCTAGTCAGAGCTAATCACATCTTTTAGTGGCAACTAAATTGATTTCTCCCACACTGAGATGATTTCTCTTGACATTTGGATCACCAATTCTATCTAATAACTCCAGAATTTATGCAGCTTGTAATTTACACAGTAGATTCAATTTAGGGTTCTGTTTGAAAAAAAATATGCCACATTGATTCTACTGGTGTTTTTCACCTTGTCAAGTTTAGTTGGGTAAGTTAATATGCAAATATATCTCATTTTTCAGATGAACATTATTCTAAACATTTATAAAACATGGCACTTCGGCAGCTCTCTTGAGGCCACAAGCTAGTCAGGTTTCATGGCAATTGCTATTGCATAAAAACATATTTGCTAAATTTTCCTTAGTACATTTATTTTAGGGTATTATTAGGTGTTCTGTGACAGGGCAGGGATATGGAAGAAATGAAGAAAAAGAATGGGGGAGATGTTCTGGGGGTGGAAAATTTTCTAAATAATCCTCCTAGTCAGTGGGCCTAAGTGGGGGTTAGTGCTCAGACTAGGGGTTGGGAGCAAAGGAAAGACAGCAATTGACTCATTGTCACCAACTGTGAGTAAGACTCTTGACCTTTTGTGTCTTGGTGAATAAACCCACATGGAAAGAAGCAGTGAGAAAAAGAAACATGGTCAAAATGGCCATGAAGTCTCCTAGGTAAATACATGATGATATTGCAGTTAAAGTTCCTGTGACCTTCTGTGGTTCCTTAGTCTGGGGAGTTATTATATTTGCAGCAGACAGCCCTGTCATTGTTGCTTTGTGGTGAGGAGGAACAAGCCTTTGATGTGTAACTTTGGGATTACTGTGGGAGCTAAGAAAAGAGTAGTCATTCTCACTCACCCACCAGGTCCCGTTTTCTCTAGAACAAGCAGCAGAGAAGCTTCCATGCAGGCAATTAAAAAAAAATCAATTTTATTGTACCCATTTAAAATATGCAACTAGAAAAAATTCAACAAATGTATATACCTGTGTAATCACCACCGCAATCAAGATACAGAATCTTCACCTCCAAAAATTCCCTTGTGCCTCTTCCCAGGAAATCTCCCTCTGTTCCCAGCCCCAGGCAAGCCCTGATCTGCTTTCCATCACCATAATTTAGATTTGCATTTCCTAGAGTATAAGATGCAACCACACAATATGTATTCTTTTATGTCTGATTTTAAAACTCAGCTTAATGATTTTGAAATTTATCCATGTATGTGGAGAGGTACAAGATGGCAGAGTTGGAGGAAGCTGCACTATACACCTTCTCCCATGATCACATCAAAATTCCAACTAAATTATAGAAAAATCAACCCGTATATCATCTGAAGACTAGCTAAACAGGACACTTATAACTCAGGGTACACAGAAGAAGCTACATTGAGATTGGTAGGAGGGGTGGAGACATGAAATGAGCTGGCCATACACCCATGCTCAGCAGTTGAGAGTGGAGGGCTATCTCACCTGCAGAGGTTCTCTCTGAGGAGCAAGGCATCTCAACCTGACACCACGCTCCCCAGCCCAGAGCACCAGTGTCCGGAGAGGAGCCCACAATAATATCTGACTGTGAAAATCAGCAGGGATTCTGTCTGCCTTGGGGGAGACAGAAGGCGGCTGGAAACTCAGGCATCCTCTCAAAGGGACAGCACACAAAATCTTGTTTGCAGGCACTCACCCAGGGCTCTGGAGGAGGAACAGCGCTTGGAGGGTGCCAGAGTCACTCAGGGAGAGACTGAGATGTGTGGCTTTTGGGAGAGAGCTGGAGGGACATCCCCCAACATACCATTCATAGGCACCATTTTTCCTGGGTTGAGCTCTCCCCCCCCCCCCCCCCCCGTATTAGCCTGAGGAGCTACACTAGCCTGACCTTGACAACTCCCAGACGACCTGCCCTACCCAGCTTGCTCATGACTGTGGACTCCACTGGGCCCTCATAGCAGTCTTTCTCAAAAAGCTTACAAGAAATCCTAGGGAAGCTTGGGGGATGCCGGAGATATACAGGGGAAGACACGGTTGTATTGTGTTAGGGCGAGGGCTGTTTTCCATATGTGCCTGATGGGTGCCATGGTTTCTTTGTGGGGCTCCCATCCAAGGGCATTAGGCTGGGGAGAGACACTAGCTCCATTCTGATAACTCCCTTTGGTCCCGCTCTACCCAACTTGTGTATAGCTATAAGGATTGCTAGCAGCAACCACCGTAGGCTCACTTACAGTCTTTCTTAAAAAACTCTTAGCGAGCTCGGGCAGGCTTGGGGGTCTGGAGACACATAAGGAGAGACTGAGTTGTGTGGCTTTAGAGCACGGGCTGTCTTTCTGCACGCCTGAGGGCACCGCGGTTCCTGTGCTGAGCCCTCCTTCCGCGTGGCCAAATCTGAATCTGCTTTAGCTTGGTGAACTCTATTGGCTCCACCCGAATGGCTCTCTGAGACCCCAATCCACCGCAAAGGTCTGCAGGCCCCCGGTGGGTGGTTGCTAGCCTCGGTATACCTGAAAACTTTTGCTGAGTGGCCTTAGATCCAGGACTGGACTGAGTTTAAATCTGTATTAACTTGGTAAACACTACTTGCCTTTTCCTGGTGAATCTCTGAGGACCTACCTCATGCAACTTGCATGCCACCAGAGACTTTTTCAGTGGCTGAGTCTGAAGGACAACCAGTAGGTGAGAGCCAGTCTCAGTATGGTGATTACAAGACAGGAAGGGGGTAAGGGAGGTAGAAGAGCGTAAAGGGAGGAAAATGGTAATGGAGGGAGATTTAAGTTGGGGTGGTAAACACAATACAAATACAGATGATGCATTATAGAATTGTATACCTGACATCAATATAATTTTATTAACTGATGTCACCCCAATAAATTCAATTTAAAAATTACATGGGGTAGATTAATGGGTAAGAAACCATGACACATATATATGTTGTCTACAAGAGACCCACTTCAGTTTGAAAGACAGACATTTCATTGACTAAAAGTAAAGGAATGAAAAAAGATATTTCATGCAAATGAAAAAAAAAAGGTGGGCGTGGCAATACTTATATTAGACAAAAATAGGCATTAAAATGAAGTCTATAATAAGTGATAAAGAAGGTTATTACATAATGATAAGTGAACCAATCTTATAAGAGGATATAATTCTCATAAGCATTTATGCACCCGGCATAGGAGCACCTAATATATAAAGCAAATTTTGATGGACATAAAGGGAGATATTGACAGTAATATAGTCATAGTATGGAACTTTAAACACCATATTGACCTCAATGAATACATCTTCCCAACAGAAAGTCAACAAGTGGTTACCAGAGTGTCATGACATGGCACCTGGCTTCTCAGAGAGTCTGTCAGAGAGCACGCCAAGGGGAAGCTAGCTTTGTAATGATCTAGCCACAGACATCACTTCTGCAACATTCCATTTGTTAGGAGGGAGTCAGCTAGTCTGCTATACATTCAAGGGGAGGGGAATTTTGGATTACCTTTTGAAGGGATGAATATAAAAATATTTGCAAACATTTTTTAAAACAAGTGAAGGAAAATTTCTAAGAAAATTTGTGTTTCTATCACTCCAACTCAAGTATTTGTGGGTTTAGGAGGCATGGTTCTAAAATGGCAACATTTTCACCAAGAGACATTAACCTTCTGTCTGTCTTTGTGTTACCATAGACCAGGGAAAGTGTCAGCAACTTGGCCAGGGGCAGAGAGCCCAGTTATGAGGTGGAGAAAGGACTGTTACCAAATAGAAGTAGGATGAGCATAGGACCCACGGGGGGATGTCTTGATAGTCTTCTGCCCAGTTTTGCCATTCAATGAACAAGTGTAGCAATTGTGTCCTGGGGGCCTAGGTAATACCACCCAGTTAAGTCACCTAGAGTGGGAGGGTGCTAGCCATGAGTCAAAGGGATCTAGAATGGGTAAATAGGAGGGACATGTTGAATACCAGGTTAGGCTGAGACCAGAGACCAGATACTGAAGTAGGGCTGTCTTCCATCGCACTGACCTCCCTGTGTCATTTTTCCTGGAAAAGCAGCCATCCAGGATTCTGAAAGAGCTTTGTCCAGTCAGAGAAAACTTATCACATGAAGGGAGTGCATCCAGGTCACATAGTGGTGGACTGTGGTGGATGCTGGGAACACCCAGACATGTAGCTTCTTGGGACTGAGCACGCCTTCCTCCAGCTGCTGGAGTGTTGCCTGCTGTGGCCCACAGCCAAGGCGCTCTCTAGGAACACCCTCTGGCTATTACCTTCCTCGCTGGGGACAGCCTACATGTAATGACTGGTCTTATGTGTTGGTAGAAATCCTGGACCCCCTGGCCTCCGTTTGAGGCCTCTTTGAAGCGCTGTCCCAGCTCCAGAGCTCACTCTGGTTCATCTGAGGCCCTGCTGAATCTCCACTGCAGTTCCTGTCTCCTCTGCACAGCCCTTTGTCCCCACTCCCTTAGAGCGATTGCTCGCAAGTGCATCTCCCAACGTATCGCCTGCTTGCTAATACTGATGGCATTGCCTGCTTCCCAGAGAACTTCCACAACCACTGTTTATGTGATGGTTACTGTGCTATGCTTTACATATATCATTCTCCTAAACCTGCTCAAGAAGTCTATAATGTAGGTACTATCAGTGTCCACATTGTACAGATCAGAAATTAGAAATCATCTGTCAAAGTTCACAAATACAGTAAATAACAGCCAGATCTGTCTTCAGAGCCTGAAGTCTTAAACTCTACTTTTGAACTTTAAAAATTTTTATTTTGTGGTCTTGAGACTATGGTACTTATTTAACACCAATATTTTGTCATATTCTAGGGGGTAGCTCCTAAATGATAGTAAGATGTAACAGGTGTATGGTTTAGCTTTGCTGCAGTGACAAACAACCCTGAAATCTCAATGGTTAACAAAAACAAATATTTATTTCTTGTTCACATTACATGTCAGTAGCTCTGAGTGGTCTGTTGTGGCTTTCTTCTGCATATCTTCTTATTTTAGGACCCATGCTAAAGGTTCAACCCTTATTTGGGTATGTCCTTTGATGGCAGAAGGAAAAGAGCAAGAGAGCTCATGAAAATTTGTGATGGGATATGTTATATGTGGTCACATAAGCACATTACTCTGCAAGCCCAGATAAAGTGGTGGTGATGTGTGACTCTCTTACAGCGGGGAGGGGAGTGAATGGCTATGAACAATAATCCAATCTTTTACAGCAGAAACACATGTCAGGGCTATAGCAATTAACAATTCATTTTCATCAGTTCAACAATTCAAATCCAGGAATTACTTATGTAATCATAATGAGGGGACATTCCAAGTGCAGAGAAGAGGTTGAGTAAGACCAAGGGGATGCCCTCTGGTGGAGAGGGAACATGGCAAAGGGACATGCTTTGGAGCTCTTCCAGACCAGCCTTTGTGGGTTTGCAGGATTTATGTCCTGTAGGTAAGGACCCTTTTTATGGCCACCAAGAAAGACCTTTCTCCTCCCAGCCAGGATTTGACAGGTGTAAGTGAAGGCAGGGTGCCTGGGTTTGCCATCATAAAAGAATGCAAAGAAGCATAGTCAAGCTTCTCATTTTGCAAGAGAGTTTTTTACTTATATTTTTGATGCAAAAAAAAAGGTTATTTGAAAATATCCTTTCTCCCCTGTGCTTTGCTTTCTGTCAAATTTGGTACTACCAAGACCCAACGAACATTATTTGGCAAGCTGCCAAACTAAACACATCCCAGCCAAGTGCCCAAGAATAAAAAGGAACATGTGGTGGGAAAGCGTCTTACGGATGTTTTGTGGAAATAAGCTCCTGATGAGGCTGCAAAAACAATCATTTCTTCCTTGCTCCTTAAATCTCAATAAATTAGATTAAATCCACCAGCTTTCTTTTGTTGTGGGGTTGGAAATTTTAATTCCAAATGGTTGGCTCTGACTACTAACATTTTAAGGAGTTAAAAAAAAAAAGTTTTTCTTTCGCAAGGAAGCTCCTGTATTAGAAGAAAGTCCCAAAAGACAAGATTTTCTAAAAAACAAAAACAAACAAACAACACCTAATAACTAGCTTCATATTTTCAATTGATTTTAAAGATATCTAAGGTCTGTTGTATAGAAAGTATGAATATTTTAAATATTATTCACTTGTCTATTTAAAAAATAAATCCATCTATGTCAGAGACTTGGAGTAAGGCTAGTGACATTCGCAAATTCTCTATTCATTTGACTTAACTAGATACTGTCATCAGTCTGCAGAAATGAGTGTTTCCAATTCTATATGCACATCCAATATCCCTCTGTACAAAACATATATGTATTTTGCCTCAGACAAATCTTCCTTAGAAATTAGTGATTATTTACATGGATGTCATTTGCATTTAGGTTCTGACAGAATCAGGAGTATGATCCATGCCAACCAATGCCTTGTTCTCGCTGTAGATATGTGTCTATTTTATCAACCTGTACGGACTGGATAGAAATGCATATATTTTGAAATTAAAGTTAAGTAATTACTTTCAGAAACCTGACATAAAGGACAAAATATTTTAGCCTGAGTTAAAAATAAATACAAAAATTGACTTTAAAAAATACATTTTCTGAAGACTATTTTTTAAAAAGGTTATGGTCGGAAGACACCAAGTTTTGTTAGCTTGGTAACTAGCAAGGGGGAAATTCCCTCTACTGTACAGAATTCTCTTTTCATCGATCTGCTATCGATGAGACAATAGCTCCATTCAAGGGGTGGTGAGGCCAGCTCCTGGGAGCTGCGTGGAACTTTCATTCATGCACCATGTTGTGTTCAAGGAGGGAAGTCATGAGGCTGACTCATATTCATGATGACCTCATTGTTCAGACAGGCCTACCTGGGAAGTCATCAGACATTTCCTGGTGAAAATATTGCTTATGTCAATAGTGATATTAGAGGGAGGAAGAGGTGTTAGCAGTTGCAGTAGTCACATGCAAAGTTCATAGACAAAGCAGTTCAAATCTGGGTAGATATAGTCAAATTGAGAACTAAGAAACTGGTAATTTGTGGGTTTCTAAAGAAATATTATAAACTAAAAACAGCCAAGTGACAAGAAAGTATCACCATGATTTTTTTTCTAGGATTTCATATGATACCTCTTTAAATATTCCAAACTTCATAATGCTTGAATGATACTTATACTCATTGGTTTTATTTCAGAGTCAGCTTTATCCTTGCTTTTCTCTACGGCCATACCAACCTAATGATATACTTTTTTTTTTTTTAGTCCTCATTTATCATTTACTTATTCAAGAAATATTTTTTTGACTTTCCACTATGTATCAGGCAATGAGATTCAGTAATAAACCCTTCAGATTTAAGAACTTAATAAGATAATTTTTGGTTGCAAGAAGTGCCATTGAGGAAGTAAATAGTGATATTAGAGGAAGGCAGAGCTGTTAGCAGTGGTAGTAGGGGAGGCTTGTGTTATAGGGTGACAGGGATGGCTACACCTGAAGCACAGGAAGAAACCAGCATACAGACAGCCCAGAGGAAAGCATGCAAGTGGAAAGAAGCAGGTGGGAAGGCTCTGAGATGATTAAAGCTTGGCATGTTTTGGGAACACGAGCAATCCCGTTTGGCTTCAGTGTAGTGAGCGGGAGGAGATTGGTAAGAAGGTTAGATTCTCCTTTAGTGCCATGGACACCCCTGAAAGGATTTAGGTAGGGGAGTAAAGAAATCTGAGTTTTATTAAATCAGGATCTTAATAACATTAAAAGACAACTAACTAACTAAATAAATATAGTTTTTCCAAAAAAATTCACTAGAATAAATAAAAAAATTATCAAGTTCACAATGAATAAAAATAGTACATAATTTGAAGAAAATAAAAAAGACAATAGTTGCTGGCTTTATCTATACCCCTGAAATCTTTGTTTTCCCACTCCTTACAATGCTCTCTTCTGTATCAGAGACCCCTAGTGACTCCTGTATGTGCTCCTACATTTCCTGGTTTTGCTATTCTATATTTTAACATTCTCAACACTCACAGAAACCTCCCTGATCATACTGGCTTCATCTTTCCTGGCTCAAGATGCTCTTATTCCTGGGTTAATGGTGTACTTCCTACTTCCTGTGAGAAGCTGTTACACTATCTTTTTTTTTTTTTTCATGGCATCACCTCTTTAACTGGCTTGATCAATGTTCCTTTGCTACCTTTCATCAGTTCTCACAAACAAGAAAAGGACATACAGTCCTTCCACTTGTGCTCAAATGAGTTAGGATACAGGGGACAGGTAGGACTGGCTTACCTGAGAGCCAGTCATGGATGGGGAAATATGATAGAATACTATGGCACCAAGGGTTGAAGCAATCCCTGGTCTCCATAGCAGATACATGGGAAGCACACACTTCCTAGACTGGAAGTGAGGTAGAATCCAAGAGCACCAGTTTGAGCTCTTGTAATTCTAAGACTGCACTTGAGGATACTCTCCATCTAACTCTTAAGATTTCTGAATCAAAAACTATATCTGAGAAACTGTTTATATTCCTAGAGTATATTGGGGGAGGGATTTGCAGCTGGTGCTAATAAATGTGTTTAGAGATGTCACATAGAATATAGGTAGTCAATGACAGTGATGTCATGGGTTCTATCCAGGAAGGTGGAAGTCCCAGGAGAAAGCTTCAGTTGTATTTGATGAAAGTTCTGGGAGTTCATTGGATGTCGGAGGGTGGGGAGAAATCTCATGGCCCACCATCCCTCTCAGCAGAGGGAGCCTGTCTATAGTTTCCATCCACACACCATGAATTTAGTCCTGGCCTTGGTTAGACTAGGGCTGCCATGCTTGGCAATCTTTTCCACCCTTCTAAAGAAGGATCTAATTGTAGCAGGAAGAAACTTTGTCACTGTAGACTTAAAAAACCCAAACAGAATGAAAAGGGAATATTTTGTTTAGAGTTGCTTTAAAAATTATTACAGGGGATTCATGGAAAAATTGCTTTCCAATTTTAGAACTCTTCAAGATATCAGGTAGCTATATATAGAACACTGTTCATAATGTTGCAGGTCCTAGGATCTGGCTAGAAGTGATTTCTGGGGGGTAATGCCTTCTCTCTCTCTTTTTCTTTCTCTCTTTTTAAATTTTCTTCCACAGTTAGCCTGGTAAAATTCATCAAGGATGATTATTAAACAAGAATCTTAATTGTTGTCCTAGCACAAGTTGTTACTTAATTGGGAAAACATCCTTGGTGTTAATGAAATTTTCCTCTGAAAAACAATAGCTGAGATCAAAAAGGTAATGTTTTGCAAACTAAAAGAGCTCACAAAAACATCTTTTAGAAAATGTTTTATAAAGTTTTTGAAAATGAAAGGAACACCACAATCACCCAATGTTTTTGACATGAATTATAAAGTAAATATTTCAAGGATTTTGTGTTTTGGACCGAAAGATCTTTGTACCCCTAGAAGGGAATTGAGGTTACAGTGAAGTAAAACTTCTCAACTGTAAGAGGTATGAGGCTTGAAATTCACTTCTTTTTAAAAAATCTTTATTGTTGAAAGTATTACATTTTTCCCCCTCATTGACCTCTTCTAGCTTGCCCCGCCCCCTTCCCACCCTAGGCCTAAATACAATCATTAAAAAGTATTACTTGGTAATGAAACTTAAAAATTTTTTTTAACCTTTTCTCCTTAAGGCAATTAAAAACAATACAAATTTGAAGGAAAAAGGTAGGGAGGAAGAGTTGTAATCGTTCAATCATTCTCTCTCTTCTTCCTCTATTACTTTGCACGTATGGATAGTTGAGTCTCCTTATTTCTGCAAATTATGTTTTACAAAGACACTGAAAACATTGAATGGCCAATTATTGAGCCATTGTTTCTAGGAGAAATGAAAGGTTAGGTTCTGCAGTCCTCTGGTCACAACATTTTCATCAAAATTAATATATAACTTGGTATTAAATGTAATTCTGTTTATAAACTTTTAAAAATATGTTTTTATTGATTTCAGAGAGAAAAGGAGAGGGAGAGAAAGAGATAGAAACACCAATGATGAGAGGGAATCATTGATCGGCTGCCTCCTGCACCCCCCTCTTCTCCCCCCCTCCCCCCGCCCCCCCCCCCCCCCGCCCTGGGGTCAAGCCCACAACCTGGGCATGTGCCCTGACCGGGAATGGAACTGTGACCTCCTGGTTCATAGGTCGATGCTGAACCACTGAGCCACACTAGCTGGGCAAGTATGTTTCTGTTTAAAGATACTTTATTTAATATTATTTATTCATTAACATTGAACTTATGGCCAACACCACCATAACTCATGAGTGAATGTAGCTTATCTAACACACATATTACTGCAATTTGGAAAAAATAATTCAGAATCTGGTCACATAAATTTTATGAAATATACTGGCACGTGGCATAAGTGCATCCTCATAATTATCTTCTGTGTAAACCCTGTATTCACAACAAATGTATTCCCATCCTTTTTCTGTTTGTTTGCCTTTGTTTAACTATCCAAAGTAGATGGAGGAAAAGGCATGAGGCAGAAATCTTAATTTTATTTAAATGGGATACTTGCTGAGATTCTGGAGAAGGGAAGATGAGAAGGAGGAGGTGGGATGCAGAGAGTCAGTATGAGGAGGTAGTAAGCTGGGTTCCCTTTGATTTAAGTTCCTTCCTGCATGGGTTCATTTGCTGATTGTTTTAGAATGGTTGTGCCTCCCCTTGGCCCCTAAGCCCAGACCTATCCGGACCAGTCGTTACTCTGCTGCACATACCAGGCCACTTACAAGGCTGACAGCAAATAATTTTAACCCAAGGAATTCCCTTCATGACCAGGACTGCCTCTTCTTTATCCCCCACTTTGAATAAATAGAAGTCAGCGGGACTTCTGTCCCTCTCTCTTCTGTTCAGTTCAAGTTCCTGTCTGACATGTGTGCACATATCATTTGGAGGCAAACAGAAAGGCTGGGTTAGATGAGCTACCACTCCAGAGCAACTCTTCACGTCCTAGTTGGGCAGTGGTTCAAAGTTGAGTCAGGTACTGGGTAGCATTTTCATTTGTACTTAAGCATCGTTCCCTCTAGCTTCATCTATAGTGCGTCCTTACCCCACCCCTTGTTAGCCCTACCCTGCCATTGTTGTGTGGCTCCTGGCTTCAGTCTGGGCTCTGACTGTTGAACTGACCTTTACTGTAAAGACAGCAATATAGGAAAGCCCAGGGTTGTGCTCATGTGATGCTCTGAGGGTTCACTCATTTTCTTACTTTCTCATTACACATCCATACACTTCCAGCTTTTGCTTCTGTTCTAAATACACATACACACACGTACACATGACACACACATATCAGCTTTTCCTATTTCTTCTGAAATCATATTGCATAAATGTGAAAGCTGAAAAATATCCCACTTCCTTACCAGCTGGTTGAAACTTTTCTGATGGCGGTCCAAAGTGACCACAATAGGCAATGAGTTAAAATTTCAGTTGGGAGGATTTCCCCATTCTCCTCTGGTGTCAATGAAGCATAAACGTCCCAGCTCATTTCTCTATTTGGTCCTATGATTTCTGGAAACCTGCTTCCAACGAAGTCGATGAGTAGATGTGAGAGAGAAGGGTGCCTGGTCATGGGAGGTGAGGGTAGGGGCCCGCTGTGGTCTAGTGGCTCTCAGGGGACCAATAGTGGGAGTCTGCGGTCTATATTTGAACTCTGCCACATAGTATATTATAGGGATGCAAACCCCCGAGTTCCCAAAATAAAAATAAAATGACAGAGGAGTTATAGTTCCTCATTAGAAACATTTTGAGCATGAAAATTTCAACGAGTAGCCAAATATGTAAAAAATCTCAGCCAATGATTAAGATATAAGCCACTATTTCAGTAGAAATGGCTTTTGTAAACTCATTATAATATACTAGAGGCCTGGTGCACAAATTTGTGCATGGGTGGGGTCCCTCGGTATGGCCTGCAGGGATTGGGCCAAAACTGGCAGTCCAACGCCTCCTGCCTCTCCTGCCTGCTGCTCCTTCTCATCCTGGCCCTGCTGCGCCTCCTGCAAGCTCACGCCCAGTCAGTCCTGATCAGGAGAGGCTTGCGCCTCTGCAGTGGCACTTGCCAGCCGTAAGCCCTGCATCTGGCACCCATCTTGATGGGGGTCTGGGGACTCCGAGACATATTCAGCCCTCTGGGCTGGCAGTGGGATGTCCTTGCCGGCCCGGGATCCAGATCTATCCCACTGACGTTTGCGCTGGTTGTCGGGAGCCACCTGGTGGCCGCTTTTGTATTGTTTCTTCCTTGCAGAGCGTCTAGGGAGGGGAAGCAGCCATGGTGCCCGAGGCCAACGACCAGGAGGCCAGTGGTGCTGTCAGGATTGTGCCAGTGGCACCAGTCCATCGGTGCCTGGCCCGTTCTCCAGAGATTGGACCTGCGGGACTACTGGGGGAGTGAGTGGCTGCTGCTGGGCTGGTGGGCTGCTGGGATGGGTCAGTCAGCTGAGCGGCACTCCTGCTATGGGAGCGCACTGACCACTAAGGGGCAGCTCCTGCATTGAGCGTCTGCCCCTTGGTGGTCAGTGCGTGTCATAGTGACTGGTTGACTGGTTGACCGGTCTTTCGGTCATTCGGTCATTCAGTTGTTCAGTCACTTAGGCTTTTATATATATAGATACAAGGTAGAGAGAAAAATTCCTATGTAGGTACTTTCCTAGAAGAAATAAGCAGAACAAAAATTAACAAACTGCAATTTTTAAAAATAAAGTAGTATCTTCTTTAAGTCCAAAGTATTATTTTATGTCATGAGAAATAAGGTAGCATTGTTTCAAAGTTCACAAATCTGAAATTAGATAATTTTCCTGAAATAACACAGAATCTTTTCTTTCCCTTATTTATTTACAGAATATATCTATATATCTATGTTTCTATATATCTATATATATTCTGATATGTTCTTTGCTGATGATGTTTTATAAATATAGTTTTCAAGTTTATGGTGTTATTTGATAAAGAGAAGCTCTCAATTTTAAATGTAGTTAAATTTAACAATATTTTATTTTGTAGTTATGCTTTTGTGATTTCTTAAGAAAGAATTTCTACCTTAAAGTCTAAAATATATTTACTTAAATATTTTTTAAAGAATTACAATATTTTACTTTTGATATTTAGGCATTCAATTTATCTGGAGTTAATTTTTGCTTACAGTTGAGGTAGGAACTTAATTTACTTTTATTTTTCATCCATGTGCAGACAATTTTTCCATATTTATTTATGAAGATCCCTTCATTCCCTAATGATTTTCCATGGCACAGCCTATTATATGTCAAAAGTCCATAGCACCAAAAGTCTGTATTTTATATTCTATTTTACTGGTTAATTCTAGACACATTCTACATTGCCTAATTACAATAGTTTTACAGTGAGTCTTGGTATTCTGAGTTCTTTGTTCTTTTATTTACATTTTAAAATCAACCTATCTAAGTTCCATGATATTTTAATCATGGTTTTTAGAAATATACAGATCAGTTAGGATCAAATAACTTCTTTAGGACATTTGCTCTTCCTGACCATGAACGTAGTGTTTTCCTCAGCTTAGATGTTCTCGACTTATTTTGTGTACAGGTCTTATATATATTTGACCACATTTATTCCTAGAGACTTTATAAATTTTTCTACTGTAATTTTCTATTGTAAATGTTATCTTTTAAAAAGTATTAATGTTATCTTTTTCCAAGTATTAAGGCAGAACTGTTGGTAGGGAATCATTCTCTTTAAAACTAGGTAGAAGACAAGGTTGCAAAATATTTGAGCTCTTAACTAGCACAATAATACAAGAAAAGATTAAAGAAATTAGGTCTGGAGAAGAGGATCATTATTTATCATTGTACACATAGAAAACACAAATGTATTTTTGTATAAATTACTTAGAAATAATAAAGGAATCATCAACTTGACCAGATATGAGATCAATCTATAATAATAAAAACTTGATATGCTAATTAGACCTAACAGCCAAACAACTTTCTGGATATCCATCTGGACGTCCTTCTGGATGACCTTCCGGACAAAGCCTAGGCTGCGAGAGCTGAGCCCCTTGCATGAATTTCGTGCATTGGGCCTCTAGTATATACATAAAAGTCAATTGTACCTCTTAGTAGTCCTTAGATTCATATGATGAAAGCATAATATTTAGCAGATATAGGGAGAAATATGTCCTAGTACAACATCATTCCATAAAAGGACATTCTTTCTGATGGGTGTGGTTTACCATTTTAATCAATCCTGAAAGCCAGAATTCTTAAATTAATTAGCAGTTGGAATTCAAACAAGTTAGTATCTGTACATACCAATATACACAGAGGATTCTTTAATGCAGAACTTGATGAAGACAACAAAAAATTAATTGAAGATGACTAAATTTATACTATGGAATGAGGCTATATGAAAATTACCCAATTACGGGATACTACTCAGCCATAAAAAAGGATGAAATACTGCCATTTCAAACAACATGGATGGCCCTTGAGAACATTATGCTAAATGAAATAAGTCAGTCAGAAAAAGCTAAGAACTATATGTTTTCACCCTTATGTGGGATATAAAACTGAAACTCATGAACACAATCAGCAGTGTGGTAGTTGCCAGAGGGAAGGGAGGGGGGGTGAAGGGGGTCCTAATATATGGTGACAGGAGATGATTTAACTGGGTGGTGGGCACATAGTGCAATATACAGATCTTGTTACATAGAAACCCACACTTGAAACCCATATGATCCTATTAACCAATGTCACCTCAATAAATTTAACAAAAAAGGGGAAAAGTTAATGTGATTAAGTTAGAAGATTAACCAATTATAATAAGAACAGTCATATTAATACAATACACTACAAGTCACATAAAGTATTATTCTGACTACTTCTAATTCCTTCTGGTAGAACTGGTGAAACATGTAGTGATAGTCGAGTTAAAGGTCTCTGTCTAAATTCCATTCATTTTGCTGTCATTGTCCAAATTCTGGATTCTCTGTTGATCCCTTCCTGGGTGTCTAGTGCACTGCAATGGTTACCTCTTTACATCATGCTAGATAAAAATATTAGATTTTTTGTTTGTTTGCAATTGCTTAGCATACATTATTTCAGTAAAGAGCCTGTATCATGCTCTATCCTAGGTCCATGCACTTGTAGATTTAAAACACTGCTCTCCTTCATTTCTTCCTGAAAAATGTCAGCAGCTGTTATATATTATAAGGAAAATGGTGGTGATAGAATATCCTTTTGTAACAACATTTGTTAGTCTGTCTCTTTGTAGGACTTCATTTGTCCTGACTTGTTTTCTCCTCTTCCCGTTTTAGTTGGATAAAAGCAGCTTTCAGATTCCTACTAGTTTTGATTCTCCATAGACACTTCTCCCCTTCTCCCACCCCCAATTCGTAGTGATCTTGGGCAGCCATGGCCTTTCTCTATCCCAGTCACAATGACTTTATTTCACCACTTTACATTTTAACATTTCTATGCCCATTGTAGGTGAGATACTTCTAAACTAACATAATTGCATAAATTTGAGTGTTCTTCACATTACTGGTTGATATTTTTTTTTGGTTGTTAATAGATATCCAACTAACTTTACAAAGATAATTCAAATGTCTTTCCTAGATTCTGATACCTTTTCTCAGCAGTGTCTTCTCCTTGAAGCTTTAAAGTGCCCTAATAAGTGGTTCAAAGTTGAGTCAGGTACGGGGTAGCATTTTCAAAGAAGTTGAGTCAGGTACGGGGTAGCATTTTCAAAGTATGGTTATGTGTTCTGATAATCCATACAAATAAATCAACCATACATCGTAAAACTCAACCTGTAATAACAATCACTAATATTTAATAAATTGCCAACTGGTTTGAAAACTTGTTCAAATATTTTGTACCACTCACAAAAAGCAGTTTTATAAACTGCTTGGTTATAAAAATCACATAACATAATTATTAGCATTATCATGTTCATCTGTTCTCTTTCTCTCTTTTTGGAAAAAAAATTCTTGATTTAAAAAACAATTTTCCAGTGGCATTTCCTATTCTGAATTGTGATGTTAATTTTAAGTAAAAAATAAACTTGGGGTAGTGATAAAAATTGGACCTTTTTAAAAATAAGAGATCATAAACTATAATTTTAAATGAGTCACTGTTGATTAATATAATACTTTTCATAGGGAATTTTACTGCAATGTGTATAGAAAAGCCACTATGGAAAGCCATAAAAGTGCTGTGGTTTGTCAAAGTTTTAGATTAACATTTTGTAAGAGAAATGCCTTGGAAACGTGTGGGGAGAATTTGTATTTTAAAAGAAGCCAATGTTCTGACTTATTTATACTGACCAAAACTAGCTTCTGATGGCCTAGAAATATTGAATTTATGTGCTTCAAATGTTGTTAGAAAAGGATATTCTATCACCGCCAAGACTCTTGTCATTGTCCCTGTCTATGTAGTGGGGGTTTTATTTCAAAAGTTACCCAAAGATAGTAGGTTATATATTCAATGGAAATTCTGTTGCAAAAAAAGGGACTTTGCCCTTCTGATAACCACTGATCTCAGGAAGTCAACTGTCAAGATTGTAATCATACCCTGGTCTCACTATCTCAACATCTGGGAATAATAAGTAAGTTATATTGTTGACTCTTTCCCATATAAACTAGATTAAAATCTCAGGCCACTTATGTAGGATGAAGGTTAGGATTAGGCCAGTGGCAACTGAGTGCTCATGATGAAGTGGGACTGTAGATTGCCTTTTACATCTATGTAAAACTCATCAAACAAGGGCCACATGTAGATTTCAGCAAGAGGACCCAATGCCTGCCAGGTGCAGTGAAAGGTGTGAAAAACACCTCACACCTCTTAAAGACCTTCAAATTAGTTTCAGCTGTTAAACCCTCTGAGCTCACATTATATAATTTTTTCTTGCTGTGGGGCTGCAACCATTATATATCTTAATTATGTAGAAGAAAGTTCAACCACAAAGGATGGATAACTTACCAAAGACTTGTGAGAAAATCTAATTAGAACTTCAATCAGGCTTTTCCCATAAATTCATTTTTTACTTTTCTGGGGTCACATGAACTGCTTTGGAATATCTGTTCCCCAGTTCTGAACAAGAGCAGGTACCACCATTTCACAGTGTAAACTATCCTCTTTTCAGAAGGAGCCTCATGTGTCAGATGATGTGGGTGGCAAACACCTGCAGACAAGGTGACAGAGGAAACACACCTGGAAGAAGACAATCATAATTGTTACAATACTGTACATAGTGGACTTTGTGGTTGACACTCCCCTATCAATTCCATCCTTCAGATGACTAGTCTAGCCCTAACCAATAAAGGTAATTTTCACCTTAACCAGTGATTGGTTCAGGGATTGTTAGGACTAAACCAACCGGAGCCAATAAAATGTAAAGGGAGTTCAGGGAAGCTTAAAGAATCTAGCTGAGAGAGGAAAATGATAAAGAGGGCAAGAATAGATACAATTGTTCCCTCCTATCTGTGGTTTTGCTTTCAATGGTTTCAGTTACCCGTGGTCAACCATGATAAAAAAATATCAAGTGGAAAATTTCAGAAATAAGCAATTCATAAATTTTAAATTGTGCACTGTTCTGAGTGGGGTAATGGAATCTCCTGCCATCCTGCTCTGTCTCACCAGGATGTGACTCATCACTTTGTCCAGCATCTCCACACGGTATACACTCCTCACCCGTTAGTCACTTAGTAGCTGTATCAGTTATTAGATGGACTGTCATGGTAACCCTTATTTTACTTAATAATGGCCCAACAGCGCACCAGTAGTGATGATGGCAATTCGGAGAATCACAGAGAAGTTGTAAAGCGCTTTCTTTAAATGAAAAGGTGGGAGTTCTCGATTTAATAAGAAAGAGAAAAAAAATCATATGCCAGGTTGCTAAGATCTACCATAAAAACAAAACTTCTATCAGTAAGATTGTGAAGAAGGGAAAAGAAATTTGTGCTAGTTTTGCTCTTACACCTCAAACTGCAAATATTAAGGCCTTAGTAGGTGATAAGTGTTTAGTTAAGATGGAAAAAGCATTGAGTTTGTGGGTGGAAGACATGAACAGAAACATGTTGAATTTGATGGCAACATATTGAGCTATAGGATGATGTCAGCAAGGGACTACCTGAAATGAGTGACACTAAGCCATTTACTGCAGGCAAGGAAGGGTTACACAGATTCAGGAATAGGTTTGAAATGAAAAATACAAAAATTATTGGAGAGGCTGCATCTGCTGATAAGAAGCTGCTGCCACATTTCCAGCAGAAGTTGATTAGGATTTGGTACTATGAACGGTTGCAGGCAACCACTGGGCATCTTAAAATGCAGGTAAAGGGGCCTACTGTATATCTATACAACTATCAACACAAGCACAGCATCTAAGCTGTTGGGAATGGAGAGGAAACACCTAGAACCTGTTCATTTGCCTCCTTTTCTCCTCATTCCTGGAGAACTTCAGACAAGCAAGAATACATTTTCTTAATTGCTACTGGTAAGCCAGCCTCAGAATACTAGTAAAGTTGACCTTGTTGAGATGAGTACAGCAGGGAGATGCAAATACTTAGATCTCCTTGATGACAATCTAAAACTACTAAATCAATCTACCCCAAAGCCCTTTAACCTTGGGGCTTCCTGTAATCTGGGTTAGTAAGATTTCTCATTATATAAACTCATTTGACTTGTATTTCTGTACTTGTATTAGAAATCCTAATCAATGTAACCCAACATTTACTAATTTGATTGACATCATATTGGTTTTTTTTTGGTGGTGGTGGGGGGGGGGGGGTTGTGCTGGTGAGCCAGCCTTCCCCCCACACTGCCATCCTTTATCTGTCTTTCTTTGCACCTCACTTTGGACTGTATCATCTGGGATCTAGTGCTATCTTTCTTCCAGTTAGGTTCAGCCAATGGGAGGCAGCAGTAGGATATGGGAGGACAGAGGGAGATATTAGGGTGTTTTGTCAATATTTCCACCAGCTTAGAAGCTGCTTTTTTTGTTGGCAGCTATGCCACTCCAAGACGATACCTCCAAGAGGGGGCCCTTCTCGTTGGACCCAGTAACTCTTTCCTGCCTTGTTTCTTCAGCCCTGGAGTTCTCACAGCTTTCCTTAGCTGCCTGCCTCTGGCTGCCCCAACATTTCTTGTTTATTCCTTTAAGTTTGTCTGTAGGAAATTCTGTTTTCTTCCAGAACTTTGACTGATGTAGTTTGCCTTCTGCCTAATTTTCTGTCCTTTATTTGTTAGAAGCTATAATACTCTCCAATCCTGAATTACAAATGAAGCTATTCATTGCAGAAATTGGGGTGCAGGGAGGAATTTGAAGGCTTTCTCCTGCTTTTTGAGTGACTTTGGATGAGGGCTTGGCTATTTTTTAATGCAAATATCTTAGGTTTCATAGACTGTGCAGTCTCTGCTTCAACTAATAACTGGGCCATTTTTATTTTTTAAAAATATATTTTTATTGATTTCAGAGAGGAAGGGAGAGGGAGAGAGAGAGACAGAAACATCAGTGATGAGAGAATCATGATCGGCTGCCTCCTGGATGCTCCACCCTGGGGATTGAGCCTGCAACCCAAGCATGTGCCCTGACCAGGAATCAAACCATGACCTCCTGGTTTATAGGTGGATGCTCAACCACTGAGTCATGTTGGCTAGGCATCAGCTCAGCCATTTTTAAGCAAATGGGTGTGTATGTGTTCAGATAAAGCTTTATTTACACTAACAGGTGGTGGGCCAGATTTGGTCCCCAGGCTACGGTTTGCCCACCTCTGGGTTCATGTGCTTTATGACTTTGCAGTAAAAGAATAAGATGCTAGTCTCCCAGAAAGTTACAGAAAAAATGCTTTGTGAGACACAGTTTTTAAAATTTTATTACAAGGTGTCTCTTGCATATGATAAAGCCATTCTGGAGACATAAGTTTTATGTCAAAGACAGTGTGTGGAAGAAAACCTTTCTCCACCAGCAGAGAGCCACAGCACAGATGCAGCGACCACTAGGATGGGAGCTCCCACGCTTGGCCAGCCCTCCTAATGCTCCTTGGGAGTCTAAACTAGATCGCCAGGTCCAGGGAAAGGCTGCCAGGTTTTAGAAGCTGCTTTCTACCACTATATTATGTCAAGCAAGGACAGGAATCGGGCATTCTCCCAGAGTGGCTCCTCAGGCTAAAGGAAAGTTTAGATTGGTAAGCTATTGAAATCTCAGGTCTTCCAAGAAGCCTTCTTGGATTTTTCAAGGACAAGACTGCCTCTCCCTCAGTGGTGCTTGGTGTGTGGTAAGCCTGCAGTGCACATCTCTGCCCTCAGTCTAGGAAGTATGGGCCTGAGGAAAGAGATGGACTCCTTCATCTTTCTGTGTGACAATGAAACCAAGCACCGGGCCTTGCACATGTTGACTGCTTAATTAATTGAGCTGAATTTAATTCCTAAAAAATTGTAATAAAACTTAAAGGCACACCTTGAACATTGCTGGAGATAAGAGCATAAATGGAGGCCCATACATCACATGCCTTAGTATGTTACACATAAAACTAGGACTATGGCCTGACTTGTCTTCCCCCAGCCCTAAAGTCTGCTCATTGGCAATCGTACTTGTGATATGGGGGCACTGCTCTCCCTCCCTCCAGTCCTACCCTCCTCAGCCTGAGAGGTCGCATGGACCTCCAGGGGCAAAGCAGAGTGGAAGGTAGGCCCAAGCTCAGGATTTCTGGGCTGTCCTGGGGAAACCGGGCTGAGCACTGGCCTTATTTCCTAGAGAGACAGGATGAGTGTGGTTCTTCCCTTGTGCTGCATTCGTCTGACTCAGAACTTCCAGGTCATTTTAAGGGACTTCTAGAATCACACCATCTAAGTATAGGGGAACAAGAGAATTAATATCTGGGTAATTGGTCTGCTAGACAGCCACTTTGGGCGATGGAGGGCAGCCAACATAAACAAAAGCAGACATTCTCTCTGTTCTCCTGGGACAGTGGCTGTGATCATAACCAACCCTCCTTAGTTCTACACTATCCCCCAACACACACACACACACACACACACACACACACACACACACACACACACACAGGTGCATTCTCAACCCTGCTTCGTTTGACCTGAGGGTTTAGTTCAGCTCACTGAACCCAGTAGTTTTTGTTTGTTCAAGTAATTACTGAACTTTCTAAACGATTTTAGCACAGACAAGGAACAATTAAGCATCTTGTGTTGTAGATTTTGTTATCCCTGGGCCTCCCTGGGCATCAATCCTCTTAACCAGGGACAAGAACCTAGAAGGTACACCTGAAGGATAGTGTATGTCTTTCCCAGTGAATCTTCCCACTAAAAAAGCCATTTCTGCGAAGCTTTTTGCTAAGGTTGGTGCATATCAGTGGTCAGATTCACCTGCAGGGCTCAATAAATTACAGCCTGCTGGATCCCATTTTCAGAGCTTCTCAATCAGTAGGTAGGTCTGGGATGAAACCTACCAATTCACACATCTAACAAGTTCCCAGGAAATTCTGCTTGTCTGAGCCCACACTTTGAGAACCACTGGTGTATATGATAGCATAGTCAGCAAAGACCCCCAAAATAGCCATGGTTCTCATAATTCCACAGACATGCCACGGATTACCCTAGTTGGCACCGGCCCTGAGATATTGTTAGAAATTTATCTTTAGTAGCTGGGAAAAGAAGGAAAACATTTAAAGCTGCAAGCGATTTCCAGTCTCTAAGGGTAGGGACATGAATTTACTTCACGGGCAAATTGTCACTTTTGGTCTGGGAAAACAACTGAGTCTTCCATTTATTTACAAAAATGTAAGTCAAATATTCACCCACTGCTCTAGAGGGAAATGTGAGGTTCGCATTAATCTGAACACAGATGTTTGAGACTGAGAAGTGTTCTATTTGATAACATAAATTTGGGGGAAGATTGTGCCAAACTTCTGTCTGGGAGACATAGTTGTGTGGATGTGGGTGTGGGGTGTATGTTCTAACATTTCTGGGCCTTTCTCATTCTGATGACACTGTGTGTGCAGTAGTTGTTTCCAGAGCTCCAGAGCTGAGACCCAAGGAAAGAGCAGTGTCTATAGAAAAGCAACTCTACCAGGCAGCTGGTGTGTCTCATATACGGTTACTTCTGTCACCCCCATGTAATAAGGCTTAATTATGATTTTCTGATGTCATTTTTCTGCTGGGGAGTTTCCTCAGGTAGAAAGGAATCTAAAACTGTCAGTTTACCTGGGAATAGGCTTTTCAGCCTAGCAACATGGGGAAAGAGTAGACAGTTCTGTGAGTAATGGTAGGGATTCTCCTCTCAAGGCCCAAGGACAGCTGGGGCTGGATTCTGAGGACCAAAATAGTGGGAGGAGGAGGTGGGAACAAACTGGGAGCTTGACTGGAGAAAGCCAGAGAACTGCTTGTAAAGGTCCTTGAAGACATGACAGGGTGTGTGGATTTTGAAACACACCACTTCCAGCCCAGGTTGGACTTTCTTTTTCTAATACCCAAGGTTTTGGTGAAATATTGTTCAAAGTTGGAGTTTGATCTCTGCTGGTCCATCAGGGTTTGAAAAGGATATGCTACCAGTTTGGAGCTAATTGGCCAAGGAGAAGGCAAGGCTACTGTCTAAGGCCATTTCTCAAGGAGTATGGGTCTTCCAAGGATTGCTGTAGGTGTACAACAGAGAAATAAGAGGGTCCCAACCATGTGTAACATGGTGGGCAGGGGAAAATTTCTTTTTCTTTTTAATTTAATTTAATTTTTTACATTTATTGTTGAAAGTATTATAGATGTCCCATTTGTTGTTTTGTTTCCCATTGACCCCCTCCACCCCACACCTACATCTCCTAGGCCTTCACCACTTTATTGTCTGTCCATGGGCTATGCATATTTCTATATATAAAAATCTAATATGCAAATTGTCCCCTCGGGAGTTTGACCTGGAGACCAGGAGTTCAATCACTCACTATGAGATACACTGACCACCAGGGGGTGGCACAGAATGAAGGAAGGCCCCGGCTGGCAGCTGGAAGGCCCCAATTGGCCCTGATCACCAGCCAGGCCTAGGGACCCTACCTGTGCACGAGTTTTGTGCACCGGGCCTCTAGTATGCATATAAGTTCCCACTTACTGTATTTTCTGGCATATAAGACGACTTTTTAACCCAGGAAAATCTTCTATACGCCTAGTCGTCTTATACGCCGGAAAATACGGTAATCACTCAACCCCCACCCAAACCCCAACCCTCACCTTTCCTCTGAAATTTGTCAGTCTGTTTCATGCTTCTATGCCTCTGTATCTATTTTATTCATCAGTTTATTTTTTTGTTCATGAGATTCCACATATGAGTAAGATCATGTGATACTTATCTTCCTCTGACTGGTTTATTTCACTTAGCACAATACTCCCCAGGTCCATCCATGCTGTTGAAAATGATGAGTTCTTTCTTTTGTACAGTTGTATAGTATTCCATTGTGTAAATGTACCACAGCTTTTTTATCCACTCATCTGCTAATGGGTACTTGGGGTGTTTCCAAATCTTAGCTATTGTAAATTGTGCTGCTATGAACATAGGGGTGCATATGTCCTTTCTGATTGGTGTTTCTGGTTTCTTAGGATATAAGTCCTAGAAGTGGGATCACTGGGTCAAATGGGAGTTCTATTTTTATTTTTTTGAGGAAACTCCATACTGTTTTTTACAGTGGCTGTACCAGTCTGCATTCCCAGCAGCAATGCATGAGGGTTCCCTTTTCTACACATTCTTGCCAGCATATGTTGTTTGTTGATGATAACCATTCTGACAGGTGTGAGGTGACACCTCATTTTCTCTCAGATGCAAATTAAAATGACAATGCTCAGTGATTTGAGCATTTTTTCATAGGTCTCTTGGCCTTCTATATGTCCACTTTTTTAGAAGTGTCAATTTAGTTCTTTTGCCTATTTTTTTAATTGGATTGTTTGTCTTCCTATATATTTTGGAAATTAACCCCTTATCAGATGTATCATTAGCAAATATGTTCTCCCATGTAGTGGGCTCTCTTTTCATTTTGTTGATGATTTCTTTTGCTGTGCAGAAGCTTTTTATTTTGATATAGTCCCATTTGTTTATTTTCTCCTTAGTTTCATTTACCCTAGGACAGCAGTCGGCAAACTCATTAGTCAACAGAGCCAAATATCAACAGTACAACGATTGAAATTTCTTTTGAGAGCCAGAAACCGACTTCTGCGCATGGGCCACGAAGTTTCAATCGCACTGTATGTGTGCGCCCGCACGTGGTATTTTGTGGAAGAGCCACGCTCAAGAGGCCAAAGAGCCGCATGTGGCTCGCAAGCCGCAGTTTGCCGACCACTGCCCTAGGAGATGTATCAACAAACATAATTTCTTTATAGGCAAGTTGGAGCTCAGATCAACCATAATTTTGAAGCTGTGATATTATAAGCTTTGAGTTACAAGTGAAGCATAGTTTCTTGGTTTGGCTATTAACTAGAGGTAATTTAGGAACAGACATTATATATGAACACCCATCCTAAAGATCAGATCTAAGAAGAAAGCATTCCCTTTCTTTAATAGAAAAAGGTAATTCAAATCTTCATGACAAGTGAAGAGATCCAAATAGCTCTATCAGCAAGAAAGGGAACTCTTTATCTGTAAATCTGAGCTAGGAAGTAAAGTTTCATTGTATGAGCTTCACAAACTCCCTCTAGTTAGACAAGGTGATTTCAATAAACTCTATTAATCTCCCCCAACACACATATAAAAACCCTAATCATAGAAAACCATGTTATAACAACATAAGGAATTAGTATGTACAGAAGTTCACTAAAGCAAATCAATTTTCTTGCAATTTACTTGAGAGCTCCAAAAATAACAAACAAATATCAGTTTAGAACCAGATTCCCCCACACTTCATTATGGCTCCCAGGGACCATAATGGACAAAGCCATCCAGAAGGTTGAACATCTTGACTTTAGCCAAAATAAGCATACTTGTACAGAAAATCAAAACAATGTGGGAAGAAGAAGCCAACATGTAACACATGCTGACTCAGTAAAAAAGTGAATTTATATCTAGTACATCAAAGAGTTGGCTCAAGGACATCACAATGTGGGTGCAGAAGCCTTAGAGCTGATCACCAATAACTCTCACTGGGGCTTACACAGAAGGTGGTTATTTAATGCTTAACAAGAGGGAGTAATTATTTTCTGTGCAAGGAGTATTGTATGCCCATTGGCTTCTTGATCTTAATAATCTCAAAACAAATGAGAGTGTATTACACTCTGTTTTGATGAAAATGGAAGCAATTATTTCCTTCAATATGGCTAAGTCCAGACCTATGCTCAGAACAATCTTAATGTATGCCTCAGTGTCTCCTTTCAAAAAAGATTCACATTTCATCGATACTGTGAAACATATTTTAAAAATTGCCCAATTAACATGAAAAATAGAAAGACATTCTGCTTTGCACTATTCTGTTATGGATTAATTGACATTAGACGGGATTTCTTGAAAATAGTCTTTTCCCTGCTTACTTACTTTCCCTGGGAAAATCTGCTGGTATATAATTATCGTTTAACCACAGTTCTCTACTAGAAACTTCTGGGAATCTTACCAATATTTTCCTCTTCATCTCCTGGCCTGCAGCAGTGATTGCTCCCCTCCTTTGAACAGTGATTGTTCCCCCGCTTTGAACAGTGGAGACTGTGAAGAGCACAGCAGGGAGTTTGTTCAAGGTCACATGGTAAGTCAGCTGTGTAGTCAGGCACTGACTTTTTGGGCTCCACAATCCCAACCTGGGTTTATGTCCTTGGTCAACAAGATGTCCACCTCTGATGGTCATGGCCTTTAGTGTTGTTGAGTGTTGCTACTGTTTCTAGCACAAACTGTGGCATGTAGTAGAAGAATTACAGGAATACTGAAAAACTGAGAACAGTGGAGACTGGAAGACATTCTACTTTGCTGGAACTTCTTGAACTAAGTTTTTGTCACACCCTATGGACTGCAAATGTTTTCTCCTTAGATTGTTAAGATCCTGGTTTTTCAAAGGCTATCTGATGAGCTGATCTTTCACGAATCACAGTAGCTGTTTTGCAGGTTCATTTTGATGCCAAAGTATTTGGGATGATTTTTAAAAGCATGTTTTGAAGGAGTTTTCCTTTGAAGTTATAAAATTGTCTTTTTGGCAAATGTGAATGGACTTTAAGTTTATGTAGACTGTCATCTTGGATAACATCATATATTTGGGAACTTTTTGTTATTGTTGTTAATCCTCATCCAGGGATATTTTTCCATTGATTTTTAGAGAGAGTGGAAAGGAGGGGGAGAGATGAAGAGAGAGAAACATCGATGAGTGAGAGACACTTTTTAGATAGGAATTTATAAGACTCATTGTTAAGGATAATCTGGCTCTAAGAATATATTGTGCCTTATTAGCTAATAACAGTGGTAAGTAAATAGGATTTGTAAATAAATATACACATATTGAGACATATGCTTGAAATGTTAGGGACCCTGAGAAAGAGTATCTGCTTGTCTGCATTAGGGACCTGATAAGATTAAAATCATCTCCATGAATTCTACTCACCCGATGACATCTGTTCTTTCCGCCCATAACAAAATGTGACCTCATGAGGCCCATTCTCTGGGTCCTTTGGAATCCCTTTTCTAGACTTTACCTTGAGCATTTCCATTCAACTGAACATTTTGTAGCTATCATAGTTACACCCTGATTGTCCTGCCCTGGGCCCAGGGGAAATTGGACTGTAAATGTTGTTTCTGTGGACATACTTTTATTTCATTGTATTTTGACTTTGTTGCACTCTATAAGTGAGGGATCACCTTATATGCCATCTGCCAAGGGCACCTTCATTTATGTGGAACAAAATACACTTGTAGTCAAAATATTAGCCAAACTAAAATAGAGACATTGGTTCCTTCCCAAATTTGACCTTCCTATGCACTATGGAAATCCACTCATATTATAAGAACCAGTGGCATGAGCATGAAACAAACAAAAAAACAACAACAACAGAAAGCACCCTGTGTATCTTACTGTGAGATGAAGTAGGGTGACATAGCTATAAAGTAAATAAAGGCCTAGATGTACTTTCTCATTTCCTAAAGGGAAGTGTTGGAGCAGGTGGTTATTATTAGTGACTTATCTGAAATTGAGCCAGCACAAACTCCTAAATTAGACTTGAAAAATCCATTTTTTTTCCTCCAGAATCCTTGAGAGGGGTAAATATGCTTAGCTTTACAGACACAAATATGTATTTTACATGCTGTTGAGGATGAAATGGGGCCACATGATAGCCTGACTAGCTCAGGAAAGGCCTGTGTGGTGGTCTTGCAAACTCAAAGACCTAAAGTAACCACAAAGGATGGTCTGAAATTAAAACTTAAACTAAAAGCAGCTATGGTGGGTAGTCATGTCCTTTGTCCCTGACAAAGATCAACTTTGATCTTAACTAAGTCTATTGTCTTTTTGTATCAAACATAACATACCTTTGGAATGTCAGGATAACTTGTAACTTCCCTTTTTCCGGACCCCTCAGGGCACAACCAATGCACCAGGTCAGAAACCACAAATTCCCTCATTGTTACTGTTATTCTGTTAATTGTCAACTGTTAACTATACTGTACCCACCTATGTAAAAAAAGCATGTGTCTATCATTTCACTTTTTATTCAATCCCAAAGGTTTCCCCGGTTTGCTTTCTCTCACCACCATAATCTATCATCAATGGATTTCATGTAACCCACTTTCCTCTCCTCCTTTGATGGAAATTTATGAAACTAGGTGAAAAACCGCCATTCTCCAGAGCATTATCCCAATACATTGAGATTCTGCTTCCCGGCAATTGTCAACAGTTTGGCTCAAATAAACTCACAAAAATTCTTTACAAGTTTGAATGTTTCTTACATAAACACCATCTACACTAATCTACACTAATAAAAGAGTAAGATGCAAATTGACCATACCTCCGCGATGCCCACCAGCCAATTAGGAGCGAGTATGCAAGTTAACCCAAAAGATGGCTGGTTAATTTGCATACACAGGCTCTGAGTGGCAGGGGGCTGGCAACAACGCAGGCATTCTGCACCGCCCCAGCTGCTCTGGGCCTCTGGGCAGCATGGGAAGGTGGAAAGGCGGCTCCGGGCCAGAGTGAAAAGGCAGCTCTGGCCAGAGGGAAGGTGGTGCTGGCAGCCAGGGGAAAGAAGACCCATTCTTGCACGAATCTTCATGCATCAGACCTCTATTAGATAGTTATAATTTTCCTAGTTACTTTTAATCTATTCTCCCTTTTAGCTAAGGGCCCTGGGTAACTGATATAATGTTCTGCCAACTCTTGACTTTTAACAAAGTCTTCTGATAGCTCTAATATTACTTGAAATCCATTAGTTTTGTTACGTGCTGCCTCTCCCATCCCAGTGGCAAGGATCATAAAATAATAAAATAGGCTGTAGGAATTAGTTCATAGTTGCTAGGTTAGGCGTGAAAGTCATATTCTAAGATAAAGTTATCAAATGAGATGGGGGCACTGGCTAGGCAGGCTAGATCTGTCCTGATCTGGGGCTTCTCACTTTCACTTTGGAGTGATGATTAAGCCAGACTAAAGAAAATAAATATGGGAGGGGCATGGAATATACCATTTCATAATGGTGAACCTGAGTGAAATTTTCACAATCCCTGGTGAAAAAATGCAGTCATTCATTAGGTTCTCTTAGTGGATTATCCGTGAATCAATGCAAACTTAGTTTTATTGTTTCCTGCCAGGTGGTGTCAAGTGCCTGATCTGAATGAGCTAGTTTAGCTGACCAAACTTTCTATTTTCAGGGAGTCATGCATGCCCTCAGAGAGTGTGGCTCACTGTCCCTCTGCCACTTAAGTCACCTTCCACAAGCTGTTAACTGCCTTTCATGTCTGTGTTATGGGAAGCTACCTTTCCCTCTGCATTTGCCATTCAAGGTCCCTGAACTCTGCTCAGGGAGGTTGGCTCATGGGCTCTCTCCCCACATCCTACTAAGGATTTCAATCTAATCTTTGGCTCCTTGCAGGATATAGCAAGTCCTAGTTGAAGCCCAGCAACTCCGAAACAAAGTTAGATGCCAGAGCCATGCCTCTGGCAAGTCTGGGAGGCTGAGCATCTTTGCAAATTGAATATATTTCCTTTCTATTACTGTAAGTATCACAGCAGCAAGGCTAAATTGGCCCCAACCAGCTTACCTATTGGCTCTCCATTATAGGGCAAAGGGACCAGGAAAATACCCCATCAAGAGACTAGACATTTTGGCAAGATTGAGGAATTGGCTTTCTACCCCCCACTTAATGGAATTAGAATTGGTTGCCACATAATTACTGTACGCAAGATTAGTTATGAAAGACTGAGTGCAACAGCATCGAACTAAAAAAAAAGATCAAGCATACGCCATCCCAAATAGAGGTGCTGGCAATGGCAATTAAAGTCAGCGCCAAGGGGCATTTCTTAAAGTTATGTGGTTAGTGGCCTCCACCTGCTTTAAATTGTCTTAAAACATTATAAAAATTTCATGCTTTTTTTCCTTCCTCATAAGAGAATAAAGGCTAGGAGGTTAGGGGGATGGATATGTGTATGTGCATGTAGATGCATGTGTGCTCACAAGTACACCCTTACCTTTGCTCATGCATATTTGTCATAAAACTTGAAACAAATGCAAGTATTAGCTAGAAAAAAAACTTTTTATTTTTTTAATTTCTTTATTAAGGTGTTACATATGTGTCCTTATTCCCCCAATTACCTCCCCCCCCCCCACTCATGCCCTCACCGCCCTGTTGTCTGTGTCCATTGGTTAGGCTTATATGCATGCATACAAGTCCTTTGGTTGATCTCTCCCCTTTACCCCCACCCTCCCCTACCTTCCCTCTGAGGTTTGATGGTCTGATCGATGTTTCTCTGTCTCTGGAACTATTTTTGTTCATCAGTTTATGTTGTTCATTATATTCCATAAATGAGTGAGATCATGTGATATTTATCTTTCTCTGACTGGCTTATTTCACTTAGCATAATGCTCTCCAGTTCCATCTATGCTGTTGCAAATGGTAACAACTCCTACTTTTTTTTTTTTTTACTGTAGTGTAGTATTCCATTGTGTAGGTGTACCACAGTTTCTTAATCCACTCATCTGCTGGTGGGCACTTAGGCTGTTTCCAAATCTTAGTTATTATAAATTGTGCTGCTATGAATATAGGGGTGCATATATACTTTCTAATTGGTGTTTCTAGTTTCTTGGGATATATTCCTAGAAGTGGGATCACTGGGTCAAATAGGAGTTCCATTTTTAGTTTTTTGAGGAAACTCCACACTGTTCTCCACAGTGGCTGCACCAGCCTGCATTCCCACCAGCAGTGCACGAGGGTTCCTTTTTCTCCGCATCCTCACCAGCACTTGTCATTTGTTGATTTGTTGGCCTAAAAGCAGCATCCAAGGAAAGCTTTTTAATGGCAGAGTTTTAAATCACTTCAAGGAGAGCCCTAGATGGTTTTGCTCAATGGATAGAGAGTCGACCTGTGGACTGAAGGGTCCCGGGTTCAATTCCAGTCAAGAGTACATGTCAGGGTTGTGGCTCGATCCTCAGTAGGGGGTGTGCAGGAGGCAACCAATCAATGATTCTCTCTCATCATTGATGTTTCCCTCTCTCTCCCTCTCCCTTCCTCTTTGAAATCAATAAAAATATATATGTATTTTTAAAAATCACTTCAAGGAGTAATGTATCAGTTAAGAGTGGACAGCTCCCTCGTGAAGTGACCACACCAGGCCTGCCATTCAAAAAAGTTTGGAGACCAGTCTTGTTTGCTCTCTACAATGGTAGTAATAATAGGATGCCATGTGAAAAGGCAAGATGGAGTGTTCCTCTAATCAGCATTCTCTTTGGATGAAACTAGAAAGCAGTGTTAAGATGCTAGCCTATCTAATAATAGACAAATATGCAAATTGACCACACCTCCGACACACCCACAAGCCACACCCACCATCCAATCAGAGCGAGTATGCAAATTAACCCAAACCAAGATGGCTACAGCCACAGAGAGCAAAGTTTCCTGGGTAACAGAGGAAGCCAAGCTTTCCGCCTGCCCTTGCCAGGCCTAAGCCTCCACTCAAGCTACAAAGTTTCAATTATAGAAGGTAAACAAATTCAAACAAATGGCGGCAGAATGGAGCTTGAGAGAGCAGGCCAGGGTTGCCTCTGGCAACAGGGGAAGCAAAGCTTTCCGCACACCCTGGCCGGGCTCACCCGCTTAAGGCAACAAAGTTTCAATTATAACCCCAACACAAATGGCTGCCGACCTCCGAGGGAGCCCCAGGCTTGGCTCCACTCCAGGCTACAAAGTTTCAATTGTAGAAGGAAAATAAATTCCAGATACCAGGGCCTCCACTTGGGTTGCCAGGGGGCATGGCCGGCCTGCAAACCACCACAGGCCCCTCGCTCAGGCCGCCTCACACCCCAAGGGAACCCCCACCTGATCTGGGACACCCTTCAGGGAAAACCAGCTGGCCCCCACCCCTGTACCAGGCCTCTATCCTATCTAATAAAAGAGTAATATGCAGATTGATCATCACTGCAACACACAATATAGCTGCCCCCATGTGGTCAAAGATCCTGCCCCCATGTGGACACAAGATGACCACCACAAGATGGCTAGCAGGAGAGGGCAGTTGGGAGGCACCCAGCCTGCAAGGGAGGGCAGTTGAGAGGGACCAGGCCTGCAAGGGAGGGCAGTTGGAGGTGATCAACCCTGAAGGAGAGGGCAGTTAGGAGTGACCAGGCCGGCAGAGGAGGGAAGTTGGGGGCAAACAGGCTGGCAGCGGAGTGGTTAGGGAGTGATCAGGCTGGCAGGCAGAAGCGGTTAGGGGCAATCAGGAAGGCAGGCAGGCAAGCAGTTGGGGGCCAGCAGTCCTGGATTGTGAGAGGGATGTCTGACTGCCCGTTTAGGCCCTATCCTACCGGGATCGGGCCTAAATGGGCAGTCAGACATCCCTCGAGGGATCCCAGATTGGAGAGGGTACAGGCTGGGCTGAGGGACAACCCCCCTCTGTGCACGAAATTCGTGCACCGGGCCTCTAGTAATATATAATATTGAGTATGAAGTGATTAAGCAGTTGTATGCTGAGCTACTGTTTGGAGCAGAGCAAAAACAGAAATGCTGTTTATTGTTATACGAATGATGTCTGGCCACCGTATTTCTGTTCATAAAGGATCCCATTGCAGTTATGACTCCTGGCAGTAAGTTATTACACCTGTGTCGTGTGCTTTATAAACTTTCCGTTTCCTATAATGAGAACCCTAAGCCCAGGGAAAGAAATCAGACACAAATCTCTCAAGCTAGACTTGGAAAGTTATAGCACAGCAGAGTTAAAGCTAAAGTTGATTAAATATAATAGAGATCAACAAAGAAATCCATTGAGAAAGACGCCTCGTTAAGCAATAGATTATATCATCTAGTCTCTGAAGCAAGAAGTAGACTTCCCAGTACTCCAGGCCTACCAGTCATGAATAATGATGGACACACAATGTCTAGACTAGATAAGCACTCATCTCTAGTCCCCACTTTTACCACCATTTCTTTATTGTAAAAGCAGCAATTTCCAACCATTTTGCCGCAAGAATTTTTAAACTTGAAATGCCTTAGTATTTAGTCAGGGGCATTGACCTCGTTTCCCTTAGATTGTCAAACAAACAAACAAACAAATAAAAAACACACCCCAAAATGACAACAGTAAGCACAATGATAGCTGTCTGGTGTGAATGAATCAAAATTATACCTATTATTTTTGTCAGATCAGGAAGAAATACAATAATTTTTTTGGTGTGCTGCTAAATTGTAGTAATTAATTTATGTGTGCCATGAGTTGAAAATTGCTGGTGTAAAGGAACTAGAGACTGATATTAGAAACTGCTGTATCTCTGTGTACTGGATAGAACTATGAAACATTAATGGTGCAAAAGTTAGAATAAAAACAGAAAATTTGTGGGATTATAAAAACACTTAAATAATTTTTAAAATAAAACATGTATATTGGCTGCTAAAATATGTTTTTTCTTGCCATATCAACTATTTTATGGAAAACTATATTATAAAGTGCTGATTTCTAGAATAAACATGAAAATGTCAGTTAGAGGCAGAGAAAATTCCAGTAAAAAGGATTTGGATGTTGTTTTCCATCCATCATTAGAAATTCTTGCTGAAGAAACCTCTGTTACCTTCAGGGACAGCCAAGGCCCTTTGGTGTGACGTCACCACCATACACTGCTGTTCCAGAGCTCAAGGCCGAGGTCGCCCCTGTTCTTCGTTTTCAGTGTAGCTGAGAACCTTCATTCAACCTGGAAATGGGATACTCTCCTGTTTCTTTTCATCCGTGCTTCCCCCCAACAATGCTATCTAGTATTTTCCTTCCTTGATTTCCCAGAAGATTAAAAAAAAAACAAAAAAACACTGGGAAAATATATACATTCAAGAGAGCAAAATCTCAGAAACTGTTGCATTCATATTTTTGAAAAGCGCTACTTTCTTCCCTACTTGATTCCTTTATACAGATGAATTTTAATATATAATTTATATACATAAAATTTACACATAGCTTTTATGTATTTCTATAAATCTTAAGTAGATAGATAAATGGCTATAATTCTCAGAGTTTTGGATCTATTTTCTAAGTTTTGTCATGTACAAACACTGAATTAGTAGACTGATTTTCCCACACAAGATCCTACTACACAGAGCAGGTAAAACCAAAATGAGCAGCATCCTTTGCAACCCTCGGTTTATGAGGCTGATTTCTGTGTGGTATGCAGTGTGCTCAGTGGCTCCACTAGATGGGACACCTGACTCAGTCAACACCCCTCCCACCCCAGCATGCCACCGTGTAGGAGAGAAAGCCACACAGCAGATGAGAACAAGATGAGGAAGTGTCCTCCTTAAACTAAAATTGTAGCATCGTGACAATAAGAAGATGTTTTAGTTCAATAATTTTGAGATGGGGTGGATTTAGGTGCCTTGTTAAACACTGGAAGCAGAACCGAAGGCCTATTTCTTTTCCTGGCCTAGAACAAAATGGCTTATATTCTCACCCCAAGGCCCCCTTGCCACTGCCTCAAGGGAATTATTCATTTCACTAAACGACACTTTTCCAAAATTAAAAATAAAACCAAGGCTCTTGTTATTGAAGTCTCACTGCTCTAGCCTGTCATGAAAATGCCTGTGACAGTCCCTGCAATCCAGAGTCCTTCCCTCTCTTTCCCATGTTCTCCTCTATCTGACAAGGAATCTTGACTCTGTAAATTGACGAAAGAAGGCATTCATTCGGCCTGGGCCTAGCCTCCTTCTGTTAGCATTTAGCAACATGGAACTTAAAATGCTTGTTGGTAGCAAGGACTGCGAAAAGGCCTGCCTTGTTCCTATTATGCATGCATTCCCACCATCTAATGTTTCTGCCTCAATAAGTGGTTTCCTTTTTCTTTTTGTTATCAGAAACTGGTCAAAATGCGGGCTGGAGCTATGTAGGGGCACCAGTCATATGTTCAACACATGTAGAGGCTGCAAAATACATTTCCTCAATGCACTTCCTTTATGTTAACACACTTAAAAGTTTAATAATATTTCATTTAGGGAAAAAGTAAGTTGTTCTCTCTCAATGAGGCAGATCATGACTTTTCCATTTGCTAACGTGGGCATGCGCGCTGTCTTTCATAACTCAGATGCTGCAAACACCCCAATCAGCAAGATGTGATGTGAGTTATTCTAATAAACAGCACACAGTATAGTGCTGATCCAGGCATGGTACGTCATCCAGACTCCTAGTGACCAAGAGTGCAAATAGTAAGTTCCTGGCTTGTTTAGAAATATGGCTTATCGCATTTCTTTCCTTTCGTTAAGCTAAATTATTTATTTTAGTCAAACTCCTGGGAATTTCATGTTGACACCCCCTATGAAGGAGCAGCAAACACTGTGGTTATGAGTTCGGGCTTTGGAGTCAGAAAGCTCCAGATAAGAGGACAGTCTCTCAGTGACTTTCTGCAACGTGTATGCTCTCAAAGCCTCAGTTTCCTGCTATGAAAGTGCGATCAGCAGTCAAAACTGCCTGAAGAGGTGCTTGTGTTTTAGAATACTGGATTCTGTGATGCAGGTTCCTGGCACCTAACTAGGATTCCTTAAAAGGTAAGCTGTTACTATATTCAGCTGATCTCATCTTAAGGAATGGTGTGGAGACACCACCCACAGAGTATTCAGGAAGTTTTCAGCTTTTAATATCATTATAACCTCCCAGGAGAATATTCCATTTCTGTCCTTGGACTTGCATGGCACCGTGCCTTGTGGCTGTTCCCTATATCTCTGGCCTCTCAGTGCCACAATTTTTCTCTCCCAGACATTAAATGTCATCCCTGACACTGTCTGCTCTCTCTTCCTCTGATCCAAGCTATCCTCAAGCCCTATGGGCTTGTCCTCTCAGATTTGCTCACTTCTCTCCATATGCACACCGGCTGCCATAGCCCAGGCCACTTCTTGCCCAGGTGACTGCAGGAGCCTCCCTACTGGTCTTCCTGTACTCAGCCTCCCTCCTCAGCTCCTTCTTCACACAACAGCGATCTCTTAAAAATGCAATTGGAGCTTCAGGTCTGTGCCCAGGTCACCTTTGGTGGTGGTTCCCAGGCTCTGGCGTCCATTGGGCAAGGATGCTCTGGTCCAGAGCCGGCTCCTTGGGGAGAAGGACTTGCGAGGTGCAGAGGTGGGGACCTCGGGAGCGAAGCACCGAGGAGCAGCCCAGTTCCGGAACCTCGGGAACCTTGGGGCAGATCAGCAACTCCCGATGGGGTCCACCCACTGTTAATAATCTCTACACTTTTCCAAGAGCAGCAGAAAATGCATGAATCCCAGACACTGTGTGGAGAAGACTCGCCCTTGGCCTGAATTTGTGCATCTCCTGAGCTCGTCCAGGGGCCTGTCAGGCATTAGAGCTCAATCTCTGGGGAGGAGAGGGCACTGGAGACTGCATTCAACCTCCTGGCCAGTGATTGACAGGATTGTGCCTACATATTGAAACCCCAAGAAAAACTGAGGTCACGGAAGCTTAGAATCCTGGAAGTGCTTCTAGGAACAGACAGACATAACTATTGAGCTTGTTCAAGAATGTTCTGGGCTCTTTTAGATGATCTTTCCCTTCCTCCTTTCTGTCATGAGCATCTGGATTGACTTCCTGCTGAAAAGTGGAGTCTCCCATGGGCTCATCCATCTAGAGAAAAGATGCCAGAGAGATGCCTCGCCCCTTTCACTGTGTAAGGACATGACCACCAGTTGGCCGTCTACAGCACAGAAGACGGGCCTCACAAGAACCTGACCATGCCAGCACCTGATCTCAGCCTTCCAGCCTCCAGAACTCTGAGAAATAAATGTCTGTTGTTGATAAGCCAAAAAAAAAAAAAAAAAAAAGAAAGAAAGAAAGAAAGAAAGAAAGAAAAAAGAAAAAAAAGCAATTTGAATAAATTATCCTCAGCCAAACCTCTGCCTAAATCCCTTCCTTAGCCTTGTTCTAAGAGCTAGGTTGCTAACCCGACCCTCCAGGACCTGTGAGGTCCAGCTCTGCCTACTATCTGGCTTCATCCTGTATCACCCTCTTTTTCATTCAGCCACACTGGTCTCCTGCTCCCAGCAACCGGAGAGCCTTGACCACGCTTCTTTTCTCTTCTTGCATCTACGTTTATATTTGTAATCAGGAGAGAAGAATTCCAAGCTTCCTTTTTCTTCCTAAGGTCATGGAGATGTTCAATAACTTCAGATTTTCCATAGACTTTGGAGAGTCTCAGGTAAAATGTCAAAACCAAGCCCAACATATTATTATGATTTGAACTAGGCCCAAATAACATTTTTATTTCTAGTAGCACTGAAATTATTAAACCAACAGCCATTCCCTGAGCATGTGTGAACTTCAATTTCAAGGCCAAAGGCTAGCTAGAAAAGTGCTGACATTTTGAAATTTTATATAGCAGAAAAAAGTAATGGAATATTCTGTAACTTCAAAAAAATATTTAGCTTGGGACCTAGTTCCAGATGTCATGGCAAGTTTGTCAGGTATTCAACGTTGGATCAGGAACTAACCAGGAAGCCAGGAGGTTCAAACCCTGATTAGAAGTGAGGATTTCAGGGTCTAGAGCAGAAAGCTGTTCTTTAGTCATTTCTGGGTGACATCCTACCCGAGCTCACCTCTCTCTCTGCTGCTGTTCTGTTACCTCCCCTTCATTTTCTTTCGTTCTGGCAAGTGCCCAGAGATATCCCCACAGCGCCTGGGAGTCTATAATGAGAGTTTGGGATTGAATTAGATGTAGAGGGTCCTGAAAACAGATGCTGGAGGGCACCCATCTCCTCATAAAAGTCTCTATACTTGATAGCCACCCAGAATGGGAATGCCTGGTTTTACTGATGCTTATAGGCATCTCCTAGAATATATGTGCAATACTGCAGTTGTCACATCCCTGCCACCTCATGAATGGAAAGTTGGGGAAACATAGCCAGGGGTGTTGACATGTCATGGTGGAGCCTGGGCTCTCATTTATTTTTTCTCTATCCCATCTAATTTTTAAAAAATATATTTTTATTGATTTCAGAGAGGAAGGGAGAGGAGAAGAGAGATAGAAACATCAATTATGAGAGAAAATTATTGATCGGCTGCTTCCTGCACACCCCACACTGGGGATCAAGCCTGCAACGGGGCATATGCCCTGACTGGGAATTGAACCATGATCTCTGGTTCATAGGTTGATGCTCAACACTGGCCAGGCTTATCCTCATCTAAATTTTACTGACAAGAGTGAAAAAGTTGTAGGAATTTGCCGGGGATGACTGGCAGATTTTGAACAGCAGATGAATGATTACTTTGACACATGTTTCTGTGAAAAAGAGGCTACAGGGATGGTTGGCATAAGGAGCCAAAAAAGCCCCGATTGCCTGCCTTCTTAGGCTTTTATTGTAATAATAGTTTGAATTAAAATTAACCTTTAGATACAATTAGCAGGGTAAGCCATCCTTGAGAAAACACCGCATTTGTAGTATCTTTCAAACAAGGACATTTTGAAGTCTAAATGTAAAGATACTAGTAAAACACCCGGGGGCTCAGACTTGTTTGGAAAAGTCAAGGCAGGGTCTTCCACCTCCAGCAAGGTTCCCCAGAGGTGAACTGTGAGGAGCCAATGGCTGCTTAGGAGGTGGAGCTTTTGATGCTGACTGGCGTAGAAACCAACCAATCAGAACCAAATCTGGGTAAACTGTGAGGAACCAATGGCTGCCTAGGAGGTGGAGCTTTTGACACTGACTGGCATAGAAACTGTAGAAACTGACCAATCAGAACCAAATTGACTGGCAGGGGAAGGCAGTTGGGGGCGAGATCAGGCCGGCAGGGGAGGGAAGTTGGGGGAGAGATCAGGCCTGCAGGGGAGGGCAGTTGGGGGTGAGATCAGGCCAGCAGGGAAGGGCAGTTGGGGGCAACCAGGCCGGCAGGGGCGGGCCGTTGGGGGCGAGATCAGGCAGGCAGAGGCAGTTAGGGGCGATCAGGCAATCAGGCAGGTGAGCGGTTAGGAGCCAGTGGTCCCAGATTGAGAGAGGGATGTCTGACTGCCGGCAGTTGGACATCCCCCAAGGTGTCCCTGATTGGAGAGGGTGCAGGCTGGGCTGAGGGAACCCCGACTCTGTGCACGAATTTCGTGCACTGGGCCACTAGTGTATGAATAAAAGTAAGCTAAAACCAGTCATCAAATGAGTTATCCCACAATGTTCTTACAGCATCTAAAATGATGAAATTTACTGCTGCATTTCAATAAGGGCACCTTTGAACCTCCTTATACTGATGTACTAATAATAATTTATAAAAAAAAGAAAAACAGCTAATATAGATAATGCTCACAGTGTGCAAGGGTAATGTTCTAGCACTTTACCTACATTCAATCATATCATCCTCATAAACAGCCAGAGGAGGTAGGTACTACTTTCCCCAACTTACAGCTGAGGAAACTGAGGCTCAGAGAAGTTGGAGACTTCCCAACTGGGAAGGGGCAGAGCTGGGGTTCATACCCATCTCTGTTCCCTTTGCTCTTGTTTTAGAGAACTGAAAGTCAATGAAAAAATAAAGAAATAAATAAAAGAAGTCTGTTCCGAGGCCTGCTCTCCCAAAGGCCTGAATGAGTTACCAGGATTTAAGTAACATTTCAAAAGCCAAATAAAAACACAAGGCAATAAGGTCTCTGTGGAGACAGGGCATGACTAATTAGCATGTGAATTGTACTCATCCTAAATGCCATGGTGTAGAGGAAGGAGGGAGGTATGGCCAAGGCCTGAAGCAGACCAGGAAGGTTCCATGGAAAGCAACTGACCCTGAACTTCACCAAGAAGAATAGGCACAACATGGATGGGTGAAGGGGATCTGAAAGTCACACGGGATAATGAGGGCGAACACCCCACATCAAAAGTTGTTTTGTTTAAAATATGGATTCAAAATAATGAACAAAGCACTTTCCTGAAGCCCAGGTTGTTCTTCAGCTCTGAGAAGAATGTGGGATTTTGGGTCAAGTCAGTAGCTCTTTCCTCCCCACACTTGTTTCTCCAGGTGTAAAATGAAAATATTTTCTGCCATATCCCTCCCCCATAGAGATATTGAAAGAGTTAAAGGATTCCGTATAGCTTTGGGAGTCTCTTTAAAGTAGTTATGCAAAGTCACATTATAATGATCACTACTGTTTTTGCTGTTGGTTTCTATTATCATTATTGTCAAACTGCTGCTGGGGAAGCATACCTTTTAGTGCAGTCCCAGCCTGCTCACACAATTCACTCTGTTGTGACCCACCTCACTGGAAAAGGTCGGGCAGGACCTGGCCTGGCAGATGCCTCCTCCAGTGGTTCCTGCTGCTCCAGAAGGTTTTCTGTGGCTGGAACCTGCTTTCCAACTCCCTCTCAGATACCTCCCACCCCCGGAACACACAATGTTTTTTAAAAAATGAATTGATGTTTAAATATCAGAAACTTTCAGATAAAAGGGCACTGACAGGTCTAGGACGAGCTGCTTGTAGGGCCATACAAGGGGAGGAGGGTGCCAGGGCTGGGTCAAGCTGAACATTAGTGGCATTGCTGACTGCCAGTCCATGGAGACTGAGCCAAAGAGAAAAAGAAGGGTCTGAATTCAGAGCCTGGAGCCAAAGAACAGAGCCAGGAAGTCAGGTACTAGGCGTCTGATTGGAGAATGGGAGCTAACAGCAGCAGCTCTGGAGCAGATTCCAGGAGCCCAAGTGTCTGCCAAAGCATGCCCTTTAATGACACTGTTTATGTAGAGTAGATAGCTTATGCTTGTATATTATAAACACTGGGAAATTACATACCTACATGTCCTTGCACACATGCACACGTACACCCATACTCAAGCCCACATCCACTGATTCTGATTTTATTGTTGGAGTGGGTGTGGGTGGACAGTATCATCTGAAAGCTCCCTGGCACTTCCAGCATGCAACGTGCAGCCAGAGTTAAAAATGACCACTCTAAGTGAGTTGATCTCCTTGGGACACCCTTTTCCTATTCAGTGATCCCAGTCTGACCCCATCAATTGAACATTCTCTAAATAACTTAGTTCCTTTTCGCAAAAACTCCTTCTGTTGAGGTTCATACCTTCCTCTTTCAGTTCCTGAGATGGCAGTCTGGGTGGATGAAGGCAGCCTACTGTGTCTCGGGTCTGGGTGGTTTCTCTTTGGCTCTTCTCGATGACATCTTTTGTTCCCCTGGTCGCTTGCAGCTCAAACTCATTCCTGATGGGACATGATCTGGCCACCTTCCACGTGGTCAGAGTCTGACGGCCTTCCTGCTAACCTAGCCCCAGTCTGCCTATGTGAGTGCCATGAACCCCTCAGGGCCTATGCCATGTCCTATGGCAGTCCTCCTCCTCCAGCCCAAGCCATCAGCCCAGGCAATCATCCCAGAGGACTCTGCCATGCTGCACATTGCCTCATGGCAGGGACCCACTGCAGTCCTGCTAGCCTTGGAGTGCCCCTCAGAGCCTGTGCCAACCTGGGCTCTGACCATACCGTGAGAAATGTAATTTACATTACACATTACCAAAGTGTAATGGAGCACACAATGTTGGATTGTCACTTTACTTTAATGGGGTCTGACTTGGGTGGGTGCAGAAGCAGCTGTCAAGAGGATATACTCCCAGAGCTCTAATAAAATTGAAACAAATACACCCTGCCCTCAGTTTTTCCCATGATCTGCACAGCTCCCCTCTGGTTTCCCAACTTCTGCCTCACCTGCCTTTTTCTCCATTTCTCTTCCTGGAATTTTTGTGGCTACCAGGGGCAAATTTACCTATTCTTCCTCTCCAGTCTGTCTAGGATTCTCATGTCACAGCTTCTTTCCTGACTCCAGCCTCACTGAGGCTTCACCAATGGGAATCGCTGATAAGGAGACCTAACTCAGGAAGACTTCACATGACTGTCCTTGTTACAAATGAATTTTTACTAATTGTTTTTTTTCAAATATCCTGGGTTATTCTTATTCATTTAATCCTTCAGATGAAGGACCAGAAGATTTATAATCATGGGGAATAGTTTCTTATATCTGCTACCCTTTGTGGGCAAGAGGTCTCTTAGAGTGACCCAACTCTTTGAGACAAACTCCCCTGCAGTGGCATTGAAGACACTTACAAGAGTTCCTTGAAGGTCACAGCTGCTATCACAGAATTTCATATGTTGGTTAGAAGAAAATAATGCAATATTCTGACTCTCCTTCTGGATGGAAGAAATCTCCTTCAAATGGGTGGAAATTAGGTGTGGCCATGAGATTTGCTTTAGCTGATAAGATGTGACAGCCAATTGTAACACCCCTTGGTCTTGTTCTCTGCCAATATGCTGGGCTCCATTCCAGGTGGTGGCCGCCCCATAAATTCAGGTCCTGGGTTGAGAACATGGTGCAGCAGAACCTCACACAACCCTCCGCGGACATGTGGCTTGAGTGAGAAACAAACTTTTGTTGTTTTAAGCCTCTGAGGGTTGAGGGAGTTTGTTATCACATCATAACAGACCATCTTGAGTAAAGTGAAGAAGCAGCGAGTGTTTGTGCATATGTAATCAGAAACACAGACCACACCTCCACCCAACTCAAACACTGCTTTTCTCTGCTCTCTCCTTCTCTCTTTTAATTATCTTATTTATACTGAATGATAAATTCATCCTTTTAGAAAACAGATTGCAAGTCCAGATTCACTCTTCTCTATTGAAGAAGCCCAGATTGGTGGTCTGTGCTAAGATTGATGGGGATGTGTTGTTTGCCAACATGTTACCTAAGAAACATGGAGTGAGGGCTGCTCTGGGAACAGACACACTTTTCCTTGAGTGGCACCTCTTGATACCCTGCCTTCCCTTCCTGCTCCTCATCCCGCCTGGCCTCTTCTCAGACCCCCAGTGAACAATGGAAACAACCACCCGAGGGACTCTAATTGCTCTGTCTTTGGGAATATGGACCTTAGAGCAACCAGGCTTCTGTCACTTCTCACTTGGGTTTTCCAACCCAGAGGCTTAGAGGTATTTTTAAGATGCTGCTTTCCCATCACAAAGCTTATGCTTTCTTTAACTAATGTAGCAAAGCAAAGCTACTCATCTTTCCAGTTAAAAAGTCCCAAGCTGAAGTGTTATAGCATCTAAATGTCTTTAATTATCCTAAATTAATATTCCCCTTTCTTCCAGATCCCACCCATCTGCTTCTAAATCTAGAAGGAGGAAGTCTGCTACCGTGGCCACACTTTTCTTATTTTTAATGAATTGACTCTTCTGCCATGTTGAATTATTTGCTTAATAATATTATTTAGTAAATAATATTATTTACAAACTTAAAAGGGGACTCAAGGACAAAAAGAAAGATGTGTTTATATTTCTTTTTTTTCCTTTCTCTTTTTCTCTTCTCAATCCCTCCCCCGACCCCAATAGCTGTCAGCCTGCTCTTTATCTATGAGTCTGTCTCTATTTTGCTTGTTAGTTCATTTTTGTCATTAGATTCCACATATGAGTGAAATCATATGGAGCTTGTCTTTCTCTGACTGGCTTATTTCACCTAGCACAGTGTTCTCCAGGTCTATTCATGCTGTGACAAAGGGTAAAATTTCATTCTTTTTATTGGCTGAGTAGTATTCTATTGTGTAAATGTACCATAGTTGTTTTATCCACTCATCTACTGAGGGACACTTGGGCTGCCTCCAAATCTTGGCTATTGCAAACAATGCTACAATGCACACAGGGTGCATATATTCTTTGGAATTAGTGTTTCAATTTTCTTCAGATAAATTCCCCAAAGTGGGATCACTGGGTCATAAGGCAGTTCCATTTAAAATTGTTTGAGGTAACTCCATACTGCTTTCCACAGTGGCTGCACCAATCTGCATTTCCACCAACAGTGCATGTGGGTAAACTTTTTTCTACATCCTTGCCAATACTGTTGTTTGTTGATTTATTGATGATAGCTAGCCATTCTGAAGGTGTGAGGTGATATCTCATTGTGGTTTTAATGTGCATTTCTCTGATAATTAGTGATGTTGAGCATCTTTTCATACATTTGTTGGTCATCCGTATGTCCTCTTTGGAGAAGTCTCTATTCAGGTCTTTTGCCCATTTTTAAATTGGATTGTTTGTCTTCCTGGTGTTGAGTTGTGTAAGTGCTTAAAAAATTTAGGACATTAAGCCCTTATCAGATGTATCAGTGAATATGTTATTCCATTAAATTGGTTGTATTTTCATTTTGTTGCTGGTATTCTTTACTGTGCAAAAAAATCAATTTGTTTATTTTTCTTTTGTTTTCCTTGCTCGAAGAGATGTATCAGAAAAAATAGTGCTATGAAAAATTAAAGTTCTGGTTGGAGCTTTTCCCTCTAACTCTGAATAAGTTCTGGAGGGGAGACAGGGTAAATTGTGAAGGTATTTTCTAATTATAACACAGACATATATATTTATTCTGGTTTATTTATTTTTTCACAGGGTAAATAAATCTAAAAACAGATAAAAATCACCTCTCTTAAAATTCTACATATACCTACTTAGTTGAACAAATGGAAAAGGAGTGCTGTGGAGAAATTGGAATTCTCATGCATTGCTGATATCTTAAATTTTCCTTCAATCTTTCCTGAAAAAATGACATTCTGGGTATATAATTCTAGTTGGACCTCCCCTCTCCACCTGCCAACACTTTGGAGATATTATTCCACTGGCTTCATTATTACTGATAAGAAGCCTGCTGAAAATGTAATTATTGTTCCTTAGTTGATTAACTTTCTTCTCTCTGACTTCTACTGCTGTTTTTTTTTTTTTTTATTAATTACTAGAGGCCCGGTGCACAAAATTCATGCACGGGTGTGTGTGTCCCTCAGCCCAGCCTGCACCCTCTCCAATCTGGGACCCTTCGAGAGATGTCCAACTGCCCATTTAGGCCCGATCCCAGCAGGCCTGGTAACCCCTAACTGCACTCCCCTGCAGGCCTGGTCTCCCCCAACTGCTCTCCCCTGCAGGCCTGGGTCCCCTGCAACTGCCCTCCCCTGCTGGCCATCTTGTGGCGGCCATCTTGTGTCCACATGGGGGCAGCCATCTTGTGTGTTGGAGTGATGGTCAATTTACATATTACTCTTTTATTAGATAGGATTATGATGATTAACCAGTCTTTGATGTTTTACCGTTTCACTGTAAAGTATCTAGGTATTTATTATTTTTAATTTTACTGCTTGAGGTTCCTTGTGCTTTTTCTCAGTGTGAATTCTTTTTTTTTTCACCTTCTCTAGAAAATTTCTCTCAATATATTTTCCATATAACCTTTCCTCCATTTCCTCTATTTTTGTCTTCTGTGCTCTAACATGATATTTGTTTGAACATCTATTTTTTCCTTCAGACCTCTTAATGTTCACCATCTCTTTATTTCTGTGTGCTATCGTTTGAATAATTTCTTCACATCTGCTTTCCAGTTCAACAATTCTCCTTAATTTTTAAAGCATCTTGTCCAATTAATGTATGCACCTTGTCTTGTAATTCCAAAATTTAAACTCCATAAGCATTTAAACTTTTTAGCGTTGTATATTATTTCTGTTGGTTTCACACCTGAATTTTTCTTTTCACTTGTGTGTTTAGTTGATCTTAGTTTGTGGAAAACGTGGAAGTCTAAACTGAGTATTCTTACTTCCTGAGAGGGTTTGTGCTGTATTCATCTGGGCACTCCTTCTCTGGGATGACTTTCATCCCTTTGTAGGTTCTAGGCTTCATCAAAGCGCTTCAGAGCCAAAGGCTAATTTTCATGTGAGGCTGTTCTGTTTTTCTTTTAGAGGTATCTTTACAATCTGTCAGCCCCACAATGCCAATTTTTTAAAATATAGAATTTGTAGTATGAAAGTCACTTAGAGTTCATGTCCTCTGTATTTCTGGTGACAGAAATCTGTATTTTACTTCAGTTTACATTATGCTAACTTTATTTAATCAAGTAAAGGGCCAGACACCAAATAATAGGAAAGATTAGATTCTTCAATTAATTTTCCATAAACTGAAATAATTTTAACAGCATGAAGAAACAATTGTATCCAGAGACTAACATTAAACTAATTTCTCTATGAAAATTCCTTTAATGTAGTCACAGAACTGAGGCTGGAGTCATTTTCTAAAGCAGGAGCTGAAGTGTTTGCTTTGGAGTTAATAACACCCCATCCTATTTATTTGTGTTAAAAGATACATTTTTAAATGGGGTAGAATCTTCAGTCTAAATAAGATATAATATAATTTATTTAATTCATTGATTAATGAGGGGCCAGTAAGATGTTGCAACCTCTCTAAGGATATAACTGGAGAATCTGAAAAATCTACTAGTCTATTTCCTGCTATTCATCCTTCTGTTACTATGACTCAGTATCATTCTTAAACACAAATGGTCCTGCTCAATCTGATGTGACTCTTTGCTAACATTGTTGGTTTTGTAGTAATTGCTCAGTGTGTAGTGAGAGTAAGGAAGAGAGAAGAGGTCCTGGATCTTGGTGGTGCAGTTCCTCAAACACAGTACACATGTAGACCATTATCTAAATGGGCCACAATGGGTCCTGAAATGATGACTATTTCACTCCCTGCAAACTGGACTCCAAAAGAAAACATTTGTCAAGGAAGAATGGGAATTCTAGCTCCTTAATAGAGAGGAATGTTGAGCCTGTTCCTAAGTAGATCTTCTGGAAGTAGGTCAGTGTTCTGGGTAAGTGGCTGCGGGAATCTAAAATGCAGCAAGTTGGATGCCCAGAACACTTCTCTCTTAATGACATCTTTAATAAGGAGGAGTGCTAATGGCTGCATTATTTATTCATAATTCTATCTGGATATTTATGACATGTCAACATCTGTCTTCATTGTCCATCCTTCTCAATTCAAGTTGGTTTTCCCCATGAGAATAAAGTGCTTAGATACATTTGATGTTCACATGTGAGTTAAGCACTTTTCATCCTACACAAGATTTCAACGTGCTCTTCAACAATCACAGTCAATGGCAGGGAATTCCTGACTTCATTTAAATACCTCTTTACTGTTTTTCTCATTATTTAAAAAATATTTTTAAGGAAGCAAATCTTAGAATGAGAATTGCCTGTTCATTTGATTACTTATATTTCCCTTATTTATATCTCATCTAACGTCATAACTGAGCTTGTTTTCCTTTTCTGGTGCCTTTTCCCCTTCCTACTTCTTTATTGCTCTCATTCCCATTGCCAGCGTTCCATTTTCTCAACAGTGCCCTTGAATGAAAGGACACTTTTATAATTTTTCTCTAAATAACTGCTCTGACCATAGCCCCCATGAGACTTTCTTCATGTTCTCTACAATTGACCTTTTTCTACTTCAGCAGCTCTATACACCCTTAAAAGAACTCTTTAGAACATCTCTTTTTTGAGGTCATTATCTGCTAATTGATGTCAATCTATTCCACTATATCAGGTATACATTTTATGGTCATATTTATAAGCTCCTGATCATCTGGGCAATAAGAAACTACAGCCTCCCATTATCCTTTAAGCTGCATATTTCCTCTTACAAAGGAAGAAATGTTAAATGGATGCATTCTATGCTTTTCTGGTTTACTATATTTACCACTTGGCTGTTTATTGAAAAACATTTGAGTGTGTGTGTCAGGCACTGTTCTAGGCACTTGGGATAAAAAATCGAGATTATACCACCATTGGCTGCTGGAAGATCCTGGTCTAGTGGGTGCTATAAATACATACACAAATGTAATATAGTGAGAATTACTAATAGAGTCAGTAGAAAGTTCTCTGACACATAAACTGCTTTCTATTGGGATACTAGAGGTGAGGGAGAAACACAGGCGGGGTGAGAGAGTCATATATTTATCCCCAAGATATTTGAGCAGTGTTTTGAAAATAGAATATAGGTTCTCTGGGAAGGGCACACAGGTAGGGGGAAAATGCAAGGAAGAAAAAAGCAGCAAGTGGGAAGGTAAGGAGATGTGGAGAACCATGATATTTTGAGAGAAAGCCATAGCTGGCTGTAGTAGGGACTGTGCCTCTATGGGGTGAGACAAGGGTGAAACTCATCATATGTGATGCTACTCTTTTCCATTTACCCCGCAGTTAATAAATGCTATGATATTGAAGACATTAAAGTCTCAACTGACTTGAGGACTGAAAGCAGCTTGAAGATTTATTACAGGAAAGAAATTCTCAGCACAGGGAAACCATTTAGGTACTTTAGGTAAGAGATTAGAGGTCAGTGGGTGTGGCGATGAGAGCAAAAAACTTTTTAAATTAAATTTATTGGGTGGACATTGGTCAATAGGATCATATAGGTTTCAAGTGTGCATTTCTATGATACACAATGTTGTGTACCCACCACCCAGAGTCAAATCATCTTCTGTCATCATATATTTTGTTCCTTGAATTCTACAAAGCCTTGCTGAGCCCAATCAGCCAGTCTCCAGACAATTGAAGAAAGCAAAGTGGAGTCTGGAGACAGATTAGGTGTATTGAGGGAAGGGCAGAGAACAGTTAAGGGTCATTGAGAAAGTTTCAACTTGGGGCATCTATGTAAACTATGTAAATTTCAGTGCTGCAAATCAAGATGTGAATTCAGAAGAAGAAAAAATATGGGTGGTGGCAATGTAGGAACTTAGATCAGTTTTGAACATAACAGAATATGAGTTTATGGATGGTTATCAGAGTAGATTGGGAACGCAAGAGAGAAGACAGTGCAGGAAAGGAAATGGGAAGAGAGAATTAGTTTTTACCTGAGATGCTAAGGTCTATGCTAGGTGCTTTACCCTGTAAAGGGGGCTCAATAAAAAGGGATTTCAATCCGGCTACTGTGGCTCAGTGGTTGAGGTAAGCCCATGAATCCGGAGGTCACAGTTCAATTCCCAGCAGGGCACATGCCTGGGTTGTAGGCTCAATCCCCAGTAGAAAGCAGCAGATCAACGATTCTCATCATTGGTGTTTCTATCTCCATCTCCCTTCCTCTCTCTAAAGTAAATAAAAGTATATTTTTTTTAAAAAGGAATTTCAACAATTTAAAAAGGTATTGCCATTCAGAGTTTTGATGGTTTCCTTTACTGAAGATTCATTCCTCTTGACTTACAAAATTCACACTGGGCCCTCTGATTATATAGAAGCAATACAAAATTCACTTCATGATTCTTGGCAAAAAATTTAAAGTCATTATAAATATAAATGTAAATGTTGTAACCTGAGATGTTAAGTGGTCTGTTTAATCATGTAAATTGGATCGCTCCAGTGCTGAACTATGGCCTTGAAAGGTTAGAGACAAGTTTTCCATGATACCAATTTAGACTGAACCATTGGTATTTTCCACATGGTATTTTTCTAAGACTGACAAATCAAGACTTTGGCAAATTCACAACGGACAATTATGGGCTGTGGAAGACAAGTGAGCACACAGTTGTGGGTGGAATTGGGGTGAAGTTGCTCCTGAAAGAACCTGGAAAACAAGTGAGACTCAATCTGGTCTCTCAGTAGCATCTGGTAGAAGCAGACACAAAAATAAAATCCATAGGAACCTGCTGATTTCAGTGAAAGAGACAGAGATTTGATCAGGGTACATGGGAGCCTTACAGGCAATAACCACCCCGTAACAGTTGGAGGGAGGCAGGGTTATGGTGGAGACCAGGGAAATGCATAAAGGAGTGATGCCTGCTCTGAGTCTCTGATGGTGAGTAGTAGTTAGCTAGATGAAAGAGTTTATGGAAGGCAGTGAAGGAAGAGAAAATGGTGGAATGGGGGAGGGAGGTTCAGGGGGAAGACAGTAACATGAGTGTGTCAAGGGCTTCATACTTCATTGTCTTGAAGTCTAAAGTGTTAAAAGGAGAGGGGTGAGAAACAAGCTGGAGCAGGAACAATACAGAGTCTGGAGTGGTGCAGGGAGGGTGTTAAGAAAATTGGGCTATACCTGCAGATGGTGATAGAAAGAGACTGTATGAATTGAATCAGGGACCAACATGCATTCACAAAAGTAGTGTGGAGGACAGATTAAAGAAGAGCCTGGAAAGGGAAAACAACTCTCACAGTAGGTCAGGTGAAAAATATTGAATGTCTAACTTAAAACAGGAGTAAGACAGCTGGAGAAGAGGACAGAGCCAAAATATATATACCAGGGCAGTAGAACTGATGTTCAGTTGAGACTTTAGTGCTATGGACCAAGGTGCATGAAAAAACAAAAAAAGGGAATATGAGAGGTAAAGAAATGGGCTGAATATAGGTTCAGATATACTAAATTTGAGGTTTCTATGGATATCAAGAGAGATGTCTAGGCTGAAAACAGAGATTCGGGTGATGGTGATGATGATGGAAATGATGGTGGTAAACCTTTTCTGAGCACCTCTTCAATGAGGCATTATACTAACTGTTTCATGTTTATTAGGTTATTAATACTTGCCCTGCTTTATTCTTCAATCACTGTATCATACCAAGTGATTCATTTTTTCAATGTCTGTCTCACACTATAATAGAACTGCCACAGGATGAAGAATTTTTATGTGTTTTTTTTTTTTATTTATAGCCAGTGCATAGGTACTCAATAAATCTTGGTAAATGAATAAATCTTCACAATAACTGTAACAGGTAGGGGTAACCCCCCCCAATTTTATAGGTGTAAAAACAGGCTTGTGAGGTTATGTATATTGTCCCAGATCACATGTCTAGTTGGTAGAAGGTTCAGGATTCTAATCTTAGTCCCCGTGATTCCCGAAAGCTAGGCTCTTTACAACTCTCCATACCACTATGAGTATAAATGACTATTGAAACCACAGAAAGGAATTGATCCCACTCTCCAGGAATAAGGTGTAGAGTGTAAAAAGAAAGAGAATATCCTTGGTAACCCCAATCATTGTGGAACGAAGAAGAATCTCCAAAGGAGACCAACAGAAATACCAAATAAACAAGAGGAAACCCTGAAAGGAACTGTGTTCTAGAAAACAAAGGAGAGCCTGACCACATAGGCAGTGGTCAGCAGTGCCAAACTCAACTAAGGGGTCAGGTAGGGGATGTTCTGGAAAGGGTCTATGAAATGGGTATCTCCATGGCTGGAGTATGGCCTTGAGGAGTGAGGCAAGTTTCCTTAATAGCCATAGAGACAATGAGTGCCATGTTAATGCAATGATTGTGAGAGGAGAAAGCATGGGATCAGTGCAAAAGGGAAGATAGAGGAGACCTGGGATAGAAAATAGCTGCTATTAGTTGTCTGTGAAAGAAAAAAGGAAAACGAGACAGTGACTAGTAAGAAAGAGGCAAGGAAAGATTTCTTAAAAATACAACACAAAAACATTTTTGTTGATTTCAGAGAGGAAAGAAGAGGGAGAGATATAGAAACATCAATGACGAAGAGAATCATTGATTGGCTGCCTCCTGCACTCCCCACACCAGAGATCAAGCTGGCAACCTGGGCACGTGCCCTGACTGGGAATCAAACTGTGTTCTCCCGGTTCATAGGTCGATGCTCAACCACTGAGCCACGGTGAAAATTCAGCTCTTTGACTTGCACTTGATGTTGAACAAAAATGTGTGTGTGCATGTGTGTGTGTGTATACATTGTGTGTTATATATGTATGTGGTACATATGTAGGTGTGTGTGTGTGTGTGTGTGTGTATAGGAAGATGTGTATCTGAAAGGGTATGTGTGTGTGTAGTATATGTGTGTGAGTTATATAGTGTGTGATACTTATGTAGAGGTATGTGTTTGTATGAGGGATGTATATATGAAGAGGTATATGAGTGTATGGGATGTATGTGGGTATGTATATGGAAGAGTGTATGGGTGTGTGTGTGTGGGGGGGTATCTGTATACACAGAAAGGATGTGTATATGGAGGGGTATATGCAAGGGTGTGTGTGTATTTAATGAGTCACTGAATCAGTGAAATCTGATAATGTCTATAAACCTACTTTGTAAATTATAGACTGTAAAACAAAGGTAAAGTGTTATTACTCTTTGCTTGGAATGACTGTGCCTTTAAAATTCCCACCTTATGCTGTGCTAACAAAGGTACTCGCCATGACTATGATGCCCGTCACTCCTTCTTTCTCAGGGAACTGTGCAAGCTGCCCCATGCCATCGCTTCGAGGGAATTTATAGGAAGAAAATTGCCGCTTCCTCTTATCGAGAGGAAAGACATTGTGCATCATTTACCTGCAAGTTTTTGTGCAAGTTGCATGCACCAGGAGGAAACCTGAGAGTAACCAGAGAGCAGGCGCTCACCCCTCAATGAGCACCAGCCAGTTCTCCCACTCAGGCAACAAGAGAAAGCAGAGATTGTCCTCCATTCCATTCCAAGGACAAGACTGCTGTGGGCAGCACTGGCCACATTACATACGGGGCCAGTGTGAAATGAACATGGAGGATCCCTGCCCTGGCCGTTTCTTTTCAGTGGTTAGAGTGTTGGTCTATGAACTGAAGGGTGCATATAGGAGGCAACCAGTCGATGTCCACCCCCCCACCCCCGCTCCTCCCTTCCACTCTCTCTCTAAAGATCAATGGAAAAATATCCTCAGATGAGGATTAAAAAATAAAAACAAATAAAATGGAGGATCCCTGTTCAACAATGATTAGGAATCCAAGATGGTGACAGCAGAGCATTAACCAAGGGCAGCTTCTCCCGAGTTCAGGCCTGTGTAATATGCCTGATGGGCTTTTATAGTTTTATAGTTAATTAGTGAGTGAAAACTAACTGTACCTATAAATTGGGCACAAATATAAATTTCTACTAAGTGAGCTCAATTTGAGCTGTTACTCCTCTTTATCAGTAAGCGACTGAGGCACAGAAGTAAATAAAATGACCTTCTTTGACCTTTAAGTTTACTGTTGGTCCAGAGAGTAACATATTAGTTTTTGTTCTTCCTCCTCTTCTTCCTCCTCTTTCTTCTGCTGTTCAACGCCATAGGTTTCTTCTTTTTTTTTTTTTTTAACTTAGCATTTCTATTATCTTTATTGGCACTAAGTATGTTTGAGTTCCATGTAAGACATACACAATGTCTTTGGAATAAATGATTATCTTTTTGGAGACAGAATTAAAGACTGTAACATTGATATGAGGCATAGGATGGGTTTTACTGGCCAATCTAAGAAACCCATTACTTGGCAGAACCATTGAGATTTAATAAATTTAATTCTGAGAAAGGTCTAGTGGCCATAATTATAAACTACTAAAAATGAGCAAGATTGAAAAACATTGCTGCAATTACGTTTAGGCAATCCTCAATTTATAAAATGTTCACAAAGCATAAGGGGGCTGATGCTGAGCAAGTTAGAGAATGACATAAATTTTGACTTCACAAAAGACTTCATAATATAAGTTGGTGTTCCTTATAATTTGGTGAGGTGAGTTAGAGTTGAACATCATCTTCCAGGAGCCATATGCCTGGCAACTTTTATAGTTTACCTATTGCAGAAATGAAGTCAGTGGCAGAGCCAGAATTAAAACTTAGGGCATTAAAGGATCTTGGATAATGCTCTTATCCATTTAGCCACCAAAGGGCGAATTGAGTCACTGGTGCAAAACCTGGAGGAGGGGCCCTAAAATAATTTCTTCTGACTATGCTACACTTTATCTTGCCACATTGTGGGTCCTTGTTATCTTATACCCAACCATGAGCACTTGTGTAGGAGAAGTGAGGAAAGTGAAGTCTGTGGTGTGATTTTGATTGTAATTTGGATGAGGATGTGAGCAGCTCTCTCCTCGTGGCCTGAGGATCTGAATGAGCAGGCCTTTCAGGGTGCATCCCAGCACAAGCACACTTTTCTATGCCTGACAGCTGAGAGTGCACCTCCTACTTCCTTGGCCATAAGCACACATTTTTAATAAGGTATCAGCTGAGCGGCAGAATATTGGATATGGCTTTTAATAGTATTCTGTTTTCCGTAAGCTCTACCTCTTTGCTGCTAAAAAAAGATCACCACCTTTAGGGGAACGAGGTAACTTTCCTTTTCACAGAAAAATTCTTCACCAGCCTGTGTTGCAAAAGTAAGTCTCATGTCTCGTCATATCCAAATCATATTGACTCCAACTCTTTGTCCTACTGAGGCTCTCCCTTTGGAAGTACCTGACAAATGCTTTCTCACTGGAAGGGAGTCAATAGTAATTAATAGCTTTTTAGAAAATATATATTTTTATTGATTTCAGAGAGGAAAGGAGAAGGGAGAGAGAGAGAGAGAGAGAGAAACATCAATGACGAGAGAGAATCGTTGACCAGTTGCCTCCTGCATGCCCCCTACTGGGCATTAAGCCTGCAATCCAGGCATGTGCCCTGACCAGGAATTGAACGGTGACCTCCTTGTTCATAGGTGGATGCTCAACCACTGAGCCATGCTGGTCAAGCTATATGTTCATAAGACATTTAGAAAACATATTAGAATTAAAAATTTCAAAAATTTCCAAACAATAGATATTACACAAAATGGATCAAAGTTCATAAAGTTATAAAAACGTATTTTATGGCATTTTAAACCCTAATCTCATTAGGTTTTGATGTGTGTGTGCACAAACATGTGTGTGAATGCATGTGTGCATATGTGCCTTGGGTTAACATTTAATACACAGAATTTAAAATGCTCAAATATTCGTTTTTCCTTCTTCCTTAGTAAGGGAACCTCCACTGTTAGCTGAATATTTAGCCAAACAGAATAAAGATATTTTTTCTACCTTCCCCAGGGCTAGCTCTAGATATGTGATTGCATTCAAGCCATCCAAGTTGTGTGCACAACTTCTGATAACTGTGCTTTAGGGGAAGGAAAAGGTCTCTCCATACCACTTCCTTCTTCCTATTGGTTGGGCAGTGGATGGGAGTGTAAGCAACTGTATGGGCTCTGGAGCTAAGGATGGCTGAGCAGGATGACTTTCTTCAGCGGTGCTGCGCAGCTTAGGAATTAGAGTTCTCAGGATGTTGTAGAAGAGGCTGCTTGCAGATAATCAAAGGGTTGGTAAGAATGAATGTGTTCATAACAATGTGGTTGAAATAATAAACCATGAAGTCCAGACAAGTTAGGAAATCAATTGAAGTAAGGAAGGATGAAGAGCCTCTTTAAATAGAGACATGGGGGAGATGAGGCCTAGGTGCATTGACAGTGAGGACTGCAGGGGTGAAAATGGAAAAAGGAAACTTGTTGGTCCACAGGGGGCATACAGCAGGTCAGAAGTGGAGCAGAGGCCCAGGCTAGAGCAGAGAGAGGGGGAGATAAGAGCAGAGGGGGTCAAACTGAGATACGAAATGTGACGTCCAAATGAAAGTTAAAGTCATGCATGGTTTTGAAAGAAGAAAATTGAGGCCAACTTTATTTCAGAGGTCATGGCTATACACCAAAAATGAATAAGAAGATATGCCATCAAGGAGCAGGCCAACCAGCTAAAAAACCTGCAAGATAGGCACCATTAGGTCCATTATATAAGTAATTTTTAGAAAAAGTTTTGACCACTGGTAGGTCATTGTGAATGAGACATGTTGAGTTTGTGCAGTTATTATTATTTTCCCAATAACAACATTGTAGTAGTTAGGAAGGAGCCATGCAAGCCTCTGTGCTATTTATATTTTACTTTTTTTTCTCCAGTAGAGGGCACTCAAAGCTCAAATAAATGCATGCAATCATTTTACAGCAATTACTGTTTTATATAATTAAAGCTCACATTCAAATGAAAAAGAGAAAATCTTATTTAATAAGACAATGATTAGTCATGTGTGTAAATTTCACTAAGATGGAATGAGATCTTACAAGTGACTAAATGAGGACATGCTTCTTTCATTTTCAGTCAGTGCACACTAAAAGTAGAAAGGAAATCCTCTTGTCTGAGGAACAAATTGGCTTTCTAAATGCACATCTGCAATGGACACCTGATTCTCTGATTCCATTTCCAGTCCCATCTGACTTTGCTGAGAGGGCCTTTAAATAATTTGGAAATAACCCTGTGGGCTACTGGACAGATATCCTTCAGTGAAAAAAAATCTGAGATAGAGCTAGTAAGATAGAAGTGACTTTGAAACTAGAGGAGCCTCTCATTGGCAAATCTGTGCAACAAATGCGTGAGATCACTAAGAGTGAGGTTGCAGCCACCGTGCCCAGCCCACAAGAGTTCCTGGGGACATTTCAAGAAGACCTTGTGTTTTAGAGAGCTGTGAATATGCAAATGTTAGCACTTGAGGGAAGACTATTTTCCAGGCACAAGATTGACGTTGTGTGACTTTGGTTGCCAATTTGGCAGAATTATAGTGGAAGATGTAAACAGCGGTAACTTGGCTGTCAGCATTTCATCAAAGATTTTCCTGAAGGAGTTAGACCCTGGGTCAAATGATTCTATAGCGATAGTCTTTGCCACAGTGGGGCTGCCAGGACCCAAACATAGCAGCTTTCCCCAACACAGTGGAGTTTTTGGTTTGGCTTGACATCTTCTGTCAGAGTAAGGGCTATGTGCAGGAAGTGAATGGGAATCTCTCCCATTATCTTGTAATAAGGGATCTATCAATATGAATTAGCTTCTTAGATAGAGTGAAGGCTGGTAAAGGGAAGAGAGGATTCTCTCCAAAAAATAGTGTTTCTGGCAGAGATGGTGTACTTGGCATTATAAAGGGTATGTTAAAACTTTATGAGTTACTTACAGGAGATTTTTTTAAAGCACTTGTTGCAAGACTCTGAAACTTTATGATTTAAACAACTCTCCTATCGTTCCCCTTACCAGATGCACAGCCCTCCCAGCACTCTGAAACCCAGGCCCATCTCCTCTAGCATACCTTGGTGCTGTGGTTCTTCAGTCAGTACAGATGTGTTCATTCCCTTCTGCTCAGAATGCAAATACCCTTTAGGCAAGGTCTGAGGCGCAATGCAAATGGAATTTTTTAAAAAGCACTTTTCCTAATACAATGACATTACAACATAAAGGATTTAGAATTTAATACCCCGAGGGCATGCAAGCATCAATAACGAAACTCAAACAACTTTATTATTGTTGAGTTAAATATAGAATATATATTTATGGCTTGGGTGTAATTGCTGAGCATGTCTAGCCTTGCCATATATTATTGACAGATCAGGCGACAGCTGTCTCATTGTTTATTCTTTTTCTCAGCTTTCTGACATTGGCCTGATTTATAGTTGTAGGCAATAAATTATAAGGTTGAGTGTAGTTTCTAACCCTTTGGCTCAAGAGTTCCCATTACCTGGTTAGGCAAGCGAAATAGTTTATTTAAAATGACATCAAAATCATAATAAGAAAATTATTCAAATAAAAGCGAATGCCAGTGGACTTAAAATTAACAAGCAACTCCCTAGATGACAGCATGGTGGGGTAGAAAACACATGAGTCCCGTCAGCAAGTCTAGCGTCTATAATCTAAGCAAGACACGTCTCTGTGACTGTGTGAGTTACTCCTCCGACCCAACCAAACAATCTCAAGACTCTGTGCCTCTATGGATGACTTTTGTACCACTTAGGATACACTCTGCTGCAAGTAACAAAAGACCTAAAACTAAAAGTAGCTTAAAAAATAAAGGCATGTATGATTTTACCCAAGTGGAAGTCTGGGTACTGGGTAGTTCCAGGGAAGTTTGTTTAACAGCTCAGTGACGTCAGTCGTCTTGCAATAATCTTGGCTTTTCCTTCTTCAAGGTCACAGAATGACTGCTCTCAGTATCACATCCTCACACAGTGACATTCAGAGACAGAGAAATAGGTATTTTTCTTACTTTCATTTTCTTAAGGGCAAGGAAAACTTTTGCAGAAGTTACAGACTTTATTCACTGGCCAGAATTGGGCAATGTGTCCATCCCTTAGAGCAGCCGTGGGGAACCTTTTTTCTGCCAAGGGCCATTTGGATATTTATAACATCATTTGCGGGCCATACAAGATTATCAACTTAAGAATTAGCCTGCTGTATTTGGGCAAACAGTAAATGAACCCACCCCTAATGCCTTGGCAGGGCCAGACCAAATGATTTCGCTGCCCTTATGGGGCCCATGGGCCAGCTATTCCCCACCCCCGCCTTAGAGAGTCACCAATCCAGGAATGAGAATGACCATAGTTAGCTTCAATCAATTCGCTTCATCCCCTACAGCCGGAGAGAGTGTCTCAGGCTGTCCTGGAATACAAGGTGAGTGTGAACAAACTCAGTGAGATGAAGGTGATGGTGGGTGGAGCTTGGGTAGATGAGGATCAGTGTCTGTCTGTCCTCTCAAGCTCTATTTGAGTATAAACATGCACACATGGCTAGCTTGTAGGTCTTAAGAGTGGTCCTAAAAGCACAGTAAATACCCTAAACAACAAAGATTTCTATCAAACGACCACAATTCCACTGTGTTCTCTTTACTCCACAGTTTGAAAATTATCTTCTTTGGAACATATTCGTAACTTGTTCAAAGCACTTAGGAGTACATATTAAATTCCTCAAGCAGGATCTCATAAACCTACTGGATTTAATTGAATCCTGATCCCTGTAGCCACTGACTGAGAAAGCGGGACACCCGTGTTATAGATTATGGAGGCAAACTGCTCTGTGGTGACTGCTTCAGCCTTACTAATCGGTGATGGTGGGGGAGGGGAGAAGAGTGTTGCTGCTAGAACCCATCATGGCCAAATTGTACACTTCCTATCATTGGTTTTTACTGTTTTGTGTTTGGATAATTTCCTTCCCAAAAGATCTAGAATCCTCTCTTTACCAGGTATTTCCCTCTGTTTTCATTTCAGAAGCTTCTTCGATTCAAGATGGTTTTTGCCCATTGACCAACATGATGCTCTGTCTTCCCTTCTCTTTATGTGACACAGGTAGAAATGTAATGTAGCTTCCGCTCGTTATCCTTTCATCTCCAGCGTCACTACACTTGTCTGAAACTGTCCTGTTACAGGGGAGGGAGGGAACAGAGCTTTTCTGCTGGAGCGGAATTGGAGTTCCTTCTCATCTAAGTCCACCTGAGCTGGGAGGGCTGCAGTGTGGAGTTCTAGGAGATAGAACTTCTGTTAGAAGAGCAACTTTGTTCATAAATTATGACAGCTGAAGTCCCAAATACCAGAAGGCTGATCAGGATGTTTTCAACATTCGGAGGAGTGTAGGAATCCCTTTCCACGTCCCGTGTGGTCCAGGGTTCCGGTTCAGGGTTCGAGTTCTGGAGAAGGGCCGCACACAAATGAAAGGAGACTTGAAGAAATTCAATTTGGCGAAATGGGGGGCCAGGCGGTAGTCCACCTCTAGTGGGAGAACTACTCACTGCTCTGGCCCTGCCATCCCTTTTATTGAGGCTTTGGGGAAAACATCTTAGTCAGGATAAACAGAAATTTACATGGGAAAAACAAAGGTGGAGGCTGCTTCAGCTAACAATGTAAACAACTAAAGGGCAGTGGTTAGAGCAATTAAGGTTGTTGACCAGCCTTCCTGTCAACATCTCTCTTTTAGTGAAACTGATTGGTTTCTGGCAGAGGAGCAGGACAGAGGCTGATGTCAATTGGGAAATGGATAAAAAAATTCAGAGTCAGGACAGTGTGAGTGAGAAAGCACAACAGGATAGATAGCACAGACAGAGAGAATGGGACTGAACAATTGATGCATATGCCGGTCAGTTAGCCTGGCTTAACCAGAAGCAATATGGGTAAAAATTGTATCCCAAATGGTGGTGATGAAAATAAGAATACATTTCTAATTTTTAATAAAAATTTTAGAGTGGTGGCTTTGGGAACCAAGGCTATTTACTATTGGCCTGGTCTGAGGTTCTGTTAACTCCCTTCTTTCTCATATTTTAACCTCATCTTACTTGATTCCTTCTAGATTTGGAGATATTTATTCGCATGCCATTAAACTTTATCTTCATGAACAATAAGTTGATGTAGGGTTTGTTGTGTCTGCCTCCCTATTACTGCTATAGATTTAGATGTACTATTTTTTAGAGTATCACAACGAAATAGCCTACTGACACAATGCATATGTTTGGGTTCAGATTATGCTACAGAGTCACATCGTATCAAGCAATTAAGCTGTATTTTCTTATGTGTGACAATACTGAAAAAAGTCAGAACAATTTTCAAGGAATAAATATATATGATAGTTTATAATTATATTTAATAACTACATATTTTACAATTTAAAAATTAATATATTATTTTTATAAATATATTTTATGTTTATTATATATAAATATTTATATATGTATATATACTTATTTACTTATAAATTAAAAAGTTTTGTAGCTTCCTGTAATAGAAATCGACTAATAGTGATCTAACCAACTAGAGGCTGGATTTTTTAGTTGACAATACCTCTGGAGGCAAACAGTCCAAGAACTGCCTTTTTTATCTTTTTATTCTTTGCATGATGTCTTATTGTCTCAATATCAAAAGATGGTTGCTCCAGCTCTAACCATCTCATCTGTGTTCAAGACAGGAAGAAAAGGAAAGCCTAGAGCAGTGGTCGGCAAACTGCGGCTTGCAAGCCACATGTGGCTCTCGAACCGCGGTTTGCTGCTCTGTTGTCTAATGAGTTTGCCGGCCACTGGCCTAGAGGTTCACAGACTGAATTTACAAACAGTATGAGAGATGGCAAATATGAGTGATAAAAAACAATTTTTAAAATCTAATTTATCTAATTGCTTCTTATTTTTCTTTATCTATATCTATAGTTTCATAAAATAATTTCAGGAGTCTTCAAAAAAAATTTTAAATATGTTTTTATTGATTTCAGAGAGAGAAAGGGGGAGGGAGAAACATCAATGATGCGAAAATCATTGATCTACTGCCTCCTGTACGCCCCCTACTGGGGATTTGCCTACAACTTGGGCATGTGCCTGAACTGGGAATCGAACTGATGACCTCTTGGTTCATGAGTTGATGCTCAACCACTGAGCAACACTGTCCAGGCTCAGGAATAGAATCTTTTAAAGGTACACAAATTATGACAAAATAATACAAGTTAAAATTGGAGCAAAGGAAAAGGTGGGAAGCAGGAATGTCACTGAAAATGCACTCTGTTGAGGTAAACATTTACTATGGGTACGTCCAAAATTTGCCTTTAATCTTTCTCTATAAGTCAAAAAGGAAAATTATGGCAGTTACATACATAGTTCAATTTTGGGGGATAAGGTCTCTACAACTGGTTGTCCACTTGGAATGTTTTTTCAGTGCTTCTCCTGTTAAGGGATATTATTATTATTATTATTATTATTAAATTAATAAATAATTTTATTGCGTTCCTTCTTAGGAGAAAAGAGATTTATTTACTGAGAACTTATAAGGTGTCAGGTACTGGCTCTGTGTCGTCTGTAGGTCATTGAATCTTCCTTCTGTGTTAAAAGGAGCCACAGGGGGAAAGACTGAGGTTCAACAAGGTTAAATCATGTGCCCACAGTGAGAACTAGTCAATGGCAGAGCTTGCTTCTAGCTTGGATCACACTCGGAAGCCCAGGTCCACCAATTATACAACTTTAAAGGAACTGCATTTATTCATGAAACCAAGTCCATTGTCAGAGTTGGACATCTCAGATTATGTCATTCTCCTCTCTTCTCTCTGCAACCCCCAATCAACTTCTCTAAAGACTTCTAGGAAGATTCTTAAATTTGGAATTAAAAGACTTGCTTACTACTTCCTGTTCTTTTCCTTAATAGCTGTGTGACCTTGAGTAATTCACTGAAGCCTCCTAAAGCCTGGTTACTCATGCATGGGGTGAGGACAGTGATAGTATCCCACTCACTTCATGACAGTGGTGGTGGGAGGGGGAAGGATTCATGTAAAGCTCAAACTAGATCCTCTTTTTTGTACATGCTTTGGAAAAAGTATAAGCTTTAATCACATTTGATGCATTGTTTTTTATTTATTACTTTGATCTTAAGATGTTGTTATAGAGAAAAATTCTACTTACTTCTTAGTTTTTAGGCTTTGGGTCACTTATTTGGGAAAATGCTGACTGTTCATGGCACAAGCCACAACTATAATCAAATAATCAGCTGTTTAATGTCTACTTCTTCCTACATGAAAGGGGAAGTTGCTTATTTTACTTGGAGCTCTATAATTAGCGCCTGAATTTTAATGTCAGGGCTATTGTCATGTTGAGAGTTACTTGGGCAATTCCTAAAACCTAAAAGAGTGTATTTCTCTTAGTCTATATTACTTGTCATTGGAGTAGTTACTTTGGAAAGGGGGATTTTTCAGGTCACATAAAAGGTAAACATTTTTAAAAATTAAATTTATTGGAGTAACATTGGTTAATAACATTAAATAATTTTCAGGTGTAGAACATTTTAATTTGACATTTGTACTCCATTGTATGCTCACCACCCAAAGTCTATTTTCTATCTGTTAACATATGTTTGACCCCCTTTACCCTCTTCATCCTCCCCCTATGCCTTCCCTCTCTGGCACCATTGTTCTGTTGTATGTATCTATGCATTTGTTATGTTAAGTTAATTTGTTGCTTTTTGTTTTATGCTCCAAACGGAGTGGAATCATACTATTTTTGTCCTTTCCATCTGACTTATTTCACTTAGCATAATGCCCTTAATATCTACTCATGTTGTCACAAATGACAATATTTTATTTTTTATTTGGCTATTGTAAATAATGCTGTAATGAACATAAGGGTACATATGTCTTTACAAATAAATGTTCATATTTTTTGAGTAAATAGCCAGAAGAGGAATTGCTGGATCACACTGTAGTTCTGTTCTTGAGTTTTTGAGGAACCTCCATACTGTTCTTTAGAGCAGCTGTAATAATCACCTCACACCTGTTAGAATGGCTACTATAAAAAGAGAAGAAATAACAAGTATTGGGCAGGATGTGAAGGAAAGGGAACTTTTGGACACTGTTGGTGGGTATGTCAATTAATGCAGGCACTATGGTAATTGGTTTCTGACTCAGACATCTCATAAGGTTGATCCTACTCAGCTATAAGAGGAAAAACTAACTCTACAGAAGTAAGCACAGGAATGCTGGATAAAATAGATCCTGCTTGATGGGCATTTTAGTGCTTCCCTAAAACACCCACTACCTGTGTACTGCATTTACTCACACACAAGGACATGCTTACTTATCCCCTCTATGTGGACTCATGTGGACAAACACATGCCATTGCAGTGGGAACCTCTGAAGAACATGCCCTGGGAAGAGGGTCGCTTTTGCAAACTCAGCTAATTCTCCTGGAGACCAGTTTGTTATTAGCAGTGATGGTAGCGACCATGCAATCACAGCATCAATAATCTCTGCCTCAGCATAGCTTCAAATATTTAGAAAAAATAAGTGGAAAAAATTTTTTTCTAATAATAAATGACACATACCAAACTCAGCTTATACCTAGTATACAGGAACATCTTCTTGGACTTGGCTGCCTGTCAAATAAGGCATTTGAAACATGGTCCTACTACCTTGACTTCCTACCCATCCTTGCAGTTCAGGGCAGTATACATGTACAAGACAAGCACCGGGCTGAGACTTGAAAAGAAAATGGGAACATTGAAGGTAGATGGTAGGAAAATAATTTTTGATTAGGCAGCCAATTGAGCAATGGGATAAATTACTTGGGAAAACATTTATGGGTCCTTAAATAAAGGTTTTAGGATAAAAGTGAGATAGAATACATATTCCCATTGTCATTATTAAGCAGCATTGAGTGTGGACAGGGTACAAGGTAGCTTTCCAAATACAGAGGAATCCCCAGTTCCTGTGAAAAGTGTGGGGAAGAGCTGCAGCAGCTCTGGTTATGTTGGAACTCATGACTCATGGAGATCCTGCTGACTAGCTGAATCTGGGGTTCTGTGGCAAGTTTACAAACTCTGAGATGCCTCCTGTTCAGAAAACCATGCTCAGGCTAGTTATAAACATGGAAACATTAATTGTTATAGTGATCATTAAGGGTAACTCTAATTATTAGTACACTTAGAATTCTGTGATATTTTACTTGTTACTATATTTTAAAACATTACTAATCAGACATATCTTTTCTCCTGAGTATTTGGTAGAGGAAATTATACTTGAGAAAATAGCAACTAAGTCACAATGTGTACTGACTATCTCGTTTTAAATAGAAAAAGGCTGGTTAACAGAAAATCGTATGAATACAGGGAGACAGGCTGGAAAGGTGTATCTGTAATAGAGAGAAAGTAGAGAGAGAGAGAAACATCATCGATCAGCTGCCTCCCGTATGCACCTGACCAGGGATGGAGCCCGCAACTTGGGCGTGTGCCCTGACTGGGAACTTAAGGGGTGACCTTTCGGTGCACAGAATGATGCTCAACCCACTGAATCACAGCGGCCAGGCTGGGAGACATTATTAGCTCTAATTTTACTGGGTCCTGATTGACCAATCTATCCATGAAACAAAGCAGTTATTTTCATCAGAAAGAAGGGAGGAGAACATCTCATCCCTCTCCAACTCTGGACTCCTGGCTTGCCAACTGTGCACCCCTTGTTTTACTGCATAAGCAAGGCTTTCCAAAGGGTCTAAAATATTGTCCTTTTTTTCTCTTTGCTTTCTTTTGCTATCCCTTTCACCTTTTTGCATTAATTGTGGGGCTGTCACTTCCAGGAAAAAAGGGGACGGATATTGACACATTGAATCCTAGAAATACCATCCCATTGGTAAAACTCTCTTTCAGAGTTAGAAATGGAAGTATTTCTACAAAAGCACCTTGGGAATTGTAGGTTTTCATTGACACCACTAGTTTAGAATATCACAGTCATATTAAGAAGGACACTTGGCAGAGTCAAGAAATTACTAATAACCTTTCTTTCAAGGTATTTTACCATATTATTGAAGTCAGAGAACAGAGCCAAAGAATCCACACACTCTAAATGCAACCATCAAAGACGAATAGCTGTCTTTGTAACTGAAGATGAAAATGAAAAGGCCAACATAAGAACTATGCCAACATAAGAAAAAGAAAAGTGTCCATAGTATTTGACATTCAATGGAAAAGTATTCTTCTATGATTATTTACTAACTAGAGGCCTAGTGCACAAAATTCGTACACTCGGGGCGGGGGGGGGGGGTGTCCCTCAGCCTGGCCTGTGCCCTCTCACAGTCCCTAGGGGGATGTCCATCTGCTGCAGAGGCAGGAGAGGCTCCTGCCTCCACCGCTGTGCTCGCCAGCTGTGAACCTGGCTTCTGGCTGAGTGGTGCCCCCACTGTGGGAGCTCACTGACCACCAGGGGGAAGCTCTTGTGTTGAGCATCTGCCTCCTGGTGATCAGTGCACATCATAGTGAGCAGTTGTTCTGCTGCTGGGCCGAAACCAGCTCTCTGACATCCCCCGAGGGGTCCCAGATTGCCAGAGGGCACAGGCTAGGCCGAGGGACCCCACCGGTGCACGATTAAGGCCGGGGAGGGTCATGGGAGGTTGGCCAGCTGGAGAGGGACTGCGGGAGGGCTCCAGGGCATGTCTGGCCCATCTCACTCAGTCCCGATGGGCCAGACTCCAGCAGCAAGCTAACCTACCGGTCAGAGCGTCTGCCCCCTCATGGTCAGTGCATGTCATAGCAACTGGTGGACTGGTCGACTGTCTGCCCCCTGGTGGTCAGTGCACATCATAGTGAGCAGTTGAGCAGCCTTAGCATATCATTAGCATATTATGCTTTGATTGGTTGAACGGCCGACTGGATGACCAGACACTTAGCATATTAGCTTTTATTATATAGGATAGAAGAACATTTTAGAAATCTGGTAACCTAAAGCAGACTAAGAAAAAGAATCCTGAAAAGAAAGGGTGATGTGATAAAAAGCAATAGAATAATTTAAAGAGAAATAAAGGATGAAAAAAGAACTAAATGAGATTGATTAGGGATAGTAAAGAAACTAAAATTGTAATGGAAGAATTAAAATCAGTACTAGGCAAGATTTATATTCAATAAAATAACTCAGCACTGATGAGAGTGACTCACTTCAGTAGCTTTTACAGCAAAAAGAAACATACCAAGAGATGCATACTGAGAGAAGAAAGGTATGGTGTTCATAAAATGGAAAGCCAATTATAGAAGTCCCTAGAAAGGAAACCAAACTAATTGCAAGAAAACTTTCTTTAGCCAAAAACAAAACAAAACAAAACAAAAACACCAGAGTGTGCAGATTAAAAAAGGCTAAACAGGTTTTAGGAAATGTTAATAAAAAAAAATCACATGTAATTCCATCCTGATGAGTTTTTGAATTATAAAGATAAAGAAAAACAAAATAAAAGAGAGCTTATAAGCATTCATGAAGAAAATGAAAAGATAGTAGCAACCTAATTGTGAGAACAACAACCAAAAAATTTAAGTTGTCTTCAGACTTCTCCAGAAGCAAACAGAGGCCATGGAGAGATAACATCAACTGTGTTAAGATTAAGAAATTACTGCCTAAGATTCATTTACAATATGGTGTTGGAGGGGAGCTCTATGGATACCCTAAAACACTAGAAAGACAAACAAATGGATCCTGGAGCAGATTAAGCCTGAAACATAGCAGAAGGCAAACAAAAAATACCGAACAAACAAACAAAGAACTGAAGATGTCCTACTTTGGGCATATCATAAGATGGCAGGGTTCTTTGGAAACGACAATAATGCTAGGAAAAATAGAAGGCAGCAAGAAAAGAGAAAGCGAATAAAAATGGATTGACTCCACAAAAGAAGCTCTAGGCATGAGTCTACAGGAGCTGAGCAGGGCTGTTGAGCACAGGACATTGTTAACATCACTCGTTCATAGGGTCCACAAGATTCGGAGCTGACTCAACGTATACAACATGCACACTTCGGTGTAACTCTAGCTCTAATAGTTGCTTTTAGAGTATATTCTGCCACATTTCCCTGAATAAATATAAACACTGAGCTGGACGTCAACTTGAATTTCAATTTAAATTCATACAAGATAGAAAGAAAGAAAGAAAAAAAAAAGGCCAGCATAAGCAAAGTTAACTGACAAATTGGGAGAAAAAATTGCAACGTATCACACAGAAAAAATAATAATTGGCTTATTTGAAGAGTTAAACATTCGAAGACCAATTTTCCGCTACCTACTCCCCCAAATGGGCAAATGACATAGAGCTAGGTTGCCAAAAACAGAAAAAAGCAAGTAGCTTATAAATATATAAAAAGATGCTCAATAGTTGTGATTAGCTGGAGCTTTAGCAAATCTCTATTTTTTTTTTTTGGGGGGGGGGGGGGTCTCTGAAGAAGGAATTTTTAAAAGGAGGACTAAAAACTAAATATTTGATAATTGACCTTTTTTAGAATTCAGATTCTCCAATAAAAGGTGTTTTTCTTCCAGAATTGAATAGATCAATGAGCAATATGATTAACAAATATCTGATGCCTGTGACTTTTTAATTACAAGAAATTCATGCGATTTTATTCTATTACCTCAGTTATCTATTATAGCTGTATAAACCGTATACATATATTACCATGATAAAATACCTATTGCCTAAATTAGCTTGTTTTATTATGCAATTCTGTTAACCTCAGGTTTTACATTTTTCATCTGAAAATCAAGGGCTGAACAATTTGTTGCCTAAAACTATTCTTTCTTTAAAATTAAATTTATTGAGGTGACATTGGTTAACATTAATATTCTAACTTTGTGTTGTTTTGTTTTCTTTTTTTGTACACTTAAGTATCAAATGTAAGTTATTTTAAGTCTGAGATTTAAAGAAAATTTTGTCTCCACCATTATAATGAAAAATAAATAAAAATTTTTATTTTTCATTAAAAAAGAGAAATTACTGCCTGAGAAATTGATTCAATCAAATTCTGATATATGTAAGTTAATAAAACATGTTATTACACATATTTTAAATCATTACCTATAGACATATGGTATGGTACAATTATGAGTTATGATACAATTATGGTACAATTATGAATGAAGGCTGGTGATGAGAGTATTTGTAAAACATATTGTTTCTAAGGTAACTGAAATAATTTTATGACACATTTACTTAAATTCCAAGAAAACCCAAGCAGTTGAAATTTATGGCCTCTATATTTAGAGAAACTAGGATGTAGCTAGATTAAGTTATGTGAATCAAAATCTCACTAATAAAAATAGAATCAGGATTTGTATGTTTGGATTCTTAATACAGAGGGCACGAGTTATCAAATTAGCATTGCCTCTTTTTCTTTTGAGTTAATTTTAGGTAGTTTCTATAATAAAAATAAGAGAAAAAAGAAAATTGGCCTGAGAGTTGACCATGCTTAAATAAACTCATCTTCTCTTTCCCAGGGTTAGGTTAGTGTCTATGTTTCATTAGAAGCTTCCTTTAAATTCCACTTGTCGGTGTTCTTGTCCCAGCCTTATAAAGGGTTCAGCAATCTGGAGAAAGGAGCTGTGCGTAGATTCAAGAAGGAGTCCAAAGACAAAAGATAATTTTGAAAGGCATTGGGGATCACAGGAGCTTCAGCTAAAGGAACTGGAAGACTATCCCCGTCTAAGGACCCCGTGATATTTATTAACACAATTTGTCCTAAGGCAAGATGGAGATAATACACTTCAAAAGGTAGGGTACAGAAGCATTGTCAGTTTGGGGAATAGCCTACAGTTGTTCAGGTGTTTGGCCAACAGGAGGCAATAACATGCAGATTTAAGATACCCTGAGATGTCTGGCAGCAAATGATTATCCTATTCAGGTTTGGGGAAATGCCTTTCAGCCATCCCAGATGATTCAGCCCTGCTAACATGCTGGAATTGGCTTCTGGCATCCACTAACAGTCAGGTCAAGTACAGTATGGAAACAACAACAATGGGGTCTTATTGTTTAGATCCTTAATATGTGCCAAGCACTATTCTAGGCATTGGGGCTTAAGGTAGAGAATGAAACCAAACAAAATCATGTGCTCATGTCTCCTAGAGTTAGAGGAGAAGCTTTTTTTGGGAAAACATACCTACCTAGACTACAGCAGAGGCCATCCATTCCAGCTCTGGTGACTAACATGCCAGGTATGGTAATTGACATACTTAATCTTAAACATGAAGGGACAACCTAGGATCACTAGGCAGGAGGAAAACCAAGTGTATGGAAGATGAACAAACAGAAAAAACTCCTGATGGAGAAAACAAACTATTCAGGTCACTGAAGGAGTCATTTCTAAGGGTACTTCAAAAAGTGTCCTTAGAACTATTTTAGAAGAAATTAAATTCAAAGATAAAAAAGAAATAGAGACACTACAAAAACTTTTGCAAATTAAGAATATAAGTTAAAATAAAAGTAAAGGAAGGGCCGGAAGGCAAAGTATGAAGAAGTCCCTCAGAACAAAGAGCAAAGTATGGAAAATATAAAATAAAAAAGAAAGAAGGAAAGAATAGGAACATTAATCCAAAATATCCCACATCTCTATATATAAAAGCCTAAGTGACTGAACGACCGAAACGACTGGATCGACCAGTCACTATGATGTGCACTGAGCACCAGGGGTCAGACGCTCAACACAGGAGCTGTTCCCTGGTGGTCAGTGTGCTCCCACAGTGGGAGCGCCACTCAGCTGAGACCCGTCCCAACAGCCCACCAGCCCGCCGGTAGCCACTCACTCCCTAAGTAGTCCTGCAGGTCCAATCTCTGGAGAATGGGACAGGCACTGAAGGACCAGTGCCACCAGCACAATCCTAACAGTGCCGCCAGCCTCCTGGAAGTCAGCCTGGGGCACCATAGCCACTTCCCCTCTTTAGATGCTCTGCAAGGAAGAAACTATAAAAAAGCAGCTGCCCGGTGGCTCCCGACAACCGACAACTGGTGTGAATGTCAGAGGGACAGATCTGGATCTCAGGCCGGCAAGGGTATCCCATCACCTGCCCGGAGGGCCGATCACATCTTCCCCCACCTCCCATCGCCCTCAGACCCCACTGTGCACAAATTCATGCACTGGGCCTCTAGTCTGATTAATAAACATTCATGGGTGTGGGGGCACAGTTTGCTTATGTTGTGGTGGTTGTTACTGTTTATGTATTAGTAAAAATAATAGCTAACATTTGTTTAGAGTTATTATTGTGCTAGAACCTGGGCTAAGGTCCTAACTCACAATGTTTTGTTTTATTATCCTACCACTTTTAAATAGAGCTGTGAAGCTAGACCAGAGAAATATTTATAACATAAATTATTAGGATGGGTAATTGATTTTATTTAGTTGTGGGGAAGAGAAAACAGTGAAGGAGTAACTCTTGTGTGCTTGGACACCAATGATTGAGATCAGAAATGCAAAAGTAGGAGCTGCTTTTTGGGGAAAAGAAGATGTATTCAATTATAATAGGTTGAGCTGAAGTGCTTAAAGGATAGCCTAATGGATACAATCAATCAATAGATAGATTGGCTGCATGAGTCTGAAGCTCAGAGAAAAGGTTGTGTCAGAGAGAGACTTAGGAATCACCCACAGATCAGTTAAAGCCAGATTGGATATAATTACTTAAAGAGAATCTGAGTGTAGACAGAGTAAATCAGAAGGCCAAGGAGAAGGGAGACAAGGGAGAGGCTGAGAAGGAGCATGCAGTGAATTGGGGACAAGTCAGGTGGGGATGGAGTTGCCAAGGATGGGAACAGATGCTCTGTAATTTTCTATGCAGAGGATTATTGGTAGGCAGTATTTGTCAGAACAATTTTAATGACCTTCTGGGAACAAGCCAAATCATAGCTGAAGAATGAATGAGAAATGGATCCAAGCTCTTCATCTGCTTCATGAGTGAAATGGATGAATAATGCCTATGTCAGCAGATATTAGTGTGTGTAGAGGATTTAGCAAAGTGTCTGACACATAGTAGGTGCTCAACAAATGCAGGATACATAGTGATTGACTGGTTGCATGGCTTTTGGACCTGATTAGATTTGGGTTTTTAGTTTAGCTCTGCCACTGTATAATTGTGTAAACTTGGACCAGTCACTTTGTTTCTGCCATTTTCTTTTCTTTCATATATAAAATGGGAGATAAAGATGCATGTACCCTCTAAAATGATTTCTAGGTATAAGTCATTTTTCATTATGAATGGTATATTATTTTGTGAGTATTTGTGTTCTATCATCAGGCTGAACTCTCATATTAGTATGTGACTTGATAAGTTAAGATTGTCTGGTTATATAATGATGAATACAATTTGCTTCAATATTGGCTTGGGTTTGTTCTGCCTAGCTTTCTCTTTTCCCCATATGATAGGTAGACTTCTTCAGGGCAGACTTCCTAAATTTGGAAAGGCAATAGTGGGTATCAGGAGTAGGACAGGGTGGGTGGACATGACCATGGGAAGAGAAGGAAAGGTGGGTAAAAGGCGGTACCCACCTCCCAGGAGCAATGGAGGCTTGCAGAAGACTGGACAGAGTCTGACAAAGCAGCAAAGTCTCAGTCCTTGTGGGACCTGTGGCCAAGACACTGGTGTCCCAGCACTAGCCAGTGAGGACCCATGAACAGAGGGCCTTTCTTTTGGTTAAGACCTAAAAAATGTTGGAATGGGGAAAGGCCAAAACCATAACAGAGGCGTTTGATTTTCCACTGATTCCCACAGCACATGTACCATCTACCAAGAAATAAATGTAATTTCTTTTCCATTTTTCTAAGTTTTGCTCATTATTTTTATTTCTTCTCTTATTACACTGACCAGAACTTGCAAAACAATTAAGAGGCCTCACAGTTAAGAATGAGGAACCATTTAGCCATGATCTTCATAGACCAAGATATCTGGGTGGACATAGGCGAGATATAATCTGATCATACCTTCTGCTCTCTAGCCCACCCAAACTTTGGAATTAGATGAGCTCTCAAACTCCCTCACCACCCTTGCCATACCAGAATTTAGGTGCTGGGGAAAATTGGGAGACTCTAAATGGAGTATGGTTCATTTGCTAGAATATTGAAGACTCAGAATAGAGGTAATATAATTATAGTCCTAGCTAGTTTTGCTAAGTGGATAGAGCATCGGCCTACAGACTGAAGGGTCCTAGGTTCAATACTGATCAAGGGCACATGCCTGGAGTTTCAGGCTCGATCCCCAGTAGGGGGCGTGCAGGAGGCAGCCAATCAATGATTCTCTCTAATCATTGATGTTTCTATCTCTCCTCTCTTCCTCTCTGAGATCAATAAAAATATATTTTAAAAAAGAAGTAATGTAATTATAGAAAAACAAAGTAAGTCACCTATTCTTACCACCTGTGTGTAGATTAAGATTCATGTCCACTCTTCCTCCAAGCCTTCTGAAATTTTTTTCTGTAAAATCCTCATGAGAGCAAGTGTAGCAAGAACCAGTTAAATGCTATTATGCAAAGGAGGCACTCCAAAATTTAAAATTTTTAAATCTTTAATGCTCTTCTAACATCTACAATACATGCAATCATAATACTTGAAAGTTTTCTTATGGTATTAGAAATGAGTATATATATATATGCCATATATATTGTGTTTTAAGTATGAAAGTTCAAGGTCAATTAATGTTTGCTTGTCAGCCTTTTGCACTATCCCCAACCAAGGCCTTCTAAGAATATGTCCTTTTCAGTAAATCCCTCCAGTGGGTTCTGTGACATCATTCCTTTTCCTCTGACTGCATCCCTTCCTAATATTCCACTCACTTTGCTTCACCATAAATAAGCTACCACTCAGTCTCAGTTTTCACCCTCAATGCTTGCTCCACCATCTAATCTTCTCTGACACTGAGTCCTCCATGGGCTCAACCAAGCATGCATGTTTTCTTGCAGCTCTCAGATCCTGGAGAGGATGGGGGTGGACAGGAGCCTCTATAGAGTCTTATTGCTTCTGACTGCTGCTCCAAATAAGAAAGCAATAGAGTTTAGAGCTAAAGCGTTTGAGCTTTAGTGCAAAGCTATTTAAATTAAAATCCTAGCTCAATTGCACCTTCAGTATAAATATTTGGACAAGTTATTTGGTCTTTCAAGGCTTCAGTGGCTTCATCCCTAGATAAGGAAATTGAGTTCTCATCTCTATGGGGGCAACTTCAAAAGGTTGCTCAAAGATTAAATAAGATTATACCAAGCACTTGTTGTATGCCTAGAAGAGATGAGTGCTTGTTAATTGATAAATAACAATGGCATCATCTTCATCATATTGTGTCCCTCACACAAAGCCAAGGTTTTGAGGCCTTGGCTTCCAGTTGTACATGTTGTACGCCTTATACTGCCTCAGCTTTTTTTATTTATCTAACCCTCTCTTATAGGCATTTGAATTCCTTAACACCAAGGACTTTAACACCCACTCCACATAACAAATTTCTCCATGGGCCATACCTTGCATTTATCACCCTTTACAACTGTTTGCCTTTTGAAAGCTTAAACCTCAATTATTTCACTATCTGAGAATCACTTCCTGTCAGCTCTCTGTGTCTCATCCCAAACACAGCATTTTACGTCATTAATGTTTCTAATTCCTGGAGGATTATATTTTACACAAACTATCAGTTGTTTCCTGGAGTCACTTCTTTCTTCACCAAGTTCACCTACCACGTCTTTATTGACTTTTCTCTTACTCCTATACTTTGTTGCCCTTTTGTGGCTTTGGCTTTGCCAGAACCTGACTCTGGATTGCGCTGCACCCACTGTCCAATGTGGTGGCCAGTTACAATAGCCACTTTTCAAATGGCCAAATATTACACAGCACAGATTATAGAACATTTACATTATCACAGAAAGTTCTACTGGACAGCAATGCTTTATCTAAACAATTAACTTTTTTCTCTTCTACACTTTGGGGTGAAGAGCACTGCTGGCTAAGACAAAACAACTATGTGGTTGGTGAAATTTCTATGTGGTCCACCTCAATAGTCCTTAAGGCTGCCTGGAGCTGTTCTGAATGAGCTTCAGCTCCTACCTCCTGCCACCATTTCAAAGTTTCAACTATCTTCTCAACCTTATCATCCCACCATGCCCACCACATAAAGGTTCATCGCTATTAGTAGATGACCTTACCTTCTTTTTCACTGGGAAAATAAATTATAATAGAGGAGAATACAACTGACAAGAAAGTCAGGAAGTTTGCTGAGAGACTTTCTGGCAAAAGTAGTAAGAGCACAGATTCTGGGGCAGGTGGAGGTTCAGTGTATCAGAGGGATGCCAACCAAGGGGGCCTATGTGGGTGGATTACAGAGTGCAAAGTGTAACAGAGAAAAAGATGTGCTCAGGGACAGAGCCAGACTCTACAGCTTCTTTCTTACCACACTAAGGATTTTTGAGTGAGTTGAGAAGCCATGAGAGCGCTTGAGAGAAAGGACCTCAACTGACTTACATTTTTTAAAGGGTCACTTTGAATATCGAGTTCTCATCTCCATGGGGGCAAGGATGAAAGTAGGAAGATCTGCTAGAAAGTAACTACAATAATTCAGGTGTGGTGGCACATTTAGATCAATAGGAGGGTGGGTTGGCCAAAGTAGCAGTGGTGGAGGTGACAAGACATGTTCTGAATATGGTTCTGTTTTGAAATCAACCTATCCTTTCTTACTACTGCAGGACACTTGCTCATCTCTCTCCTCTTTTATTTTCCAGTTCTCTTTATTTTTGCTGAATCTCCTTAGTCCTCCCACTGAAATTTGCCCAGAATCATGAAGCTGACCTGCTTGGGCTAGAACCAGCACCAATTTGAACTGTGAGAGCTACTGGAGGTTTCTGTTTGTGCTGTACTTGATTGTCCTGCATCATTTGACACTTCAAAACTCTCACTTCACTTGGCTTTCTTGAAATTCTCTCTCTTGTTTTTCCCTTGCACATCTGGCTCCTCCTCAGAGTTCTTTCTCCACTCACTTCTAAAATATAAAGCTTCCTAAGACGCTGACATTAAATTTCTATTTCTTGTCTGCTCTGTTTTCTCCTCAGAAGATAATTTCAGTAAGAAATATATACCCAAATACTACATGATGCCTCAAAATCAATAGAGTTTTATTTTTTACTCAAGCAATATTATGAAACAACTGTTCCTAGTTAATTGTTGTTGTTATTTTTAATTGAAATTCTAACTCGGGGGCCAAGAAACAAGATTACTATCAGATGCCAGAGTGAAGGTGACACAGACCTCTGTGGAATAATTTTTAAAGTTGGTATCTGGGAACAGAGTCTATGATTCTTAAAACCTTTTCCCTAGATTGACTTCTGCCTCCTCATTCCCTCCCCCTCCCCAGGCCTTCACAGCACTATTATCTGTGTCCATGGGTTTTGCATATGTGCATATAAGTTCTTTGGTTAATCTCTTCCCAAAACCTATATAATTTAATTGGCCAATGTTACTCCAATAAATTTAATTGTTTTTAATATATATATTTTAAATATTTTCATTTAATTCAGAGTGGAAGGGAAAGGGAGAGAGAGAGATAGAAACATCAATGATGAGAGAGAATCACTGATAGGCTGCCTCCTGCACGGCCCCCCACTGGGGATTGAGCCCGCAACCCAGACATGTCTCCTAAGAATCGAACTGTGACCTTCTGGTTCATAGGTCAATGCTCAACCACTAAGCCACGCTGGCTGGGCAAATATGTTTTATTGATTTCAGAGAGGAAGGGTGAGGGAGAGAGTTGTATGTGGTCAGTAAAGCCAAGTTACTGAATTGAGTGATGTTTTGTTGATTTCAGAGAGGAAGGGTGAGGGAGAGAGTTGTTTGTGGTCAGTAAAGCCAAGTTACTGAATTGAGTGATGTTTTGCCCCAGTCTTCTCCAGTGAAGGGGAGTCCTGATATCTAGCAGCTGCCTAAAAACATCAGTGATGAGAGAGAATAATTGATTAGCTGCCTCCTGCACACCTCCCACTGCGGATCGAGCCCATAACCTGGGCATGTGCCCTGCAGTAATCGAACTGTGACCTTCTGGTTCATAGGTCGATGCTCAACCACTGAGCCACACCGGTTGGGCTAAATTTAATTTTATAAACCCACAATAAGATAGCTTCTCACACCTGTTAGAATGGTTTTTATATTAAAAAACACACAAAAGATAACTTTTCTGGGAGAGATGATTTTATCTGATTTATATTTTTTGAAATAACAATATTAATGCTTTATTTTAAATTTTGTATATTTGCAACAATACTGTATGTCAAAATTACAATCCTTTCACAATAAATTCATCCTATTGCCAATTTTTATTTAGAAAATCATTTTAAAATATATTTTAATTAGATTTATTGGAGTGACATTGTTTAATTAAATTATATTAATTTTCAGAGTACATTTCTATGGTACATCATCTATATATTATATTTTGCGTCTGCCACCCAAAGTCAATTTTTTTTTGTCACCATATATTTGACTTCCTTGTCATTTACTACCTCCCCATTCCTCTTCCCTCTGGTAACCACCATACTATTGTCAGAGTTTTTGTTTGTTTGTTTTTCTTATTTGTTCATTTGTTGCTTTCAGTTTTATATCCCACATGTGAGCGAAATCACATGATTCTTGACTTTTTCTGTTTGACTTATTTTACTTAGCATAATATTCTCAAGATTTATTCATATTGTTGCAAATGGCAGTATTTTATCTTTTTTATGGGTGAGTAGTATTCCATTGTATATATGTACCACATCTTCTTTCTACAACCATCTATCAAAGGCCATTTTAGTTGGCCACCATGAATAATGCTGCATTGAACATAAGGGTGCATATATCTTTGTGAATAAATGTTTTCAAATTTTTCCTGTAGATACCCAGAAAAGGGGTTGCTTGGTCATATGGTAACTCTATTCTTTCTTTTTTTTTTTTTTGAGGAACCTCCATAATGGTTTCCATGGTGGCTATACCCATTTACTATTCATTTATACTTTCTACATTTTATTTAAAAACTGTGTGTTAGTTTTAAAATTAGAATGGATGCCATTCAGAAAGCAATAATTATGGTAGGGCAAGAATTCCCCTTATTGCTGCCTTTTTCTTTCTGTGCTGGTGCACCAGAAGAGAGCACCCCAGCCTCTTCCTACTTGCATAAAAGCTTGTTCACCTAGGTCATGGGTGCTCCGTAAGTCAATAACATTCTAACTTGAGGTGTCTCACTTTCTCTCATGGTCATATCACTTTCCTGAGTCCCTCAGACATTTGTATAGAAGTAGGATATGTAGTTTTAAATGCCCAAGTACTAATTTCCTTTGGTCACACTCTTAACCAACAGCTGGTGTTGATGTCTTTTGCTTGGTCATTCCTTGCCCTGGTTCCACCTAGGCAGCTGCTAGATATCAGGACTCCCCTTCACTGGAGAAGACTGGGGCAAAACATCACTCAATTCAGTAACTTGGCTTTACTGACCACAAACAGGTTGATGGAAGTGGTCAAATTTATACCTATAACCTAATACAACCACCAATTCTACCTGAATCCCTACATTGCTTCTTTAAAGTACATGCTATTCTTCTGGCGTCAGTTAGGGGGCAGCAGATATCCTGGCATCTTTTGCTGTCTAAAGTAAGCTTCCAGTTTGGAGATCCTGAAGTTGATATGCATTGTATTAATATTTTACTTACCATGTCACATGGTCTGGCAGTTCCTTCCTGCACTAGCTGATCATTTTGGGGAGCCAAGCCACTCACCTGCTACAGTGTTTATAATTCAATACAGAGTAAAGGTGAACCCAAGTAATAAATTACCCTGTGTAATTACTGCACTGTGCCTTAGCTGAGCCAGTTTCATTACTATCCAAATATTACAAAACCCAGCCTTCTCTTTTGGTCTGCCATTCAGTCTCTCACACACGCCCAAGTAAGCTTTATTTTGACTCCTTAAAGTACCCTCAGAATGGGACTGCACGTAAAGGGATGAGTGAAAACATCTATAAAATTGCTTTTGCAAGGACTGCAAGCTGCTAATTTAAGAGGATGAAAGATAGCTCGGCCTGTGGTAAAAACATGTCTTTCTCCTGATACATAAACATTATGGAGATGCTACTTTTTCAACTATTTATCAGATAGTGCAAAGCATAAATGCTGAGTTTGAATCCAGGTAGTCGAGCTGCAGAATCACACACTTTAAGCACAGCTTCAAATGGACTTCTTCCTATTTCAGACCCCTGGGGTGCAGAGCCTGCGCGCCCTTAGTAACCACGAGGCCACAGGTAGCTGTGCTCACCCACGTTATTCGGGGAGTCTTGATGACAGGCTGTCCTCTTCAGCTAGAAGCCACCAGGGCCAGAGTAAAGCAGGAGTCATTTGGGATGAGGCGGTTCTAAAGACTGCCTTCATTTTAAGTCCAGGAGGAAGCTGTTCTGAGGAGGACCTGTCTGCTTGGGACAAGGACCCTTGGTGAAGTTTAGCCTTTGTACGCCTCCATCTGAAAACTTAGTGTTTTTTTTTTAATGAGAATTTGGATTGAAGGTTAGAGATGATTGCTCAGAGGGGGAAAGTGTGAAATGGTAATCGCTTTCATATGACACTTGAGAAATGTTATAATAAAGCTGAGTAAGTTGGAGCATGAGTTAGCCAGTCCTTTGCCTAATGATGTCACCCACTTTCTGCTTCCTCCAGTCTATGATTAATGAAAGGGGGATTATTACAGTAACTCACTCCAAGTGGGCAGCAGTGACATCATCAGCAGCTGAGCAAACTGACTACATTTAGTCGTGCGTGTGGATGTGGGCATTTTTTTTTCCCTGTGACTAACATGAAGCTAACAGCATCTAATGAAACAAAAGCTCCTTGAAATTTGGGGAACTTATTGAGTGGGCTTTTTTTTTTTCTACAGGGAGCACCATTTTAATTATTCTTATTTTATAGTTAAACGATGTTAGAATTGGCCAAAATTACGTGATTGGCTTTCTGCCCCTCTTCATGTAGTCATCGCAAATTAACTCTTGATCTTTGGGAAGGAGGTTTTCTGAAGCTTTTGCTTTCTAATAGAATGGCTCTTCCTACATTCATCATTCTATCTCATCTTTTAAAAGGAAATCAGTGAGTATTAAGAAAAGGGACTGTGGCCATAAGTGTTTTCTTGGTGTATGGTGTATGTGTGTGTGTGTGTTTGTGTGTGTGTGTGTGTGTGTGTGTGTGTGTGTGTGTGTGTGTGTGTGTTTGAAAGTTCAAGACTAGTTGCAGAATCCAGTGGTTCCAGTTCAACATTTAGAATATTGGGCTTAATTAGTTTGCTTTGCAAGCTGATAAAAATGAACAGAAGTCCTGCTTGCTATTTCACCTTTACAAACTTGACCGTCCTAAAATTAGAGTGGGGCACCTAGACATATTTACTCACTGAGCTGAGCCACTGCCAGAGCGCACTGTCATGTACATGAAAGTACACAGAGTCTGGAACAACGGCGCTCCGCCACGCGGGCCTGGACATGCCTCAGAGGCGCTTCGACAGAGGGCAGAACCTTTGGACTCTTTCTATCAGCACACAAGGGAGACAGCGATTCACTGATAAAAAAATACACATAGGACTGCCCCCAGCCTATTCTGTCTTCCCCTCGGAAGCTACAATTTGGGAACAGGTCGTGGGATATCTTTGTGGATAGACAAACCTGGATTTCTGCTCTCTTATCTAAGTCCAATGGAATCTAGATGCTAAACCTATATGTCCTCGAGTCAGCAACATGGAACTTATTACCCGAGAGGATCCAGGTGAGAAAAACGCTTACAATAGCTGTTATATGTTCTTTTGTGAGTACCTCTCATAATCTTCTGGGGCAATAGACGGTCAACTGCTGTGGCAGATGTTTGTTGATTGCATTAGAACTGAGCTATGATAATCCATTTCGAAATGTATGTTGGTCAGGAAAAACTTGGAGGACATAGTTATCCTTTTGAGTTAGTGTTAGTATTGGCCTCCCCCTCCCCCCCCATATATGTTCTTTTATAGAGGTCATTTATGACTATTTCTCTCTACATATTGAGTTTTTCACAAGTATTGAATAGTTCTTGGGAAGAAATCCAGGTGTCTCTGAATCATTGGGAGGTTGATTGAAGTGTCTGGTTCCAAAATGACCATTTACCTGAGGAGTCTGATTCACATGCCAGAGTTAATGAGATGGCCTTGGAGTGTCTGATACATTCTCCCCATGGCTCTCTTCATCTTGCAACAGTCTCTGACCGGCCGTCTCCTTCTGGATGATCCAAACCACTCAGGGACTAAGTGATGAGTCAGGGAAGTCGGCCTAATCATGCAGGGGATGGCATTTCACATCTAAGCCCGTTGGATCCAGGCAACTTCCCTTTGGTGTGTTTCACCAACATTTGTTGATTATTATCATTATTTCCCATGATAGGGGATCCTTCATAATAGCTCCCCCAGTCCTCGCAAGAGGGCAACACCTGCAAGGGCATGGCCTGCCTTCTACAGGCACCCCACCTCCTCTTAAAGAGGAAGTTAGGAGAGTATCATCCTGCTTGGAAGACGCATTAGGATTTAGCAAAGCACTCTGTCTTCTCTCCTTGGACGTGGTGTGTCATTCCCCTAATGTATTAAACAAATAAAATCAAGGTACATCCTATTTGTTTGCTCTGGGAGAAAGGCATGGCAATCTCGCCTTTGTGAATTTTACTTCTGAGAATTCTCTATTGCATGGATTTATCTGCTGCTGAATTGCTGAAGTGAGTAACTCAACTCCTCATTCACTTACTCTTTTCCATAAGCCTGTTGCTCCCTAACAACTCGGGTGTTGGCCAGCTCATCTAATTTTGTTGCTGGTCACCAAGATTCTTCTTTTTGTTAGATCCCAAAGCCAGCAGGAAATGTACCAAGGCCACGCTGGAAAATTGGTCTTGGGGGGGGGGGGGGTGGGGGGGGTGGGGCTAGGGGAGGAGACAACAATGTTGCCAAAGAGGTACGCTTGCCCTGTAGTATCTGCTGTGTGGTGTGGGTCTTCATTAATCAGGAAGCACAAAACACAGGAGGAGGCAGAATTGCTTGAATTATTATTTTTCATGGTTGCCAAGGCCCTTTGGGGCATGGATGGGAAAGGAATTATGTGAAACTTTAAAATTACAACTCAAAATCAGGGTTTCTCAACTCTGAGGCACCCAACATTTAGCCAGCGAATTTCTCTGTTGTGCTGGCTGGTCTGTAGCATCCCTGGTCTCTGCCCACTAGATGCCAGGAGCCTTGCCATCTTGTTAGGCCGAGCAAAAATGTCTTCATTGTCAGATGACTTCTGGGAAGCAAAATCACCCCTTTTGAGAACCACTGCTCTAGACTGAAGGATAACAGTTTACATTTTTTCTCTCCCTAATCATTTTAGTTCTAGCATCTGGGTTCCCTCTGTTCCGATAAGGCATTTCCAAATACTCTGAACACAGAGCACAAGACCTTGTGGAATAGCCCAGTGATTCTCAGGGAAATATGAGGTTAGGAAGACAATTTTGGATTATTTCTGACTCTTGTTTTTCTACTAAATTCTGGAGGAATTTCAATCTTTCTCTCTCTCGATCTGTCTCACTCTCTAGCTCTATTCATTCACTGTTTTAACGTAAAAGCAAACAGATTCCCAGTTCACTTTTGAATGTGAAATACTGACCCTTCTTTGTCCCGAAAATCTCTATATACAACAGGCTGTACAGGAAACAGGCAGGGTTTGCCAATCCCATATGCAACCTAAAGCATTTGATGAGACTCCCAAAATCTCCCTGCGGCAAATATCACTCTGACTCTGCCCACGTTTTCTTGATTCTTAGCTTCCCCTCGAGGGAGTCACCGCTGCCCACCTAGGTAAGGTTTTCCCTCCTTGAGCCCAGAATAACACGTCAACTGCTGTGAACACCTCGAGTCCTTTTTATTTCTCTCCATAGTCACGTATCGTGTTCTGTCTCCCAGAAAGGATGAACCAGAAATCATGCTTTTTTGGAAACAGATTTTTCATGGGAAGGAACTAAAACACCCTGAGTTGTCAGCAGCCTAGTCCGTGCTCTGAACCCCCAGCCTCGTGCTATTTCAGCTGAATCAGAGGACAACTTCCCAGTCACCTGCCAGGGATGTTCACGTCTCCTGGCGTGTATGTTTCACTGAATAACAGCAATGCGTGTGCTGCAGCTAAAATAACAGCCCCCTTTCCTAGGGCCATTTCCTTGTTGCAGAAGTAGTGAGCAAAGAGACCGATTAATAAATAGCATGGGTGGAAACGGAAGGACATAAGGTTTGCTTGGGGGAAAAAAAAAAAAAAAAGAACATTCTTGATTCTTGCTCGATGCTAACTTCCCATGGGGACAGCTGCTGCCACAGGGAAACACCACTGCAGGTTAGCTGGGCCCTAAGGTGTGTGTCACCACAGACCACAGGGCAGGGATACTGGCCTCTCCCCTCGTTGCACCACTGAGCCCTTATCCTTAAAGGAACTGTGTTTTTGACCAACTCTCTCCTTGTGATTGAACACACCAGCTCCCCAGCAAGGCACAAGCCCTTGGAGTTAGCAGCAGCAAGACAAGCCCTAATTGCTCCATTTACATAAAAGTAGAAACATACAACTTCTAAATATAAATCTCTGGCACATCCTGCCTTTTGCAATTACAGTGAAATAAGGTACCACCGCTTCCCTCCCAGCTCCTTGTCGCAGCAAGCTGCTCAGCCGGTTCTCCCAGGGGCAGCTCCCCTAGGCCAGAACGGAGCCTTGCAAACGCTCCCGGGAGGAGCTGGGCGCTTGGTGGAGTGGCCAATCAGGCCGGCTGCCCTCGGTGGGCCCCGCAGTGGCAGCGGGCCACAGGCGAGCACAGGAGCTGCTAGGGCCCAACGCCACAGGAGGCGTCAAAGCTCCTGGCGCGCCTCTCTCTGCCCAGCAGCCAGCCTGCGGGTCCCCAGCCTGGACCCTGACACTGGCTGTGCTCTCGGCCCTGGCGCTGAGCACCGATTCAGGCATGCCCAGCTGCGATCACTGAACACTTATCCCCCCACCTCCCCTCTCTGAATTCTTTAGCTGCCAAAAGGGGGCAAAAAAATCAAGAGCTGCTCTGAAAAGAGCTTGCCCTTGCTGGTGCTCCGGGTAAAAATAGAGGCGGCCGCTCTGCAGGGCTTGGCGGTCGCGTCGCAGCGTGATCCCCGGGAGCTGCCAGCAGGTGTTGCTCAAGGTACAGTAGCAGCGAGCCGCCGGCAGCAGGGCCGGGGGTGGGGAGCTGCTGGGGGAGGGGGCAGGAAGTGAAAGAGAAACCAAAGCGAGGAAGGAAGAGGAGATGCTTGACAGAAGCTGGGCTGACCCGCTTACGTTGGACCCTGGAGTTTGGGAGGAAAAAGATCCCTCCCAGCCCGGAATATTCCAGAGAAGTTATTTTAACATGCCCGCTTCCCCTACCACCCCCACCTTCATTTCCACGGAGTGAGGAGGCATTTCCAGTGTGTCTCAGCTCGGAGTTTGGGGGATTCAGGTAGAGAATTACATCACAGCTGGTGGGCATCTGATAGCCTACCCGGTCTGAGTCACACACGTAGGGTGGCTGGCTCCTTGAGGCAGGGCGCTGTAGATTCCTGCGACACCAGTGTTTACAAAGGCATCGCAGGAATGGATCCCACTTTATGGATGAGAACACTGAGGCCTTAGTTAGTGGTCAGTTTGCAGTGGGACCTGGGTCTCATCCAGGTTGGCTGTGTGCCCCCAAACTCAAAATCATGGGTTATTTCTGGGCCAGGCAGGCTCTCCCATGGGGGAGGAGGTGAGTTCAGATGCCTTGCAGGCCATTGCTCTCCGTGAGGGGCTCATGCAATAGGGTGGGGACGTTCCTTTCTGATGAAGAGTCTGAGTCCATGCAATTCCAAACCGATGGTCCGGTGTGGCGTTAGCCAACACTGCTCCTGTTCCTATCTCTCCTTCTCAGATTCCCTCTGTTCCTGTACAACCTAATGATTTAATTTCCTACTTTATTCCTGCATATGCAGTTCTTAGAATACTCCCCACCCCCACATGCAGTTCAGCATCCACACTTTCTCTGTGTTTGGCCAAGGCGGATCCTCTTACACAGAAAACTGATGGTGTCCTAAAGGAACCAGCTTCAGTTATACATCAGGAGGCCAGAGCCTCTAGATTTTGCTGGTGGGCACAGTGAAAAGTTTATTTTATGCATGTTAAGTCCTGCATGCAAAACAACATATCTGGTCATATGGCTTTCATTAGCTCCCAATTTTGCACATTTTATTCAACTTATGATGAGGACCCAGCTTATGCTTCAGCTATACTCCAAACTACCCTTCTCCAGCATCCTTGTCTGAAGATTCCTTCCTCCTGTGTTATTTCCGACTTGCTAACACCCCAGACCCCGAAAAGACAATCCCAACCAACTTAACCCCTATAGGAGAAATGTTCATTTCTTTTCATTAACCTCTTGTTATGTTTGTAACAATTTAGAAATCATAAGACTTCAAGATCTGATAAAGAAGGATAATATACAAGATTATTTTGAGGGGAGGGAGGAGGATTTTAAAGATTGGGTAGGATACTTATAATGTTTACCTGCAGAGAATGACTATTTCCAAAGTTCTTGGTGATAAATGATTTATGAAGCAGGCATTCAATTTCATGATGTAAAATAATAGGGTTGACAGGGCAGGGGAGACCATCATCATATAAGTATACATATTTTCTTTCTTTTTTTTCCAATGGAATATCTTATTTAAAAAAGTAAAATTAGAATCCCTATAAAGGGCACTGTGAATTTCCTTGCCTGTAAGAAACAATAAAATACTTTGTAAATAGAGGTAACTTCATGAAGTAACAGATGTTTTATGTGAAGACATAAAACTGAACCTGAATATAATGAGAAGTGTGTGTGTGTGTGTGTGTGTGTGTGTGCAAATAGTAAAAGAAAAGTTGGAAGTTGATACTCAGTGAGATATAACTGTTTGATTCCAGTAGTTTTCTTTAAGGTAGTCTAGTCAGCCAGTGGTTTCCTGCCTCAGGGATCACCCAAAAGCAGCTAAGAAAGTCTTTCCATTAGATAATGATTATGAAATATGCCTCACACTGGAAAACTAGTCATCTGCTGATGTCATGCTGATTCTAACCAATCCCAAACAATCCCAAACAAAGCCCCAGCCCCCCCTGTTGGAGTCTTACCAATGTGTGAGTGTACAAGTATAAAAGTTCACAGAGCCAATACCATGAAGAGGAACTCAGACAGCTCTAACCACATGATACAAGAGGCTGCTGGTGAAAGAGAGAGCACCGGAAAGGTAATGCTTTTTAACTCTTACTTGTGAGCTGCTTACACAGTCATAGTCAGGGTGGCTAGAAGGAATTTTACAACTGCCTGGCACTTCATGCACATGATGGCTTGTGCCTTCTTATATTATTCAGGCAGGTTGGCACAGCTTTTAATAGGACAGCATGCAAATAGATGATGTGTTTATACAACCTATTCAGCACACGTATAGGGATACACATGCCAAAGAGAAAGCTATTTGTTAAGGGTTACATTCACAAGCAGCAAATGTAGGGAGCACGTACATCCCCGCAGAGAGAATCCTGATGCTGATAAATGGCACTCTCTAGATGCTACTATTAGGACTCTGGTGTCATTTTGGAGTCATTCAACTTCTAGTTCTATGTCAGACTCTCTTATAAAACTTAATTGGACTACAAAAGGCTTTGGATACCGTATCTGTAATGCCAAATAGCTAGATTATATTATGTATTATATTGCAAAACTATTTTATTAAACAATTATAATGCAGATGTCCCCTTCCCCATTTTTTTCACCACCCCTCACTAAAAAATTAGGCTGTTGAGGGAATGTTGACAGTCTTAACAATATTAGCAGAGTAACTGACGTTCCTGGAGGCGAAACTCCAAAGGTGATAAAGGGCTAGTAACACAGAAAGTCTTGCAAGTAATGGTTTTTGGAAAGGGGGACAGTGTATGCAATTCAGGAAAACGTCGTTACTTGTGCAAACTGTCATTTTAATTTAGTGCCACAACTTTCTCACCCTCCTCCCCTGCCCTCCGATCTTATGCATATAGTAATGGCATTTATTAACTTTCTCCTCCCCTTTCCCAAATTGTCATGCTCGACTATACTGCTCTGAACACGCTAGGTGTCAGATATAAGCTGACTGTATCTACAGAAACTGAGAGGGCTTATGTGTGGGAAAGAAACCCAGAGGGAAGGAAAGCTTTAACAGATGGACCTCTTAAAGATACTTCTGCAAGATAAAAGCATTAAGACAGAAAATGAAAAAAGGGGCTGGGGCGGGGGCAGGGAGGAGAATAAAAAAAACAACAACAACCTCAGAGAGGCATTGTTTAAAAATTCACATTTTTCTTTGACTGTGAACACTGAAATCCATGATGATTTCATCTGTGCTGCTCCTCTGAGAGAAAAAGAAGCCGCCCAGGGGCCGGTCCATGAACACACTAGTTCAGGATGGGGTGGGGTGGGGGTGGGGGCTGCAAGAAACCCCACATGACAGAAAAAATAACTTGCCAATGTATTTTAGAGATTTTTTCCCCCCATAGGACCAGTAATTCAACTTGTAAGAGCGTACTATTTGTGTGACATAATGTGGGAAAGGCCAAGTGAATTGTGCGTTTTCTCTGTGAAGTCAGGGCAAGTGGTGGTGGGCTGTAGTGTGTGTGTGTGTGTGTGTGTGTGTGTGTGTGTGTGTGTGTGTGCGTGCAGGGCAGGAGGGGGTGGCTGCTGAGGAGAGGGGAAAGTGCTTCAGATGACAGGAGCACATAAAATGCTGCCTGCCTGCCTGCGGATCTGCAGAGTGCCCAGCGGCATTTTGCAGTTGGGAAAAGTAGAGTGTATTATATGACCCCAAACAAAAGTTCTGTTGCGCTCGCTCCTGTCAGATCGCCTGCCAGTGTTGACGATCCTGAACGTTTAACTATGAATGAATGGGGAACCGGGAAGATCTCTGGGATTCCCTCAAGCTGGAACTCCTGCCTGGCCCTGTGCCCCGTAGTCCCCTACCCCTCTTCCCGACCTGCCCTACCTGCCCCCTGACGCCCGGCACCCTGAGCCCACTCGAGAGGCCAGTGAGCTGTGAGGCGTCCGAGGCTGTGGCTGGGGGAGTGGAGGGCGGTGGGGGCAGCCTGTTCAATGAAGTCATCCCTGCTGATTGAGACAGTGCCTTTACTTGGGGTATTTTTTTTCCTCTCCAAAAGAGGAAGAAGGTGAAGCAAGGGGACTGGGCAGAGAAAAAAAAACAACAGTAGAACACAATTAGGAGAATGTCTTTCAGAAGGGAAAGTGGAACTCCCGAGAAGGGAGATATTTGGAGAGAGGTGTGTGTGAGGGAGCAGTGAGCAGCAGGGAAGCAGCCTGTCAGAAAACGGGCTTTCCCTCCCCTTCCTAATCACAGCCTCTACTCACAAACTCCCTCCCTCTCCCATTCACTCACTCACTCAGGGCCAATCGTTCCCTCTCTCCCTCTCTCCCTCTCTCCTTCTCTCTCTCCCTCCTTCCCTCCCTCCCTCTCTCTCCCTCTCCCCTCTTCTCTCCCTCTCTCTTCTGTCCCCTTCTCTCCGCTCTCCCTGTCTCTCCCTCCCCCCCATCCTCTCTGTCTCTGTCTCCCCCCCCCCACCCTGTCTCTCCCTCCCTCCCTCTCTCCCTCCCTCCCTTTTTTTCTCTCTCCCTCCCTCTCTCCCTCCCTCCCTCCCTCCTTCTCTTACTCGGAGACAGTCAGAACTCTCCTCCCTGACAGCCACAAACCTACAGCACTGACTGCATTCAGAGAGGGAACCTGCAGAGAAAACTTCACAGAAAACTTTTTGTTCTCGTTCCAGAGAATTTGCTGAAGAGGAGAAGGAAAAAAACCCAAACCAAACCAAACCAAACAAAAAACCTGTGCGTGAGGGGGGAGGAAAAGCAGGGCCTTTAAAAAGGCAACCACAACAACTTTTGCTGCCAGGATGCCCTTGCTTTGGCTGCGAGGATTTCTGTTGGCGAGTTGCTGGATTATAGTGAGGAGTTCCCCTACCCCGGGATCCGAGGGGCACAGTGCGGACCCTGCCTGCCCGTCCTGTGCACTGACCGCCCTGCCCAAGGATGTACCCAGCGCCCAGCCGGAGATGGTGGAGGCCGTCAAAAAGCACATTTTGAACATGCTGCACTTGAAGAAGAGACCCGAGGTCACCCAGCCGGTGCCCAAGGCGGCGCTTCTGAACGCGATCAAAAAGCTCCATGTGGGCAAAGTGGGGGAGAACGGGTACGTGGAGATAGAGGATGACATCGGAAGGAGGGCAGAAATGAATGAACTGATGGAGCAGACCTCAGAGATCATCACGTTCGCGGAATCAGGTGGGTGCTGGCACGGGGGGCCGGGGGGCGGCGGGGGGGGGGAGTTTGTATTTCCCTCACAGTCCTAGGAGCAACTTCTTTTCCCTCCCGCTGTCCACTGCCTGGGAGGGTCATTCGTTACGAGGTGGAGGTGGCAGGCAGGCGGAGGGGGGGGGGGGCGCGGGAGGGGGAGAGGGCTTCAGAGAAATGGAACTCAGGAGCCTGGCTCGTGATGGCTAGCTTACACTTGCTGTCTTCATCGGGTCACCCGGAGGAGGCTCCGGGGCCAATGTGAGGCTTGAAGCTGGTCTGGGAGAGGCGCCCTTGCCTGGTCTGGGAAACCAGGTTCCGAGCAGCCTGATGGAAGGAAGCTGGGGCACTGTCAGGGTGCTGGGGGAACCCGGGAGGCTTTGGGGGACTCCGTCCAAAGTTTGTGTGGGGGCAGGGGCGGAGTGGGGGAGTGTAGGATTGGGGTGGTCCGGCACAGATGAAGTCACTGTCTTAAAACAAATCTTCCCTTTAAAAGTCCAATCAGGGGCCACCTCAGAGAAGCAGGGCAAACCTATGAGTGACATTCCTTTTTACCTTCAGAAAGTCTGTCTATAAGAGTACAGGCGTCTCATTCTAGGCAGCCAAGAGCGACTTCAGGGGACAGTTGCCATTGACCCGGCAGTCACTTTTAAAACACTGACTTTTGCTTTCTGAGCTGAGAAAGAAAAAAAAAAAAAAAGAGTTTTGTTCTCTGTAAAGTTACTAAGCGCTCTCTGCCAAGGAATGCAACCTTGACAAAGTGCTCTCAGATACTACACTGAACTCTCACTCAATCCTTAAGAGGAAGAACTTTAATAAATAGATTCTAATCTTTGGCTCAGGACCACACTAACCTGTTGCTGAATAGAAAATACCTGTCAAAAGTGGAGGCGGAGATCTGGAGCCAGGTCACTTTTAGTTCTGTGACACAGATCCTTTTGCATGCCTACCAGCCCGTGCAAGCCCAGGCACACGGATATGTTCATGCCATGTTACCTTCATGGTAAGGCCAGGCTAAGGAATCATATCTCTTGGCAAACCTATGTGAAAGGAATGCCATTGTTTTGTTTGGTAGAGCATATGGCCAGTAGAGTATGTGCAGGGGCTCCCAGCATTTCTGTTGGAAAGTTTGCCGCAGCAGTGTAAACATTAAAGGCAACACTCAGAATTTCCAATCCTGAAAACCTGTTGACTCAGATGTTCTGTTTTCAAGAAAACCTTCCAAGACCTGGGCATCCTTTTGGGGGAGCAGACAGCCAGTTGGCTTCCTGGCTTCCCCCGCTGGAGGAGCCCTGGTGTCCTGCAAGCTTCCCGGCAGGGTAGTGTAGCTCTCTCCTCAGAGCAAAATTCTTTTAAAGGTCTTACTTTCTTTCCCTAAAACTTTCTGGATAGAGCCCCCAAGGACATGGTGATTAGGACTTTATTTTTTGAGGCTTTTTGAGGAAAATCAGTCAGGTTGGAGTTTTCAAGTTGCCACCCAGTTTTCCTCAACCTTTCCTGTGGCAAGCAAGGTAGGAAAGAAAGTGTTTGATGGCTTTGGGTCCTGCGCAGAGAATGGATTCCAGCAGTCCAGAGGTCTGCTCCCTGTCCTGACTCAGAGGGACCCCGTGTGTTTTTATATGCCAGTTCCCACACATGATAGCCTTAATTGCAGCTCCTCCTCAATTGCCTTTTCCACATCGTATGGCTAAGTATACCTATGCCCTTGACCACTTTTAACATACACCTGGTGCTAGCAAGATGTCCTGCTTTCTCACTTAGCTGACTTGTATAGGAAACCGCTCTCTTGGCAGTGGGAGATTGTGCAGTGAAAGAATTTGAATATATCTATATATATGTATTAATTGACTTCATCTCGTGCCACTCTTTTTCTAAGTTATATGAAATCTTGTCATTTTTAAAAACTTTTCCTTTTTTTAAGTGTTTTTTAAATTGAGAGAGAGGAACAGAGATGGGAGAGAGAGAAACATTGATGTGAGAGGAAAACATTGATCCATTGCCTCCCTTATGCACCCCACAACCTGGGTATGTGCCCTGACATGGAATCGAATCAGTGACCTTTTGGTGCATGGGGTGACGCTCAACCAACTGAGCCACACTGGCCAGGGCTTAAAACTTTTCTACTAGGTGTTTAGTTAGAAAGAAATTGAGCTATTTTTTAAAAAGGTGATTCATTTGGCTCACATGTTGACTAAAGTTTAAGGTTAGTAATGGAAAACTACTCCTGGTTGAGTTTACAACTCAATTTTGGGTGAGCTGCTGGATTCTAGACAAGGTTTATTGCACTTGCTTATTTTTCCCATCTGAGAAGTTTCACACACCAACTTCAAGTTGTATTAGTATGATTTCACAGATTTGATGATTGCTATATGAACATCTATTCTCCAAAGAGAGCACCATGTGAGTATTTTGCTGCTGTTTTCCTGGGAAAGAGATTTATCATCTGAATGATTGTAGTGAATATCTGAAAACATTTTATTGCTTTTGGAATAATTCAACTTTAATAGAATCCAAAGTATGTCAAATGTCAAGATTTTTGGAGAATAGCAAGGGAAATTTATTTTTCTTTCCCTTCTAAACTATTTTGTATAGCACAGACTCCAGTCAGTAAGTGTCACCTGCACGCATGCCTCAGATGCATACCATAGATGCACCTTTCAACTACAAGATTCCTCATAGTTAGTTTTTGCTTCTAGTCTCTTTGATTGTTGAATAAAGCCAAGACATGGCCACAGCAGTGGAAGAACTGCAAAAATTCAAGTGCTTAGAACTCTTTGAACTGAGTCTGTCCCACTGTGCTCAGGTGGAAAGTGCCCCATTTCTGTAAAACTTATGTGAGTTGTTATTGAGTAAGTGGCTGGGAATCACTCTCAAGCTCTCTGAAATGTGTTCCAACCAACAAAAATGATGTTATTTTTATTTATGTCACCCAAGATTGCTCAGCCATTCTTTGCATGGCCGGCACAGAACCCTCGGTGTTTACGTTAAAACCTTAAAGGAAAGGAAGATGTCAAGCCAACACTCAGTAAGATTGTCATTGAAACTAAAGTCAGGGGCCTTCTTGACTGCTATATCTTAGTATCCTATTTTGATTTGTGACAATAGCTGGTCAGTCAATGTATAATGACACTATATCGCTGAGTCTCCATATGCTGCCAAATTTATAGGCTGGTTCTGGTAATGAAGTTGGCAATTGATAGCATTTGTTGAAGAAAGACAAATGAAACATTAAAAACTGGAAAATGCTTACACAGTCAGGTATGGTTGAAAGCAACACTAATTCTTCCCTTTTGGAGAGTCTAGTTACAGAAGATGAGTTTGAAATGTACACTTTCCAAACAGGGGTCTAACAAGGCTTGCTGGGGTGACTGTTTTCCCCACCCCAAGAAAGCTATCTTAAGGTGGAGTTGACTTCCACCATCCTATTCCAGTCTTCTGAACTTTTCTTCGAAAACCCCTCACTGAAGAGTGATTTTACACACTTTCTTCTCTGAATAATGGGAAATGATGGGCCACAAGAGGGCGCATTCCAAAGACTTTTGCTTCTTACCAGTTAATCTTTTAGGGAAGCACAATTTCACCTCCTGGAAGGCCCACTCTGTAGCACGCTAATCTTAGTGATTATCAGTTACTGCTTTCTTCCTCTCATCCAGGAAATGTTAGGATTTTGTAGGAAAGGAGGAACATGGCTTCCTGTAATACATTAAGTGAGACAGAAGGAAAAGGAATGGGAATTCTAGTGGTGCATGTGAACTTTCCCAAGCTCTGTGGAAGACAGTGGGAAGATAAATTTCAGAAGCAAACAAAACAGTGCGTGGAGAAATGTGACCATGAATCATCAGCCATACTGATTTGCTCACACATCTCCCCATAATACGGCTGCCTGGGCTCTTGCAAAAAACGTCTTCCCTGTCCCCTGATTTTGTTGCCTCATTTGCCTGTCTTATCAATGCTTTTCACACACGACAAATGACAAGTGGATGTGAACAAGGGGGGAAAAGCCTATTTATTTAACGCCTTGTGGGAACACAGTGTGCAGTTTCAGAGGATGTGTTTGTTTCCAGACTGAGAGTGTGGAGAGAATGGTGGAGGAAAGAGGCGAGAGAGAGCAGAGGTTGGGCCTGTGAAGGAGGTGTATGAGAGAGGGGGAGGATGTCAGGATAGAAACTCCATTTTAACATTCCGAGAACTGGGAGTAATACCTTCCCAGGCACTTCTCACGAAAACACCTATTTGTCTTGGCCCTTTGTGCTAAAATATACTTGATTTGCTCTCTGAGTTGTAGTTTAGAATTCTTCATCCTGAACTGGGTCCTAGATCTCCAATCCAAAGTTCCCAGGATCTTTGGAAGGAGTTTCCAAAAGTCTGCGAGTTGAACCTTAACAATTTCTTCTCCTTCTTTTAGGAACCCAAAGCCCCTTTCTCTCTAAATATTTAACCGGTTTATTTTTCATCCCGATTTAAATTAAAGTGCAGGAATGTGGGTGATCATTGACAATTCCATAGCGTGTCCTTAGCAAATATATTAAGGCTGAAAAATCAATCAAGACCATTTATGACCAAACGTGCAGTTTTGCTACCGACAGGACCCTTGACTGCAGGTGAAAGGAGGCATAAGCGCTCTGTCCTCACTGGCTGCTTATGCAGAAACCCCTGGAGGCAGTCCTAATGCAAAGTTAGTGCTTCAGAAAACACACACGCGGTCCCTGGTGGCTCTGTCTGCCCCCGCCAGCGACTATACCATACCTAGGCACAGTGAAACCCTGATGAAGAATGGAGCATTAAATTAACAGTCATATTTTACAGCGAGGCTGTTGCCCACAAGATGAGTTTAAATCCTCTACAAACAACAAGGCTTTCCACATTAACATTGGACATAGTCCCCACAGATAGAAGGGCATCGTACTTTATACAGGACCCTGGTGAGGAAAACAAAACACAAAGGAAACACTGAGTGTATTGCTTAATTCATTGGAAATGTTCATATGCCCATCCGCCCACAGATTTGAGTTACTGGACTTGGGGGATGAGCAGCATCCCGGTGTGGGGGAAGGGAATAATGAGGGGCTGGGCAGTTAACCCTTTTGGGAGGGGGATTCTACAAACATTTGAAAAAGTCCCGAAAGCAGATGACAGTCTGTTTTCAGGTGTCGTTACTTCCAGCTCCCCCTGTCTTCCCTTTTTCTAATCCCTCTCACCGGCAACATTTCAAAGGCGTTCCCTGTAAGATGCAAAATTTAGCTCTCCTACCCATTTTTAGGCATTTTTAAAGATCTCCCTTTGGTATATGTCCATTGAGGTTTAAGTGATGAAATATTATCACCCACATGGATTTGTGTGGGACTCTCTTAGTGAATTACTCAGGCAGAGCAGGCTGTGATACAAGCCTTGCTCACAAGCGTCAGGGAGGAAAAAATAGCACAGAGGCTGAAAAGAATATTATCAGAGTAGGTAATGAAAGGTTAGCAAAGCCACTAGCGGTATCTTATTAAATAGGTAATCGGGGAGGAACCCAGTGTGCACCTGTGGAAACTAAAATGCTGTTACCTGCTCACAAAGCATCATGGGAAGGCTTCCATTTCAGGATCTTACAGCAGGAGATATTTAAGTCAATCCTGAAACTGATTAGTAATTGATCCTAAACACCTAAGCCTTAGGTAACCTCCTTCTCTTTTTCAAATTGTTACGCACACAGATTTGAAGAGTGCACCATTCTGAAAGCATCGCTGCAGTATAGCAATCTCTCTCAGGTAACATACACATAAAGGGAATAGAATCAAGAAGCTAGTTATATTTTCCATACCTAAGAAATAGGAAGGCTGTAATTCCTTTCTGAAACCTACAACCTCAACAAATATTAATTTCATCTCAGCTTCTAGCTGTCTCATTCTCCCCACCCCCTTCTGCAATGAAAGCTAAATGTAAAAGAAAAAAAATATGCACTGTTTAATAAGTCAGAACACAATAGAACTTTTAAAATGTACCTGCATATAAGGTAGATTTTAAGAAGACTTGATTCTCTCTCTTCCCCCTGTTCTCCTGAGCATTATGGCAACAGCATTTTCACGAAATGGGATCTCAGTTTTATTTTATTCCTGACAAAATATCATGCAATATACAAATAGCAGTTCCAGAAATGGACACCAGGAGAAGGAGGCGACAGGCATGTCAATTAGTGAGGGGAAAATCCAAATGTCAGAAATATGGGGGAGAGATACAGCATGCAGGCAACGGATGGGAATACAGGGAACCGTCTTCAGCGCAGTTAATGAAACCAGTGCATAAATCAGCGCCGCTGCTCTCCGCAGTACCAGGGGATGCCATGCAGTGACTTATCCACCAGGACCAGGATGAAAGTCATTTTCTGATGACTCTCTGATCCTAATATAACAGCACCTGACAGATTGAGTCCCCTCTAATGAGTACTCTCTTTGTACAATCCTCTCTCAGGAACACGAAATCATTTGCTTCTAAGTACAGCAGCCTGTGAAGAAGGGGTGGGGCTAGCTCATGCATTAGAAACCTGATCTTGTGAAAGGAGAGGCTGTCCTGTAGGCTGCTGCTGGAAGTAAGCAGCCTGGGGCCTTACAAATCTATTTGCATTCACTGTCACTGGTTCACCTCCACGGAGCCCTCCCTCTACCCCCCTTCCCTCTACCTCCCACCCCCCAACGTCTGTAAACATCTCTGCATTTTATTCATGGAAAGTCCAAAGTGTGGGTTCAAATTGCTACCTGTCCCCTCTCTTACCTGAGGGCCATCTACCTTCACCCTCAGCCCCTCCAGGCAAGCATGGGTCAGAGCAGAGCAGAACCTGTGGCAATGAGTTATCTGAAACCCAGTGCTCTCATCCTGGGGACAGGTCAGATGCTTCAGTTTCAAACTCATTCCTAGAAACACACACACACACACACACACACACAGACACACACACACAGAGAGAGAGAGACAGAGAGAGAGAGAGAGAGAGAGAGAGAGAGAGAACAAAACACAACCGTGTGCCCTCTGGCTCCTCTATTTTAGCAGCTACTATCTCTCTGTCTTTGGAGTGGCATCCTACACAGCTCAGGGTTTCAGAAGCTGACCTGCTTAGAGCAGAAGGGAGAGCAGAAGGGGCTTGTTAACGTCCTCCAATAGCAGGACCTGTGGCCTCAGTGTGGGGAGCCTGCCACTCCCGTGGGCTGGTCTTCAGAGGGTGGGAGGCTTTGGCCGCCTTTACCTCTGGTCTTGGCAAAACCCTACCCACCACCTTAAAGTCAGCTGCGGATTGTCTTCTTAAATTTAAATGACTACGCTCTCCTTCCTGGAATCTTCTCTTTGCTTTCTTAAAACAACAAAACAAAATTGAACAACAACAACAAAAACCCACCAATTTTTAGCAAAGGGGAATACTGGATTCACTTTTTTAAAAAGTCATCATGCTTCCTAAAAAAAGGACAGCTTTCCCCTGTAACTGCTCCTCGCTCTAGTGATCTAACCATAAACCCAGCTTTCTATTCATTTCAACTTCTGCCAGTGACCTGAGGTCAAAGGAGCGCTCCTCACCACCGCCATCAAGGCCAGGGTCCTAGCAAGTTTATACGAAGATGCCAGAGAACCTTTCCTATGCAGCCCTCCTTGGCCCTGACCTCAGGGAATTTACCACTATCATAATCACCGTGTGCAGAGTGTGTTAAATTAAGAACAGAATCTGCAGTGCACAATGCACAGAAAAGCTGCCTTCTGCTGCAGGCAACTTGAAACTGTGCCTAGAATTTATGGTGCCGTAAACATCTCAGGGTGGAGAGTGATAAGTACGGCCGGATTTCCGTTAGCTATAGAAATCCAGGCAGAGGACCCTCCTCGGGAATCGTAAGTTCTGAGATGAACTTATTTAAAACTGTTCTCAGATTTGTACACGGCATGCATGTGTGCCAGACAGCTCTAAGCAGGTTCATGCAGGAGGGGGTCGTGAAAAGAGGGCATGTTTCATATACTACCCAGTGGTGAAGTGGAAGTGAGGAAAAATACTTCATCAATCAAAAATTCTAGTCTGAACACCTGTCCCTTAGAGTACTGGTTGCCCATGAATGAATAGACAGGTGCTAGTGGAAAGAGAAGAAAACAGGTGACTTTCTTATGTTTGAGCTAGGCAAGAACTGAGTGGTTGCAGAATCCAATCACTCCACCAATGTAGGGATTTTCCCTCTGTTAGAGCAGTTGTTATAACTGGTGCTTATTAAGCTGCATTAAGGGAAGGAGACAAAAATGAGGGATTCAGAGGTAGCAGGTAGATCTCTTAATATAAAATACTCAATGCTAAGGATGCTGCCACCCGTTAAAAGAAATAAACGAATTGCCTACTTTCTGCTAAACACTGTGCACAATAGATAGGACCTCAGACCCGGGCATCCTAGATTAGACTGGCAGGAGATGTCAGAGAAGGCTTCTAGAGTAAGTGGTGTTGTCCCTTCTGCAACCTGTTCTTATTAAGGGCAGCCACTGAGGGTTGGGTGTTGGGAGGAGTATTCTAGGCAGAAAGAACTGCAGGCGTGTCACTGCCCAGGGGTAAAAGGATGCATGGGGTGCTCACAACGTCAAACAAACACAGTGGGCTGGATTGCAGAGGATGGGACACAGAGAGAGCTGAGGACGAGGGCAGAAGCAGTTCAGGCAGAGTGCAGTGTCCTGGGCAGTTCCTGTTTTAAACCGAGGGAAATAGAAACTCAGAAAAGGACTGTAAAGAATGAGTGGCATGATCAGACCCACCCTTGGGAAAGATTATTCTCCCCATTTCCTGGAGAAAAGATTGCAGAAGGGCTTGGCTCCCCACTGGAGAGGCAAATTAAAGAGCACGCAGGTGCTGTGACCCAGCAAAGAAGAGATGGGGAGTGAAGCAGGTTGTGACTAGGGAGGAGGAGGCTAGATGCCACACAGACTTCTGGGGCCGGGGTTGGGGTTAAGGGGTTCTTTGCATATTTGTGTGGGAATAATATAGCCACAGCTTGCTAGAGCTTACAGTGTGTTTTTATTTGTGTTATTCCATTGGATCCTCCCAAACCTAACGGAGAGTGGGTCAAATGTCATATGTGATCCCCACTTGATCGAAGATGAAACTGAGATGAAGCAATTAATCAACAGATGCAGCCCCCTTCAGCCCCCAGACACACTCAGTTTCTAGGCCATGTTCTTTCTAGAGCAAGACTTGAGCAGCTTCTCCTGTAAAGGGCCAGAGAATAAATGTTTTAGCTTTGTGGGCCAGTCTCTGTTGTAGCTACTGAACTTCATATTAAAGTGCAAAAGTAGCTGCAGACTAACCTATAAAGGAATAAGCATAGCTGTGGTCCAATAAAACTTCATTTATTGGCACCGACGTTTAAATTTCATATAATTTTCACTTGTCACAAAATACAATTTTTCTTCAATCATTTAAAAGTGTCCAAACCTGTGGCCCTTAATTTGCCTGTGGGCCATACTTTGCTGATCCCTGTTCCAGATGGTCTGTAGCAGAGGCCCCACGGGGGCCTGAAATTAGTGAGGAGCCGAAAACACAGGAACTAACCATGTCCCCCACCCCTCTCTCTTGTGCTGTGTTTCATTCTCAGGCACTACCAGGAAGACGCTGCACTTTGAGATTTCCAAAGAGGGCAGTGACCTGTCAGTGGTGGAGCGTGCAGAAGTCTGGCTCTTCCTAAAAGTCCCCAAGGCCAACAGGAACAGGACCAAAGTCACGATCCGCCTCTTTCAGCAGCTGAAGCATCCGCAGGGCAGCTTGGACACAGGGGATGAGGCCGAGGCCGTGGGATTAATGGAGGAGAGGAGTGAACTGTTGATATCGGAAAAGGCCGTGGATGCTCGAAAGAGCACCTGGCACATCTTTCCTGTCTCCAGCAGCATCCAGCGGTTGCTGGACCAGGGCAAGAGCTCCCTGGACATTCGGATTGCCTGTGAGCAGTGCCATGAGACTGGTGCGAGCCTCGTGCTCCTGGGCAAGAAGAAGAAGAAAGAAGAGGAGGGGGAAGGCAAGAAAAAGGCCGGAGGAGAAGGCGGGGTGGGAGGAGACGAGGAGAAGGAGCAGTCCCACAGACCTTTCCTCATGCTGCAGGCCCGGCAATCGGAAGACCACCCCCATCGGAGACGGCGGCGGGGCTTGGAGTGTGATGGCAAGGTCAACATCTGCTGTAAGAAACAGTTCTTTGTTAGTTTCAAGGACATTGGCTGGAATGACTGGATCATCGCTCCCTCTGGCTATCATGCCAACTACTGCGAGGGTGAGTGCCCGAGCCACATAGCAGGCACGTCGGGGTCATCGCTCTCCTTTCATTCAACCGTCATCAACCACTACCGCATGCGGGGGTACAGCCCCTTCTCCAACCTCAAGTCGTGCTGTGTGCCCACCAAGCTGAGACCCATGTCCATGCTGTACTATGATGATGGGCAAAACATCATCAAGAAGGACATTCAGAACATGATAGTGGAGGAGTGTGGGTGCTCGTAGAGTGCCCAGCCCAGGGGGAATGGGAACAAGAGTTGTCCAGAGAGGACGGTGGCAAAATGAAGAAATGTTTAAGGTTTCTGAGAAAAACCAGAAAAATAAGAAATTAAAAAAAACAAACAAAACTAAAAACAAAACCTGAAACCGATAAAGGAAGATGTGGAGACATTCCCTATCCAGGGCTCAGAGATGAAGCAGTGAAGGAGATGGGAATTGGGAAGGAAAGGCAGAACGGAGTTTCCTTCATTCCTTCTGATATCAAAGTGATGGTATCAGTCGTGGGATAATCAGTCGAGCATTGTCCTCTCCTTTTCAGTTCCCTTTCAGGGTGAGCCCGGAAGTCAGCTTGTCTAGTCTGCCATAATGTGGGCTAGCACAACCCAAATAGCATCAATAGAAAGCCATGAATTTGAAAGGGCCGGTCACAGGCACTTTCCCACCCAGTTACCCAGGTTGTAAGGTATGTCTGCGTGACCCTCTCTCTGTGTATAGCAGTGTGCTAACCCTCCCCCCCCCCACACACATGCACACATGCCACAGACCCCGCACACTCAGACACCCTCCCCAGACACACACACACAGAGGCATTTCTACACACCAACATACATCCATGTACCGGTAAAAGAACAATAGTGTGCAGGTGGTCACACTTCCTTTCTCTGCAACAAAACAAAACAACAAAACAAAAGCCAACAAAAAAAAAATTTGAGAACAAGACTAGAAGCGTAAAAGATCAAGGAGAAAAGAATACCAAGTTATATTTCGTTAAGGTGCTTATGATCCTAGAACTATGCAACCTAATAGGTTTGAAACTGTTTACCTGAGAGAGAACAAAAAGAGAGACTTTTTTGTATTGGAAGTAACCTGATTAATTTTTATTTTCTTCAAGGAGAGATACTTGAAAGGAATATGTTTGTCCATGTGTTGGATCCAAACATTTCTATATTTTGTAAATGTTGTGTTTTTTTTTTTTTTTTTATCGTTTACTATTTGCACTACAATGGTGTTTGACCTGTCCAATCCTTATTTAACAAGTATTTTCTTTGGGTAGGGGTGGGAGGGTTAAAAGCTGCACTTAATGTGAGCTATAAAAGAACTGCTACAGCACACAAAATAGCTATTTTTATTATTATAATTATTATTATTATTTTGTACCTTAAAAATAGACACATACACCAAAGACATTTGTGTGAGCCTTTAAACAGTCTGTCTGTGGTTGGTTATCATTCACCATCAATGAGTCAGGGGTTGAGATTCAAGGTGAGTAGGGTAGATTGTGTTCAGGCCTAAAAGACCTGAGAAGTTTGATTTTGACTCCTTTTATATCCATGAAACAGGACATTTCATACTGGATGTACAGTAGTTGTACACTGTTGGATATCAAGTTTAATCAAATTCATGAAATGCTACATGCTTGTATATGTATATATACATTGCTTGTGCATATGCATATCTGTGTGTATATATACATGTATTACATCATGTCCATACACATTTTAAGCACTTCAGGCTGTCATTTTTTAATGTTTTTAAAGAAATGAATGTTTGTGTGCAAAACACAGTATTTTTAAGAAGGAGAGGTTATAGTTTTTGCTTTTACTCTGAACTAGGTGGGCACATTTCAAAAAATTTGATGGGAAAAAGCCTGGAAATTCCAGTGAATATTCAGCAAGGCCCTCTTTCAATGTACAGAGATCCAATCCCCTCCTCTTCATTGTCCCCATTCCCATCCTACAAGGTATTCCCTGCTGGAAAAACAGGAAGCTCCTGTTCATCAAAGCTCTAGGCTGATTTTATTTTTTGAAGCTTATATTTATTATCTATTGGAATCAATCTTAAATCAGAAGCTTTTCCAGAAAAAAATATTTAACTTTTAGTCCAGAATAAAAGAATTAAGTGCAATTTTTTAAAATGCTTAAGGCCTGGTAGTGAGAAATATTTGGGCTAAGTAATGTTGTTGTCACTAGTTAAAAGAAAAATAATTTGGTAGAGGGTGTTAAGAGAGTAGAATTAAGGAAGAAAATAGTTAAGAGGAGGCAGGAATGAGAGCAGGAGTAAAAATCCCTAGTATTTTAATTTGTAGCCCAAATTTTTGATGTATAAGTTGATACGTATTAATTCAGATGCCAATATCAAAGTACATGCTTAAAGCTAAATTCTTACTAGTTTATTTAACAGTGTTTAGTTTGCCTAAAACATCTCCAAGTTAATCATTTATGTGCTTTTTAAAAAATACAGAGCCTTATTTTTACTGATTTGTTTGCCAAAATTTAAAAATTCTAATAATTGGGGAAAATTACAGTCATTAATGTTTTGTATAATACTGAAACCTCAGCCCTCTGTCAGTTCATAGGTTTAAAAAATAATTAGCTGTAGGAAAATAAAATATTAGTGAGAAACCAAATGTTACCAAAGGTGGTTTAGCTGTTGTATTAAATCAGTGTATGGTAACACTAGGCTGTATGTAGGCAAATCACTTTAATGTCATTACCTGGCAGATATACTTACTACACTGTAGACATTTACTATTTCTTATGCAGGAAACAACATGTACGGCACGAGAGTGGATTCTAATTACGAGAGGGAGAGCGTGCACAATTGGTACTTACTTCCTCCCTCTTAACCACTCACCAGGAAATCAGTCAGGTGGGGAAGGTGGGTGTGGTGAGGAAAGTTTTAAGGAGGGGAGTAGGTGTCGATGTTCATATTTTACAAATTTTTATAAAAATAGTTGAACGTTGAGGGCCTTTTGAACTGTCTCTTATTTGGTACTGGACCAAAAATAGAGTGGGGAATCAAATGCTAGTTCACTAAGCAATAGCAAAGATGACCAAGGCCATGGATAAAGCAAGAGGTGACAAAAACAGTTGACATATATGCCATATCACATATATATGCCATCTTTTTAAGCCCTTTAAGTCCTCAACATATTGGGGGTGAGAGGGAGTTTTGATTGGTGGCCACAGTAGTTATAAGCAGAGCAAAATGAAATTCCATATGAAAATATTTTAATGGGATGATTTATTTTAAATTAACTAGGTTATCACACACTTGTAAACTTTAACCTATTTCATTAAATTTATATGGCCTTGAATAGAATTATAAATTGCTAATACCTTTAATAATCTTGGAAGATATGCAGCCTTGTGAACCACCATACTTTTCATGTAGCAGCATGAGACCAAAAGAAAAAGCTTTTAAATTCTACCGTATTGGGTTTTTCATAGTATGTTTTCCTTGATCTAATCTTAGCATCTCTCCATTCTTTCTCTAGAGCTAATTTCTAGGCTCTTAAAAAATCTACCCACACCAACTTTAAAAGCTCTGAAAAGCATTTGTCACCAAATATCTTTGAAGAATAGTAACTATTTTGTACATTGTATTGAAACTTTTGTTCTTTTGCTAAAAAGTAAGACAAGTTTCAGCACACTGAGTTGGAATTTTCTTGTCCCTGAAGACCAATCAATTTCTTATTTATTTAAGATTGATTCCACACTCTGTTTTCAAGGAGAGTGCCTGCATTCTCCTCTTATGTAGAGCAAGGGAATTTTTATTTCACCCCCATGGGATTGGACCTTGAGGTGACTCTAAAAAAAATGAGAACTAAAATGCCTCAGTTGTACTGAGCTTAGATTCAAATTATCATGTTCACTTGAAAAAAAAATATTTCCTGTGGGCCTTTTGGCAACTTCCCTTTGCAATGTAAAGAAAAACTTAGTCACCCTGAAAACCTACACAATAAATGCAACTTGTAGATGTGGGCAGAAGGTTTGGGGGTGGACATTGTATGTGTTTAAATTAAACCCTTTGTCACTGAGAAGCTGTTGTATGGGTCAGAGAAAATGAATGCTTAGAAGCTGTTCACATCTTCAAGAACAGAAACAAACCACATGTCTCAGCTATATTATTTATTTTTATGCATAGAGTGAATCATTTCTTCTGTATTATTTCCAATGGGTTTTACCCTCTATTTAAATGTTTTGAAAAAACAGTGCATTGACAATGGGTTGATATTTTTCTTTAAAAGAAAAATATAATTATGAAAGCCAAGATAACCTGAAGCCTGTTTTGTTATAAAAGTTTTTATGTTCTGTGGTTGATGTTGTTTGTTTGTTTGTTTTTATTTTGTTTATTTTTTTGACATACTACATGCAGTTCTTTAACCAATGTCTGTTTGGCTAATGTAATTAAAGTTGTTAATTTATATGAGTGCATTTCAACTATGTCAATGGTTTCTTAATATTTATTGTGTAGAAGTACTGGTAATTTTTTATTTACAATATGTTTAAAGAGATAACAGTTTGATATGTTTTCATGTGTTTATAGCAGAAGTTATTTATTTCTATGGCATTCCAGCGGATATTTTGGTGTTTGCAAGGCATGCAGTCAATATTTTGTACAGTTAGTGGACAGTATTCAGCAACGCCTGATAGCTTCTTTGGCCTTATGTTAAATAAAAAGACCTGTTTGGGATTTATTTTTCATTTTATGTCTTATTGGTTTTCCAAGATCAACTCTGCACACATATTGCTACATCCTCTTCTGGGTTATAATTTTGTTTCTACTGTAATTATATGGAAAGAGTATGAGAAACAGATTGAATGGGAGAGAAAGGACAAAAACTAGAATGAGAGCTCATATAGAAAAAGAATACATATTGCTATGCAGAGATTTGTAATGGGCTGCAGATGCTTGACCAACAATATTTATATTCATTTTGTTAATTTCCCATTTCTCAAACTGGAGGGGCAAGTAACATGACATAGAGACTTTCCCCTTTCCTCCCTCCCTCCTTCCCTCCCTCCCTCCCTCCCTCCTTCCCTCCCTCCCTTTCATTTTTTTCTCCACCTCTTTCTCCCTCCTTCTTTCTTCCTTCTCTTATTTCTTCTTCATTTCCTTTCTGGCTAGAAATCTAGAATTATACAACAGAGCAACTAAAGCTAGAGAACTAGATGCATAGGGGAAAAAAGTACTGGGACCAACAGGACCAATTTGAAATCACAGTACAGCCTATAATTAATTGATTGGTCAACTTTTTCTTCTATAGGTTTTTCTCTAGAATTTGTGCCTATCCCAGAGATTTTTACTGAAAAACTAAATTTATAAATGCTCAGATGAACCAAGCATGTGCCTAGTTTTTTCTTCTTTCATATATCATCATTTTAACTACTCTGAACAGTAGATATTGTTATTCCTCCTTTTACTGATGTATCTGAGGCATGAAGTAACATTAATTGGAACTAGGATTCTAAGTCAGATCTATATTCAGTTCTAAAGTTAATGTTCTTTTTGCTGTTTCATGCTTCCATTTTGTGATAATTTTCATTTCTACTGAGAAAAAAAGGAGGGGAGGGAGGAGTTGAGTGTTGAACATACTGCTAACTTTTTAACACAAACAGTTTATACTCACCAGATAGTTCACTTGTACTTATCTCCAAGTGAAATGCCAAATTCATGTAAATGCATACTAAATCCCTTATTTGTTTTAGGTAGAAAAGTTCCAGATTTAAAAAAGAAGAAGAAAATGAAGTTGTTATAGTTTTGCTTTGTATTTATTAACTTGTCTTATTTTTCTGTTCTTATATTTTTCTAGAGGATACCTTTTGTCCAAAATATTTTACTTTATGGGCCCACTGTGTGTGTGTGTGTGTGTGTGTGTGTGTGTGTGTGTGTGTGTGTGTTGCATGAACACATGAATTAAACATCATTTCCTGCTAAGTTTAAAAATGAATGCGTTTTAGGAACTAAGTAAAAATTCCACTGAATCACAAACGAGTAATATTATTAGGAAATTTATATGGATGTTATTGTAATTAAGGCAAAAATAACAAAGAAAACAGTTGAGGTCAAGTACAGAAAAATTTATGAATATCTATTTATAATACACAATGTGTGCATGTTATATATGTTACATGCCTAACATATATGACAAATAGAGAGAATATGTCATCATTTAAAGAAAAATCTAAATCCTCATATAGAGGTTTAATCTTTTCCAAGAAAATATTTGCCTGGGGATGTGCCCAAACAAAAGGACTAGAGCAGTGCAAAAATTCCTGCTTGCATAAATCAAGTACCAGCTTCTTTAAAAGAATTCTGGTGTTTCTGCATTGATCCAATTTTGAGTCTTCTCTTGGTCCATGAAAAGGCAGAATTCATTAGAAATTCATCATTACACCCTTTCAGGCTTTAAATGTCATCTAATTAGTGCCTACAGTAATTAAAATAAGAAAGGCAAATTGTTTATCCACCAGCAAAGAACCAAGAGCTGTTTCAAGACTTCTTAGAGCTGTTTCAAGACCTTTTAGAGCTGTTTCAAGACTTCTTAGATCTGTTTCAAAACTTCTTAGAAATAGACCATCTGCTCCACTTAACTATGCCCACTTTCAAGAAGAGCCTGTACTCCTAGGAGTTCCACCATGACTTTGATTCACTGGAGGGACAACAGAAAAATACTTTTCTTGCCAAAAACTTGGCAGTTAAAATCTGAAAATGGTTCTGGAAAATATTAGACCAACTAAATAAAAATGATGAATTTTTAAAAAACTGATTTCTGATCGGGGAGAAGTTAGAGGAAATGTTGAGAGAAGGGCCAGTCACTGTCAGAAAAGAGCACTGACAAAGCCACCCGGGGTAAGAGTTAGTTTGTTGCTGTAATTCCTGCTGCCATGGTCGTGGAAGTGCCTGCATCACTGTCATGTGGGAGGACATGCTGTAAGACAAATACTGTAATGTGGCAACAAAGACCCCATCTAATATGTCTTTCATTAAGGAGGTTGTCCCAACACAGTTCAGGACCACAGCCTAGGCCATTTGAAAGCTTAGTACTCACATGGGATAAAGGCAGTCATTATGGGGAAACTCTTCTATTGTGAAAGAAAGAAGAAAAGAAAACTGAACACTGCTAATCTATGCCAGAAACAGCAGGCCTAAGGCAGGAGAATGACAAAGCACTGGGCTTCAAAGTGTTTATTGTGCTAGAGCTTCCAAGCACTTTGAAGACAATCATCAAACCCTTCTAAATGGAACCAGGGAGCCTTCTCACCATTGATCTCAGTAACAAATGTTTGTGTTTCATGGTCAATTTATTTATCCCTCAAAGATTCTAAGTAAAATTGTTACTAAATAGGATATTTTTAAAGATAAAGCTAATTTTTCATTTGAATAGTCATATCCTAAACATGATTAAATTGCCAACTACATGAAATACCTTGATATGGTATGCCATAATACATTTAGTAGCTATTATTATGCCAAATATTATGGGGTTTACAATTCTGAAATCAACTAACCTTCATGGTTTCAAAATAGTGAATTTTTACTAGTATCCTTAGGATCATAGACTGGCCCATGTTGCCATGAAGTTACAGATTGAAACATGGAGCAAGCAAATATAGTCTCTTCTTTTTGGACTTGGGGTAATAAGATATGAATTACATCGAAAACTCTAGTTAATTGGACATACCTAATCATTCATTTAGCCACTATATGAAAGCAGAGGACTCAAGAGTTTTCTCCAAGCTCAACACTGCCTAGTAGGTAGGATAGCCCTGTGACTCCTTGAAAGATGAGTAAACAGCAAATGCTAGATGGCCCCCATCAATGCCCTAGCAAGTCAAATGTCAGCAGGTACAGAGAAGTGAGATAAGCATGCATTTCTTTTCCTAAGAGAGCCAGCTCGCACCCCAGTACCTGGGGCTACCCCAGCTTACTCCTGCAACCAGACATTGTAGGGTGATCGTACACAGCTTTCATCTTTGCACTTTAAACATTCCACAAAACAGGAAATGCAATCTTAAATCCATTTTATATCGAATAAGCCCCCAGTTACAATTCTGACTAGATCCTTTCATTATCAGGAAAACTGATTTTCAAAGTACATAGTAAGACCAGAATTGGAAGTACATGGATTAAGCACTGAAATTAAATTGTATGGAAAAAGAATCACTATAAAATAAAACAAACACCTTCCAGGTGATCAAAAATTAGGAAAATGTAGATTAAACCCAGGTGTGGCAAGGGTGAGGTCAGTTGCTTCTCTCTAGCTTCAGCTGTGACTTAGATTTAGCAGAAAGTAATCTGATAAATGCATGTACTGGCCTCTGGGAATCAAATTGCTAGAAGTTTCTTTTTGTTGCTTTCCTAAAGGAAGAACAGGTGCCTAGGGGAATCAAGGTGGGAAAAGCTGCACCCTCCACCTGTCAGAAGAACTTGGATCTATATCAGTGGAGAAAACAGCCACAGGCAGAAGCAAAAGAAACCTTCCTATCTAATAAAAGAGTAATATGCAAATTGACCATCACTCCAACACACAAGATGGCTGCCCCCATGTGGTCAAAGATGGCTGCCCCCATGTGGACACAAGATGGCTGCCACAAGATGGCCAGCAGGGGAGGGCAGTTGGGAGGGACCAGGTCTGCAAGGGAGGGTAGTTGGGGGTGATCAAGCCTGCAGGGGAGGGCAGTTAGGGGTGACCAGGCCAGCAGAGGAGGGAAGTTGGGGGCAATCAGGCTGGCAGGGGAGCAGTTAGGCATCAATCAGGCTGTCAGGGGAGTGGTTAGGGGTGATCAGGCTGGCAGGTAGAAGCGGTTAGGAGAGGGTGCAGGCTGGGCTGAGGGACACACCCCCCAATTCACAAATTTCGTACACTGGGCCTCTAGTTACTATATAAAGGATTCCATGCAGAGAGAGCACTCCTTTGGTTCCCAAGTAACACACTGTCATAGTATATGGGAGAAAGAATCATTATCCACAATTATGACTTGAAAACAGCATCATGGGTACTGCTTAAAAATGGGTCAACAGTTTTGGGAGCCATGAAAAATAGGACCCTCACCAGATGTTGGCATTTGCAAGGTGATCTCTGGAGGCAGTGGCAGTGTGATTGATCCCCATTGGAGGCTTGGAAGAACCTAGAGAGGCCTTGGAGGAACTGAAGCTGACTAGGCACTTTATGGGCATGTGTGAAATGCCTGAGCACAACTGAATGAAATTTAGGGATGGGCGATGGAGTCTACTACTATGTTTCATCTTTGAGAAGATGGGGCGAGAGCTAATGAAAGTTGGCTTATTTCATTTAGTACAGCACTCTCTGCTCTTACAGCTTTGTAAGGGTGGAGAAAACACAATTTACATTAGAATTGTATATGGAGACACGGAAAAGTGTCCACAGGAAATATTTGTACCCAAATTCAAACAAGTCACAAAAGTATTTATCTTACTAATGAAAAATCTCTAAAAGCAACTTTCTTTTGACAAACTGGGACAAATTTTTAAATAAAAAATGAAGCCTATGAAATAATATCTGTGAATAACTAGAAGGAAATACTTAGGAAAAGCGAGAGGCAGACTTGGAAACAGTCCTTCCTATGCAAGGTTGAGAGAAACTACCTACAATGTGAATGGTTTACAGCACATTTAACAAACTCCTAGAAAGGTATTATTTGCTGGGTACGATTCCGAATGGTGTACACCTTGTAAGAAGTCTATGAGGTAGAGCTTTTGCTTCTACCTTTTAGAAGATGGACCACAGCCACTATTTCACAGGTAAGAAAACTATGGCACAGAGTAGTTAAATAACTCATCCAAGGTGAGATGCCTAGGATGCAACAGAGGTAGGGCTCCGACACAGGGAAGTTCTGCATCAGCCATTGCACCCTCATCTATATGTTCTACTACCTTTCCACCAAGAGCACGATTGCTGTTTCCTCATAACTCTACTAGTACCACACAACTGTCTCCTTCCACTTTCACATATAAATTGCATATTTATAACTGATACAACCAACTACTTCCTTTTTTTTTTCACAGATGATGTTGGATTTTTATTGTATTAGTATTTTTAAAAATTATTTATTGTTGAAAGTATTACATATGTCTCCTTTTCCCCCCATTGTTGTATTAATCAGACTTTATATTGAACAATGAAATGAACATTAATTCTTTTTTTACATGTTTTATTAAATTTATTGGGGTGACCTAGAGATAACCAAGGTGTCCTTACATAGAGGACTCTGATCTCATTCTTTCTCCACTCCCTTGGTTATCATTGAATTGAACAGACTGGAAACTCAGCCCATTTGACTTTGTTAAACATCTGTATACATTGGCAATTTGGGGACATTTGAGGGGTATTGCTGAATGTAAGCTATTGACTATTTTATACTTCCAATATAAGCTTAAGTTCCACTTTCTAAGAGCCTCTCTCTTTGGCTGTTTGTTAGCTGTGCACATTAGAGAGACATTTTTGTTCAGTCACCTTTGGGATCCTCTTCTAGTTGCCTCTGGAAAATTGGGGTTTCTCAGGATTCTGCCCATAAGTGTCTTCTCTTTTGCACTCCTTACCAGAGACTTGTAACCATCACACAATGAGTCATATCCAGGTAACACACAAGTTTGTTTCCTGATTTGCAGATTATTTTTTCATTTAAAGTTTTAAATTTGTGACATTTGAAATTCACATGCTGTTTTAAGAAATAATACAAAGATCTCATGTACCCTTTACCCAGTTTTCTCTCAAGGGTATTGAAAAGCTATGTGCAATATCACAATGATGATATGGACATGGGTATAGTCAAGACACAGAACATTTTTATCATGAGATCCCTCGTATTGCTTTTTTATAGTGAAACCTACTTCCTTTCCATTCTTACCCCTCCTTATCCTGGAAACCATTACTCTTCCCCATTTTCACAGTTTTGTCATTTCAAGAGTGTCATATGAATGAAATTGTATGTATGCATGTATAATCATAGCACATATGTAAACTTTTGGATTGGCTTTTTTTCACTCTGCCTCATACTCTGGCAATTTATCCAGGTTATTGTGTGGCCAACAGTTCATTCATTTTTATTTCTGAAAACTGTTCCATTGTGTAGATATACCACAGTGTTTTAATCATTTACCCAATGAAGCACATTGAATTATTACTGAGTTTTTAGGATCTGTATGCTTTTTTTTTCTTTACTTGCCTATTTCATTCGTTGGAACTCCCAGCTCTATGTTGAATTATAGGTGAATAAAATCAAACATTCTTGTGTTGTTACTGATGTTAGGGGAAAGTATTCAGTCACCATTAAATATAATGTTAGCAGTAGGTTGTTTAGATAATACTTGACTGAATTCAGTAAGTTCCCACTCTTTTCGTATTTTTAGAGGGTTTTATCATGATAGGTGGTGAATTTTTTCAGACACTTATTTGACGTGGCTACGTTACAATCTTTGTCAGATAATTCTATCATCTCTGCCACCTTGGTGCTTGCCTCTATTTATTGTCTTTTTCATTTAGTTTGAAATCTTCCTGATCCTTAGTTTGATGGATGGTTTTCAATTACAATGTGGACACTTTTATATTATGTTCTAAGACTCTGGATCTTATTTAAACCTTTTGCTTTGCTGGCTTCCGCTGACACCAATTCTGGAGGAGAGGAAGGGGAGCTACCTACTGCTCCTGCAGTGGGGGTGGTCTTGTTACCACAGGTGATGGTACAGTCCTCACTCTCCATTAGGCTTCCTCTGACACCACTGTCTGGTGGGGTTGAGTGTCCAGGCTCCCCATGCAGTGGCCACTGACACCACAAGCCCAGATGAAAGCTCTTCACTGGCTGTTGGGGATGAGAGTTCTGGCTCCTTCTTTGGCCTTCTCTGACCCCAACCTGTCTGGGGTATTGAGGCACCTTGTTACAGCCTCATAAAGGTAAAAACCTAGGTGCCTCACTTGGTCTTACCTCACATGGATGGGGCAGTTTCTTCTGTGGTGATTTATCGGGTGGAGGAGAGCAGTAATTGTCTGAAAGCTTCCTAGCTTTCTAAGCTGCCCTTTTTCTGGTTCCTTGATTAGAAAGAGCAGGCTTTTTTGTCTGTTTGTGGTTTCCAGGTTGCCAAATTCTTCTGCTCCAAGTCTGAGATATATGAGGAAACAAAAACCTAGTAAATCACCACCATGCTGTTTCTTTCATCCTAAGGTCCTAATAAATCTGTCTTCTTTTTCTTACCTCTAAGAATAAGTTTCTAGGATTTTTAGAGCTACTTAGAAGAATAGGGAAAGATATGTCTACTCCATTTTCCCAGAAGTGGAACTTTGCTCCCATGAACAATGTTTTAAATTTTGTTTTTGTTATTCCTAAATCTAGAGTGCTCAAGTAGACTATCCCACCGAGCTCTAAGCAGGTGAGTTCACCTTTCTGAATGTTTTCATCTGGATAGCCCACAGAAATCTAAATTCTACATGAATGTATAAGTTCCTCCCCTTTTCCTCAACACCCCTTCTTATTTCATTCTATCCTGGTTATTTATTATCACCACATGGTTATCCAAGCCAAAACCCAGAAACTATTCCTGTATGCCTTTCTTTCCCTCACCTGCCATGTCTCAGCTACCCAAATATGTAACTCATGCCTGCCTTTCTCACCCCTTGCCTCTGTGGATGTCTCTTTATTTGAGCTCCAGTAACACTTAAATTTTATAATGTTCAAAAATAAACAATACATGTCATCTTCTGTTCTAATCATATTTCTCTTCCTTATTAGAATTTTAGTTAATGTCACCCTCATTTTTCTATTCCCTATAGTCAATTTTTTACTATATTTTATACTCACCTTTGCCCTGTATCTAATAAACCCAAATTTAACTATTGAAAGGCACTGATATCTCTCTCATCAACACCTTCCTATCGATTTTCACTGTCATAATTCATTGCCTAAATATTGGTGGAACGATATTTTCATTCAGGTCTTCGTCTCCTCTCATATTATGACAGTTGTCTCCTAATGGTTTTTCTTTAGTGCATGGCAATCCTTCATGTACACTCTTTGGTTAATTTTCCTGAAGCCCTGTTTCTTAACTTGGTACTTCTGCTTCAACAGTTTCAATAACTCTCTGTGGCTACTGGGATCATGTTCAATATCCTCCATGGTCACCTCTTTTATTCCGAGTTTCTTCTCTGAGTTTTGTTTATTTCTTTATCCTGGGCCTGGTAGGTTATGAATGGTCACCTCAGCCTATACCACTGCTTTAATTCAACAGCAGCACAAATCATGTTATTCGTTTATTAGTTCTGGACTTCACTGCATGAGATGTGAGGTGAAGGAGGGAAAGAAAATATAACAAAGCAAAGATGAGTGATGTGAGAAGATGTAAATTAAAAAAATTAACTTGTTGTTGAAGCAATCCTCGTGTAAACAAAGTGCTGGGTAGTTATGCTCCACAGGCAGAGGACGGACGCTCAGGCTCACAGTGAGCCATTCACATGACTTCAAAGAAAGGAACACATCAGTTGGCAATAAATATTTATAAAATGAGACTTAAGGTATTTAGACCATTAGCCTGCCACATACTCCTTCCACACAATGAAATATGAAGCTTAAATCATGATAAAGACAGGCAAGAACAAATAATAGAGGACCTAAATTTAGGCTTGGGTAAATGTTCAGATTTATTTTAAAATATGGGTCTTATAGCACAAGCACTAGAGATAAACCAAATTTTCAAATGGCCACAACTGCTTTTTATTCCTTTCCCCTTGTTTCCTCTATAATTTTTATGAAAGGAAAAAATTTTATCTCAACTCATAGTATTTTTTCTTTTGTCTCATCACACTTCAGCATATCCAGTGTAACTAGAGACCCTCTACTTGGTAAGTCATGTAACTCATTTGTTTAAATAGAGGAAAGAGGGACTTGAAGCTGATTTCATCCAAACCAACTTTTAAAGTTTCTTCAATGTCTATGCCAAATGACTCACAGTAAATGTCCAATGTAGTCTTTTATCTTCATGGGTTTTCCTATGCATTCATCTCTCACAATCATGAATTAATAAGATTAGGAGTAAACATTAGCTCTTGTGTTAACAGAAGGGGTTGGTTGCGGTTCAGAGTTGATTGCAAATTCTGGCCTTTCTGAACTTCTTGCTGGTTAAAAATTAAATATGCCATTTTCTATCCTTTGAGACAGTGGGAAGCAAGATAAACTGATTTAAGTTAAGTAGCTAAGGCCTGAGAGTTGATGTGCTGTCTCTTCCAAATGAGAAGTATTTCTTTCCCAGGACCCTTGGCATCTCTACCTTTGAAGCATGACTGCTCTGGAGGGTGGTCTCCCATCTGGGTCTGTCTCCAAACCCTGTCATTTAGGTGAGGCTATCTACACATAGATGGGTGGGATAAACCCCTGTACTCTCCAGAGACACAGGATATGATATGGAAGAATAAGCATATAGTTTAGAATTTAGGTGATAAAAAATTAAATCTAATCTTAATGATCTTGAACCAGTTATTTGAAATTTCTGGCCTTTAGATCTCTCACCTAGAAAATGGGAATGGTACTGGATTCTCAATGATGTTGTGTGGGTTGATGGAGGAAGTTCTATGCTCACTTATGGCCATTGTCTTACTACAGGCAGGAACAGAGTACGGAATAGGGTACTTGCTGATAGAGCTAGTCCACTGAAGAGAAGGACAAGTTCAAAACACTGATTTTGGTGTTCCATCACGTCTTACTATTATATCATTCAATGAACTTATTATCAGGTATTTGAATACATGTTCTTCTTGCCTACCTCATTATATTCTTTTAATTGCCTAGTGAGGCCAGGTAAAGCAATGATCATTCCCCTGTGACTGAAGTATAATATTAAACATGACAGAAAAGTGTTGCCTAAGGCCACATTGCTATTTTCTTTAGAGTCAAGAACCTTCTTTATACAGTGGTTAAGTTCAATAGAATTACAAATTCCTCTTTTCCATTGAAAAGGAGGAATTAAGAAATCCTCAGGCAGGAAACCTTTGATTATGGCACCCATTAAACACTTCATAGCCCTAGTCTGAAGTTCACTGTATATCATTTCTACACATCTACACTGGATCATTTTTAAATACTCTAAAATACATATTTTAAGTATGAATATTGTATTTTAACTCTGAATATGATTAAAATTTGTCCTTCATGTAATTTTTCCTGCACTATTTTAAGCCTCACTACTAACTTACAAACACGGATTAAAGCAGAAGAGTTAAATAACTTGAGCTGTAGTCTGCCTGCTGCAGTGAAATAATGGACTGGAAGCAGGAGTCACCTGGTTTTGAATCCTGCCTTTGTTACTCCCCAGTTCTGTGACCTTGGCCGCGTTATTTAAGTCTCAACTTCATAACAGTAAAGATGATGATGAGATGGAGGAGAAGGATGATAATTACATCATAGGAATATTGTGAAAATTAAATGAAATAGTGTTTGAAATTGCTATGTAAGGGACATAATAAACACTCAATAAACACATGTTTGTTTCTTTTCTTTCTTCCCACATATTGTCTTCAGTATATCTTTCTTTGGAATCAATATGCCAATTTCTAGTTTTGGTAGAGTCTTAGAAAGCTTAGATTTCCTTCTTTTAAAGTAGTATTTTAACTAACTAGATCTCTAAGTATAGCACCCAATGAATGCACAAGCAATTTGGCTGAATGAAGAATTTGCTGTCACCATTTCTTATAGGAATGATTTTAAAATTTGTGAGGTTTTCAGAGCATTGATGAGCTTTTGGAAGCAGAGCTTAGTTTGTTGCTTTCTTTATAAAAATACTAATGAGATTTGTAAAGAAAATTTGTATATCTTAGAGACAACCCAAGCATGGGGAAGAAAGATCTGTTGAAAGTCTGTCCAGGAAAAGTAATTGAACTGAAGAGTCCTTCTCATAAGAAATAAAATATATGAAAAACTAGAATTGTTTTTTTTTTTAACGATCTTCTAGAGAGGAAAAAATGGGTCCTACCTCTGGAATAGCCAACAATGTGTAGGATGGTAGCAGCAGGAAAAAAAAGTGTCTTTATGGAAAATATTCTGTGTCCCTAAATTCCACCAAAGTTTATAAAAAGCATATATGTAATTAGGCACTTAAATCATCTAAATCCCAAGATATTTGAAGATGCAGGGGAAAAAACTAAGCCGGCAGTTTTTGTTTCCAATGGGTGGAAATTTAAATTTACCTTTGGGAGGCCATATATCTATAGGGTGGGGAAAAGGTAGGTTTACAGTTGTGCTTACACAAAATAGAGTTTATTTTTGTATTATTATTTATTAATTAGTATTATTTTCCATATGAGCAACTGTAAACCTACTTTTGCCCAACCATGTATATATAGTCAAACAACACTAGGGTATATGTATTAAGGAAACATAATGTAAACATAATACAACTGCAGCCTTGAAGAAGGCTGCAAAATGCAGGTAAGCATTCTACTTAAATAAACTGAGGGCAAATATGTAAACAACATCTCTGCAAACTGTATTACTTTTATGAGCTAACCATTGTTTTTCTCTATGTAAATTTAGACTCCTCTATGCCTATACAGTTATTACATATATTGGTATAGTTGTGTCTTCAACAAAAATTCAATAAATACATTGGACTATCCATTATTCTAGATACAAGATATTCATCAGTGAAAGAAAGTATAAAACTCTTTGCCTTCAAGGAACTTAATATCATAGTAAGAAAATATGGTCATATATGAACATATACTATGTAGTTAGTATATTAATATTGAATATAAGTATATAGTTATTGGCAGGATTAAATGTGTTTAAGACTTGGAAATGGGGAAAAGAGATCACACTGGGTGTCCTTTCAGTGGAATGTCTTGTGTAAAAGAGGCTCAAGACATTATCTGAATCTATAAGTTGTGCATCTTGATTGTTTTTCATTGACTAGACAATATATTACATCTCTATAGGAATAAATTTGAGTTGTAGAAACTGATAACAATGCTAAAGTCTCCTACCCATAGCAATGCAAATGCTTCCTATATATGGCATTGCAAATTAATTTTGTTAAGTAAAGAATAGAAATCTTTGCAAGATAAATTCTCAGTGAGTCAGTTTTAACATCTTATTCATTTACCAGTTAATGAACTAAATAAAATCTTTGACTAGATTTTATTTTATATTTGTATTAGCGTCATGATTTTATTTTTGAAAATTGTACATTAGCATTATCTGTATATTGGCATTATCTGTATATTTTTTATAAAATATTATGGTTGTATATTATAAGGGGATATGTGCTGTGAAGAAAAATCATGTAGGAAAAGAGATGGAAAAAAGAGACTTACAGTCAGAGGGAATTACCAGTGCAAAGGCCCAGAGATACAAGTTCATCTAGGTGTGCTGGGAACCATAAAGTGGCTCAAGGACCTGAAACAGATGAACTTGGAGAGACAAAGGAGGAGGCAGCTGCCATCTGGTATTGAAGGACTTTGGCTTTTCTCTGAGTGACATAGGAAGCACAGGCCAGTCTCTGATAGTTCTGGGTCCAGGGCAAGAGGACAAATAGAAACTCATAGCCACATCCTTAACCCTACCTCTTGTCCATCCCACAAGCTTAGGGGTGTGTGCAGGTCCTACACATTTTATTTCAGAGAGAATAGACAGAGAAGAGTCTCTCACTTAGGGAGAAGTAATCTGGGACCATTGGGTCAGAGAATTACTGGTCAAGGTACTCAAATTGCAGTGGATAAGGGGATGAGGTAAAAGAAGAAAACTCTGGCTTTTTTTTTTTCTGCCCCTGAGATAGCTGTAAACTAGAGCTGAGAATCTTGAAAATGTAGGACCCAGCCCAGAGCCTGGGCTCTAAGGCTGGTATTGGGGAAGACTTAGAAGGTTCTGAACAGAGTTGTGAAATAATAGTATCTAAATGTTAAAAGAATCCCTTTAGTAAGTCAAAAATGAACTATTAGTGATGAGGAAAGCAAGGTATAAAAATGGTGAAAAGTAAGGAAGCCCTTTCATTAATCCAGGCCAAAGATAATAGATGCTTGATGTAAGTGGTAATAGTGTAGTTTGGGAGAAGATATATTAAAACTATACTAAAAATAGAGCTAACAAGATTTGTAAGTGCATTGAATGTGGCCTCTGAAAGAAAGGAAGCATTCAGAGGTGAATCCAGAATTCTAGCCTGGTAACCTGTAAAGAGGGAGGAGTTGCCATATAAGGAGATTAACTTGAAGTAAACTTTAGCTTCTCTTTCAACATGTTTTTGTTTTTGGTTCAAGAGAAGCTATGTCATGGCCAGTGTGACTCAGTTGGCTGAACATTGTCCAATGCACCAAAACTTGCCAGTTTGATTCCTGGTCGGGGCACATGTCCAGCCTGTAGGTTCAATCTTCACTCAGTGTTCATATGGTAGGCAGCCAATCAGTTTTTCTCTCTCATATTGATGTTTCTCTCTATCCCTCTCCATTCCTCTTTCTCTCTAAAAAAAATAATCAATAAAAACATTAAAAATAATAAGAAAGCCAGGATGGTATGCCTCAGTGGTTGAACGTTGATCTATGAACCAGGATGTCTTGGTTTCTCGGTTTGATTCCTGGTCAGGGCACATGCTTGGGTTGTGAGCTTGATTCCCAGTAGGGGGCATGAAGGAGGCAACCAATCAATAATTCTCTCTCATCATTGATGTTTCTATATCTCTTTCCCTCTTTGAAATCAATAAAAATATATTGAAACAAATAAGAGAAGCTAGGCTGGAATAGAGAGAACTAGAAGGAATTGGCTGGTGGTATTCTTCCTGGTTTTGGAGCCTGGTTTTTGAGATTGGACTTCAGGAGAAATTTTTATTTGGGAGAGGTACATAGCCTAATCAAAATGATAGACATCTGTGAGCAAGGTAGTGATGTCACCATTCTTAGTCTAGGAGCCACTGGTCATAGTTGCAAGTTGTTTGTTGAGTCTTTCTTCCGCTTATTTGTTCCCCAAATTACAGTCAAGTCCCTAAGAGGTTGGAATCCAGTCTTTACAATCATTCTGGGGAACTGAAGCAAGGGACTGTGCTCAAACTCAAGACAAAGCAATATAGAAAAAAATAACATTTTGAAGGAAGAAATCCAGGCTCAAGGCATCAGGAGGTGACCTGTCCTGACCTTCTCATGAGAAGACCAGAGCACCTATTTGAAGCAAGATATCTCCTCAGATAAAAATAACAGGATGGAGCCACAGCTCTTTCTTGGAGAGGGTAACCTCAGGTAGAGTCTAGAAATCCCATAGTCAATTTGAATGGAAGCTGGTACTCTTGTACCTTGAGTGATGAATTCTCATAAACCAGTGTGCACAAACTAGTCAAGAGGACAGCTGACCTATTTCACAACTAAAGCGAAATAATGGTACGTGACCAAAAATGGAATTGCTTGAACTAAAAAAATCAATATTTCTAAAAAATAAACAGGAACAATATGAGCAATAAAACACATGGTGAAATTTGGATTTCCATGCTGACATTGGTAGACCACCCAGAATGCAGTCTATGAACAGATGCACACAGGATCAGCTATGAAGAATGTGTGTGTCTATCTCAGGAAACTCTATCTGAAGAAAAAAATCAAGACACCATCTCTACAGCATGCAAGGGCATGGTGACCATAACTTGCACTTGATTCAGACTGAAACTTTCAAGGGACAGAAAGCCACAACTTGAATTGAGGAAGAGTAAATGACTTTATGAGTTAAGATATATTACTACAAGTAAATATAGCAATATGAGCCTGCCATTTTGAATAAGCTTTATTAATTATGTGAATTAGTATAGCTAGCCAACAATTGTACATTTATAACTTTCATTGGCCAGATGTGTTATAATTTCTTTAGCAGATTTTGACTCAAAGTATGTTCATGTGTGTGTCTGTGTGCTAACATATGCTCATCATTTAGATATCTACAGTGCACTCCTTTTCCTGTAAGAAATAACTTGTGAGTGGCCAAAATTTGAAGCATATGCTGTTGCCATAATAAGATAGGGTACCAAGAAAGAATTTACTAATATGATTAGTAAAGATCTAGAGGTGTCTAAGCAGTTTGATTATATGTAGATATTTTGGTACAAGAAAATTGATAAATGTTTTTTATTTAGAACTATAATTTTCTAATTATGGAATAGAAACAAGTTCTAAATCTATTAAGAAGTAGAAATGGCAGAATTCATAGGATTTTGAGACATCTCAATCACACTTAAGTATAGTGGATTAGGAATGTACTAGAAGGCACTATAAAGCTATTTAGTTCAAGACACAAGGTTTGTACTACTCCCCTCCCATCCACTTGACTTAATTCTGAACAATATTATTGACATACTCTGTACATCATACTAACTTAGGTCTGAGTTAAACTTGTCATTTAAACCAAGTTTAGTAACTGAATCTTTGTGTCATTGCCTGAAATTTACCATGTAAGTAAAAATGAAAGATACTACCAGTTTTCCTTTTATTTTAGAATATAGACAACAAGTGGTTGCAAAGCTTCCAAAGAGATTGCAAAGATGCAAAATTGGTGGTGGTGTCAGGATTCCTTTAAGAACCAGGCCTATAAAAGTGACCCATAGATTGTCTCTTGAGGGAGCAAGTTGAAGACTGAGGCAGGGTAGAACTCTAGGGTTTAAATTTACTGGTTCTTATACTTTTCTCTGTGAAACTGGCATAACTAGAAAGAAGATGATGGTGGACTAGGCAGATCTTCCTTGTACCTTCTCCCAGGGCCAGACTGGAAACAAACTAAATTGGGAAACATTTACCTGGAATTACTGACTGAGATCCAGCTAAGGAGGAGACTTATAACAGGGAATGGCAGAAATCATCTGGAGACTGGTAGGAAAAGCGAGGTTCGCTAGCAGGGCTTCCAGTTGCTGGGGAGACCAGAGTTGGTCCAGATAAAGCCACAGATTATTATTTTTTTCTTTAAACACAGAACACAGGATTTTTGTTTGCAACTACCCTCCTGAGGCTTTGGTGGAGAGAGGACAGTGTGGACTGGAGTTGCCTGAGGAGAGGCTGGAGTTGGAAGCATTGGGGAAAGACGTGGAAAAGTGGGGTCTGGGAGACCTCAATAAGTTGTATTTCCCAAAACCAAAGTGGCCATTTCTCTTTTTCCTGAGAGGCACAGGCCCCTCTCAGCTAGAGCTATGGCCAATGCTCTACGCCAGGTAATACAGCTCCCCTACCCTCAGGAATCCCACTTGCCACACCCTGCAACCTAACTCCTAAAGAGGAGACAGCAGTAGAAGCCAAGCCTACAGATTTGAACAGCCTCAGTGAGCACATGTGAGTGGCTTGAAGGTGGGGCCATCTGCTCCACTATCCTGGGAACCTGACTAGTGCTTTCCCCTCAGGGGAGAGCCAATAGAAACTCCCAGTTTCCAGCAGGTCCCACTAGACTGCATACAAGAATCTCTGCCCAGCTGAGGACAGGGAAATATTCTGGAACATTCTAGAGGAGGAGCTGTGGGATGGCAAAACACAGCCAACATTGTCCCTGAAATCTGAACGGCATCTCCCTGTCACAGGAAAGCGAGAAGTCTCATACTCCTGATTCCACCAAAAGCCCTTTCAGAAGCAGCCTATTCCGTGATTGAGACTGACAGCTGTCCAGCAAGTGAAGGTGGGTGAAGGCAGAGTCCAGGGAACCTGGGGTCATTTTCTGACCTGTCCCTGGGCCCCGAGCTGCTAACAAACTGAATATCGAGTGCAACTTGGCCCTTCGCATGCACAACCAAGTCCTTTGGAGACAGACACAAACTATGGATCACTTGACGCTTCTAATGGGTTGCTGAGAATCAAGTGTGGTTAGCTTCTGACAGTGGCTAACATCAAAGCACCCCACGTGAGGCCCAGAAATGGCAGACAAAACTGTCAGGCTCTCCCTGGAAGCTGAACCCTGGGTTGTTACCATGCTGTACCTCATTGTTGTGTCAGTCTCTACAGAGGGAGAAAACACATCTTTCCTATTTGAAGAGAACCTCGGCATCCTTTTCCTTTTGGATAGCTTTGTTATCCTCAATTTACATGAATATATTCATAAATTAAAACTGACCAAGCAATCCTTTCTTCTCATCACATAACTTGAATTTGGTTACTCTGCTGTGTAAGCACCAGGAGAAAGCAGTCACTCCCAGGATTTTAGCCTGGAAGTTAGACCTCTTCATCAGGCATCAGCTGGGCAGGATCGTGTCTGCCCGTGTGACTTTATCTTCCAATCTGTGCTCCCCTGTAGGGAAGGAATGCAATACTATGCAGCTGTAAAAAAAGAAGGAACTCTTACCATTTGAGACAGCATGGAGGGACCTAGAGAGTATTATGCTAAGCGAAATAAGCCAGTCAGAGAAAAATAAGTATCACATGATCTCATGCATATGTGAAATCTAATGAACAACAACAACAAAAAACTGATGAACAAAATAGATCCAGAGACATAGAAGCATGGAATAGATAGACGAGTCTCAAAGGAAGATGGGATAGGTGGGAAGAGATTAACTAGGTAATCTATATGCATATATGCATAGTTCATCGACACAGACTATAGTGTGGTGAAGACCTGTGAGTGGCGGGTGTGGGGTGGAGGGGGTTAATGAGGGGGGAGGGGAGAAGGAGACATTTGTAATACTTTCAACAATAAAGATAAATTAAAAAAAACACTAAACAACAACAACAAACAAAAAAGGAATGCAATGCTGGCCCTTCACTGTGGTTTCACATGCATGTTCTAGCTCAGTGGTCGGCAAACTCATTAGTCAACAGAGCCAATATCAACAGTACAACGATTGAAATTTCTTTTGAGAGCCAAATTTTTTAAACTTAAACTTCTTCTAATGCCACTTCTTCAAAATAGACTCGCCCAGGCTGTGGTATTTTGTGGAAGAGCCACACTCAAGGGGCCGAAGAGCTGCATGTGGCTCGCAGTTTGCCGACCACGGTTCTAGCTAAATGGGGACTGTCTACATTTCTACTTGTCTGTCTAAGTTTAAGTATGGAAGAACTAAAATACATCCAAGGAAAATTCTTCTTCAAATTTATTAGACTCATGGCTAGTGCCCTACTGAAATAATAATGGAGAAATTGTTCTTTAAGGGTCTAGTAGGCTCCTAGGAACTGGCTCTGGTTCTACGGAATGGGAGTGGGGGCAGGGAAAAAGCCAGTCCTTTCTGCCAAGGAACAGACATGGGTGAACTTTGCAGTGGGCAGATGTACTAGCTGCCACCATCTCTGCCCAACTGCCAGCCCCAGTTTCAGAAATGACACTATTAGAGTTTAATTCTTTTGGGCCTGGAAATCTTCTTAATCTTCAAATACTTCATATTATCTCTCCCCACAATAAAATGTAAATATGTAGATACCTTCTGGATGATCAGTTTAGTGACAGCAAAACTAATAGAAATGGAATTTAGGCTTCCTAAATTATGGATGGATCATGGTTTTGTTTTGCTTTTCTAGTAAAGGTTCTGAATTTATCAAGTTAAGTATGGATTTTAAAATGCAGTCTTCTAGAAGACAGGGTACTAATTTATTTATTTTTGTTTTTACAATGGCCATGATAGAAATGTTCAGGAGATATTATAAAACTATAAGTAACTCTTGGAATTCTAGAGATGTAAACTTCTATGACAAGTACTTGAAAATTTTTAATAATTATCTACATATGGAGTACACTGAAATTCATTTCAAAGTACAGAAGTTTTTCTGGCTTAAAAAACTATTTTGACAATTTTGTTTTATATGGTGAATTTAATTTCAAATTAAAATTGAAATGTGTGTGCTCCTATTCATATGTCACAAGTATTGTCAAAACCCATACACACATTGGAAAGCCATCTCAGATAGAGCAGACACAGAAAGAAACCAACACAACTGATGAATAGTTGGAGTAAAATTGAGGCCTCTTTTTGTTGAGTCAATGCTAGAGTGGTGAAGAAAAAAACAAAACAAAACAAAACAAAACAAAAAACCCAGCTTTGCAAAAATACAGAAATGCAGTGTATAGCTTATTCTTTGGTTTGATTTATGTTTGGTGTTTGAAGCCTACATTTCACATTACTGATATTTGAAATGTGAAGTTCAGTGCTACATTGAACTTGGGCAAGAGAGCCTGGATATGGAGACAAAGCAGCACCAGTCAGGTGTCTACCCTCTCCACTTTTCTTCTTTAGTAAATGATTTGTGCCTGTATCCATGAGGGAACACTTCCAGGGACTTACTTATACGTTTGCATGTGGTATGGAATGAAGGATAATTGCCCTCCTGACCAAGCCGAGGCATTGATAAACCCAGAAGCCTCCATAGTAGTACCGGGCATATGAATTATGTCTCATGGAAGTGTTCCTGTCAGAAGAGAGGACATTGGTGCCTGTTCTCTGACTATCAGGCATGGTCTTTCTTGAATATGTGTACAGTTCAGAGAAAATGCAGCTGCAATGGGAACCCTGAATTCATTCAGAAAATGTGGCAGGGATATCTGAGACATATTCCTGATCCCGAGCCAGCATTGTAGGCACACTAACACCAGGGACATAAAAGTTGGAAATGTGGATTCAATAAGAGTGCTCTCAAGGAAATGTGTGTGTTGGAGGTTACTTCAATCTAAGTGGAGGCTTGAACAGAAATCTACAAAGCCCTGAGATGAATATCCGGGATCTGCATAATGTGAAAGCAATGAATTTAGAAAAAAGCTCATCTTTCTTCGTAAACCATTTTCTTTACTCAGTATCACATGTTGCCAGATATCACAGTTTCTCTGGGAAATCTTGTTTTTACTAAGGGTTTTCCTAGGACAAATTAAAATACAGATATGAAAAAATATTGAACCATGAAAAATTCAACTATAAGTAGCTTTGGATTATATGTAGATCATAAGTTAAAGTTATTTTACACAGGCAAACACACACACACACACACACACACACACACACACACACACACAAAATACAAGTCAATACATAATCTCATTCATTGGAAATAATAATCGAAATCTTCTAGGGAAAAAGAAAATTTTTACATTCAAAAGGATAAATCAGCCCTAGCTGGTTGAGCTAAGTAGTTAGAGCATTGGCCCATGGACCAAAGGGTTACGGGTTCAAGTATGGTCAAGGGCATGTACCTCAGTTGCAGGTTCCATTCTAGCCCCAGTCTGGGCATGTGCAGGAGGCAACCAATCCCTCTGTCTCTTTCACATCAATGTTTCTCTCTGTCTCTCTCCCTCCCTTCCACTCTTTCTAAAAATCAATGGAAAAGAATATCTTTGAGTGATGATTAACAACAACAAAAAGGATATAGTATATAGAGGCCATTTTTAGTTGGCATAGCTCTAATAGCTGTAAAAACAGAAAAACAAAAACCGACAAACAAAAGCCTCCAGATGTTTTTTAGAGATGTATGCCCGCAAGGCAGAGCAAGTAATAACAATTTCAATGCAATTGAGATACAGGCACATACTCTATCAGATTTCTTGCCATTTTCTGTGAATTTAGGCTTGGCATATACAATCAGAGCGCAATGCCTGTGTGTGTGTGTGTGTGTGTGTGTGTGTGTGTGTGTGTGTGTGTGGTGGGGAGAGAGGCTGGTCATAGCTAGGAGTTTGGCACCAGAGGAGCTGGATGTGCTAAACCTTAGAAAAGTTCAGACAGTAAGATTAGTTCCTCTACAAGTATTCAAAGGTTTATGGACACAAAGCTCATCTGAACCCTCTAAACCTATAGAGTCAGCCAAGTTGGCTGGAAGCACTGACAGCATTGGGCTTTCTCCCAAGCCTTCCATCACTTCCACTCTGATCCCTGCCAGAAATCAAATAAGAAAAAGCCTTTCTTGTCGTGTTTTGACACTCCTCGCTTTAGTCCCTGCTATAAACTCTGCATCCAAATATTTCAGCATATCAACTGAAGGTTGATAATATACATGGGCAAAGGTTCAAAGGGTGGCTAAAAGCCTGGAAAAGGGTCACTCAATGTTACATAAATAACGGACTCCTAGGATAAATGAGAAAGGGCCTGATTATAGGTCCAGTCATGTAAGCTGCAACTTTTCCTGTTGCCCGAGTGTCTCCAGGAGCACAGCTCTGGGTGTAGTGTCCAGTTCAACAGACATGTGCTAAGGCTACCGAAAATGGGACCTGTAATTGCAAATGTTCCTTCTAGGATAAAGGAAAAAGAACAAAAAAAGAAAAAGGAAAACAGTATCCAGTAACTTGGTTGAGCACAAATATTCATCTAGCTGGGCATGGTCATAGGAAAAGCTAAAATGTCATTGCTTCATTCAACTTTTAATCCAATCTATTCGCACACATGATTTCTAGTGTGTTCCACTATTATGTTATTTTATTTTCCACTTCATGTTTAACATCAGTTTATCTAATCTGATAGTTTAACACATGGTTTGGGGCTCTACATCTGTGAATTACCTGAAGTAAATAATTGTCATAAGTTGCCTCCATCACAAGAATATCAGACTTAACTTTAATATTATTTCACTTATGAAATAATTATTAAGTATTATTAAAAGTAATGGACCTCAGCTTTACCTAAGGTATTATGCACTAAGACTGAATATTCTTAACCATATTGAAATATATGATACATTTTGTGCAAAAATCCTTTTTCAAGTGTTTTTGAAACTACAGTTTGTAACTTATATACTCCTTAGAAAATTTATTGAGTGACAACCAGAACATTAAAAAATGAAATAGTAAAAAACTGAACTACAATTGAAAATATCAGATCAATCTTATATAGCATGAGTAATAGTATAATCACATAATTTTTTTTAGTTAGAATGTATTTATCCCCTGGATCACAGTCCTAAAGTTTGGGAGCCATTGATTTAGACATCATCCAGCTATTCCTGCTGTAAATGTTTACTTGTGTCTATTCTCATCATAGCAATCAGAGTGGGACCTTTTCAAAACTAAATCAGATCCTGCCACTCATTTGCTCAAAACCATTCAAAGGCCCCATGCCATTCCACTCTCTCCATCATTCATTCTGTCCAGGAAGACTCACTTCCTTTCTGGCCCTCAAACACTGCAGGTGTGTGCTCTCCTCAAGCCTTGCACAGGTTGTTCTCTGCCTGAAATTGTCTTTTTCCAGGTATTCCTCATCCCTCACATCCTTCAAATATCTCCTTTTCAGTGAGCTCGCTCCCCCCCTCATAGCAGGCCCATTTAAAATTGGAAAAGCTCCCCCTCTGGCCCTATGCACTCCACTTCCTCTACTGTATTTTTCTTCTGTGGCACGTAGAACCATCCTACATGATTTACTTATTTGGGACATTGGGTCTCTGTCTCTCCACTAAGATATGAGCCCCAGGAAGACAGACATTTGTTTGTTCTCTTTATGCATTTAAACCCATGCATGCTGTGCAGTAAGTGCTGAGTAACCACTTGTGAAACTGACTGCATTTATGAAATAATTGCATTCAAATCCACAAACCGGAGCACTCTTATTTGCCCCTGGGGCAAATGTAGGTGTTTGAGATCTTCAAACGTCTCAGAAGTCTCTCCAACTATAGACTTCCCTCTCTTCTACAATAGAGTGAAATCCACTGAGTGCTTGCCCATGGGTTATGCTAAATCGAGGAGATAACTAGGTGAAAGGCACATATCCGAACAAATAAACCCAAATTTCCTAAACACCTACGGTGTCCTTTTGTGACCTATTCCCCACTGACATTCCCAGTTCCATTACTCACTTCTGCTGGCTCCTCACAGACCTCCACCTGCACACCCAGATCCTGTTTTCTAGACCTAATGGAACTGGAGACCTTCATTTCAGATGTTCATACTTTTAGCGTATGAATTTCCCACTGCCTGGAGTTTTCCTGCCCTTTACTCATATAGAGAACTCTTACTTATTCTTCTAGAATAAAGATTTGTACATTGCTTGTGAAACATTCTGACTCCTCTTGCCATCTTCTGCCACTCAGGCACTCTTGGTTCTTAGAAGGCAGCGTGGTGGAGTAGGGAGAAGACAAGGTAAGACAAACTAAACTTTGCCGTTTTCTTCCTATGTAAATATGGGCAAATTACTTTTGCCTCACTCTTTTACTTTTTAAGTGAGGGAAAACGTGGCTGTCTCATGCAGCTGTGTTAAACTTAAAGATGGCATTATCGAGCCTAATGCCCAGGGCAGCAATGGTGGGTGGGTATGAATGTCACTCTCCTCAGTCCTCTCCTGAAGCACTGTGTACATGCAGATCCCTATCAGCTTTAGGCAATTGCTTATTTACTCTGGCCAATGACTTATTCACTCACCTGACTCCCATAAATGACTGACTTTCCAGAAGGCCAAAATGATGTTCTAGCATTTTTTTTTTTTTTGTATCTTCAGCACCCTGTGCAGTCCTAAGCAAGGAACAGGTGCTCAATCAATTTGTAGAAAGATAATGATATTGATATTCATAATTATAAATGGCTAGCATTTAGCCCAGCCAGTGTGGCTCAGTGGTTGAACATTGACCTATGAACCAGGAGGTCACGGTTCGATTCCTGGTCAGGGCACATGCCTGGGTTGCAAGCTTGATCCCCAGTGTGGGGCATGGAGGAGGCAGCCAATCAATGATTCTCTCTCATCATTGATGTTTCTATCTCTCTCTCCCTCTCCCTCTGAAATAAAGAAAAAAATATATTTTAAAAAGTGGCTAGCATTATTAAGTGCTATTGAGTCAGCCTGTAACGTAAATCATTTCTCGCATTCCTCACAACACTGTTATGAAGCAGTTTTCCCCATCTTACAAATGAGTTACCGTAATTAATTTTCAGAGAGTTTGAACAACTTGCCCAAAGGCACAGAACTCTGATGAGAGAGAGCTGGAGTTTGAAGCCAGTCAGTGCACTGAATATGCTTCAAGCTATAGACCACACCTCTGACTGGAATTTTCTGATTTCAGTGGTAAGTCCTTGGTCAATCCCGATGCTATTTCCATGGTTCCCCACTCTACATACAAAACAATCCTGCCGGACAGGCCCAACATCTGGCCAATGGGAACTGGACACAGCTCCATCTGGAAGCCATCAGCACCTCTCATGGGTCAGCTGCAGGGGATTTAATTTCAAATGACCCAATACATTTCCTCTGCTTCCCCCTCACAGACAAATTTGTTGGCTGCACTATTTTGATAGCTGAGAGGTAAAGGGTCCATTTAAATGGCAACTTAGTCTCAAATCAGTGAGTCCCCAAATGCAATTTGCTATTGTTGAAGCTATGCTCCCATTTCCAACCAAGTCTACATCAGAAACATTCTAACGGAATCTGTGGATTCCAGGTATGTGTGAGAGCTCAGACTGGTCCTAATTCTGTAAATATATATATTATTATTCATTTATGCAATCCTAAGGTGCACTGTCTAATTTCAAAACAATCTTCTTACTTTCAAGGCTGATAACTTGAGGGTACATGTTCTCTCTGCTTCCTACAATCTGATCATGAGCCTGAAAGTTGGAGAGTCAGATGGCCACAAATCCCTTAGACAAGATGGGTCACACTTTACAGAGAGGCAAAATTCCAGTGGTGGGGCAATTGGAGCCATAACAAGGTTTTTTGATTCCTGTTCATTGCCACCACTCATAGTCATCAACCCTGCCAGAAAACCTCAACTGGGTTATTAATAAAACATTGTCAGGTTCTTTCCCCTCAAGATTCAGAGACTTAAAAATCATCAGAGTAGACATATTCCTTTCCCCAATCTTTATAGTAACATTTGTCTTGAAGCTTATCTTTCAATATTCAGAAAAAAACACACATTTTATTTCAGGAAACAAAACAACAGAAGAATTATCTAAGCAGCCAGGGAAGCATCTTCAGAAGTTTCCAAAAACTTGCTGATATAATCAGGAAGAATAAATGTTTAAGAACCAAATACTCTGCTCCGCCTATGTAACAACGTGCTGTTACAGTTTTAAATTCATGCTCATGTTTCACATAATTGTTTTTTCTAATAAAACCATGTAATTCCTAAAGTCATGTTAATAAAGAGATACTGTGCCTTCTGTTTTCCTAGTAAAATTCTTAGGTGTTCTGTAAAAATTAAAATTGTTATATACTGTGTATATAAATGTAACATGTTTTTTACTTAATTATATGGTGTTTCCATGTTAATACATATCCTTCTAGAGCAGTGGTTCTCAACCTTTCTAATGCTGTGACCCTTTAATACAATTCCTCATGTTGTGGTGACCCCCAACCATAAAATTATTTTCATTGCTACTTCATAACTGTAATTTTGCTACTGTTATGAATAGTAATGTAAATATCTGTGTTTTCCGATGGTCTTAGGCGACCCTGCTAGTGGTTCTCAACCTGTGGGTCACGACGGTCGCCTAAGACCATCAGAAAACACGGATATTTACATTACGATTCATAACAGTAGCAAAATTACAGTTATAAAGTAGCAACGAAAGTAATTTTATGGTTGGGGGTCACCACAACATGAGGAACTGTATTAAAGGATCGCGGCATTAGAAAGGTTGAGAACCACTGTTCTAGAGCATCAGTCACAGATATTAAAGACATTCAATAAGACAGGTGAATTAGTATTTATTTTATTAATCTATTATTGGAATTAGAGCTTATTTCTTATTTTCTTTTTTTAACAATAATATAACAACAAACATGTTTATGTACATACATTTTGTCCACATACACACAATTCTTGGTTTATCTCACAAAATTCAAGTCCTGGAAGTGGATTTGTCAGTGGATGTATATAGTAAAATCACCTTCCAGAATATTGTACTGATCTATACAAACAACAGCAAGTAAACTCCAATTATTAAAATATGAGAAATAGTTGCATGGATAAATTATTTTATACAAAAATGTATACAAAATATAATTTAGCAACTATCATTTATGTGCACCTGCAACACATAAGGCGATAGTATCTAGTTATCTTGGTTTACCACTTTAGAACTTAATGATACAAGGTAGTCTGTATTCTCTTGTGTCCTGGAAGCAGGCACATGTGTGGTGGGGTCAATGTAAGTGCAGGTATGGGCTGGGACTGAACCTTCTATCTTCAATGAGTTGCACTGTTTAGTGCCTGATACACCTTGATTTTCTAAGGCAGGATACTTAATGATTCCTGGATGTGCCTCAACATTATTAAGCAAGTTTAATTAGAAAATGTCATTACTGGGAAATTTCATGCTACATAAATTCAGATGTGTTATTAACAAGTAAAATGTCTTGTTATATCAGCTCTTTAGGCTTACAAAGAAAAGTAACTATCATTTCACTCACTCATTCATTCATTCATTCATTCATTCACTCATTCAAGAGATATTTGTTGAGTGTCTACTGGGTAGTCAGTGGTGAACTAAATAGATATTATGCCTGCCCTTATAGAGCTCACATCCAAGTAACTATGGCATCAGAAATTTAACAACTGCTATGAAGTACTGTGTACTATTCCAGGATAAAACAGGGGTACTTCTCTGAGTGTCTTTTGAAAGATAGGGAATTAACCAGATTAAAAAAAAAATGCAACTCTGGCATCGCCTCCAGAACTTAAGCATACAGTTAGTATATGACACAATTCTACTCTTAGGTATATACCCAAGAGAAAGAAAAGTATAAGTCCACACAAATTCTTATACCCTTATGTTCATAGCAGCGTTATTTATAATAGCCAAAAAGTAGAAATAACTCAAATGTACATCAACTGATGAATGGATAAATAAAATGTAGTATGTCATACAATGGAATGCAGTATGATTGATACATGTTGCACCTTGAATGAATATTGAAAACAGTATGCTAAGTGAAAAAAACCAGACCCAGGAAGTCCTGTATTGTATAATTCCTTTTATATTCAACTAGAGGTCTGGTGCACGAAATTTGTACATGGATAGGGTCCCTAGGCCTGGTCGGCAATCAGGGCCAATCATGGCCTTCTGGCTGCCGGCCAGGGCCTTCCTTATGGCTGCTGGCTGGGGCCTCCCTTCTTTCCACACCGCCCCCTGGTGGTCAGTGCATGTCATAGTGAGTGATCGGTCTCTGGGTCGAAATCCTATGGGGACAATTTGCATATTAGGCTTATATATATATATATATCTATATATATATATATAGATGTCCAGAATTGGCAAATCTTTAAACAGAAAGTAAATTAGTGATTTCTGGATTTGGGGGATGGAAATAAGGATTACTTACTAGAATATAGAAATTCTTTTTTGAGTGATGAAAATATCCCAAATATGATTCTAGTGATACTTTTCACAACTCTATGAATATATTAAAAGCCATTGCATTGTCCATTATGAATGAGTGAACTGTATGGTATATGAATTATATCTCAATAAAGCTGTTATATTAAAAAAAGAAAAGATAGAAACTTGGGGAGATTCGTTAATTAAACTTAAATTCATTAGTTAAGTAAGACTTGTGGAAAAGGCAGAGCTTGTTTTTCTCTGCCTTGGGATCCCTGAAAACTCATTTTCCTGTGGAAAAATGAGAATAAAGTTCATAAAAGTTTACATTAGTCAGGTCACTTTATTACATGTGAAAAAAACAAGTCAGACCAACATGAAATAATTGATCAGTGGGCCTTAGTTTTTACACGCCTTTCCCTTATTTCATGCCTATGTTACATCATAGCCACAGAGGAGATTAAGGTGGAGTCTCATCACTTTGAAATGTATAAAGCCATGTAGACTGTACAGTAATCTACATTAAACTTCCAGAAGAACAAAATAGACCCAGAGACATGGAAGCATGGAACAGACTGACCAATGTCAGAGGGAAGGAGGAAAGGGGGGGTAGGAGAGATTAACCAAAGAACTTATATGCATGTAATGCATAACCCATGGGCCCAGATAATAGTGCCTTGACGGCCTGGGTCGGGGGTGGGAGCAGGGTGCAGGGGGTCAATAGGGGATATCTGTAATACTTTCACCAATAAAAATTTTTTACAAAAACTTCCAGAAGATGCTCAGGAGCCTCAGGTGTCAGTGCACCTTCTAGCACAAGATAGAGGCCTGAATTTCCCTTTGGGTTTGTGTTAAGTTAGTGACTGCCATATACTAAGTAATGACCAACAAGTAATAGTGGCTGCTTCTGTATTTCAATTGAATACTGAATCAGGATTCTTCTAAAGTAGAAAAAGTTTCCCAAACCTCTGTTTAGTTCTTTAAGATAGAATTTATTAAGCAGGTAAGTATGATGCTGTAAGGTGCAACAGTACTACAAATTAGGTCCTGTTAGAGGAGATCACCTCCAAAACACAAAACATGGACTATAGATATACAATTGGTATGGTCTTAGAACCCTGGGAGGAATTAGAAGGTCCTCCTAACATTAGACAAACATTTTGGTTCTTTTAAATTTATTTTGTTCTGTTATAAGACATTGCTCTTAAATGACTTTTTCAATCACTGGCATGAGGTAGGACTTATGAGCTGGATATTATCCTTGTCAAGACCTCAGTGGGATATGGCTCTGAATTTGAGGCTGAAGTGAGATTCCCTTGAACTGTTCTAGAATTTTTCTTTTTTCTTTATGCTGTTCTTTGAAGAGGAAAAAATGTAAATTGATTTTCTTAATGCCTTAAAAATGTATACAAATACACAGGAAGAAAATATACTATAGTATAGTAAAATAGTGGTCATCTACAGTTTACAATAACATGTTTTCAAAATGCTCTGCAATGAAGTTTGGTTACATTCAAGTCAGAGAATTAAAATATGTGCCCTTAAATTTATCTAGGAAAGTCAATTGCTTATTTGTTTCTGATTTCAAGATAGCATCTGGAATTCTAGCTGTTCTAATGCCCTGAGTCCTTTCTCATTTATTACAACACAGAGCATGGGTTTTGGAGTCAAACAAACTAAGGTTTAAATCTCTACTTTGGCTGCCAAGAAAAGAACTAATATAAGATGCTGGCTCTTGATGCCAAAACCAACTCTGGAGATGAAGCAAAAACAAGTCAGGAGTTGATTGCTCTCAGATCTTAAAAACTGCGAAAAACTCATGGAGAGTCAAATATGGAAGGGAAAAGAAGCAGCAGGCAGGAGCAGATGGAGACCAAGTACCTGAGGGGAGGAAAATGAATAGGAATTCTACTTCTGAGGGAAGCAAAACAATAGCTCTGCTCTGGGGTAAGTCTCAGTATACCACTATAGGTTTCCCACTTGAACTACACCCCACAGTGAGACTACTCTACAGAGACTAGACTACAATGGTAGATATATATTACTAGAGGCCTAGTGCACAAAATTCGTGCATGGTGGGTGGGGATGTCCCTCAGCCTGGCCTGCACCCTCTCTAATCTGGGACCCCTGCCTGCCTGATTGCCCCTAACCGCCTCTGCCTGCTAGCCGGATCCCCTTAATTGCTCTCCCCTGCCTGCCTGATTGTTCTCCCCTGCTGGCCTGATTGCCCCTAACCACCTCTTCCTCGGCCCCTGCCACTGTGGCTTTGTCTGGAAGGACGACTGGAAGGATGTCCAGAAGATGTCCAGTCTAATTAGCATATTTCCCTTTTAGTAGTATAGATTACATGCTTATTAAAAGTCATGGAATATAAACTACCAAGAGTGAAACCTAATGCAAACTATGGACTTTGGGTGATTGTAACAAATATACTAGTATGGTGCAGGTTGTCCATGCTTAGGGAGGTTGTGGGTGTGTAGAGATGGGGCTATATGGGGACTCTGTACTTTTCATTCAGTTTTGCTATACACCTAAACCTGCTATTAAAAAATAAAGTTTATTAATTAAAAAAGAAAGGTTTATCACAATAATTTAAAATAATTTAGTACCAGAAAATATATCAATTTGCCCTAACTGGTTTGGCTCAGTGGATAGAGCATCGGCTTCTGGACTGAAGGGTTCCAGGTTTGATTCCGGTCAAAGGCATGTACCTTGGTTGAGGGCACATCCCCAGTAGGGAGTGTGCAGGAGGCAGCTGATCAATGTTTCTCTCTCATCAGTGTTTCTAAATCTCCCTCTCCCTTCCTCTCTGTAAAAAAATCAATAAAATATATATTTTTAAAATAAAATAAAAAAGAAAATCTATCAATTTAATTCATTTTTATAGAAAAAAATGGCCAGTGGAGAAAAATCACTTAATTATATGAATAATTATAGAAAAATATTAGCTTTCAATGCCTAGTTATGCAAAATTCTCAAAAAAGAATTGAAAGGTTATTTTTATGTCTGATAAAATCCATTTTAAAAAGTTATAATAAACATCAATTTAAATTAATAAATATTAGATATATTTGTTAATGTAGGGAACCACTTCCTAAAGTTTCTGACCAAAACAATAAGACATAAAGAAAAAGTAAGAGGTTTAAGGATTGAAAAAAAAGAGACAGGAATATTTTCTTACAATATAATTATTTAAATAGAAACCCCAGCAGAATTAAAACACTTATTGGATACTATGAATGTAAATCAAGTCACCAAATATAAGATCAACTTATAAAAATTAATAACCCCTTTTATACTAATAATAATTGAGTAGAAAACTTGACAGAAAATACTATTTGCTTTACAAAAATAACAGCAACTATGAAATACCTAGGAATTAACCTATTAAGAAAGTGTGGGAGAAATTTTAAAAAATGAAGAAAAATATAAAGCCTTATTAAAAGACCTAAAAGAAGACCTGAATAAATATATAACTAATTACCATGTCAATGGATAGGACAATTTAATATTTATTGATATCAATTATTCTCAAATTAATCTGTGCATTCAATGCAATTCTAGGGAAATTTTAAGCAGAATTTGTTTAAGGAACTTGGAAAAGAAATTTCAAAGTTGATGTAAAAATAAGTGTGCTGGTTATATTATCTGCATTTTGAAAAAGAAAACCAAAATGGTCCCAGGTTTGGAGATGGTATGCGCAGCATACTTGTTCTACAAGTTATTAAAAACTACTAAAAAATCAAAATTATTAAAAAATGATGTGTTATTGGCACAAGAATAAACAGAACCCATGCAATAAAATAGAGGACCTGCTATATATGGAAACTGGCATGAAAGTGATACCACAAGTCAGTAAATAAAATATGAATTACTAAGTGAAAATTCTTGGAAAAACTGGCTCACTATATGAAGAAAAGTAGAATTCATCACATAGTGAAATCCTGATGATTAAATGTAAAAGGAAAACTAGAAAACTTAGTAGAATAAAATGCAGAAGAATATCTTTATGTCTTTGGGATGAAAATTTATAACCCAGATCCAAAAATCATGAATTTTTCATCATAAAAAATTGATGAATTCCAGTACAGTACAGTACAGTACATTTAAAGTAAAGATTAATTTTTAAGGAAGGAATCCTAGACAAAGGTAACAAATGGATAACAGACTAAGAGAATATGTTTGATATAAATAAAATATTAATATTGCAATATAAAATAACACTTGGAAATCAACAAGAAAAAAAAAGAAAACTTCTAAAGAAATGGGTACAATTTAAATATAGGGAATATAAAGAAGGAGAAATCCGAGTGGCTATCAAGTGGATGAAGATATGGTTAATATCTATAACAATTAGCAAAGCACAAGTTAATACACTAATTAAATAAAACCTTACATCCATCACAATGGCAAAAATGAGAAAGTTTATGATACCAAGTGTTGTGGAGAAATGAAGAAAATGTTAATTCTCATGCTCTACTAGTGGGAGTCTATATTTTTGTACCATTCTGGAAAACTCTCTAGGAGTAGTTAATCTACACTAATAAAAGAGAAACATGCAAATTGACCGTACCTCTGCAACGTCAATCAGCCTGTCAGGTGTGAGTATGCAAATTAACCCAACAAAGATGGCGGATTAATTTGCATACACAGGCACGGAGAGGCCAGGTGGGGCAGGATGCCTGCTATGAGGGGGAGTGCCGGGGGCAGAGGGAGCTACAGGAGCGGTGCTCCGGCTGGGATCGAAGACTTGCAAAGGCTCCTGGATGGCCGGGAACGAAGCCAAGGGAAGGAAGGCCTATTCTTGCATGAATCTTCATGCAACGGGCCTCTAGTACATTAATAATGTTGTAACTTGTGATTCAGAAATCTTTGCCTAAAAACAGTTCTTTGCAAAACCGTGGTTATAATATGTTACATACAGGATTGTTTGTGATATAAGAGCAATAATTTGAAGAAATCTAGGGATATCTGGTAAAGAGTAGCTGACAAGTATGATGAGATAAATTGCATCAAAAAGGACCAATAAATTATAGCTTCATGATCATGAAAACAGTGTGTGGTAAATAAAGTAAGACAGTATGTGGTTATATATATCATGATAGCATTTAGACAAATTAGAAACATATATTAGAAAACTATTTTTTGAGGGAAAATGCATATCTAAGGAGCTATATGAAACACATTAAAATGGTGGCTTTATAAAGAGATTAATGGCAGTGGGGTATTGGGAAATGTTAAGATAATGAAATAAAGCACAAGGGAGGCCTTGTTAAACTGATAATTAGTGTACCACAAACCGAGCAGTAATATGAACTCAAATCTTTGCTGTATTTGAGGTACAAAAAAATTAAAAAATCCAAATTATTGCTCTACCCTTTGTGGCTATACTCCTTGTGGCTAAGTCACTTAACCCTTCACAGCTTTAGTTTTCTGATCTGAAAAAGGTGATGAAAAATAGTTACCTCATTCTTTAAAATTAGTATTAAATGAGATAAAGTGCAGTGAGCTCTTAGCACAGTACTGAAACACGGTAATTGCCAGTGTATGTCAACCATTGGGAGGCTGTGCCTGTGTCTTACTGGTTTAGGACAGAGTTCTTGGTGCCAGGTAGGCCTGCTGTCACCAGCCAGCTATGAACTGATCAAGTGATTTATACTCAAGGCACAGGTCTATTCTCTGTACAATGTGCATATAATAAATGTTGTGAGGATCACTGACTTAGTGAGTTCAGGCTGCTGTAACACAAATATCATAGGCTTCACGTATAAAGAGTAGAAGTTTATTTTTCACAGTCCTGGAGACTGGGAAGTCCAAGATCAAAGCACCAACAGATTTGGTGTCTGGCGAAAACCTGCTTCCCAGTTCATAGATGACTGTCTTCTCACTGTGGCCTCATGTGAAGAAAAGGGATGAGGGAACTCTCCGGGGTCTGTTTTATAAGGACACTAATTCCATTCATGAGGGCTCCACTCTCATGCTATAATCACCTCCCAAAGGCCATCACATTAAGGATTAAGATTTAACATATGAATTTGAGGGCAGGGGAAAACAAATATTCAGTCTGTAGGAATCATCCTATATAATGAAAGGCTAATATGCAAATCAACTGAACGGCAGAACAACAGGCTGCTATGATGCACACTGACTACCACGGGGCAGACGCTCAATGCAGCACTGCCCCTGACCGGCATTGAGCATCTGCCCCCTGAGAGGGAGGCAACCGGTGGTGGCAATGGGGGGGGGGGGGGCCAGTGGGCAGTGCCAGACCGCAAGCCAAGGTGGGTGCCAGTAAGGGCCCCTGATTGCCCCACCTGCTGGTAGTTCCACAGATGGCCCTGATATCGCTGGCCAGGCCTAGGGACCCTACTCTATATATTGGGAACAGTCTTTAAGATTTAAAAATTAAAACCTGGCAAGGCTACTCTAACAGTGAAAAGACAGGATGATGCAGTGATGACATGCATAGACTCTAATTTGCATATTTTGTGGTCAACCCTGATTCTGATGCTTATAACTGTGTGACAAAGCCAATTACTTAACTTCTCTCTGCTTCAGTTTTTCCACCCATAAGATGGGGAAAATGGTACTACTGCCTCAGAAGGATCATGTTATGTACTGCTTTTTATAATCAGGGCAAAAAAATGTAGCTGCCCATACAATAGCAAGGTGCCTTTCACCTATATGAAAAGTATGGTCACTGGTGCATGCAGCGTCCTGGATTGCAAAAGGGATGTCTGACTGCTGGTTTAGGCCCAATATCCCTCAAGGGGTCCTGGATTGCAAGAGGACACAGGCCGAATTTCGTGCACTGGGCCTCTAGTATACCATAAATGTAAACAAAGTTCTTCACTAAGAGCTGGCACAAAATAAGTGCCCTATGAACATTTATTATTTATTATTTATTATTAAAAGTTTAAAACTTGGAAATTAGATTCACCTAAGCATTTTATTCAGGTGGTAACAAATAAAAATAACAATAAATCAAGGTTTGTTTTTCACTTTTTAATCATCCAATCCAATGGTTCTCAAATTTTTGGTTCTTTTTACAGCCTTAAAAATTATCAAGGGCCACCCAAAGAATTTTTATGTGGGAAATATCTATCAATGTGAACCAAATTAGTGATTTAAAATAAGACATTGAAAAATATTTACTTATTAATTCAGCTAATATAACAATGAGAAATCATATCATGATAACAAAATTAATATTTTATGAAAAATAATTGTATTTAATGAAACAAAAAGCACAGTGAGAAGAAAGGCATTGTTTTACATTTTTGCAAATCTCTTGTGTCTGGCTTAATAGAAAACAGGTGGACTCTTATATCTGCTTCTCCATTCAGTCTGTTGTGATATGTTGTTTTGGTTGAAGTGTATAAAAAAATTCAGCCTTACTCAGAGAAACATCACCTGAAAACCCTTTAAGTACTGGGAAGCTAGCTGCCTACCTTCCAAAATTCTAATTTTTGGTTAAAAGCTCAAATTTTTTCATTACCAAGTATTGTAAGTTATTTTCCTTGAAGTGACAAGTTTATTTTTGAGAGCATGTCTACCACATACCCAAGTCTGAATAACCAATATTTCTCTTCCAGGCGTTCTTTTAAATAAAATGCTGCTTCATAAAAACAAGTAGCTGCTTCAGCCACCAATCCATTCACACAAGTCCTTTTTCTTAAGACAACCTTTATACCTCAATATGCATCAAAGAGTGCATACTTCCCATTTTATCACCCATAATATTATTTATAATATTATTAGTATACAAATATTAAGATAGATACATTAATAATTTTATTGCATCATCAGGAACATTTTAAATTGATATATATATTGTTTTATGTGGTAGTGAAGAGTACATTTTGGTGCCAGTACTTTAATTCATGCCACGGTGCCAACATTCTTTCCGATCACTTATTCTGTGAACCACACTTTGCTTTCATTTTAAAAATAGTTGTGACCTTATGGACCATTGGACCTGACCTTCAGCACTGTGCATCTACTTTGTTGAAGTAATTATTTCCTTCTCATTTCCCAAGGTAGTGTTTCCCACCAATGACATCAAATCTGTGCCCCTGGTGGCAAATGTGAAGGAAAACCTAAAGGAGAAAACTATCGAAAGTAGAAAGGTGAGAGAAGAATAGTAAGAAGAAAAACACGTGTGTGTAGGCAGGTAGGTTTAAGGAGGCTCTATCATCCTTCCAAATAAGAAAACTGAGCCTGAAATTCATAAACATGAACGGGAGTTTGGCAAAGTAAGGAAGTGCAGCCTGGCTACAATTCCTGCTGATTTTACATGCAGTGCGCGACAGGCCCACAGCAGTTAACCTCTGTTTCCGGCTGCTCTGCCACGAGCATCCAAGCAGCAGAAGCATCATGATAAATCTCCAGCCCTTCTTCATGGGTAGACCATTTTCCTGTCATTTAAAGCAAAGATTCCGTTAGGTAGCGGGGGAAGGAAATGCATGCACACTCCTTAGGACTTTTTTTATGTCTAAATGTTTATTTCAAATATTATTTTAAAAAGAACATAAATTCAAGTATAATCTTAATTAAATTTATTCGGGTGACATTAGTTAATAAAATTATATCGGTTTCAAGTGTGCAATTCTACAATATATCATCTGTATATTGCACTTTGGGTTCACCACCCAAAGTCAAATCTCCTCCTGTCACCAACCATCAATCCCCTTTCCTCTTAGTACTTTTAAATGCCCTCTTGATACTTTTCTAGCTTGAGATGCCATTTATGAAATTCTTATTGCCCACAACTATCATCACTAATTACCTTTGTTATTAATGGGTGCCCATTGTCAGGTTCAACATTCTAAATCTCCATATTTCATGAATATATATGTCAGACCTTACATTTATTTTGTTTCACCCTGCCCTTACCACTATCCCTCCCAGTCTCCGCATTCAACTCTGTCATTATTAACTGCTTTGGTAATAAGGTTACAAATCATTTTTTATGGCTTCTTCACCATATTTCTGCAAACAGCTACCATACTACATTAATATTACATTATACACCCCAAAGGGAGGGGTATGACCAAGTGCACACTTTCTTACAGATTAATTGCACAGCCAGACCGCTGGGCCAATGAACCTATTTATCTTGTAGCACCAAGAGCTTAATATGTCCTGCTATCCTAAACCAGCAGCGCTTCAAGAAAATGTCAATGTAGGAAATCCTCCCTGATTGTGAGTAATCAGTTAAAATGTTTGACTTTTTTACCAGAGGAGATAATGTATTTACATTGTTGTTTAATCCTCAGGCAATTACAGAACACATTAAAATAAACCCTTTCCTTTACCCCACAACCCCACTTCTCTGTATACACCAGTACACGATAAGGAAAATGCCAAAAGCAGCATCAAGTTCTATCTGCTTTTCTTATCAGTGATTCATGATTTGAGATTTTGTTCCATTTTTAAATTTGACCTTGAGGTGCATCAAGGAGACACATTGGTGGGCTGAAGCACAGTGATCAGAGGAGGAAACTGTTATCCAACAGAAAATAAGATAAATACTATTTATCTCATTTAATGCAGCTGTTGGGAAGACAGGTATCTGGGGAGTGACTCAGGAAAATCCACACTGAAAGATGAAGGGCTGGCATTTTAGCTGAGAGAATATTCATCAAAGAGAATGTTTGGAAATGTCGATCTCAGAGCACATAGGAAAAAAAAAAATGAACTTGCTCCTAGATCCAAGATCCATTCAAGAAAGGCAACTTGGCCCTCAGACAGAGAAAACTCTGGCAAGATCCTGTTCTATTTTAAATTCAAAACTTCATTTATGTGGTCCAAAGAGTGAGCTTCTGCACCCTGGAACCCTGGGTGGAAAGAGTCCAGAGGATAATGAAGAAGGAGTTAGACAAGTTATAGAAAGTGTCAGAGGGTTTGGGTCTCCTTCTCGCCTCTCTCCACATTGGACTCTGGGAAATGGCAGTCAACACTGTGGCTGTTGGTCTTCATTATCTTTATAATAGTTTTGTAGCTCTTAGAATAGATCTTCCATATTTGTTTCTTTCACTGTTTTAATGGCTCTCACCTGTGAAATTTCCCAGGTGAATTTGAAGATAATTTAGAAAAAAATCCCAATGAGATTTTTACTTATTGATTTGAGAGAGAGAGAGAGAGAGGTCACAACTATTTTTAAAATGAAAGCAAAGTGTGGTTCACAGAATAAGTGATCAGAAAGAATGTTGGCACCGTGGCATGAATTAAAGTACTGGCACCAAAATGTACTCTTCACTACCATATAAAATAAAATAAATAATATATATATATCATTTTTTATGCATTCATTGGTTGATTCTTGTATAACCTGGGATTGGACCACAGCCTTGGTGTATCAGGTCCACACTGTAACCAGCTGAGGTACCCGGCCAGAGCTGAGATCTTGATTATAATTGCATTAAGCCTGTATGTAGAACAACTGGAAAGATTTAATCTTTCTAATCTAGGCACATGTGATGCCTCCCTCTTTATTCAGATCTCAGTAATTTTGCTGTCTCCTCACTGTGCTATAGATCCACTCCTTACCCTGCGGATCCTATGGTCAACCTGGCAACAGGATCTCAGCTCTGGAGGAGCTGAAGGTTCCTGGCTCCCGTAGTTATCACAGGGCCTCAGTGTCCTGTTCCTCTCGCAGCAGTCTCCTTTCCCTTCCTCCTGCCACCAGCTCCCTTCTCCAGTCACCACTGTCAGAAATCTCTACATGAGCACCTTACTGCCATGTCATTTCCACAAAACTCAGTTGAAAAGTTTTATATGCTTCAGACCAAACTCCTCTCTGGGATATTTGATTGTGATCAGGTTGTTAGAGATGAAAGAGCATTTCAAATGATAGCACAATTCCGTACTGGGATTCCAAACAAAGACAAGAAGCCTGGGCCAGAGGAAAAGGCTTTGGCCTGTGAGTCAATAAGCCCAATCCTGTTGCTATCTTGGGGAAGTCAATTTCTGTCTCCCAATGTCAAGTTTCCTCATGTGTAAAATGAGGGGCTGGGAGTTAATTAAAATTCCCTTTGGCTCTAGTTTTATAGTGGACAGAAGTCTGAGGCCACAAAACCCTAAGTTTAAGCCCCACAGCTTTATTTTTTGACAATTCAACTCAACTTCCCTTTTGTGCACTCAATGTTCTGGTGGAAATACAATTCATCTAGCCTTCCTCATCCTTTTCTATCAGGAATGTGCTTATGTTGCAGAGTCTTCTGAGACAGGTCAGTGGGGGTAAACCATCTTTGATGACTTCATTTAGTGCGATGATCTTTTAGATTATTCCGCCCCCCAGGGCGAGTTTGTAAAGGGGGCAGGATACACATTTTGTGTGTGCTCTTACAAAATATCAGTTTCAACCATGTAAAAGTACCATTTTGGGGGAGTCAAAATGGTCAAATGTTAGTCATTTTGACTTGATCCAAATAGAATTATGAAACATGGCACAATAAAAACATTAGAAATATCAATCTGAAATCCTCTTTTATGTCTGCAGTCTCTTTCGCTTCCCTTATTTGATGGAGATGGTTGGTCCCAAGCTCACGGCCCCAGGGGATGGATGTGATAGCACAGAGTTCTCTCAAGGCCTTGGTGTTCCCAAGCCTAAGCCCTTAGGCAGTGGTTTGCAACTGGAGTGGAAGCAGGAGATTGGTTGCCGCAACTGGGGAAGTGGAGGAAGTGCTCCTAACATCCAGTAGGTAAAGGCCAGGGATGCTGCCAGACATCCTCCATTGCACAGGACAGTCCCCCTACAAAGAGGTCTCTAGTGCTGAAGTTGAAAATACCTCAGCTCAGAGGAATTTAGGAAACTCAGAAGTAAACAAAATATTCTGGAAAAACATCAAGGAAGGACAGATTCCCTTCTTCCCATGCATCTTTCTTTTTCCACCAAGACTAGAAAAATATTATGTCAAACTAGGAGTGAGAGAGACAGGAGACATCTTCTCTGTGAATGTATTCAGAATTTGAGTACAGTGAGCATTAATGAAACTACAAAATCTGCTGGACATGTTTTGTAAAACATTTCAGAATAAAGTGTGAAATTAGCTTTTCAGTTTGATTCATTGACATCAAGTAGTTTCCCTAATGCCACTTTCTCTGGGGTTTATGTTGCGATAGACAGGAACCATGTGTCAGGAGAGAGCAAGCATCTAGAAACACTTCCAGACTTCTAGAAGTATCTTGAATATTTCATTTCTGATTTTAACCTGCAATGTTTTCAACTGCTCGTATTTATTTTGACATGTATTTACCTAACATAGATTTAACAAACAGCCCTGTTCACTTATTAATCTAACACCTCAAACTCAGATTATGCACAGCTCTTCCCACTAATCCTCTATCTTTTCATGGCAGCAGCTAAAATAAACTACTCTGGGGAATTGTAATTGCCTTTAAAATTTAATCACACATTAGAAAAGGATCTAAAAGATTTGTGCAAGAAAATTACACATGCAAGAATGATGTGCATACTTTATTAAAATATTCAAACTAATGTGGTTTGTATCATTTGCATAAAGGTTTTCATTTTTCTAAAATTAAAAAAAAATTTTGAGTGCTCTTAAACTAAAACAAGTTCTTTTCTTGTGTGTGTGTGTGTGTGTGTGTGTGTGTGTGTGTGTGTGTGTTTAAGGGTTTATTTGGGATTGTAGGATGGAAGAAGGAGAGAAAGCAGAAATGGTATAAAATTTGCCCTGAAAATTTCAGTATTTTGTGTTTTTTTTTTAGAGAACATAAAAAATTTTCCCACTTTTGAATTTATATAAAAAAATTGGAAGGGACCAATGTTCTAAATGACTATCTTTAAGGACACTTCTATTTCTGTGGAGAGATTCCCACATAAGACACAGTAACATTAATTATGATGATTAGGCAATGGTGCATCAAATTTAATTTATTAAACTGTACGAAATTTTGTAAGCTGGTTGTTAATTACAGCTATTATTAAAGATTAAATTATATAAACTCAGAATTAAATACATGATATTAGAGACAAATGTAATAAATATTCAAAATATATCACTAGTTATTTTATTTTACTATTATGTATATTTTATCTGTAGGATGGATATTCTATCTAATAAAGAGGGAATATGCAAATTGACTGTCACACCATCACAAATATGGTGGCGCCCACAGCGGAGGCAGGGTTTTCGTAATACAAGATGGTTGCACCCACAGTGGAGGCTGAGTTCCTGTAACAAGCCTTAATGAGCAATCAACAGGGACCTGAGGCTGTGTGGTGCTGGGCTGGGGCAGGAGACCTCAGGCCATACCACTTGCCCTGGCACCAGGCCAGGAGACTTCAGGACACGCCCCCCACCCTGGCACTGGGCCAAGGAACCTGAGGCCACGCCCCCCAACCAGCAGAGCTTGATAGGGGACCTCATGGTGTGCCCCCTGCCCTGGTGCTGAGCTGGGGGACCTCAGGCTGTTCCCCCTGCCCCAGGCTGGGGGACCTCAGGCTGTGACCTCCCACCCTGGTGCTGGGGGATCTGAGGCTGTGCCCCCCACCCAGCGGGGCTTGATGGGGACCTAAGGCTGTGCTCCCCCCTGGCGCAAGGCTGGGGGACCTGAGGCTGTGCCCTGCGCCTGGCGGGGTTTGACAGGGGACCTCAGGCCACATCCCCTACCCGTCAGGGCTTGATGGGGGACCTCAGACCGCGCCCCTCACCTCAGCTCCGGGCCAGGAGACCTGAGGCTGCACTTCCCACTAGGCGGGGCTTGACAAGTGTGGGGCTGGCCGAGTCTGGATCTTGCCCAATGGGGGTGGGGCCAGCTGGGTCTGGGTCTTGCGCAATTTTGAGGCACTGCGGCTGGGCTGGGACTTGTCTCTGGGTCCCCAGACTCTGACAGGAGGAAGATTTTTATATACATTTTACTAATTTTCTTTCATCTCTGACACTTCTATTATAGAGAAAGGGCAAATAGCAATATTAAAATATTTCCTCTAATTAATCCCCTTTTAATGTGCATGAATTTTGTGCACTGGTACACTAGTATTATAATATTATCTAGTGGTGTTCCACTGTGCATCTCTTTCTAATTCCACGTTTGCTGACATCATATTGGCAACTTAAAGTTAACCATGGTGGGAGCATTTACACCATGGAAATTGGCAAATGCTATCTACCAATCAGACTTTCCTTACCCTACACCACCCTCTATCCCACTGTTAAACATTTACCAGCACACCAATGATAGTAACTGAGAAACCAAGGACTGACAGCAGTGGGCAGGGTAGGTGGGGCCAGTTTATTAATCTCAGTGTCTTTGGCTCAAGGCACACTGCCAAGAAAATAGTAGGCACTCAGTAATTACCAGTCAATAAGAGAAAGGATGGTTTAACCATGTTATTTTCTGCATTCTATAGTCCTTCTTCTGTTTTGCTTCAAGGCAGTAGAATAGGCTGAATTACATCTGTATGATTCTTAACCCATTTCTCAATTTGGGTTATGGTTAGTTTTCTACAAAGTGCACTCACACATACATTGAGAGAAATTTTCTCATAATAAGTGAAGAAAATGAGATGTTATAATACAGAGCATTAGTTTTTATCTTTTAAGTCAGATGCAACATAAGAAATACATTTTAAGCATAATTCGGTACATGTATGTATATAAAAATTTGTGTACATAAATAAAAATAAAACATTTGAATAAAATACCATTTAGTTTTATTGTGTGCAATGCACAGATATTTTTTATTCTATTTTATCTATACTATTAAAAGAGTAATATACTAATTAGACTGGGAGACCTTCTGGAAGACCTCCTGGATGTCCTTCCGGACAAAGCCATGGTGGTGGGGCTGAGGCAGAGGCTCTAAGGGGCAATCAGGCCAGGAGGGGAGGGCAGTTGGGGGTGATCAGGCCAGTGCAGGGGGGGGCAGTTGGGGGCAAGCAGGCCAGCAGGGGGTGGAATTGGGGCAATCAGGTTGGTGGGGGAGGGGCAGTTGGGGGCGATCAGGCAGGCAGGTGAGTGGTTAGGAGTCAGCGGTACCGGATTGCGAGAGGGATGTCCAAGGGGTCTCAGATTAGAGAGAGTGCAGGCTGGGCTGAGGGACACCCCCCTCCCCCATGCACAAATTTCGTGCACCGAGCCACTAGTTTCATTATAAAGTGCTGTTCAAGGCTCTCTAAATTATTGACCAACAATGAGCTAAAACCCACAAATTAAAAAAACACTCTTCTGTGAGGATGAGAAAATACCATTTATGTCTTTTATTCAGACATATCACATTAGTATGAACAATAAACATACAGTTTATAGAAGAAATTAAATGTATAAAAACATTTATAAAACAAACAATAAAAAAGAAAACATGAGCAATATTCAGTCTAGTCATAGAAAATGATAGCCTACTACCAATACCAATGCAATTCTCCCTCTTTGCCAATATAGTCATTTTTGATGATAAGTCTCTGTCCTGCTCAGGGACGTCCCAAACCTGGCAGTTTTAGTCAGTAGCATAGTTAGGGCTCTGTGTCTTCATATGTGTGTAATCCACTTGCTTTTACACTAACAGCCAGCAGCAATTCTTCATCTAGGGAACTCCCCAAGATGGCTACCAATTTTTCCTATCATGTTTTCACCTACAACTAAACTTAAACCAAAACCAAAACCTCTTCTGGAACTCTAGGATAAGAACATGGAACAAAACCGAGACCAGTGCCCAGCACCCTGCTGTCGATACCTAGCACCAGAAGGCTGGTCAGTGAGGCTCTGTGGTTGAGCATTGACCCATGAACCAGGAGGTCACAGTTCCATTCCCAGCACATGCTGGGGTTTCGAGCTCCTTCCCCTGTGGGGGGCATGCAGGAGGCAGCCAATTGATGAGACTCTTACATCATTGTTGTTTCTCTCTCTTCATCTCCCTTTCTCTCTGAAGTCAATAAAAATATATTTTAAAAAAATACCTAGCACCAGTGGTTTCTTGGCCAACCTGTAGCACTCCTGAACTACACTGCCTTGGCGAAACCTGACAGAATTTAGGGCACATTTTACACTTATGAAAATATATGAAATGAAAAAGAAAATTGGTTCATTTCTTCATTGGCTTAGGTCACATGAGTATACATTAATGATGTTGTGAAAGGTAGATATATATCTAAGGGCAAGGTGGATTATCTATTTTCATCACATACTTGATCAATTCATTGTAACAAATTAATTGTTCAAACTCTGCACCATTAGCTCCCTGTGTCTTTCTTCCCAGGTAGCACAATGCTTACTATCGATTTCTTGGCCTAGTCCCAGGCACTGCTTTGGATAAACCCATGATCCACAGAGAAGATGTTATAGATTCTGACCCATGCTTGGTGATCATCATGTAGAACTTGAGAGTCTTTTGTTAAAGGGACTCAGGATGATTCTGTCATTAGCCAGTTCTCATTGGAGTCAACAGAACTCCAGGAAGTCCTTCCCACTGAGACAGCCAATGACGGCAAAAACTATTGCTCTTTAGGCGTTGCTGTTAAAGACAGCTGATGGAATGACCGCTGCTCCGGAGGCTTTGAGGTTCCAATTCCTAATGAGAGAAAAATGCTTTGATTAGTTATACGATATTATGTCAGTAGGAACTTGGGAAATGCTTCAGGTGGCTCGAAAGCAGGCCTGGAACTTTAAGTAACAAATGCTTGGATGGACTCAAGCATTCCGAGTTTTCCTGTGCTTAATATGTTACATTGCTATGTTGATACGTAATGTCACAGATGGTAATATTAGTCATGAAAGAACAAAGAAGCCAAGTTCATAGCCAAATGAAAGTTAAAAGGAGGGTACAAAAAGTGATCTTACCCCACAGACAGGTTTTTCCTATTGAAAATGTCTTGAACACCATTGAACACCTTCCCAAGATCCATATGTTGGCACAAGCAGATGGGGAAGACTGTAAATCTCCCAACTGGCTTAACTCCCACTCAAAAACTAAAGCAAGGAGTGTAGTGAAATCAAATTCAGCAATGAATGGATGATCCTAATTTAACAATGGGCAGCTTGCCCACAAATTCTCATGCAAACCAGTGGTGGCTTCCTCTTTTTTTAATTAACTACACAGCCTTTCCAACCCGAAGATTTAAATGTTTACTTCTGTTTGCTTTGCGTCATTTGCATTTCTTTTGATTCTAAAAGGAAATTAACCCCTGAGGTCTAAGAGGGTATCCTTTTGAAGAAACAGATAGACCCAATTGGGAAAAAAATATGCAAAGTGAAGCCCTCCATTTACTGAACCTATTGCTGTCCAGCTGAATAAGATGGCAGATATTTTGAATGATAACAATAGTGGAGTAATTATATGTAATAGCCAATGTTCCTTGGAAAGCCAGGAGGTACAGATCAAAATCTAGATTCAAATAATACTGCTATTACAAAAAATAAATAAATTTAAAAAATCTTTAAATCCCTAAGAAGGATGAGCAGTAGATTTTGAGTCACGTAGAGCAACATGGAAGGTAAAAACCTTTCCCACTTGAGAAATTACACAAGAATTCTTTGCCCTCTCATCTTTCAGATAAAATGTAGGAGGTAAAGAGAAAAGAGGAGTATTTCACCTACTCAGTGTGTCTATTGTTGATTCATTTTGACAGATGCATTCTTCTCATCTTAGGCACCTGGGCTGTGACTAAGAGGGCAAGATAGCTGACTCTGACTTCAGAAGCTATATTTGGAGGCTGTAGCAACAGAGAAGGAGAGGGCTGGCTTTGGTACTCTAAATGGTTGTAGTACAGGATAATTAGATGGAATTGTACACGGAAAAAATTTGTTAGAGTTACCAAAAATAATTCCTAACGAGAAGGCTGTTGTGTTCTGAAGTAGTCAAAGGGATGCAATGAATATTTCATCTCTTAAAACATTTAACAGAGAAAAGGATGCAGGAATAGAAAGTATATCTGAGAGCTATTTTCTGTTGGATAAGAGTGGAGATTATCCATCTTTCTGGCCTTTATTTCTACCTCAACTAATAGGGTGGAGAGAGGGACAGCACAGATACTGTAAACCACATAATTGTAAGAGATCACATCTTCAAATGTGAATGATAGAGATAAATCTTATTTGGGTGCCTTATGTAGTGGAAAAACAAATGTTCTTGACTTTTTCTGCTACTTAGTTTCCTTTATCAGATCATTCTGCCGAAAATGCTAAAGTTCTTTCTAGTTCCAGAAAAATAAGCAGTACATTTTGAGTTTATTGATATTGAGTGCAGGTAGTTTATGGTCCATAAAGGAATAGCACTCATGAAGTTTTGAGAATGGAAATGATTTAGGGGTCGTTGGTCATGGGAAAGGAACACCTAAAGAGAAGGTATCATTCCAGAGGAAGAAGGAGAGCATGGGCTTTGTGATCTGGTTCTGTTCAACACTAAAGTCAATTAGTTAAATCAGACTGTATACACAATGACTTATTTGACTAAATGTTTTTTGTTGTGGTTGTTGTTTTGTTGTTGTTTTTTTCCCTTTTAACTGGTTGTTTGGCTTTTACTTTAATGCTCACTGATGCAACTACTTCATAAATTATCTAAGCTATCTCTCTGCATATTGCCCAGCACTTTCAAATTTGAATATGCATGAGATCACCTGTAGAGATGTTGCTAAATTGCAGATTCCCCTTCAGTAGGTGTGGGGATGTAGTCTGAGATTATGCATTTCCAACAAGCTCCCGTGTGATCCTGATACAGCTGGCCTGCGGACCACACTTTTTAGTAGTAAGGTATTACATCACAATCCCACATTCTTCTGTGGATACAAACCAATAAAAGGTATTCCCTTTTTTTTTAATACATGAAGTATAAATTAAATGTCATGTTTCATTATTTTTCATTATGCTTCACAGTCCTTTTATATTTCCTAGAGTTATATCAAAACTCAGATGGCATATTATAAAACCATTTATATCTAGTTGTCCCCAACCCTGTCTGCACTTTAGCCTCACCTGCAGGCATTTTGAAAAATACAAATGCCCGGCTCCTATCCAAAGCCAATGTAGAATATCTGGAAATAAGATCAAGACATCATTTTTCTCCCTATCTTTTTATTAGAAATCTTGCAAATTTCCAGAGAACTGAAAGAATAGTATACTGATTACTCATATACCCACCATGTTAAAAGAATAGCTTAATAATTACCTAGATACTCATTTACCTAGAGCCAACAACTGATAACATTTTACCATAATTATTTAACTATATGTTTTTGCTTTATTTAAGTCTGTGGTTCTCAACCAGGGTGTGTTTAGTAATATCTGAAAATATTCTTGGCTGTCACAACTTGGGGAGGAAGCCGTTTGTGGTACTGATATCTAGAAGGTAGAGGTGAGGGAGCTGATAGTATTATAATGCACAGGACAATCCCCCACACTCCACTGAAAAGAATTATCTAGACCAGTGATGGCGAACCTATGACACGCGTGTCAGCACTGACACGCGTAGCCATTTCTGATGACACGCGGCCGCATGCCGAGGATGAAACATTTGCTGCTCCTGAGGATGAAACATTTGCGACTAGAGTCTTGGAGTTAGTTTTTTCCTCAAAGTGACACACTACCCGAGTTATGCTCAGTTTTTTGGCGAAGTTTGACACACCAAGCTCAAAAGGTTGCCCATCACTGATCTAGACCAAAATATGGGTTGTGGCTAAGTTGAGAAACCTTGATCTAAATATGATTCATACCAAATCATTTGAAAATACCTTGACCACATCATAGTTTTTCACTCCTGAATACTTCAGTATCTCCAAAAATGATGTTCTCCCACATAAACACATATCTATATTACACTGAAGAGGATGACCATCTTAACATCTTCTAATAGTGAGTCCATATTCAACTTTTCTCAGTTGTACCCTAAATAATTTTTATGGTTTTTTGAACCACAATCTAATTCAGATTTATGTGTTGCATTTATTTTATTTTTTTTAGTTTTAAAAATCTAGATCAGTCCTGCAATCTTTTTTCTTTCTTTTTTTTTTTTTTTTTTACTTTTTGAAAAGATCAATGCAACTGTCCCACATTATGTGTGTGATTGGATTATCTCTTTTGTTTCATTACTTAACTTGCTTTTTCTATCCCTTGTATTTCCTGTGAAAATGTTAGGTGTATATAAAAGCTTCATTAGATTCAAATTAAATATATTTAGTAAGAATGTTTAAGGTGACCCTATGTAACTAATATTGCATCATGGCAGGAGCTACATAATTCCTGTCTGGTAGTATTGCTATACTGGATCATTTGGTGCAGGCAGTGACCTTTCTCATTTTAAGACCCTTTTGTGATTAGCAAATACTCTTTGGGATAAATCTTTGGCACCTGTGAATATCCTAATTGTTCCGGCACTCACTGATGTTTCTTGCCTGAATCACTGAAGGTTGCAGACAATTCACTTCTTTCATTTATTAATGTAATGAATTAGCCCAGATAATTCACTAAATTATAATTTGTTAGATGGCAGATGAATTAAAAGCCACCAAATCGAAATCTATAGCTTCACTTATTATAAAGAAAATAATTTTTAAATTCCGTAATCTCCATTTGTTAGCTGGAACTCTCTTATGAAAACAGGGCCTTCTTTTATCAAATGGAAATCAACTATAGTTTCTTCTAAAAAGGATAAATGTTTAATTATTTCCTTTAACTCTCAATTTTCAGGATACATTTCAGACTAAAGAGCTGATGTTATAGTCACTTCTTGATTAGTTATTCATAACATTGACTTTTATGAACCACAAGATATGGCCAAAAATTAGTTGGAAATAGCAGGGGGTATCACAAATTTTCTCCAATCAGAAAAAGTTATAAATTTTATTTTCTTTAAAATCACCATGCATGTTAATATAGATTTTGGTGCTTTAGATGTGCACCTCTTTTGAATGTTAGAAAAGGAATATATCTTTCGCAAAGAATTCGTGTGGAATATCAACTGTTAGGTGAAAGATGGACAGAAAGTCACCAAATTGAAATCTAGTTCTTCATAACTTGGACTATGTTTGAATAGCCTGTTTAGTCTCTCTTGAATCCATGGGTGGTAAGTGATGTGTGAAAGCCAAACTCTTTTCAGACAACAGTTGAACAAATATTCAGGCAGGTTCTTGGATTAAAAGATTGTTGTGTTTGGAAATCATCGTTTTCCACGAGAAAAAAATGAACATATTACAGGAAGCAACTGGAGCCAGTTTCACCCCTTTGTTTCAAAGTTCTTTATTTCTGAGCCTTGAGGCTCATATTGGTTGCTTTTCTTTGGGAATAGCAATGTGTAATCAATTAAAACAGCAATTTTTTATTCACTTTGACATGCTACACCAGATTCTTAGACCAGACTCCAAAACTATACCTGTTGAGGTAAAAGTTAGTTCCTTTAATTCATTGTCTTAGGTCTGCCCATAATGAAGAAATCTGCCTTCAGTATATAACATGGTCAATTTGTTTTTATGATGAATTAAATAGGCTCTTAGCACCAAAAACGTTCAGGCATCATCCAGATGTCGCCGAAGTTGAATGAGCACATGGAACTGGTCACACGGAGGCTTCTGTTAACCGAATGCACAATCTGGAAAGAAGATGCTTTTTTTTTTTCAAGGTCTGGAAATTTTAACAGTATCTGGCAGCTACTTCATTTTCAAGATAATCCTGTCACTGTTTCTGGTTATATGCAGGGGTGGGGGTCGGGTACCGAATGCAAGAATTTGGTGGCTTGCTGAAACTGGGTGGAGATGCTGTCATGTTGGCGCCTGAAGCGTGAGCACAAATAAGCTTTAGAGGAATAAACCTGTGATTGTGCTACTTTTGGTCACGGAAGGACCTAAGTGGTGTGGGTGTGATGAAAGAGGGGAGGGAGAAAGAAAAAGAGAACGAGAAAATGAGTTCTGTGGACACAAAAGCAATTGGTTAATTCAGTCAGACTTTCACTTCTAAGTACTGGTTTGATCAGGTCCTTAATCCTTAGCCAAATGACTCCCCAAGGACCTATTAACTCATTGTTTTATCCTTTAAAGATGCGCCATCAAAGCAACCATTTCTAAAGTCACAAAACCATCCTCTCGGCCAGCCTGGGCTTGGTCTGGAAGGGTTGGTAAACTGACTAGATTGTTGTTCTGACTTGGCCAGGGCAGTGTTCTGTCTTTCCTGCCACTAGCCACTGGTAGCGGAGAAGTAGACTGTCACCAAATATTCCTTGTTCATGCTCTAAGAAAGCAAAAAACCAAACCAAACCAAAACAATAACACACTCCTGAGCAAATGAGTTTTCAGCTTTATTTTCTTTGAACTGAGAGGTTCCCTTCATTCTCCTTTACAGAACAGGCAGAAGCCGAAATAAAGAGGCTACTTCCAGATGAGTTTAACTCCATGACCATTTTGATCATGGTGTTAGCCCCCTTCAAAGTCATCCTGTGTTTTAACCATTTGAAACCTATTTATAAAAGACATGAAAGTATTTTGCCTGTAGAAGAGCTGGCACACAGCACTTCCTATGACAAACATTTCCAACAAGCCTCACTCTCGCAGCAACCTTGTGTCGGCGGACCTTCTGAGATTTTCACTTACAAGCAGGCATGTCTAAGGGAGCATAGCCAGCAATATAATTACAATCACCTCCAGTCAAAGAAACCCCAAGGGCTCCCTGAAGTCCTCTCTGTGTTCTAGAAGGTTACACGTTAAAAAAAAAACAACACACAGCAAAGGCCCTAGTCAGTTTGGCTCAGTGGACAGAGGGTCTGAGAAGGCTAAAAAGGGCAAATTCCAAAGTATCCCTGATATTTGGGGGATAGTGATCTGAATCCATGCCAGCAAGCTCAGTGTACATTCTTGATAACCTATAATTAAGTCACTACCTCCTTCCCAGATACTGGTCTTGCAGAACCTGTTACTGTGAACAGTGCACTGCCCCGGAGGGAGGGTTATTAACGCTGGCGCCAGGCCAGACCATCAGATATGGCCTGGAGACCCCCAACACCTGGGGGCCTTCTTGCAGGGCCCGAGAAAAGGACCGGAAGCATAATCCATATTTGCGGGACAAAGACCACAGGGAGATATAAAAAGAAGCCCCATGCATGTTTTGGCACTCAGATTTGGAAAGTTATTCCCTGAGTCCGCCGGTGTATTAAACAGTGTCCCTCCTCTTCTTTAAAGCGTCGCTTGGTTTTTCCTTGGTCTTCTGCAACAGGTTGACTTGTGGACTGAAGGGTCCCAGGTTCGATTCTGGTCAAGGGCACTTACCTCAGTTGCAGGCTCCTTGCCAGCCTGGGTTGGGGGTGCTGGGCACGTGCAGGAGGCAACCAATTAATGTGTTTCTCTCACATTGATACTTCTCTCTCTCTCTCTCTCTCCCCCCCTCTCCCTTCCACTCTCTCTAAAAATCAATGGAAAAATATCTTGGGTGAGGATTAAAAACAAACAAACAAACAAACAAACAAATAAATAAATAAATAAATAAATTTAAAAATAGCAAAGAACTTCTTAGTTTAACCTAGACAGGACAACAGTCCACTTCCACTTTAGAGTTGGACATCTTAATTTGTAATGGCTCCTCTGACTGCAAACTGCAAGGGAAGGAAGGAAGGAAAAGGAAGGAAGGAAGGAAGGAAGGAAGGAAGGAAGGAAGGAAGGAAGGAAGGAAGGAAGGAAGGAAGGAAGGAAGGAAGGAAGGAAGGAAGGAAGGGAGGGAGGGAGGAAAGGAGAGAGAGAGGGAGGGAAGGAGGAAGGGAGGAAGGGAGGGAGGTGGTGAGGGAAGGAGGAAGGAAAGAAAAAAGGATGAGAGAGACCGAGAACAGACTTATCAAAGATCACAGCACTAATAAATGGCAGAGCTGAGGCCAAATCAGTCTCTCTTACCTCAACTTCATTCTTTTCACATTTTCAGAGACATTTATCAGTTCTCACTCTCTCTATAATGCTCTCATATACATTTACTCTGAAGAGACAATGCTCTAATGTTTGGAAGATTCGAGAAAGCCATGTGACTCTACACTTAGATGATTATGGGAATCTCTTTCCGTGTCCCTAGCAGAGAAAACAGGTTACTAATATCTGGTCTCTCATTCACATGAGAAACTTATATTCCATTGCCTGCTTTCCTGCTCTATCTCTGTGTGGATGTCTTAATAGGCACTTCAAGGTCAACTCATTCAAACATTTGTATACCTGAAACATATACAAAAACCTCCTACTTCCCCTCTTACCCTAATTCAGGACACAGCTCTCCTTGCCTGAATATTGCAATTGCCTCCCAATGCCTCCCACTCCCACACTTGCCCCCCAGGCCCAGGAAATTCTTAACACAGAGGCAGAATGACCTTTGGAAGCCTAGGTCAGACTCTGCTGTCTCTTCTCCATGAAGCCTTCCCTGGCCAGTCCTTACCGAGCCTGCTTTATTTTCTCCACATCACTGTTACTATCCAGTAGCCTGTATATTTGACTCATTTATTTATTTGTTTCATATATTCCTGTTTTATTAGGACATAAGCATGTCAGTTTGGACCAGTGCCTAGCACAAACTCATCATTACATTTGTTGAAAAAATGAAAATATATTTTCTATTCAGAAGCCTCCAAACGTATTGTACTTCATTCAAAATAAAAACTAAAGTCATTTAAATTGCCACATTTTAAATCAAAGTCTTCATAGTATCATTTTGGAACCTAGCTATCATAATTCTAGAATTAGCCTTAAAATTAAGAGGAAACAAATACGATTTAAATAAAAAGAGCCCTACGTAATCTACTTCACCACCCCAAGCCACCTGCACTTCTCTCTCCCTTGCTCATTCAGTCCGGACACTGAGCTCCTTGCAAGTCCTAGGCACGCCAGGCATTTCCCACCCTGGACTTTGCCCCTCCCTCCTCCTTGCTCCTGCTGCTTGGAAGCCCCTTTTGCAGACATCTCTCTGGCTTCCTCCCTCATGTTCTTCAGGTCTCTGTTCAAACGCAGATGGTATCAGAGCCTTCTCGGAATACCTGCACAAAATAATGTTGACCCCACTCTGCACATCTCTCCTTCATAGCCAGTGTTCTCGTTCTTTACAGTACTACCGAGATGATACATATTTTCTAATTATTGGCTTATTGCTTATGCCCCATCTCCAACCTGCCCCACTAGACTGTACGCTTCATATAGGGAGCAGTCTGGTTTGTTTGCTACTGTATTCTAGTTGGTATAGAGGAGTTGCTCAATATACATATTTTGAATGAATAAATGTATAGATAAATGAATAAATAATTTTTATAGTTGTTTTTTGTAATTCCTCTTTACTCAACACTTATTGCTAATATTTTTCCCAGTTTCACATTTGACATATTTTTATGGTATTTTAAATGGAGCAGTAATTACTTTTTCTGCAATTATTTCTCTCATTTTCTTTATAAATTCACTTGCCTGAAAAGCCCTTAGTGACCCAAACAGGTTTAGACACACCTATGTTTTCTTGAAATATTTTATGATTTTATTTTTTTACCTTTAATCTTTTAGTATATCTGGAATTAGTATATCATTGCTTATGTGACTTACTAGTAATCTAAATAGATTATTTTCTAAAGAAAAAATTATCTGTGTATTATGTATTTAATAGGATTATTGACTAATTTTTATCTACCTCTATCTTTCTATTCATAGATGATTCCAGGTTATTTACTCCATTTCATGTGACCTTAGGATACTCTTTTACTTATTACAGTTTTAAGAGATGGACTGGGAATGTGGCAAATCCTGCTATCTATGAAAGGCAGCATCAGCTGGACCTACTTTCTGAATGCCGGGAGACTCTTTTGTTATTTAAGGATGTAAAACCAAACCAAACCAAACCAAACCAAACCAAACCTGGAGACTTGAGACAAAAAAGGCTATGGAAGGAGCCATTGATGCTTCATTAATAAACTCTACAGTGATCATCGATCCATTTTAGATACCTCTGGCAGCAAACAAAGCAGTTCTCTATAAACTGGGAAAAATGAAGACAAGGACTCCATTGAAATGATTTCTGGCCTTTCCCCAAATGATAATCTTTCAGAGGCTTTGAAACAATTGGCATCTCAGCAAATGGCAGTTCAATTCTAAATGTTTACATTGAAAATGGAGAAAATAAATTAAAAAGACCTAATATTTCAGATAAAAAGTTTCTCTGAAAAATCTTCCTGAATAACAAATCACAGAAGTCAACAAGACATACAAACTATCCTCACAAGAGGAAAATACTGGGAAATTGTCGAATGGTATCATTTGTAGAATGTAAACAAAAAATGTTTTGTGAAATGACAAACACTTAAAAATTTCAGCATATAAAAATTATTACAGTTTTATGATGTGGTTAATAATGCTCTTTTTATTTAAATCATATGTTTCCTCTTAATTTTAAGGCTAATTCTAGAATTATGGTAGCAAAGTTCTAAAATGATACTATGAAGACTTTGTTTTAAAATGTGGGGAGGGGGAAGGAGGGACTGAGTGAAAGAAGGTAAAGGATTAGCCAAAGAACATATATCCATATAAATGGTTACTTGGTGAAGGTGTTGTCTGCCAGATTTCTCACTGTTAATTTACAATTTCCCCTTGTAATTTTAGCATCCATTAGTGGATCTTGATTGCAACAGTTATTACTGTGGTGTCCTGGTGGCCATTTCCCTCATTCCTTCTACATTTACTGATTACAATTCTTCTCTAAAAAGGAATTGTCTCTATCCTGGCAGGTGTGGCACACTGGTTGGAGCCTTGTCCTTGCACCGAAGGGTCTTGGGTTCAATTCCTGGTCAAGGACATGTAACTGGGTTGCAGGTTCGATTCCCATCCCAGTCGAAGCATGTGCAGGAGGCAACCAATGGATATCTCTCTCACACATCGATGTTTTTCTCCTTCTCTTTCCCTTCTCCCCTCCCTTCCACTCTTTCTAAAAATATCAAAAGAAAAAATATCCTCGTGTGAGGACTAATAATAACAACAACAAAAGTTGTCTCATCTCTCCCATGTATTTATACTATTATTTATTTATGACAGTAAGGGCTCGTGGATATTTATTATAATATTGGATTACAATCCATATTGTTTTTATTTATTTTGTTTCTCATTTTGTTCCAGCTTTGGATGCTGGGACTTCCTTTAGGTTGGCTCCTTGATTCCTTGCCATGCCTCCATCTTTCTGAGCATGTTTTTACTCTCTGATACCACAGGTACTCCACATTCATCTTGTCTTTTTTCATGACCTAGCCCTGGAATTGACCATTTATCCAAAGAAAGATATAGCTAATTATTAATTGTTTAACATTTGCTAAATAGTTTACAGATTATAATTTATTTTATTACTAGGGGCCCACTGCACAAATTCGTGCACTTTGAAAGGAACTGTGGGCCGCCAGGCTGCGGTAGGCACAGGGGCTGGTCTTGGCCCATCCTCCACACCCCCGCATGGCCCCTCCCACCACGGCCCCTGGTCCCCTGTCTGTTGGCAGCCCCTCTCCCGCCTCTGCTGCTCCCACTGATGGTGTCGCACCCCCTGATAAAGCGGAGTGATTGGGGCTGGTGCCAGCAGCGGGAACGAGTGCCGGATGTGACTGCAGCACATGGGAGCAAAGAATTTTCAGTAACCACCAGAGGTTTGCCCCAATGACAGCGACTGGTACCCCACTTTGGTCTGGAGCCCCAGCTCACCTAACTCCACCATCCCGCTGTGGCCAACGCCCGCCATGTTCCACACACATACCCTGGTGGTCAGCGCACATCATAGTGAACAGTGTTTGGTTGTTCTGCCATTCGGTCTATTTGCATATTAGCCTTTTATTATACAGGATTTTAATTTTTATTATTTTTTTGAATCCTCACAAGAGGATATTTTCCCATTGGTTTTTAGGAAGAGTGGAAGAGAGAGGGAAAGACAGAAAGACACATCGATGTGAGAGAAACACATTGATTGGTTGCCTCCTGCATGAGACCCAACCAGGGCCCTGGCCAGTTAGGAACCTGCAACCAAGTATGTGCCCTTGACTGGAATAGAACCCAGGACCCTTTGGTCCACAGGCCAACGCTCTATACACTGAACCAAACCGGCTAGGGCTATTTTTTTCTTCATTTGCAATATTATTTAGGCTACAGGAAATGCTAATTAACCTACGATGACAGAGATAAATAGTTCGGGAGCCAAAAAGAATACCAATTTTCATAATGTCTTTACATGCCTATTTTAAAAACTTGTTTTATTTAATGACAACTTTAGTAAAATCTAACAATGCTTAGAGATTATTTATAATACCAATGATCTAAGTTGCCAATTTCTATGAACAATCATAAAAATATTCACTGCACAATTTCCTGAGATGTTAATAGCGCAAGGTTCAGTGTTAAACTGACATACTTGCTCATGCTCTCCTTTGTTTGTCTCCTGAGAGATGTGTGACTGATCATACAGATAACAGCATGAGAACCCAAGTTGGGTTCAACAACCAACCCATTTTTTTCATGACCATTTTGGTTGAGAACCTAACTGTTCGAGATGGGAGATGTTCAAGAACGAAGGTTTGATTGCACTGGTCTGCATCTCAAACCCTGAAAACCAGGAGTACTGATGATCAGGGCAGGAGAAATAGATGTGTCTGTTCAAAGGAAGATAGTGAATAGGCCCTTCCTCCACCTTTTTGTCTTATTCAGGCCCTCAATAGATTGGATGATGACAATCCATATTGGAGAGGGTGATCTTCTTTAGTAGTAAACCATTTCTAATGCTAATCTCTGCTGGACACACCATCACAAAAATAATATTTTACCAATATCTGGAAATCCCTTAGCCTAGTTAAGTTGGCATTAAGCATCACAGTTAGAGACTAATGGAATGAATGTATTTTGAGAACCTGTCATCTGAGAATGTGTGACATCCAAAGAAGGAAAGAATAGATTCTAAAGTTTAGAAAGTAGAACTTCCAAAAGTTAGTGAAAAGTTTGTATTACTCTATAACATTAAGTTTTGAAAGAAAATATAACTTTAGAAGGTTGGAAAGTTCTCAAAAGATGTAATTATGACTGTATAATCCTATAGATTGAATTGTATGAAGCTACAGAAGGCATGCTTATCAAATATGTAGATGACATGAAGCCTGGCAAGAGAATGAACACATTGTATGTCAGAACCAGAATTGAAATAACAAAAAAATCTTGTCAGTCTGTAGCAATGGGATGAATCTATAAAAAAGGTAGAAGTACAGGGATTAACATAAGATCCCACATTGGATCCAAAAACCCAACTGCCCAATGAAATTGGAAGTAATGTATGTAACATAGCACCATGTGATAAAATGACTGTCAAGTTTTAATAAACCAAAAAGTTAAAGAGATACTGTATTATAATCGAATAATAGAAATGCTAAACATTTCAAAAAGTTTTTTCTACCATTATCTGTCAGTCAGGTCATATAAGGTAATTGTCTAGTTTTGTATCTGTTATAGGAAAGGGATTGTAAAACAAACAAACAAACTATGCTTTACATTTAGTAATAAAGCATAGTTAAAAATATGGGGTGGGTGCTTTGAAAAAGAGACAACTCCAAATTAAGGGTGAGGAGGGAATAATAGTTTTTTTCAGCTATTTTAGTGAGTTATGAGTCAAAGATATTAGTTTTATTCTAATGGGGTGGAAAGAGTAGAATTAGAATCAGGGAGGAGAAGTCACAGGAAGATAAATTCCAGCTCAATATAAAGAAATTGCAGTCAAAGTTTTCTAAAATTCAGAGGGTCTGCTTGAAGAGTAGGTTCCCCACAATGAAAACATTTGAAGGCAAGTTAAACCACAATTTGATAGATAATGTTGTAAAACTCATTCAAACAGTGAAAGAAAATGTAGGTCAGATTGCCTTACAGTTTTTGATATTATGTCTGAAAACCATTGTGAGAAATAATTACTATATCAGACTCATTTTAATTCATTCTTTACAGGGACAGGATTCATTTGCCAGACAGTATGTCTATGTCATGGTAATAACAAACTATATTATATCAACATGAAAAACCTTCCTAGAAAAGAATTAAAAACATTACCTTTCAGGGAATTTTGGAAGATTTACTTAGTCTTATTATAGCTCTTACTGTTGTTGATACTTACAAAAATGAAAACATTGAATTCATTAGGATCTGGCTCCTTAGAAGACCTGACTAAAATCTTACTATCTAATTATAAAGGAAAAGAGGCTGACTAGATGGCAAATATTCTCTACTCATCTTGTAATAGTAAATGATTCTCTGACATGCCAAATCCTCCTTTCAGAATCCCCAGCACTGCCCCTTCTATCAAACTATCAAAAGTTCCCAGCTGTGAACTTCCCAGTTGCCAGTGTGCACTGAGGCACCCCAGGCTTTCGAAGCATTTCCTTACTAGTACAGCCCAGGAAAGACTTTGTTGGCATTCTTAGATCTGTAAATCTTTTTTCACCTTTGAAATACACTGTTAGTTCTCTGAGTTACCACTTTCATCTCTTTCTTTCTACTCTACTTGTTTCATTCTATTGCTCTTCACTTCTATTGCTAAAAAAAACTCTTACATTCTAAGATAATATATAGAACTTTTTTGTGTGTGTGTCCAAGATCAAAAGAAAAATAAGAAAGAAAAAGGTTAGAGAAAGAGGAAAGAGATACTTTGAATTTTGGTTCAGGATCTTTCAGGAAAAGGCTAAAGTAAGCTATTTCAGAGAGTACTGATGAGATATTAGAGACTCAGTTTACAGACTGTATGTAGGAAGGGTGAGATTGGGGAAAGAACATATTTAGATGAAAGAAGAGAGAAACAATTTAAGAGATTGACTTTGTGAGTTTGTACATTTTCTTTTAACCAATGTGATGGTTAATTTCATGTGTCAACTTAGCGAGGCCATGGTACATAGTTTTTGGTCAAACACCAGTCTAAATGTTGCTGTGAAGGTATTATTAAAGATATAGTTAGCATTTAAATCAGTAGAATTTGAGTAAGGCAGATCACTGTTTACAACGTGATTGGATCTCAACAGTAAGATTATAAAAGCCTTTAGAGGTCCTCCCAGGTAGGAGGCATCCTGCCTTCAGACTGCCTTCAGGCTCAACACTGCAGCATTAACCCTTCCCTGGGTCTTCAGACTGCTGGTTTGCTCTGTAGATTTCAGACTTGCCAGTCTCCAAAACCACATAGGCCATTTTATAAAATAAACTTTTCCCTTGATAGAGAAATGGAGATAAACATAGAGATATAGGTAAATATATCTCTATAGATTTTATATATATATATATATATATGTTTATATTTATTCTATTTGTTGTTTCTCTGAGAATCATTAATAGCAATGAATTTATTTAATCTCTTGTCCTACTCATTACACTTTTCCCCTTTTATTTTTATCCTTGAAATTTACCTTCTTCTGGGGTAAAACTTAGTATTCTTCTTCCCAAATTTTCTGTATTAAGCCACTTCTGCCTCTCTTCTCACTTCAAAATGATATTTGTGTGACAATATCAGAAAATCTGTATTTTAGCACATTTTGATAAGCCATTAACTCATGGATATGTATAGCTTCCTATCAAAAAATGGAAATTATGATAACTTCATGAAAACCTCACCCTGGATTTATTGTAAGGATCATTAGGAACAATATATATGAAACAGCTTTTTAGCCTAAAACTATATCCCATTTTTCTTTCTGCCTTTCTTCATTTTCTTTATAAAAATATTTTAAATATTTTTTTTATTGATTTCAAAGAGGAAGGGAGAGGGAAAGAGAGATAGAAACATAAACAATGAGAGAATCATTGCAGGCCTCACACCAGGGATTGAGCCCACAACCTTGGTCTGAGCCCTAACCTGGAATCAAACCATTACCTCCTCGTTCATAGATCGACACTCAACCACTCAGCCATGCTGGCCAGCCCTTTCTTCATGTTCAAACTCAAATGTATGCCACCTACCTCATCAAAGAACTCTTCTAGAGTATAGGATACAGATCAATTCAGTGAAATCCAACATATATTCTCTGTGATAATCCTTTTACTATAGAAGCTCACAAACTGTTAGAGGGAGAGTCATGTAAATATATAACTCTAGGACAGCTAGATCTGAGAAAGTTGCTCTAAGAGATTAATAAACAATGGACAGGCTATGGGAGTATAAGATAAAAACATTTTAATGATTTCTAGAGAAATTTGAATGGATTTTTGAAGGAGGTAGAATGTGTTGGCCTCAATGGAAAATAAGGATTCAATAACAAATGTTTAAGGAAAGGACATAGTAAACAATTATAATAGTAACTAACATTAATTTATATTATGTTTGCCTCTAGGATGCTTATACGTACAGTGTGTGAGATGTTGTATTAACACTTTACACACATTATCTCATTAAGTTGTTATAAGTCTCAATTTATAGACCCATGTTATAGGTGCAGAAACTGAGGCCTTGAAAGGTAAGTAAATGGCCCAAGGTCACATACTTAGGGAGTGGCAGAGTAAATACTTGAATTCAGAGTATATAATTCCAAAGGCCAAGTTCTTAGTGTCATATATCAATGCCTCTTATATCAAGAAGAATGAAAGAATTAGTAGAGTGGCAAGATGGCTAAAGTGTAGCTGGAGGCTGCATGTACTTGCTCCCAGCCACAGACTGGATTTACAGCTAAAATGCAAAGCAATCAACATGAAAACCTGATTGACGTGTAGCTGACCTGAAATATATATAAGGGGCACAGAAAAAGCCATGCAGAGCTGGAAGAGGAGTGGAGACACGGAAAGGGAAAGCCCTCCGCAAGCAGGAGTGGTGGCTGAGAGGCCAGAGGAATATCATGGCTAAGGCTGCCAAACTCCCTCCCTCTGGGCGTGTGGAGTACCAACCCCAAGCAGGGATCCCCAACCCAGAGCAACAGAGACAGGAAGAAGATGAGCCTTGGGAGCATGGGACAGAGGGAAATCAGGGGATACTGTCTGTCCAGGAGACTGGATCACACCTTCCCAGTGAAGGAGCGCCTTTATTCTCAGCAGACCGGCTTGAGAAGTTCACTCTGGACTCCAATTGCTGGAGAGGCTGGGCGACTGTGTTTGGGTCTAGTGGAGGGGTCTGCAAGCTGCAAGCTGCACCCAGCAGTGATGTGGAGGGACCTACTATGTAGAGACTCAGTCAATGACTAAACTGTGGCTTAGGGTGAAAGGAGTGGTCTCTCCCACCTTGGAAAGGGAGGCAAGAGCATACGTGGATTAAAAGTAGTCTCTTCAATAAATGGTTTTGGGAAAATTGAACTGTTAGATGCAAAAAAAAAAAAAAAAAAAGAAACTAGACCACCAACTTACACCATACACAAGAGTAAACTCAAAATGAATAAAAAACTTTTGTAAGGTGCTAAACTGTGAAAATCCTAGAAGAAAACATAGACAGTAAAATCTTAGACATCTCTTGCAGTGATATTTTTACTGGTATGTCTCTGAGGGCAAGGGAAACTCAAGAAAAAATAAACAAATGGGACTATAGTATATCAAAGTAAAAAGTATCTGGACAACAAAAGAAACCATCAACAAAATGAAAAGAGAACACACTGTATGGGATAACATATTTGCCAATGGTACATCTGATAAGGGGTTAATTTCCAAAATATATGGACACAGGCAATAGTGTAGTGAAGACAAAGGGGAAGGGAGGTTGGGGCTGGGTGGAGAAGGGCAAAGCAGGGCGGGGGGAAGGTAAAATGGGGGACATCTGCGATAGTGTCAACAATAAAAACTGTAAATAAAGTAAATAAATAAAAAAGAAGAATTAGTGGAATCAATGCCTGAAAATGGAAAGATGTCAGATGTATTTTCTGTGTGACTGAGAAACAGCATGATTAGATTTTTATTTAAGGCAGCATGGTAAACCAAATATTCAGGAATATACCTCCTGATGCAAAATACCTAAAATGGTAAACATTTTTTTAAAAATGCAAATAAGTGACTAATGTGATAAAAATATTTAAAGGATTCCACTAGAGGATAGAAATAATTAATCAGGAAATGTCAGCAATTTGCAGCTTTATTGGTCTACACATTTTGGGGGTAAGAAGTGAAGCCTTAGGCTGAAGAAGGACAGATAATAGATGAGAGACCTCTGTGTGAAAGTAAAACACCTGAAGGATGATGATCAAAATGATTGAACAAGAAAAACAACAACAACAACAGAAATGGTTGAAAAAGTTGAAAGTAAGAATGTATGCTTATCTTAGACTTGTTTTTAGATGAAATAGGATGCAAAAAAAAACAACAACAACAAAAAAACAAAAGTCTTTCTTGAGAATTCTTAATCAGAAGTATATACTCATGGTTTAATCAGAAGTATATACTCATGGTTTAAAGCTAGAACTCATTCATCTATGAAAGCTAGAAAAGCCCAAGAGCTGGTGGATAAATAGTGGCTATGAGGTTGAGAAGCTGAGCAAAGCTTTAAGTAGTTTTGGGAGGCTTACTACCAATAAAATGGGGAACCCAGAAACATCCAGATTTTGAATTCTAAAACTGGCTTCTGGTCATGATGGCAGAGTAGCTAAACACTGTACTCGCCTCCTCCCATGACCACATCAAAATTATAACTAAACTGCAGAATAACCAATCATTAAGAACTGCCTAATGTCTAGCTGAACAAAAGTCCTATAACTAAGGATATAACTAAGGAAGAAGCCATGATGAGACTGGTAGGAGGGGTGGAAATGCAGAATGGGCTGGTCCCACATACACATGTGGCGGTAAAAATCAGGAGGGATATCTTGGGTGTGGAGGTGCCCCCTGAGGAAGGAGGTGTTCCAGTTCCACACCAGGCTCCCCAGCACAGGGTTCTAGTGCCAAGAAGAGAAGCACCCCGCCCCAACTCCCGCCCCCACACACACCCCAACATCTGACTATGAAACCAGCGGGGATTTCACTGAGACAAACGGCTGTTGGAATCATAGGATTCCTCCTAAAGGATCTGAGTATGGACTTATTAACTGATGAACTCACAGGCTTTGAGCTCCAGCATTTACTCAGCAGTTCAAAAGGCACCAGAGACATACAAGAAGTAATTGAATTGTCTAGCTTCAGGGCAAGGTCTGGGGGGGGCAGCTTTCTCTAAACAGAAGTGCTGGCAGAAGCCATTGTTCCTCTGCTGACTCTCCCCCTGCAGGCACAGACAGGCAACTATTTTAGTCTGCATCAACCTGGCTAACACTGTTTGCCTACCTGGTAACTCTGAGACCCTGTCCCACCCAATTTACAGGCCCACCCAAGCCATTTCCATCGGTTTTTCCATATAAACAGCATATTTTGGCTCATGCTGTGGAGTTTCCTAAAATCTCTCAGCAGTTCATAAATCCCAAACAAGCAGCTTCTGGTCTCTTCAAACTCAGTAGCTCTTGCTAAGCAGCCCCAAGTTCAAAACCAGTGACAAACAGCCTTAGTTCACAGCTTTACCTCTCCCAGGTACTTCCAGGCCCTGCATAAATGGCAACAATCTACAGATCACATTGTAGCTCATACCAAGTGGCCCCAGAGAGAGCACAGTGCAGCACCTGCCAAGAGCACCCAGAGCCAACACACCTGATGGCCAGCTTCAAACAAGACCAGAGCATCACCAACCACCTCCACAAATGACACACTCAAAGGGCTGATTCTGCAGGCACCAGAGCTTGGCTAAGGCAAATCCTACTCTGCAGAGTAAGTCCATGCACAACACCTCTTCCACTGTAATCATAGCCAGTCCTCATAACCAATCAGCCTCAGGGTCAACCCCTCCATGGAAGTGCCAACAGTAATCAAGGCTCAACAATAACAAGAGAGCACATACAACCTATACAGGTGATACACCTAGGGCACTACCTCAGGTGACCAGAGAGATTGTGTCACTAGGCCCCACAGAACACCTCCTAGATAAGGCCACTCTACCAAGACCAGGAGATATGGCAACTCTACCTAATACATAGAAACAAACGCAGGGAAGCAGCCAAAATGAGGACACAAAAAACATGTCCCAAATGAAAGAAGAAAACAAAACTCCAGAAAAACAACTAAACCAAAAGGAGACAAGCAATCTACCAGATGCAGAGTTCAAAATACTATTTATGAAGATGCTCAGTTGTATCAGTGAGAATTTCAACAAAGAGATCAGAGACATAAAAATGGACATAGAAAACATTAAAAAGAATCAGTCAGAAATGAAGAATACAATAACAGTTATTATTATATTATTATTGAATAACTGAAATGAAGAATACATTACATGAAATCAGCAGTGGAATAGATGGAGCAGAGGACCAATTCAGTGATTTGGAAGATAAGGAAGCAAAAAACATTCAATTAGGACAGGAAAAATAAAAAATAAACTTAAGATAGTTTAAGAAGTCTCTGGAACAACCTCAAGCGTACCAATATTCTCATCACGGGGATGAAAAACCAAGAAGAGAAAGAACAACAAATTGATAATGTATTTGAAAAAATAAGGACCCAGGATTGAAGAAACCAAGATGGCAGCATAGGTAAACACCTGAACTTGCTGCCGCGCACAACCACTTCAAAACTATAACTAAAAGACAAAACAGATATCATCCAGAACCACGGGAAGTCTGGCTGAGTGGAAATCCTACAACTAGAAGGAAAGAGAAAAGCACACTGAGACTCGGAGGAGGTGCAGAGGTGCAGAAGTGAAGTGCGGAGGTATGGAGGCGCGCGCAGAAAGGGGCTGGCAACTGAGTACACTGTTGTCTTTTTCAGTTGGGAGGGAGACACAAGCTCCCCACTGCTCTGAACTCCAGTTCCGGGAGAGACTTTGGGGACTCAGACTCATACAAGGAGAAACTGAACTGTCTGGCATCGGGCCAGAACATGAGGTCAGCTTACTCTTAGAGGTGCTTGCAGCGATCATTGTTCCTGCATGGTGCCACAGGACACAGAGACCCGGGGACCTCTTTGGGGCAGGGCTGACGGCCAGCCATTGCTGTTTGCTCCACCCAGGTGAGTCCCTAAGACCCTACCCCACCCAATTTATAACCCCACCCAAGCTGTGTGCAGAGGCTTTTGCATATGAATGGCCTGGCCCTTTGCAATCTAAAACCTAACATACTGCAGCTGGGTCAGAGAGCACCAGAACCTCCAAAAGAAGGCCCAAGGCTCCACAGCAGCTTGCATTGCTTCACAGCTGGGCCTCATCTGGGCACCTCCAAACCCCAAACAAAGAGGAGGAATCTACAGATCTCTCTGTAGCTCCTGCTGGGTGGCCTCAGGCAGTGGCTGACTTTACACCTCCTTGGAGATCCAAGAGCCAGTGTACCCAGTTGTCAGAGTGAGACCATCCAGACTACAGCTCTTCATATCCATAAGAGACACACTCAGGGGGCAGACTTAGTGAACGCCAAAGCCTCACTGAAGCAAGTCTTGCCCCATAAGGGTGTCTCCAGCACAGAAGTTCTCCCATTGTAGACACAACTGATCCTCACAGCCAATTGGCCTGGAGGTCAATTCCTCCCAGTGATATCAATAACAATCAAGGCTTAACTACAACAAGACTGTGCACACAGCTCACAAAGGGTATAGAGACAAATGAAAGACATGGAGGAAAGCAAATGAAAGACATGGAGGAAAGCAAACTACCAGATATAGAGTTCAAAACCACGGTTATAAGGTTACACAAGAATCTTCTAGAAACCTCTGATAAATTTAGTGAGACCCTCAAGGATATGAAAAAGGACCAACTAGAAATTAAACATACACTGACTTAAATAAAGAATAATATACAGAGATCCAATAGCAGACTAGAGGATCTCAAGAATCAAGTCAAAGATTTGAAATATGAAGAAGCAAAAAACACCCAACCAGAAAAGCAAAAAGCAAAAAGAATCCAAAAATATGAAGGTATTGTAAGGAGCAACCTCAAGCGTACCAACATCTGAATTATGGGGGTGCCAGAAGAAGAGAGAGAGCAAGATATTGAAAACCTATTTGAAGAAATAATGACAGAAAACTTCCCCTGCCTGGTGAAAGAAATAGACTTACAAGTCCAGGAAGCGCAGAGAACCCCAAACAACTGGAATCCAAAGAGGACCACACCAAGACACATCATAATTAAAATGCCAAGGGCAAAAGACAAAGAGAGAATATTAAAAGCAGCAAGAGAAAAATAGTTAGTTACCCACAAGGGAGTGGCAAGAAATATTCAAAGTGATGAATAGCAAGAACCTACAACCAAGATTACTCTACTCAGCAAAGCTATCATTTAGAATTGAAGGTCAGATAAAGAACTTCACAGATAAGAAAAAAGCTAAAGGAGTTCATCACCACCAAACCAGTATTATATGAAATGCTGAAGGGTGTTCTTTAAGAAGAGGAAGAAGAAGAAAAAGGTAAAGATAAAAATTATGAACAACAAAGTGACAATAAATACATATCTACCAACAAGTGAATCTAAAAATCAAGTGAATAAAATACCTGATGAACAGAATAAACTGGTGAATATAATAGAATCAGGGGCATAGAAATGGAGTGGACTGACAATTCTGGGGGGCAAGGGAACCTGGGGGGTGTGGGAAGAGACTGGACAAAAATCATACACCTATGGATGAGGACAGTGTGTGGGGGGGGTAAGGGTAAAGGGTGGGGTGGGAACCAGGTGGAGGGGAGCTATGGGGGGCGGGGAAGAGGAACAACTATAATAATCTGAACAATAAAGATTTATTTAAAAAAAAATAAGGACCCAAAACTTTCTTAACTTGGTGAAGCAAATAGACATACAAGTCCAGAGAGTATAGAGTGCCGCAAACAAGATAAGCCCAAAGAGGCCCACACCAAGACACATCATAATTAAAATGGCCAATGCTAAAGACAAAGATAGAATCTTAAGAGTAGCAACAGAAAAGCAGTTAGTTACCTGCAAGGAAGCTCCAATAAGACTGTCCACTGATTTCTCAACAGAAACTATTGGTCAGAAGGGTATGACATGAAATATTTAAAAAGATGAAAAACAAGGACCTACAACCAAGATTCTACCCAGCAAAGCTATCATTTAGAATCAAAGGACAGATAAAGAGTTTCCTAGATGAGAAAAAGCTAAAGAAGTCCATCACCACCAAACCAGTATTATAAGAAATGTTAAAGGGACTTATTTAAGAAGAAAAATAGAGATTAAAATATGAATAATAAAATGGCAATAAAGACATACCTATCAATAATTTCTTTAGATGCAAATGGATTAAGTGTTTCAACCAAAAACATAAGATGACTGAATGGATAAGAAAACAAGAACCTTACATATGTTGTCTATAAGCGACTCACTTCAGATCGATAGCTCGGATGCAATACTTATACCAGACAAAATAGACTTTAAAACAAAGACTATAGCAAGAGACAGAGAATGAACCAGCAATTCCAATTCTGGGTATTTATCTGAAGAAACCCCAAATGCAAAATAAAAAAGACATAAACATCCATATGTTCATCATCGTAGCATTATTTACAATAGCCAAGATATGGAAGCAATCTGTGTCCATCAATAAATGAATAGATAAAGCAGTGGTACATATAACCAATGGAATATGACTCAGCCTTAAAAATGAATGAAATTTTGACCTCTGTAACAACATGTATGGACCTAGAGGGTATTGTGCTGAGTGAAATAAATCAGACAGAGAAAGAGAGACAAGTGCCATATGATTTCATTTACATGCAGAATCTAAAAAGCAAAATAAACAAACAAGCAGAACAGAAACAGACTCATAGATACAGAGAACATTTTGAAGGTTGCCAGATGGGAGGAGGCTTGGGGGACTGTGTGAAAAGGGGAAGGATTTTAAGGTACAAATTGGTAGTTACAGAACAGTGATGAAGATGAAAGCTACAGCATAGGGAATATAGTCAATAATATTGTAATAACTGTATGGTGTCAAATGGGTACCTCATTTATTGGTGTGATTGCTTTATCCTATATAATAATAGACAAATATGCAAATTGACCATACCTCCGACACACCCACAAGCCACGCCCACAAGCCACGCCCACCATCCAATCAGAGTGAGTATGCAAATTAACCCAAACCAAGATGGCTACAGTCACAGAGAGCAAGGTTTCCTAGGTAACAGAGGAAGCCAAGCTTTCTGCCAGCCGTTGCAGGCCTAAGCCTCCACTCAAGCTACAAAGTTTCAATTATAGAAGGTAAACAAATTCAAACAAATGGCGGCAGAATGGAGCTTGAGAGAGCAGGCCAGGGTTGCCGCCGGCAACAGAGGAAGCAAAGCTTTCCACACACCCTGGCCTGGCCCACCCGCTTAAGGCAACAAAGTTTCAATTATAATCCCAACACAAATGGCTTCGGGCCTCGGAAGGAGCCCCAGGCTTGGCTTTGCTCCAGGCTACAAAGTTTCAATTGTAGAAGGAAAATAAATTCCAGATACCAGGGCCTCCGCTTGCATTGCCAGGGGGCATGGCCGGCCTGCAAACCACCACAGGCCCCTTGCTCAGGCCGCCCTACGCCCCAAGGGAACCCCCACCTGATCCTGGACACCCTTCAGGGCAAACCAGCTGGCCCCCACCCCTGTACCAGGCCTCTATCCTATCTAATCAAAGAGTACTATGCAGATTGATCATCACTGCAACACACAATATAGCTGCCCCCATGTGGTCAAAGATCCTGCCCCCATGTGGACACAAGATGGCCAGCAGGAGAGGGCAGTTGGGAGGCACCCGGCCTGCAAGGGAGGGCAGTTGAGAGGGACCAGGCCTGCAAGGGAGGGCAGTTGGAGGTGATCAATCCTGCAGGAGAGGGCAGTTAGGGGTGACCAGGCCGGCAGAGGAGGGAAGTTGGGGGCAAACGGGCTGGCAGCAGAGTGGTTAGGGGGTGATCAGGCTGGCAGGCAGAAGCGGTTAGGGGAAATCAGGAAGGCAGGCAGGCAAGCAGTTGGGAGCCAGCAGTCCTGGATTGTGAGAGGGATGTCCGACTACCCGTTTAGGCCCGATCCCACCGGGCAGTCGGACATCCCTTGAGGGGTCCCAGATTGGAGAGGGTACAGGCTGGCTCAGGGACAACCCCCCTCCGTGCATGAATTTCGTGCACCGGGCCTCTAGTAAGTTATATAAATGTCTAATGACTGGGTTGTACACTTCAAACTAATACAATATTGTATGTCACCTGTAGTTGAAAAATTTAAAAAATATTTCAATAAAGACATACAGTAGTTGAATGGAAAAGAAAATAAGTCCCTTGCATATGCTGTTTACAAGAAACTCCAGATCAAAAGAATCACATCACATAGACTGAAAGTAAGGGGATAAAAAAAGATGTTTTATGAAAATGGCAATTAAATAAACACTTGAGTAGCAATACTTATACCAGACAAAATATAATTAAAAACAAAAACTTCTTTAATAAGAGACAAATAAGGACACAGCAATTTCACTTCTGGGGTTTTATCGTTGGAGATCCAGAACATTAGTTTGAAGGGACATGTGCATCCATATGTTAATTACAGCATTATTTTCAGTGGTTTGGATATGAAGGCAGCCCAGGTATTTGCTGATGGATGAACTGATGCAGAGGAGGTGGTGATGTATGCAGTGGAGTGTGACTCAGCCATGGAAGCGAATGGGTTCTTGCTGCCTGCGGTGGTGTGGGTGGACCTAGAGGGTGTTGTGCTGGGTGAGGTGAGTCAGACAGAGAGAGAGGTATCGTGTAATTTCACTTATGTACGGAATCTGGAAGGCAGGAAAAACTGTCAAAGAATTTGTGGAGAAATTTAAAAAACTGCCATACTATGTTTCCAACTGAAGAAGCTAAAAAAATGCAACAAGGTAAACACAAAACAGGTACAATAAAGAAGCTGACAAAGATGGGTAGGAATTAATAAAAGCAAAGCTATTATTGCCTGGATCATAAGAAAGGCAAGAGAAGGAAATCAGATGACCTAAATAAATGAAGTGACATATTGTGTTCATGGGTTGGAAATTTCAACATAATAAAGGTGTCAACGCTCTTTAAACTGGTTTTACAGATTAACATTATTCTAATAAAAATATCAGCAGAAATTGTGATAGCTATATACAGCTCATTCAAAAATTTATGTGGAAAGGCAAAGGAAGTAGAATAGCCAAAACCATTTGAAAAAGAAGAATAATGAAGAAAGCACACTACCCAATTTTAATACAGATGGTCCCCAACTGATGATGGATTTTTTAGCTTTATGATGGCACAAAACTACTACACATTCAATACACACCAGGCTTCAGATTTTGAATTTTGATCTTTTCTCAGGCTAGCAATGTGTGATACGATACTCTCTCATGATGCTAGGCAGCATCAGTGAAATTGTTTGCCAACCTGTAAGCTGATATAAATGTTCTGAGCACATTTAGGTAGGCTAGGCTAAGCTAGGATGTTCAGTAGGTTAGGTGTATTAAATACATTTTTACTGATAATATTTTAAACTTATGATGGGTTTATCGAATTGAGGAACTTCTGCACTTGATATAAAGCTACAATAATCAGGACAGCCTGGCCTTAGTAAAGGGATAGGCACATAGATCAGTGGAACAGAATAGAGATTCCAGAAATATCCACACAAATATGGCCAATAGATTTTAGTCAAAGGTGCAGAGGTAATCCAAAGGAGAAAATAATAGTCTTTTTAAAACTGATATTGAAATAATTTGGATACCCCTTTTAAAAGTATAAGCCTTGGCCTATTCCTCATCTATATATATGAAAAGCTAGTGACCAGAATGCTGTAACGACCGGAACGACCAGTCACTATGACGCCCACTGCAGCCAGCGAATTGGCCTGATCGGAGGGTGGGGCCAGCCAGCCAACCTCCTGCAGCCCCTCCCTTTAGCCAGCCCAGCCCCTGATTGGCCTCTTGCACCCTGATCAAGGGCAGGATGGCAGGCCAAACCCCCCATGGCCCTTCCCCCCTGCAGGCCCTGCCCTCGATCGGCCCGCCCCACCCCAATCGGCCCACGGCTCCTCCCCCAAGCCAGCTCCACCCCCGATCAGCCCTTCCCACACCAATTGGGGGTGGGACTGGCCGGCCCACTGCCCACAGCCCCTCCCCACAGCTGGCTTCACCCCCAATTGGCCCCTCTACCCCAATCAGGGGCGGGGCCCATTGGCCAATCACCCTCAGCCCCTCCCCACAGCTGGCCTGGCCCTGATCGAGCCCAGATCAGGGTGGGCTGGCCGGCCAACCTCCTGCCATCTCCTCTTCCCACCAGTCCCGGCCCCAATTGGGGCAGATCGGGGCCAGGCCAATTGTACCCCACCCCGTGCACTGGGCCTCTAGTAACTTATAAAAAATCAACTCAAAATGAGTAAGTGTAAAACAAAACTACACAAATTTTAGAAGAAAATATGAAAAAAATTTCTATCCTCTTGAAATAGGCAAAGGCTTTTTAGCTATGACCCCCAAACACATAATCGACAAAAGAAAAAAAAAAAGGTAAATTATTAGGTTTTATCAATATAAAAACAGGTTTGCTTTCTGAAAGACATTATTAAGAAACTAAAAGATAAGCTACAGACTTGGAGAAAATGTTTAAAAATCACATATCCAACAAAGACTTGTATTCAGAATATATAAAGAACATTTAAGGCTCAAGAGTAAGAGTGGGCAAAGTACTGGAACAAACACTTCATAAAAGAGAACATAAGGATGGTAAACAAGTACCATACTTTCTGGCATATAAGACAACTGGGCGTATAAGATTTTCCTGGGTTAAAAAGTCGTTTTATATGCCGAAAAATACGATATATTGGACTATATTGATGGGATTAGATATAATGAATTAGATATATTGGACTACCATATTTTCTGGCGTATAAGATGACTTTTTAACCCAGGAAAATCTTATATGCCCAGTCATCTTATACGCCGAAAAATACGGTATGTCAGCCATTAGGGAAATTCAAATTAAAATCACTATGAGATGCCGTTATATACCTATTACAGTGGCCACAATAAAAACTACTGCAAAATGCCAAGTGCTGTCAAATGTGGAGCAACTGGAACTCTTGATTGCTAGTGGGAATGCAAAATAGGAATGCAATATGTAACAGTAATTCCACCTCTGGGTTTTTACTTTAGAGGCATGAATACTTATGTTGTCACAAAAATCTATTCATAAATGTTTATAGCAACTCTATTTACTATTATTGAATAATGAAAACAACCCAAATGTTCTGTAATGGGTGAATAGTTTAACAAACTGTAGTACACCCATACTGTAAAATACTACTTAATAATAAAATAGAACAAATTATTGATCTACACAATAATGTAGATGAATCTCAAATGCATTATGCTGAGTGAAAGAAAACTAGCTTCAAAAAATTATATAGTGTCAGACTGTATTTACATAATATTATTGAAAAGGTAAAACTATACTAATGTAGGAGAACAGATCAATGGTTGCTAGGGGCTTGGGTGGTGAGAAAAGTACAAAGGATTGGCAAGAGAGATTTTGGAGATATGGTACTGTTTTGTATCTTAATTTTTTTTGGCTATACAAATCTATCGACGTGTCAAAATTCATAGAGCTTTATACTAGAAAAAAAAGTTAATTTTACTATGCGTTAATTTTAAAGTAATATTGAAAACAAAGCAAGGGAAAAGTTAATTTTTTGACAAGACAAATGAAATAAATTGAATCTCAGAAGGAAAGTGGGGGCGGGGAGGTGGTGGGAAGGGAGAGAGATCAACCAAAGAACTTGTATGCATATATGCATAACCCATGGACTCAGACAATAGGGTGGTGAAGGCCTGGGGCAGGGGTGGGCTAGAAGGGGTCAATGGAGACGGGGTGGGGGGATGGGGGGTGGGAAGGGACATATGTAATACTTTCAACAATAAATTAAAAAAGAGATAAAAAAAAAACAAGTATAAAACCCCAACAAAATTAATGTTGAAAATTAGAGATTTTGTAGAGATTTAAACTCTAAGAGAATATTATGAACATTTTTTTCCACCAGTGTATTTGAAAACTTCAGTGAAATAGACACTTTTAAAAAAATATATTTTATTGATTTTCTTACAGAGAGGAAGGGAGAGGGATAGAGAGTTTGAAACACCGATGAGAGAGAAACATCGATCAGCCGCCTCCTGCACACCCCCTCTAGGGATGTGCCCTCAACCAAGGTACATGCCCTCGACCGGAATTGAACCGAGGACCTGTGAGTCTGCAGGCCGAAGCTCTATCCACTGAGCCAAACCAGTAAGGGCAAAATAGACACTTTTTAAGAAAAATATATACAAACATATTGACTAAATTTTTTAAAGAAAAAAATCCAAAAAATGTGAAGCCATAGTTAAAAGTAATCTTCCCTAAAATCAACAGGCCTAAAGTTATAGATGAACTTTTTAAAATAATCATGCAATAAATAATTTCATTTTTTAAAAAATTCTTTCAGCAATAATACGAGAGACAGTACTCCTCAAGCTTTTGTACATTTACTATAAACTTGATACCAAAACTGAGGACACACGAAAAAGGAAAATTAAAGATCAATGTTACTTGTGTACATAGATGTGAATAAACTGAATCTAATAATATATGGGTATGCATTATAATGAAGATGAGTTGATTTTTAAAATGCAAGATTGTGTCACTATTTTAAAATCTATTATGATAATTTATTACATTAACAAACTAAAGCAAAAATTATATAATTATTCTATTAAACAAGTAAAATTTTGATAATTTGAACATCTATTCATGAGAAAATCAATACATTTTAGAAAAAAATAAATGGTCAATAGACTAATCAGGGAATGGAAATAAATATTAAGATAAAAGGCATGTACAAAAATACTTGTAATAAACATCATATCAATAAGGAAATATCAAAAGCATTTTTAAAAGTTAAGTTTCTTCAATTAAAATTTGTTTTAATCACAAATGTCTAATATTCTGTTGTTGTATTCCACATTATAATGAAAATTCTAGCCAACTCAAAAATACAAGTAAAAAAGTTATAAGGTTGACAAAAGTGAATTGTCTGAATTTTAGTAATGATCAACAAACACATTTTCACAAGGTACTTAAAATATCAATAATATCATGTAGCTCAGAATAAAGTTCTCACATAATCTAATCATTTGTGCAACATTAAAAAACATAAAGCTAAAGCATATGTGAAAGAGGAACACAATAAATGGAGAGACACCATATTTACAAGGGTAGACTCAGTATCATGAAGATGCTTATTCTCTTTCAAATTGTTCTGTGGACTCAATGCAATGTCAGTTCAAAATTCCTATCGGGTCTTTGTTTTTTAACTTGTCGGTCTGGTTCTAAAATTTACGTGGAAAAGCAGAGGGCCAAAAATAACCGTGACATTCCTACAAAGAAGGATAGGCTGTGGAGACGTGCCTTCTAAAGTAGCAAGCATCATTTTGCATGAGCAGCAAACAAAGTGTGAGATTGGTGTAAAGATGGAAAAAAAGACAAATATGCAAATTGACCATACCTCCGACACACCCACAAGCCACGCCCACAAGCCACGCCCACCATCCAATCAGAGCGAGCATGCAAATTAACCCAAACCAAGATGGCTACAGCCACAGAGAGCAAGGTTTCCTAGGTAACAGAGGAGGCCAAGCTTTCTGCCAGCCATTGCAGGCCTAAGCCTCCACTCAAGCTACAAAGTTTCAATTATAGAAGGTAAACAAATTCAAACAAATGGCGGCAGAATGGAGCTTGAGAGAGCAGGCCAGGGTTGCCGCCGGCAACAGGGGAAGCAAAGCTTTCCACACACCCTGGCCGGGCCCACCCGCTTAAGGCAACAAAGTTTCAATTATAATCCCAACACAAATGGCTTCGGGCCTCGGAGGGAGCCCCAGGCTTGGCTCTGCTCCAGGCTACAAAGTTTCAATTGTAGAAGGAAAATAAATTCCAGATACCAGGGCCTCCGCTTGCGTTGCCAGGGGGCGTGGCCGGCCTGCAAACCACCACAGGCCCCTCGCTCAGGCCGCCCCACGCCCCAAGGGAACCCCACCCTGATCAGGGACACCCTTCAGGGCAAACCAGCTGGCCCCCACCCCTGTACCAGGCCTCTATCCTATCTAATCAAAGAGTACTATGCAGATTGATCATCACTGCAACACACAATATAGCTGCCCCCATGTGGTCAAAGATCCTGCCCCCATGTGGACACAAGATGGCCACCACAAGATGGCCAGCAGAAAAGGGCAGTTGGGAGGCACCCGGCCTGCAAGAGAGGGCAGTTGAGAAGGACCAGGCCTGCAAGGGAGGGAAGTTGAGAGGGACCAAGCCTGCAAGGAAGGGCAGTTGGAGGTGATCAACCCTTCAGGAGAGGGCAGTTAGGGGTGACCAGGCCGGCAGAGAAGGGAAGTTGGGGGCAAACAGGCTGGCAGCAGAGTGGTTAGGGGGTGATCAGGCTGGCAGGCAGAAGCGGTTAGGGGCAATCAGGAAGGCAGGCAGGCAAGCTGTTGGGAGCCAGCAGTCCTGGATTGTGAGAGGGATGTCCGACTGCCCGTTTAGGCCCGATCCCTGATCGGGCCTAAACGGGCAGTCGGACATCCCTTGAGGGGTCCCAGATTGGGGAGGGTACAGGCTGGGCTGAGGGACAACCCCCCTCCGTGCACGAATTTCGTGCACTGGGCCTCTAGTGGGCAAATAAAAAGAATAGGAGCTGGAAAGCAGACACACACATATAGATGAAAGGGAGGAATGAGATATTTAAAAGAGGACGCTGAAACTCCCTCAGGATATGATTGTGCTACAATGTGTAGGTGAAATGAAGATGGACATTTGTCTGACACTGCACACAAAAGGCAATTCCAGGTTTATTACTTACATGTAAAATGCAAAAAATTACAAGTTACAGGAAGAAGCATATGAGAATTTCTTCAAGAATATCATACAAAGAAGCAATTCTTAAGTTTTAAAGCAGAGGATAAAAATTGATAACTTTCACCACAATAAATAACATATTTATCAAAAAAACCTAATAAGCATGAAAAGATATGCTGCAAACAGGGACATTTTTTTGCAACAGATATAATTGATATATTTTATAGAAATATAGTTAAATCACATTTATAATATTCTCAGAAATATTTCCAAACAATTTTAAAAATTATTGAAGCATTATTTTTAAAAAATATATTTATTGATTTTTTTACAGAGAGGAAGAGAGAGGGATAGAGAGTGAAACATCGATGAGAGAGAAACATGATCAGCTGCCTCTTGCACACGCCCCACTTACCAAAAAATACAAAGAAATTATATTTACTTTAGACAATTGATTTAGTAATCCATATGAAAAAATAAAATTAAGAAAATGTAAAACACTGAATTAGAATAAGAAAGTCTTATCTATAATAATAACAGGGTAATATGCTAATTAGACCGGATGTCTGTTCAGGCTGGAGGGAAGCCATCCTGGGTCCTGGGTGCCTGCGAGCGACCTGAGGGAAGCAGCCTGGGTCCTGGGTGCCTGTAGCTGAAGGAGGGAAGCCTGGGTACCAGGTGCTGGAGGGAAGCCAGTGTCAGCAGTCGGGGGAAGGAAGGCCTACTCTTGCATGAATTTTAGTGCATTGGGCCTCTAGTACATCAATAAAACAAAAACTTATTTAAAACCTTTTGCTTTCTCTTTTGAAGCAACAGTATCTTTGCCTTCAGTAGCATCTTTATCCCCCCTTTTTTGAACAGCTTTATAGTGATAGGAATATATTAATATTTTGACTCTTCTTTTAAAATAACTTTTCTTTGGGTATTTATATACTTATTCTTCTGTACAATAAATCCATTAATTGCAAAAACCAATAGCAAAGTATGATAAAAACAATAAAAACAATGAAAACAATAAAATATTAGGATCATATACAAAAATATTTAAGACATATATATATAAACTTGCAAGGTCATAAAGGACATTTTAAATAAGTGGAAATTTAGTCCGTATTTCTTAATCCTTCTGAATATAAAGATGCAAAACTCCCCCTGAACAATTTGTAAGTTTAATATAATGAAATAAAAACTGCAACAGGATTTTAAAAAACAAAGTGACAACTTATGCTAATATCATCTGAAAAGGTACCAGTAGTCAATAGATGAGACAAGTTTCAAAATGAGGCACAGAAGTTTTACCTTTTTTCAAAATACAAAGATTAGTTTTGTCTAATTCAATCTTGTCAATTATATCTTTCACATTCTTTACATTCTCGTTTATTTTGGTTGATTTGATATGCCAAAAGCTTAGAGAGGAGCATTAAAAATCTTTGTCTGCATTTGGGCTTCTGTCAGTTCTTCCTTTTATAGCTCACAGATTGTGCTTTATATACCTTGACTCTTTTACTAAGCACATAAAGATTCAGGAATTATGCTTTCATTATGAATTTGTGTGTCTGTCCTATTTAACGCACCCTTGCTTTGCTGAGATAAAAATTACTTAATGCATTATATTTTATAGATTTTTATTTTAGATTTGCTAGTCCAGACTTACTTGTCAACTTGACATTTCTTTTTCTAGTGTTTTTTTTTTTTTTTAATTTTTCAAGTTTGAATAGATTGGAACAGTTTATATTCTTCAATGCATGTCTCCAGTGTCTTCAGCAGTAGGTCTCTCCAGTTTTGTGCTACTTATTTGTAATATTTGCCTTTTTACTGACATGAGTTCACAACTAAAAAAAGTTTGAAGATCACTGTTTGACACAGGGGATAAACTTTTAGAAACATCCTGGTAATACTACTACTACTACTACTACATTAAATACTGCATTACCAAATAGGACTGGGAAAAGTTCATATTTCTTATTTTTTTAAAAATCGTGCTCTTGAAATGTAATTGATATATCATGGACTTCATCTACCTTAATGCTTTTTAGTATATTCACAGATGTATGCAACCACACCACAATCAATTTTATAATTGTTTCATCATCTCAAAAAAAAATTCTGTGTCCATTTCTCTCACCTCCCTGTCTTCCACTTCCTCCTTTGAGTCATAAGCAACCACCAATCTCCTTTCTGTCATATATATAGTTCCTTATTTTGGACATTTCATAGGGATAGATTCACATAAAATATGGATTTTTGTGACTGTCTTTTTCATTTGGCCTAATGATTTCAAAGTTCATCCAAGTTGTAGCATGTATCAATTAGTATTTCCTTCAGGCAAGAGGCAAAATGAAAGAAAGGGCACTAGCTCCCCAATGTTCCATGTTCCCCACAGAAGAGTCACAGTGAGCTGGCGGGGGAATCCTCTCACTAACTAGGAGCCTCCAACGTATGGCTCCTTCCTCTTTATGGACATGCCAAGGCAGCAGCCCGTACTGAGAGGTCTCACAGAGACCTCTGGGAAATGCCTCAACTGAGGTCCTGATAAAGAGACCAGAGACCGCTCTGGATGGAGACACCTGGGCCATGAGCATGGCCTTCCTGGTCCAGGGGTGGGATTGAGGGAGTAGGGGAGGGAGGCAGAGTCCAGACAAGTATGATGCACTGGCTCTGCTCTAAGTGTGGTGTGAGGCCTGGCATTTGCCTGCTGTTGGGCTTGAAAGAGCACACACAGAATTGTGGCCTGGAGCTGGACTCCTCAATGGCAATTGTTTCTTTTTCTTCTTTTCCTCAATTCTGCTGCTAGGAATGTGGCTCTAGCTGCCATCCCAGATGAGGAGGATGAAAACTCTATACTAAAGATGGCAGAAAGTTGAACCAGGAGGATCCTGGGTGTCTGGGGCTTTGTGGAGCAGAACCACCATCCCAGTCCCAGATTGCTGCCTTAGGTCTCTCCTTCTATGTGACCAAAACACACAAAGTTCTACAAAGTTCTAACTTGCTAAAACCACGGTTTTGTTTTGTTTTTCTAATGGTTGTTGAACCTGGTCCTAATGAATACAATGAATTTGAATGCATGGTCTTTGAAAGGTGGGTACATTAACTTTGAACCACTAATTGAACACATGTCCCTGGGCTTTGTGGCTGGGGGTGACAGCCATGTGTATGGCAAACATTTTATACACCTGGTAAGAATCATTCGCTTTATTCCCCCCTCTCCCCCTTTTTTTCTCACCCAGTCAGGGTACAGAGGAGCATGCCCACCACTAGTTGTCTTGTGATTTAACATTTTCTTTAACTCACAGTTTTATTTCACAGTTTCCCATTAGTCTCCTTATAGAAAAGGTGTTCTTGCCCTGCCTATCCCAATTTGGTGTTACAGGTTTCCTCTGTCCAGATACCATTTTCTGCAACAATTTTCATTCTCCCTGCACCCATTTTGAATTTCTACCAAAGTCCTCTCTAAATTTCACCAGCTTTCTATCAGTTATGCTGGAGGGACCATTTTTTCTTCTATTGACAGCTGTTTCTGGTTAAGAAAATTCATCCTGGAAGTGGATTGATTGTGCTATAAGCTTTTTGGCAGGGCATGTGCCAATTCTGTCTCGGATGCTTCCAACAAATTCTCTGTTCTGACAGTGTTTCTTTTTTTTTTTTTTCTGTCAGAAGAGGAAAGGCTGCGGGCTCCCAGCTTGTATCCCACAATGCCTGTTCATAAGGGACAGTCAAGTGTCTCACATGCACTACTACTAAGGGACCCCCATTGATGCCCAGACAGAACCTGCTGCCTTAATGACTCTTATTTGAGAAATCAGTAGTAAGAGGCCTGGGCTTGGGTGGGGGATATTGGGGATAGGCCAAGTAGTTGCAATTCAACTTTCCACCCTTAGTTGTTTGCCCCATTCTGTCTACTAGTATTTAATAACCAGGGATCAGGATTGGCATTATTTTCCTATCTTAGGAAAATAGGTCTGATTCTTTTCCTGTTTGTAAATAGCTCCTGGATGATTCATATTACAGTCTGGTTGCTCCCTTCAGTTGCTGAGTTTCAAGAGCAGGACTTTCATTAAAGGGACTTTTTTTTTTTATGGGGGAAAAACAACCATTGAAGAAAAAAAAGCAATGCTCATAAAATTAGTGATAGAGGCTTTTTCTAGCAAATTTTTGAGACATTGTTGCTATTTATATCTTGGGAATTTGTTAGCAGACAGTAAATATTTTATGCAAAAATTCCTATGAAACTGCTATGAGTGAGACACTGTACTAAATTCTGTCTGAGAATATTACAGCTCACTACAAGTTCAAGGTCCTCCCATGGAGACAGACAAGAAACAAGTAAGTCAGTAAAATGTGATAAGCTCTAAAAGACTCATTCAAGGTTGCTGGGGGTGGGACGTGAAGGTCAGACATGGCTTCATAAAGGAGGTTGTTCCTTCAACTTATTAACTGAAGATATTAATGTAAAGACTATTTTCTCAAGTCCTCATTTTGTTAGTTAACAACAATAAATATTCTCATATGCAGCAAATTGAACTCTTCTGTACTTGAAGTCAGGATCATTTTAGGCATTTTTGGATTTATTTGATAATTAAACAGTGCAATCAAAAGCAAATAGACTATAGCTTTTTGGAGGGGAAGAAAGAATTGTTAGTTATTTAATTTTATTTAAGTATTCTATTTGTAGAATAACCTAAATGAAATTTTGAACTGATAAGGACAAAACTTCTATTACTAATAGTTTATAGGTGGCTAGGCTGACGATTTGGGTTATAGGTAAAATTACCATGCAATTTAATGTTCAAGCCAGAACTCTTTGAAGAGTGAAAGGGGGCACTGTTAAAAATAATTATGCTGGGATAACAGGTGTAAAACAGACCTGTGCTGGGCAGAAGTCCTTCTGGCCACACTTTCACTTCCTAGAGTCTTCTTTACCTACTTCAAGTTTGAATGGAACTTCTTTTCTTTTAAATATATTTTTATTGATTTCAGAGAAGAAGAGAGAGATGGAAACATCAATGATGAGAGAGAATCATTAATCAGCTGCCTCTTACATGCCCCACACTGGGGATCAAGCCACAACCCAGACATGTGCCCTCACTGGGAATCGAACTGTGACCTCCTGGTTCATAGGTTGATGCTCAACCACTGAGCCACAAGGGTTGGGCCAGAACTTCTTTATATTTATTCATGTTACAACAAGAAGTATATGAGAGAGAACACCAGAAAAAAAGTCAAGAATTCTATTTTCTGTTCTTGGCATCATCTTCATTAGAAGAAAATTGTCAGTTCATGTTGAGGAGCTTTCTACTCTAATGTTACTCTCCATTCTAAGTTTAGAAGCATAGAAATGAAGACCTTCCCTGCTAAGGCCTTGTAGTCACATGGCCCAGTGCCCTGAAGTGTCACAGAAATCATGATCTCTTTGGTGTTTATCTCCTTACACGCATTGGAAGCTCCTTGAGGACAAGGGCAGTCTGATACTTATTTAATTCAGTATCAGCTGTACCTATTAAGACCTGCCACATAGTGTGTGCACCGACAATGGTGGTTGAATTCAGAAAGGAATTACGATTATTCCATAGGAATTAGAGGGTAGAGGGTAGAGATGTTTCTGGAGTCTTTTCACACTAAAACATGTCCTACTTCAAAAATGGTAGAAGCTATCAGGCTCCCTTGCTCTGTCTGTATGACTAGCCCCACCACATTCAAAATCAAAAACAGGAGTCAGCAAACTTTTCCAGTAATGGACCAAGTAATAAATATTTTTGGTTTTGTAGACCATACTATTTCTATTGCAACTATTCAACTTTGCTGTTGTAGTGCAAGAAAAGGCATAAACATGTGAGCGTGGCTATGTTCCAGCAAACTTTATTTATAAAACTTGTTACCTGGCTGCATTTGGCCCTCGGGCTGTGGTTTGCTCACCACTGATCTAGAACTAAAAGGGACAGGGTAAGTAACAACAACCTGGTGTTTATTCTGCCCAACTTCCTTGAATCTTATCTTTATGAGGGCTGTCCTGAGGACAAACCTTGAGCAAAATGCCAGAGTAAATAAATAGAGGTTTAAGTTTCCCTGCTCTTAGACATGTTCTCTAAAAAAGTTTGGAAACAGCCTGAGTACCCATCAGCAGATGAGTGGATTAAAAAACTGTGGTACATCTACACAATGGAATGCTATGCTGCAGTAAAAAGGAAGGAATTCTTACCACTTGCAACAGCATGGATGGACCTGGAGAGCATTATGCTAAGCAAAATAAGCCAGTCAGAGAAAGATGAATATCACATGATCTCACTCATTTGTGGAATGTAATTAACAACATAAACTGATGAACAAAAACAGATCCAGAGACAGAGAAGCATCAATCAGACTGTCAAACCTCAGAGGGAAGGTAGGGGAGGGTGGGAGGAAGGGGGAGAGATCAACCAAAGGACTTGTATGCATGCAGATAAGCCTAACCAATGGACACTGACACCAGGGGGGTGAGGGCATGAGTGGGGGGCGGGAGGGGGCAATGGAAGGATAAGGACATATATGTAATACCTTAATCAATAAAGAAAAAAAAAAATAAAATTATCTGAATGCAAAAAAAAAAAGAAAACATATACTCCAAATATTAAATAGACAACTCGAGCTTTCTATTCAAACACATGAATGTAAGTAAACCAAGAAAAATATTGAAAATTTCCAGGAAAAGAAAGCAATATTTCCATTATAAGAAACAGACTATGTTATTTTCAAGTCAAAAGAAAAAAGAGATGTATATGCTTAGGGATGCCAAGATACAGAAACAAAAATATTCATACCAGCATTGTTTACAACTGCCCAAATCTGGAAAGATAGATTCATCAAGAATGGAATGGCTTTTTTCCTCCCTTGCTGCCTAAGAATAGACCACCATCATGAATAGCACAGTCCCTATCTGGACCAGGAAGTGCATGACTGAAGGACTACTTCCACAAGTGGTCATGTCCTTCACACTGGGAAGCAACAGTACTTAAGGCAGAAATACTGGAAAAGCGAGCGAAAATGTTCAAGATCACACCGGTTGTCATGTTTATATGTGTAGTCAGAACCCATTTTTGGTGGGTGGCTTTGGCATGATGTATGAGTTCTTGGATTATTCAAATAAAAATGAACCTGACCTTAAATTAAAAAAAAAAAAAGTGAACCTGAGAATGGCTATATATATTTTTTTATTGTTATTTTTCTCTATTGATTAAGATATTACATTTGTGTCCTTATCCTCCTATTGCCCCCCCACCACTCGTGCTTTCACCCCGCCCCCCCAATGTCTGTGTCCATTGGTTATGCTTATATGCATGCAACCAAGTCCTTTGGTTGATTTCTCTCCCTAACCCCCACCCTTCCCTACCTTCCCTCTGAGGTTTGATAGTCTGATCAATGCTTGTCTGTAACTGGATTTGTTTTTGTTCATCAGTTTATGTTGTTCATTATATTCCACAAATGAGTGAGATCATGTGATATTTATCTTTCTCTGACTGGCTTTTTTTGTTTAGCATAATTCTCCAGGTCCATCCATGCTATTGCAAATGGTAGAAGTTCCTTCCTTTTTACAGCAGCGTAGTATTCCATTGTGTGGATGTACCACAGTTTTCTAATCCACTCATCTGCTGATGGGCACTTAGGCTGTTTCCAAATCTTAGCTATTGTAAATTGTGCTGCTATACTGGAAGTGCTAGCTATAGCAATTAGACAAGAAGAAGAAATAAAAGGTATACAAATTGGAAAAGAAAAAGTAAAACTGTCATTATTCACAGATGACATGTTACTGCCCCAAAATTCTAAAGACTCCATCAAAAAATTATTAGGCTTAATAAATGAATTTGGAATGTAGCAGGATACAAAAATTAACACTCAGAAATCTATGGCCTTTTTATACACCAACAGTGAATTCACAGAAAGTGAAATTTAAAAAAACAACAATCCCATTTACCATTGCACCAAAAAATTAAGATACCTAGGAATAAACTTATCTAAGGAGGTAAAAGACCTGTACTCAGAAAACTACAGGACACTGAAAAAAGAGATAGAGGAAAACATAAACAGATGGAAGAACATACTGTGTTCATGGATTGGTAGAATCAACATCATTAAAATGTCCATACCACACAAAGCAATCTATAGATTCAATGCAATCGCCATTAAAATACCAAGGGTATATTTCACAGACCTAGAACAAACTCTACAAAAATTCATCTGGAATAATAATTTTTAATAAAATGACCTTGAATGGCTATATATTTTTATCATTTTATCTTTTGGAGATTTTTTAGTTATCTTAAGAATTTTACACCATTAGCTTTCACTGTGATTTTGCTATAACTATTTTGTGTGAGATAAGAACTTTCATTCCAGGAGAAAAGGTCTGGGCTAATGTGGCGGTGCCGGCAGACCTTCTTGAGCACTTGCCACTATGTTCAGAGCAGCAGGAGGAAGTGATAGAAGGGAAGAGACAGATGAACATCTACTGAAGGCTTACCAAGTGTCAGGAACTTTACACTCGTAAGACATAAACCCCTTAATCTAAAACACAGGGTGGCACAAGAAACATTGTATTTCAGGGTTTTCTTTAAATCAATTAAAATTAGATTCCTAGCCCTCCATCCTACCTTCTTGGTAGAGAAATGCGTTCTTAGTCATTACTATGGTTATCCTGTATGACAAAAGACATCTCCAGCCCCCTGTCTTCAAGCTACATTGGTTACTGCTGAGACCTCCAATTCCTGCAGCTCTGGGCTTTTGACAGTATATCTGGGACTCAGGAATATTTGGATAGGCTGACAGCCCTTCTATCTATTGTACAACTTTCCTTCGGGCACCCTCTGAAGTCTTCCTTAAGGCACTGCCTCACAGCAGTTCATGATTTCTCTTTTACCTTTCAGCCTCCAGTTCTCTCTTTGCCTTTCATGCTCCTCTCACTATCCTCCCCTCACTATAGTGGTCTCTCTTCAGCAATAAAGAAGTACAGGAGTGTATTTACTGAGACAAAGAGTTCTCCTTCATGAAACAAAAAGACCTTAACCTAAGGAAATCCACAAATTGGATTGTGTATGTGTGTGGGAGAGAAGATGCAGAGAGAAAATACAAATTAACATCTCAAAAATCAACCTGCCACACATTTGTTATTTTATGTAATTACTACCCCCATGAACCTGTAGATTAGAGGGGTTAAGTAACCTCCAGAGGCCACAGGACTACTTAGTAGACTTGGCCTTGGATTTGTCTACCTTCAGACAGCTGGCTGTTTCCACTAGGCTATACTGTCTTCTCAGTAATTCTTTGGTCTATTGCTAAAGCAGCCTGGCTTCCCAAGGGAAATTTCCTTATTCTGTGTTTGAATAATCATAGCTCCTAGTAGCTTAGGCTGTCAACAGCAAAGATTTCATCTTCCTCTACATCCAGATAGAAACCTGGTCTCAGGGGTAATTGCTGGCAGAAGAAGCTGGCTTGTGTGGCCATGGATTAGACCAGGAGGGAGATACTCCAATTCTAATAGGAAATTCATCAGCTGTTGAGTGTCTCCAAATTTTCCTGTAATAGTCTCATTAGGGATCTGGAACCTGTCTTTAAATAGCAGAATCATTCACCACTGGCTTTTTGAGGGATTAGAGCCTACATAGAGTAGGAATGGTAGCCAAGTGTGGTTACATTCTTAATTTAAGGAAAAAAGAAGCAAACTGAGCCCTAGTTCTATTTTTCTAAGATAAGGGGAACTATAAAATTGTATTTGTGCCCAGCCACTGTGGCTTAGTGGTAGAGCATAGACCCATGAACCCGGAGGTCACCGTTTAATTCCCTGTCAAGGTATATGCTCGGGTTTTGGGTTCAATCTCCAGTAGGGGGCGTACAGGAGGCAACTGATTGATGATTCTCTCTCATTGATGTTTCTCTCCCTCTCCATTCCTCTCTCTGAAATCAATAAAAATATATTTTTAAAAAGAATTGTATTTGTAATGCACAAAGTAAACTAATATATAAAATAGAAACAGACTCATAGATATGGAGATGGAGGAGAATTAGGGGCCTGGGTGAAAAAAGCTGAAGGGGTTAAGCAAAGCAAAAAACAACAACAACAACTCATAGACACAAACAACATTATGATGATTACCAGAGGGAAATAGGAGTGGCAGGAGGTAGAAGAGAGCAAAAAGGGGATAAACAGTGATGGAAGGAGACTTGACTTGGGGTGGTGAACACACAATACAATATGCAGATAATATATCATTGTATACCTGAAACCAGTATAATTTTATTAACCAATGTCACCACACACAATACATTCAATAAAAATAAAAAAAGAGCCAAAACCGGTTTGGCTCAGTGGATAGAGCGTCGGCCTGCGGACTGAAAGGTCCCGGGTTCGATTCCGGTCAAGGGCATGTACCTTGGTTGCAGGCACATCCCCAGTAGGGGGTGTGCAGGAGGCAGCTGATCGGTGTTTCTCTCTCATCGATGTTTCTAACTATCTATCCCTCTCTCTTCCTCTCTGTAAAAAATCAATAAAATATATTAAAAAAAATAAAAATAAAAAAAAATAAAAAAAGAATTGGGTTTGTTTACAGATTAATTGCTCTAGGTTAATATATATATACATACACACACACACACACATATACACACAGTATATATATATATATATATATTTTTTTTTTTTTTTTTAAATTTCTTTATTGATTAAGGTGTCACATATTTGTCCTCATCCCCCCATTCCCATCCCACCCCTCTCCCCACGCATGCCCCAATCCCCTGTTGAACTTAACCGTTGGATAGGCTTATATGCATGCATACAGGTCCTTTGGTTGAACTCTCCCCCTCCCCCCACCCTCCCCCTACCCTCCCCTATCCTCCCTCTGAGGCCCGATAGTCCGATCGATGCCTCCTTGCTTCTGGTTCTGTTCTTGTTCCTCAGTCTATGTTGTTCATCATTTCCTCTAGATGAACGAGATCAAATGTCACTAGATATATACTAATAAGAACTGAATGTGAGACGAGCAATAATATTTATGCTGACAGGCAAATGAATCAATCTGTAGCGAGCTTCCCTCTGGACCAACAGTTCTTTTGAGACCCAATTTCGATGTCCAGTAGTTCCTTATGTGTACATGTCAGCACTGACCCCTCAGCTCTGGATGGTGGACAAATGGTGGTAATGGAGGTCCGACTCCCTCTGGTTTGGTCTCGGCCGAACCCAGGGGCACGGCGTCACCTGGACTAAGGGGCACGTGGCCTCACCCATACCCAAGGGGCGCGTGGTCTCACCCGGGCTTGGGACCCAGCCTCACCCGGATGGATCCAGGGGCGCACGGCCTCACCCGGACCCAGGATCTGGCTTCACCCGTACCCAGGGACTCTTGGCCTCTCCCAGACCCAGGGGCACGTGGCCTCACCCGGGCTTAGTTGCACAAGGCCTCACCTGGATCCAGGGACATATGGTCTCTCCCGGACCCAGGGACGCTTGGCCTCTCCCAGCCCCAGGGCCACTTGGGCTCACCCAGGCCTAGGTGCACGAGGCCTCATCCGGATCCAGGGACGCATGGTCTCACCCGGACCCAGGGACGCTTGGCCTCTCCCAGACCCAGGGGCACGTGGCCTCACCCGGGCCTGGGTTCACGAGGCCTCACCCGGATCCAGGGACACATGGTCTCACCCAGACCCAGGAACGTTTGGCCACTCCCAGACCCAGGGCCACTTGGGCTCACCCGGGCCTAGGTGCACGAGGCCTCATCCGGATCCAGGGATACATGTTCTCACCCGGACCCAGGGACGCTTGGCCTCTCCCAGACCCAGGGCCACTTGGGCTCACCCGGGCCTAGGTGCACGAGGCCTCATCCGGATCCAGGGACGCATGGTCTCACCCGGACCCAGGGACGCTTGGCCTCTCCCAGACCCAGGGCCACTTGGGCTCACCCGGGCCTAGGTGCACGAGGCCTCACCCGGATCCAGGGACACATGGTCTCACCCAGACCCAGGAACGTTTGGCCACTCCCAGACCCAGGGCCACTTGGGCTCACCCGGGCCTAGGTGCACGAGGCCTCACCCAGATCCAGGGACACATGGTCTCACCCGGACCCAGGGATGCTTGGCCTCTCCCAGACCCAGGGCCACTTGGGCTCACCCGGGCCTAGGTGCACGAGGCCTCATCCGGATCCAGGGACACATGGTCTCACCCAGACCCAGGAACGTTTGGCCACTCCCAGACCCAGGGCCACTTGGGCTCACCCGGGCCTAGGTGCACGAGGCCTCATCCGGATCCAGGGACACATGTTCTCACCCGGACCCAGGGACGCTTGGCCTCTCCCAGACCCAGGGCCACTTGGGCTCACCCGGGCCTAGGTGCATGAGGCCTCATCCGGATCCAGGGACGCATGGTCTCACCCGGACCCAGGGACGCTTGGCCTCTCCCAGACCCAGGGCCACTTGGGCTCACCCGGGCCTAGGTGCACGAGGCCTCACCCAAATCCAGGGACACATGGTCTCACCCGGACCCAGGGACGCTTGGCCTCTCCCAGACCCAGGGCCACTTGGGCTCACGCGGGCCTAGGTGCACGAGGCCTCACCCGGATCCAGGGACACATGGTCTCACCCAGACCCAGGAACGTTTGGCCACTCCCAGACCCAGGGCCACTTGGGCTCACCCGGGCCTAGGTGCACGAGGCCTCACCTGGATCCAGGGACACATGGTCTCACCCGGACCCAGGGACGCTTGGCCTCTCCCCGACCCAGGGCCACTTGGGCTCACCCGGGCCTAGGTGCACGAGGCCTCACCCAGATTCAGGGACACATGGTCTCGCCTGGACCCAGGGACGCTTGGCCTCTCCCAGACCCAGGGCCACTTGGGCTCACCCGGGCCTAGGTGCACGAGGCCTCTTCCGGATCCAGGGACGCATGGTCTCACCCGGACCCAGGGACGCTTGGCCTCTCCCAGACCCAGGGCCACTTGGGCTCACCCGGGCCTAGGTGCACGAGGCCTCATCCGGATCCAGGGACACGTGGTCTCACCCGGACCCAGGGACGCTTGGCCTCTCCCAGACCCAGGGCCACTTGGGCTCACCCGGGCCTAGGTGCACGCGGCCTCACCCAGATCCAGGGACACATGGTCTCGCCTGGACCCAGGGGTCTGTGGGCTCTCCCAGACCCAGGGGCGCTTGGCCTCGCCCGGGCACGGGATCCAGCGTCATCCGGGTCCAGGGGCACTTGGCCTCACCCGGACCTGGAGTCCGGCCTCACCTGGACCCAGGGGCATGTGGCCTCACCTAGACCCAGGGACGTGAGGCCTCACTTATACCCAGAGGCGTGTGACCACACCTGAGCCCAGAGGCGCGCAACCCCGCCCGCACCCGGGTCTCAGCGGGGCCCCGTCTTCCCGATCCCAATTCCTGCCGGTCAATCCCCCCTCAGCAATTCCCCTGGCCATCCTTCCAGAGCTCCAGTATGGCTGCTGCAGAACTCGTGGGGCGGCGGCTCGGCGAAGCTCCGGTGCACCCGGTGCATGGCGGTGGGCCAGTCTGGCATCGCTGCATCGGCCCTTGGGTCTGCATCGGTGGCCGGTCGCCGAGCATGCGCACCTGGCCGCTTTGGGGCGTTGAGATTCTTGACGGACTCAGAGGTCAGCAAGCGCGGAGTCTCCCACCCCATGTCTCATAGGGGCTCGTCTGTCCGTGCTTGGCTGCCAGTGGAGCCGTCCCCTCAGCCGGAGACCGCCGGGGGAACTGCGCCGAGCACGTTCCAGGCTGCTGTTGTATCGCCTGAGCCATAGTTCTTTTGTGTCGCCTGAGCTGTAGTTCTTAAAGTGTGGTCTTTGGGTCACCGGCATCAGCATCATCCCACATACCCCTCTTTTATTCTAGTTGTAGAGCATCTACTCAGCCAGCCCTATGGTGGTCTTGGATGGTGTCTGCTCTGCTCTCTTGTCGTAGTCTCAAAGTTGTTGTGGTAGGCAACAATCAGGCTTCCGCCCTATGCCTCCATCTTGGTCCTCCTTTGTATAGTTAAGTCTTGATTGTTGTTGGTGTCACGGGGGGGGCTCTCTTTGTCTATAAAGGAAGAGTTGCTGTGCAGGAGACACGTTTATGGGCCGGGTCTTGGTGCAGCAAAGCTTTGGCGCTCACTGAATATTCCCGTTGAATGTGTCCCTTATGCACGTGGTTGAAATCTGGTGTCATCTCCCACAGACCACTAGATGCCCTCGTTTCTGGGTCTCCAATGGGGTGTAGATCAGCTACTGCCTTAGGCACTCAGCAAGGATTACAGCAAAAACTGTAGTTTCTTCCTCCTGTCTGAGTGGCCCTGGAGCAGTCCGACTAGAACAGCAGATCATCTGGTCCGCTGCCAGAGGGCAGGCCACCCACATGCATAAGCCATTGCTTGGGGCGCAGGTGTGCCTGCAAGACTTGCGGGGCAGGTCTTCAAAACGTGCGGGGCGGGTCCCAGGGCGGGGCGGGGTCTCAGGGCGCCAACAGGCCATGGTGCGGCGAGCCTCGATGGCTGTGAGTCTGGTCCTTCTGCCTTCCATGTATCTAAGTCCCCTCGTTCCGCACTCCAGCGCAGCAAACACTGATTGCTGGGCGCACCTCTGCAAGAGTCCCGCCTCTCCCCGCAGGCATCTGGGTCTCCCGGGGTTCGCCAGAAGATGGGTTTCAGGGTGATGGAGAGCTAATCTCCCTTAGGTTTGGAACAAAAGCCCCTTTCCCCCGCCACCAGCCAGACCCACGCACCTCCACACCTCATCCCCTCCGATTTCGCTGGGTGCGAGGCAACAGAACAGCCTTTAACCTCCGCCGCCATCTTTTTCAAACTTCTCAATTTGTACTTCTTAATCCCTTCATTTCAGTCAACTCTACTGAAGTCTAGCGCCGCCGGGAGGTGCACGGAAAGGGCGCCCGGGCCTCCGTCCGGTGCGCGGTGCGCGCGTCCCGCAGAACCAGGCGCGCGAGGGCTGCGCGGCTGGGACGGGCGCTGGGCGGCCGCCGAGCTCCAGGCACCGCCATCGCCGTGCTCCGGACGTCGCCGCCGCGGTGTCCCCCCAATTTATACTTCTTAATCCCTTGAATTCAGTCAACTCTACTGAAGTCTAGCGCCGCCGGGAGGTGCACGGAGAGGGCGCCCGGGCCTCCGTCCAGTGTGCGGGGCGCGTGGCCCGCAGCACCAGGCGCGCGGGGGCTGCGCGGCGGGGACGGGTGCTGGGAGGCCGCCGGGCTCCGGGCACCGCCGCTGCGGCGGCGTCCCCAGCGTCCCGGGCCGGGCGGCCTGCGGGGGCGGCGGAGTTGCGAAAGTGAGTGAGTTTCCCAGGGTTTCGCCCGGAATGGGGTTCAGTGCAATCGGAGCCGGCGCTCAGCGCACTCCGGAGCCTTTATCTCCTTCCTGCCAGTGAACTCCGGCCAGGTCATCAGCCGCCCCCTCCTCTCAGGTTCCATCCTCCCCGCAGGCGCGTGTGCTCGTGTCTCCGCCCGTTTCTCCATACCTCAGGCTTTTACGGCTTTCCCGACTGTCCCCGTGGCCTTCTCCTTCCCCCCAGCTGTGGGCATTTCAGTCCACCAACTTTCCTGTGGTTCTGGACGATGTCCGTTCTGACCTCTAGTTGTATTTTTGAAATTGTTGTGCCCGGCTGCAGGTTAGGTGTTTCACCTATGCCGCCATCTTGGTTCTCAGTATATATATTTTTTGTAGGGATCTTTGCTCAATGTTTGTATTAACATAATGATTTATAGCAATGTCAAAATGCATTAAAATTACATTTTCCATATATTCCTGAAAGAGGGTGCCATATACACTAAGGCATGAATGTAAAACAATAAGTAAAATACTCAGAAGCTATTTTGTCTGGTGTGGTTCTAGCTAAGTGTTTGTAGATGTGGAGGTATAATTGGAAAAGCAGATTGAAGTCAGATCCTGCAGGACTATAAATTTTACTCCATGAATAGTAGAAATCCATTGATGGATTCAAAATGGGAGGTGAAATGATGAGTTTTATATTTTATAAAAAATATGTAACGAATAAAACCTCTTTAGTGAAAATATATAGGTAGGGTAGAACAGAAAACTGAAACTAGGGAAACTAGTTAGGAGAAGGGGCAGTAATCCAGGTAAGATAGAAAAAAAGAGTGTAGTATATATTTAGTGCTCACCATATATTCCATGTGTCTTAATATTTTCCAGCCTTTCTTATAGTTTCATTAGGTTATGTGAGATTAAGTGATTAATTCTGGACAGTGGCCTGCCACTTCTACTTCCACTTCTCACGTTATTCCTACATAAGGCACAAGGCTGTCCCTCTTTTCTCTCTTCTCTTCTATCAGAGATTACAGAGGCATTTATTGAGATGGCAGAGTCACAAATGAAAGCAGAATGGATCCTGAATGACCACATGGAGGAAAGCCACTTCAGAGATCACTGTACCAGATTTGAATTAGTCCATACCAATACTAGTAACACTGTTATTTTAAGCCATTAAGGTTTCTAAGTTTGTCTTTCTCTGACTGGCTTATTTCATAATGTTCTCTGGGTCCATCCATGCCATCACAAAGGGTAAAATTTTCTTACTTTTTACCACAGAGTAGTATTCCATTATGTAAATGTACCACAGCTTTTTTATCCACTCATCTACGATGGACACTTGGGCTGCTTTCAAATCTTGGCTATTGTAAATATCACTGCAATGAACATAGGGGTACATATATTCTTTAGAATTAGTGTTTCAGGTCACTTCTGATAAATTACAAGAAGTGGATTCACTGGGTCATAAGGCATTTCCATTTTTAACTTTTTGAGGTTACTTCATACTGCTTTCCACATTGGCTCTACCAATTTGCATTCCCATCAGCAGTGCACAAGGGTTCCCTTTTCTCCACATCCTCCCCAATACTTGTTGTTTGTTGATTTGTTGATGATAGCTATTCTGACAGGTGTGAGGAGATATCTCATTGTGGTCTTAATTTGCATTTCTCTGATGATTAGTGATGTTGAGCACCTTTTCAAAGGTCTATTAGCCATCTGTATCTCCTCTTTGGAGAAGTGTCTGTTTAGGTCTTTTGCCCATTTTTAAATTAGATTCTTTGGTGTGTTTTTATTTTTTTTTGGGGGGGGTGTTGACTTTTATAACTTCTTTATAAATTTTAGATATTAACCCCTTATCATATGTATCAATGATGAATATGTTCTCCCATTCAGTGGGTTCACTCATATGTGGAATTTAATGAACAAACTGAATTACCAAGCAAAATAAAGACAGATTCATAGATCAAGAGCAGGCAGACAACTCTAGTGTGTGTGTGTGTGTGTGTGTGTGTGTGTGTGTGTGTGTGTGTGTGTAGGGGTGGGGGAGGAAGGGAGGTTGAGAAGGGGTGGAAGGATTGAGCAAAAAAGGAAAAAAGAGAGAGCGAACTCATGGATATGGACAACAGTGTGGTGATTGTGGGGGGAATGGGGTGTGGATGTGAAAGAGGGAATAGAGGGGATAAATGGTGATGGAAAAATTAAAAAAAAATAAGATTTCTAAGTTTGACAGTAACAGCAGCTAGGGTTAATTATCCTGATGAATACAAAGAACTCAAGACATAACAGTAGGATTTGGAAAAAGAAAAAAAAATTAAGAGATGAAAACTACAGGAGATCAAGACTGGTGTTAGGAGTAAGAAATAGGGAAAAGAGAATGATGACCCTGAACTTTTAGCTTGAGAGGATGGTAGTGCCTTTACTGAGACAGATGTATAAGAGGGGGGTGGAATAGGTGTTGAGTTTGAAGTGTCTAAAGAACATTCAAGAAGAGGTTTCCAGCTGGCAGAAGAGGATGTGTCCGGCAGTTAGAAAAGGGGTTGCTGTGAAGGTAGTCTTGGGAACCATCCTCCTTGAGCAAGTGGAATGAGAAAAGAAGAGAGCCAAAGAAAAGATCTGAAGGTAAGACGCATGACAAAAAATTATTCAAACAAGAGGATGATGAGGGAGGAATGAAAAGAGAATCGGGAGAGTGTAAAGGCAATGCAAAGGGAGGAGAGAATTTTAACACAGAGAGCTACACAGCAGCACCTGCTGTAAGTAATATTTTCCACAACCTTAAACTGTCTGGCTTATGTTAACATTTGCATCATGATTTATGTGAATTAATTGATTCAAATATACAATTAGATATTAAGAGTTAAAAATAAAAGAGGTATATGCTTAGGTGCAATAGAATTATCCATACTCTTTCTTCAAATCTTTCTGCCAAGGCATTAAAAAAATAATTTATTGGTTAGAACTGTGATCTATGTGTGAGAAAAATTAGAAACTGTCATCATAAGCATCATTATCAATGAATATTGAAGCTACACATAATTTCAGAGTAGTTTCTGCTATCTAAATTTTTTTTTCTAGTCCCAGAAATAGATAACACATGTGAAGAAGGACCAAGTTGAAATAAGTGCCTGGTAGAGGGTAAGTGCCAACTAATGATTTAAGCAGTAAATTGCTCCAGGTTAAAAACAGGGGCAGATGGGAACAGCTTTTCCAGAGAAAAAATACTGGGCTGGAATTTGACAAGATAAAGGGAAAATGAATATGAGGAAGAAGTAAAAGGAAGGGGAAGCATTGAGTAGGCAAAGGCCTGGAGGTAAAAATGTGTATGGCATGTACTGATCAGGTCCTCTGCATTGCACATCACCATGACACAGAGGGGTTCATATTAATAGCAGCCTTTGGGATTTCTCAACACATGGTTCAGGCCAATATCTATATAAATACAAGACATAGGCTGGAGGTGAGGCCAGGTAGGTAAGTGGGGGCCATGTTGTAAAAGACCTTAAATGTCATTGTGAAGCATTGTGAAGGCATTTATACTGAATATGAGGAACAACTGGAGATTTTTGAACAGAGGTGTAAAGTGAGAATAATTACATTAGAAAGATTTCTCCAGGAGCAGTGTACTGGGCATCTTAGAAGGTCAAAACAATAAAGATAAAGAGAAGAATTAGAAAAAAATTTCAAGTATCCAGATTTTAGATGGTGAAGTTTTAAGTCTATGGTTGTAATATTGGGCTTGGAAAGGAAGTAGGTCTAGGCTGTTAGTAGGCTGTCTAAGGTCAAAACTTAAAAACTTGAGTCAGCAAGTAGGAAAATTCAGAGTCAGCCATTATTTGGATAGAAATATGATTGATTTTTCTTTAGAAATGCTGATTTGGGAAAGGCAGAAGTTTAATAGGAGACATCCAATTAGAAGTTAGAGATATGGTACTGAAATATGGCGTGTTTTCTTGGGCTGTAGAGGGGTAAACAGGATACTGAGGGTTCAGAAAATGAAAAGCAGAGTGAAAGATCATCCTGCAGTGTACAATGTTTCCGTGTTTGAGAAGGAAGTGTTGCTGTGGGAGGTGGTTGCTTGAAGGGAGGAGCCCAAAGAGGACACACAATGGTAGACTTTGAGGGAGAGGGTTTAGTGTAGGGGTAGGTGGTCACACTGCCCAAGAGCCGGCGAAGGTCTCCTGAATTCTCTAATTCCCCTATCCTCGGAGCAGTTTCAGAACAGAAGCTTAGATAGATGACAAAGGGTCAGGGCCACCAGGTGCTTCTTTCTGGAAATGCCTTCTGGAGATGGAAAGAAGTGACCTTCAAGCCAGCTCCCTTCAGAACACTGTTCATTATGCTGTGAAGCAGTTAGACACAACGTCCTTGGCTCAGAGCTTCCAGGGAGCTAAGCAGATGGTAGCTCTGTCAACTGCAGCTGCAAACAACTTCATCTTCAGTTTATTTCCAAGAGCCAGAGGAGCTCAGGGATAGTTAACAGCTGTCTACCTGTAGGGACTCAAATGATCTCTAGGCCATCAAATTATCATATACTGAATAGTAACATAGCAATTTATTCCATTGCTTCCTAGGGGCCTGAAAGAGCTGGTCAAAGGCTTCCTTGATGCCCCCACCCCCAAAATAGGACTTTTTTTCTGGTTCAAAAGAGTATAGGGTAAATATACCCTTTAATGAAGACCTTCCAGGAACAAAGAGGCTCTATAAAACATGACTGTTAAGTTGTTCTCTCTGAAAGTAAGTGAAATTATCATATTTTTAAGGGGGGTGTGTTGTTTTTTTAATAATCTCCCTGGGAAATATTTGTCCTTTTTTTCTTTTAATCTATAGCCTAATTCATGGGGTTTAAAATAAGGAATATTAACCAGAAGCTAGAGTCATTGCCAAGCTCAAGTCTTGCCAGCTATTGTAGAGATTTATAAATATTTGAAGGCAAACAACTGGTTATAGGAAATATCTGGCTTGCACATGATGTCACTTCAGACAGAATGTGCATAGACATAGGTAGTTAGATAAAAAAAACATAGAGACAGCTTTACTCTTGAACTCACTCTTGAGTAGTAGTATTCTGTCAGGAGCTAGATTCAAAGTCATCTCTCCTCAACCCAAGACACTTCCAAAAAAAAACACCAAAAAACCACCCACCAAAAAAACCCCACCAAAAACCAAAAAAAACCCCACAAAAACAAAAGCGTGATTGGCCCTGACCCTGTGTACTCTGTCTCAGCTGCTTCCCTGAAACTTCTCCAAGGGTGGGAATAAGAAGTGTTAATTTAGAGAATTCAGGAGATTATCCCACAGCCTTATTTACTCTTGAACCCTTACAGTCAGCAATGAGAGTCAATATCTTTACCAGTGTTTACTGAAAGAAATATATATTGAATACTAGCAGAATGCAAGGCACATGTTATGTACTTGTTCCAATAAAAGGTGGAATATTTATGATTACAAACCACCCCAACACTTAGCAGCTTAAACAACAATGACTTCACACTTATTGTCATTCTTTGGGTTGGTAGGTCTCAGTTGGGCCACCCTTTTACTCCACATGGTGTCAACTGTGGGTCATGTTGAACTTAGGGGCTTAGCTGAGGTCAGAGTCCAAAAATAGCTTCATTTATATATCTGACAACTCATGGGGGTGACTGAAACAATTGGAGCTGACTGGGTCTCTCTTTCTGTCTGTCTCTATTTCTTTCTTGATGTAGGTAGTTGCTCCTCTTGCACATTGGCTCAGGGCTACAAGAGAACAAAGAGGAATCTGCTAGTTCTTTTAAGGACTAGGACTCAAACTGGCATGGTATCTATTGGTCTAAACTCATCAAAAGGCTAGTCCAAATTCAAAGGGAGGGGAAGTAGATTCTCCCTTTTACTGGGAGGACAGGCATGGGAGAAACTATTGTTGATCATCTTTGGAAACAATCTATAAGGTACTACCTAATGGTTAAATAAATGAAAATTATTTCTTAATATACTTTCCAAGGGCTTAAATGAAGAAAATTCTAGATTATCCCAGGATACAAACCACGTCTTCATACATTTTTTTAAATCACTAAAAACATATTAATACTTCCGTGTTAACTCCTGGATAGTCTTGTTGATAAGACATGGTGATGGGCTCAATAATAAGGAATGCTGGGAAAATCTTAAGTGAAAGGGAACCAGGCCTAAGCAGGGACCTGCTGCTCAGGCAATGAATAGACATGAGGAGAATTTTCCTACAGAGGCTATTTATGGTGAGGTCTACCTTGTGATCTTTGTGGGTTCACCTTTAAGCTCATGAAAGATTCTGGTCATTATTAATATCTGCAAGCTTACTTTGACAGCCCAATAGGAAATGGGAAGGGTGATATCACAGGCAAAGATACACTTACAAAGGCAAGTGAAGGTAGTACATTTTGTTGGGAAGTCTTTCTTTTAAGCATGGCTCTTGCTAGTGGTTGAGTTGTAATGATAGATTGCATGTGAAGGAGGATGACAGAAGCCATAGCTAGGGATCAGGGCCCAGTTGTTGCTTAAGTTTCTGGCAGGGTCCAAGACTTGGAGCATATTGGCGTTATGCTCCAATGAGTAAGAAATCATGGAATTACATAGTGCTATAAAAGATACCCAGACACCAGAAATTTCTCTTTCCCTGGATTGAGTGTTCAAATCTTTAAGAAACTGTGTGTGTATAAGGGGGGATGGGGGTGAAAGGGTGGAAGGTGGGGGGGCGGGGCTGGCATACAAGTACTCAGAAGCTGTAGTTAATCATGTGTGCCCAGGGAAGCAAGGTGGAAGGAAGAGAACAAGATGGGTCTGGTTCACATCCTATCACCTCTACTTAATGAGGAAGTTAATTAACCTCCAAAAGTCTTAGATCATCATTAATAAAAGGGAACAACTGTAATAATAGTTTCTTAAGGGACTTTATTTAGGAGTAAGGAGCTAAAATTTATATAGTATTTTTGCTTGGCACATATTGGGTCTCAAATATATGAACTATTTTCTTTTCATTCTTTCCTCCACCAACCCACCATTATCTGTGAGATTTTTCCTGAACCAAATCCCTTTTGTCCCTGTGAACATTAGCTTAGGAGCTAAGGGGAGCCCATTAGCAGACATATGGTTTTGGAGAGCTGTGTAAGACAGCTGAAAGACAGTGAAACCAAGTGGGCCAGATTACTGCTCTACAGAAGAATAAACCTCTGGAGGGCAAATACATGTGTTTTTGAGATCAATATTTTACTATTGGAAACTAGGAAGGAAACCGCTTTTACTCTACTTTGTGTCATTTTATTGAAGAAGCTCTACTCATTTTCCTCTAACTAAATAAAAACTATGTCGTTAGTGTGTTAGATTTGACCTTTTCCCATTTGATAATTCTTGACATTTTTTTTTACAACAAAACATTTCACTTTAAAATAAAACTGGTGTTTCAGAATGCTTGCTGCTTGAAGACCATGGTGGTTCTGGTAGCCAGCCCCTGTCCCTTACCCAAATATTATAACTCACCAGCTTCCAAAATCGTGAACTTTTTCCATATTTACCTTTGGAGACTAAATCAACTGTCACTTGAGTAACCTTTGTTTTCAGATGTCTGCTTAAAAATAATGGTAACTCAGCCATCTACTAAACTGTAAGGATCATTTTATTAGATTATTCTGAGAATTAAAAAACAACTCTCCCACTCTAACAGTATGATTGCGTAGACATGGTACTATGATTAATCTTAAATATGGAAAGAATTGAGCTGTTTGTGCGTCATATCTTCAGACATTAGCTTGTAACAGAGTAGGAAATCTACAGACTAGTGAAGAGCCCATCCACAAACAAAACAAGGAACCAGACCCCCTTTCCCTAGATTTGTATGAGAAAAAGTATAGTGTGAGCATAGAGTGTGTTTCATGCCCAAACTTTGTAAATATCTTACGCCTTATGCTCAGTAAACCCTAATCACACTGCACATCACTTATGGAACTTCAGCTATTTATGGGGGTTGGAAAGGAAAATATGATTAACTCTGAGCAGTCATTTCTGGCTTCAAACCTCTAAATGATTCCTCTATCCTCAATATTTATTCCCATTAATAAAGAACCGTTTCTATGGAGAAGACACGTACACACAGAAAAGTCTCCATCAATTACTCCCCACCCAAAAGAAAAGTAATGTTTAAACAAAAGAACTTCACCGCATAATTAAATATAAAATTTTATCTGAGGAGTACACAATGTCCATAATGGAGTGGAAAAACACAAGTGTTGTTAAGTTATATAATGTGTACATATATTTCACTTGAACATGAGATCCTCAAAAGAAGGTTCACAGGAAACATTTCCTTAGTGTTGTTCCATGTTATTTGTAAAGCATTTAAGTACAGCAGAATACGCAATAATAAATGTCAGGTGCATTCTTACTGCAAGTTAAGAAATAACTGTGCATGAGCCAGGGATGGTCTGTACTTCTTATGTAGATTGTCCCACACTATGTTCCAAAGATTACATTACTTAAGAAGACATATTATTAATAAAGTATTTTAAATCTTCATGACTTGAGAGTGGGGTGGGAGGCAAACTTGAGATATAGGCAGTACAGGTTGTCCTCCATAATGGAGAGTTTGTCCTGCTCTTCAACTCTTCTCTAACTTATCTCTCTAAAACAGCTCATTCGTTCTCAAATGTCAGGATCCTCTAGGATGGTATGTGACTTGCCATAAATAAGACTAGTGGCCACAACAGATCACTCCCTAATTTTTGTGGTCCAGCCCAACCAAGGCTTATTCCTTGCCTACACAAAGTCCAATGTGGTCCACGTGGGCTTGCCTCCATCTTGTAGTGACACCATCTGGTGCACATTAACCCTGAGGTTGTCATAATAGGGAAATACAAACTTGGAGGAGACAAACTGTTTTGGGCTGAAATAGATATTTCTTGCTTCTCACAGTCCACCCACCAGAACTGGTTGCATGGCCCTAACTTAACCACATGGGAGGCTGGGAAGGAGAGGCGAGCACATTGATATTTGGGGGCACTATGTCTATCGTTTCACTTCTTTGAATAGTAGAAGACCCAGAGCAAAAAGTAGCGAGGACCCAGTGGTTGGCTCAGTTCAGCTAGGATGGCAGTTGAAGGAAAATAAGAGGTGGATAGGAGATTTGAGAGCAGAAATTTAAAGTAAAATAAACAGAGAAATACCTGTTTATATACACCAAAGCAAGAGGAACAAGAAGTATGGGTGCTTGCATTGAAGGACACCATTTTCAGATTAAGGTTAAAAATAAACAGACAAACAAACAAACAAACAAACAAACACTACAGGTCTTCACCTCTCTCACAGACCAAACTTGTCTGTCTGATGGTGTAAGGTTTAAAATTTTTCATCCGAGTCCCCTACACGGGCTATACACCTGTGTCTGCCATTGCCTAATGTGCTGGTTTGTTTAAATGTCATAATGTCACCTTAAACTAACATGATTAAAACAGAATTCAGTATTTCACTTTTCACAGTGACTCTTTTCCAACTGCCTTGTTTGCTGAGGACATCACGTCCTACTCATTTAGGCTTGAAGCGTAGACAGCTCTTTGACGAATTCCCCTCATCTTCCCTCGCAGCAAGTCATTCTCCAAGTCCTATTTCTGTCCTTGGTTCACTTGGTTGTTGGATTTTAAAAACTGGAACGTGTCTTGAATTTTTCCCTTTTCTCTACTCTCTTTCATAATCTTTACACCTGGCCCTCATCATCTTAGTTATAGATGTTTTTGAAACCTTGCAGAGTTCAGTTCCAGTTTCTGCTCACCATGGTCAGAGTGACCTCACTTGGCACTGCATATGTAAGGTTGCACTCATATTCAAAAACCTCCAGTGCTCCCTGTGATTCCCCCACATTAAATCTAAATTCAAACCCTGTGATTATTTTGCTCAACACTGCATAGTGAACCTTCTTATATAACTGGTACCCTGCACACCTCTTACATTACTCTCCTTAATATATTCATCTTTGTATGTCTCACAGCATTAGCATTATGCCTGGTCTATAGGCAGCCTGCAGGGCCGCATTCATGCATGGGTAGGGTCCCTCGGACTGGCCTGTGGGGATTGGGCCAAAACTGGCCAGGTGCACATTTCGTGCACCAGTGGGGTCCCTCAGCCTGGCCTGTGGGGATTGGGCTGAATCCATGCACTGGGCATCCGACATCCCCCAAGGGGTCCTGGATTGCAAGAGGGTGCAGGCCAGGCCGAGGGACCTACCAGTGCACAAATCTGTGTACCAGGCCTCTAGTATGGATATAAGATCTTTGGTTAATCTCTTCCCGTCCTCCTCCCTCCCTGCATCCCTCTGAGATTCATCAGTCTGTTCTATGTTTCCATGCCTGTGCATTAAGCGTCTGCCCCTGGTGGTCAGTGTGCATCATAGCTACTGGTCAAACGGTCAAACTGTCACTTAGGCTTTTATATATATAGATTATTAAAACATTGAAAATATAAATAACAATTTCAGTAAATATTATGCTATTTAAAATTCAGGGAAAGCATAGAAAATTAGGTTTCTTAAAAAACATAGTGTTAGCAACATGCCAGCTTCTGGGTTGATGGACTTAAAAGTACAATAATCAGCAAATAAATATAGTAAAAACCTAGGAATATGAAGCATTATCAACATGGAGCAATATGTTCTAAAAAACAATCCTGATGGTTGTACTCCAGTAAAAAAAAAATTTTTAAAGGCCCTTGATAAAATAAATGTAGAGAAGGCTACAGATTTTTCTTTCTCTCTTAGAAATACACAGTATGCATTAACATATCAATAGCTCTAAGACTTTACAGGGGAGACATAGTTCTGGATGTCTTAACACAGGGTTTCTCAAATTATTTTATCACAAATATGAGGACTGGAATATTTGTTTGTTCATAAATATATCTGAATAACTAGCACATTGTCATCATAAAATCCATCTAAACTGTTAGAAGAATTTTATGAGTTTATTTGAGCTAAACTGATGACAATTGTCAGAAAGCAAGATTTCAAATGATCCAGAGAAGGACAGCTTTGCAGTTTCTTTTATGCATTTGAAATTAAGGCTAGAATGTAAGAAGGATTACATGGAGGTGGGAGAAAGTAAGGTGGGGATTGGGTTACAGGATAGTTAAAACAACAAGAAGGTATCACCTTGTTACCAGACAGTGTCTGGGCCCAGAGTGGGTCTGCAGTGGGTTCACCAATAGTATGTGGGTTTTTGAGTTTGTGTAGGAAAGGCTTCACAACAGGAGTCCAGGTGATTGTGCAAGTGTGTTTATTAAAGCTGGGGACGCTGAAACAAAGGAAGGGCGTACGGTAGAAGAAGAAACAGGAGGTAGAAAGTCAGAGCAAAAGGGGGCCTTGGAGACAGGTTAAGAGAGTATTCCTAGGTTGAGCTGCCGCTGCCCACTGCTCCACTGGGGTCCCTTAGAATTTAGGAGAAAAACAGCAGACAGACAAGGCTTGGGCATGCCCTAGGGAGAGCTCATCATGGGTCCTCTGTCTTGAGGTTTCTTATCTTTCCTTCTTTGGCAGGCAGTAATCCTAGGGGATGTCTCAGGGGAAGGTCTTAACAGAATATGCATTAGCTTTTCAGATATGTCCTTCAATACGTTAATTCATCAAAATGTGTATATAGAGGGGTCAGAGTTATTTATGATTACTTTTATTTTTAAAGAACGTTATTGAAGAAGGACTTGGATTGAGGCTGATCTGCCCAGAGACAGCCTGGAATGTGTAAACCATTTGCTCCTAAGCTTCCTTGGTAATGGAAGATAAAACCTTATGATTCATTAACTGGATATAAATTGCTCAAATTGTTGGCCCTCTTTAATTATTTTTGTCTCAGTTTCCCTTATTCCACTTGTCAAGGCATTTCCCTAGCTTCATACTATCTCTCCACACCCTCACACCTGTTAGAAAGGCTGTCATCAATAAATAAACAGCAAGTGTTGGGAGGATGTGTAGAAAAGGGAACTTTTGTGCACTGCTGGTGGGAATGCAGACTAGTGCAGCCATTGTGGAAAGCAGTATGGAGTTATCTCAAAAATTTAAAAATGGAACTGCCTTATGACCCAGCAATTCCACTTCTGCGAATTTATCCAAAGAAACCCCACACACTAATTTGAAATAATATATGTACCCTTATGTTCATTGCAGCATTAGTTACAATAGCCAAGATTTGGAAGAAGCCCAAGTGTCCATTTGTATATCAGCTGATAAGAAAGCTGTGGTAAATTTACACAGTGGAATACTACTTGGCCATGAGAAAGAAGGAAATCTTTTGTGACAGCATGGCTGGACTTGGAGAGCATTATGTTAAGTGAAATAAGTCATTCAGAGAGCCAAACACCATATTATTTCACTCATATGTGGAATATAATGAACAAAATAAACTAACAAGTAAAATAGAGACAGACTCATAGGTAGAGAGCAGGCTGACAGTTTTGGGAAGGGGGTGGGTGGGCTGTAGGGGTAGAAGGATTGAGTAAAAAGGAGAAAAAAATCTCATGGATACTAACAACAATGTGATGATTATTGCCGGTGGGGAGGGGGTGAAGGGAAGTGGAGCAGGTTATAGGAGGGATAAATGGTGCTGGAAGGAGGCTTGACTTGAGATTCTGAACACACAATACAGTGTTCGGCTGATTTGTTATAGAATTGTTCACCTGAAACCTGCATAATTTTGTTAACTGGTATCACCCTAATAAATTCAATATAAAGGAAAACAATAAAATTCTCAGCAAGCCCCATATTAGTAAAATGTTTGAAAGAACCCATTCAAGGTCAATAGTTTATATCCTCTTACATATGGCAGGAATGGGGGTCCTTTTGTTTTAGAAGCTGACTGTTTTTTGAAGATAGTTAGCAGGTAGACTCTGAGAGACCAATGACTATAAGAAAAATTGCAGAAATCCCCTCTCACATTTTGCTGTTCAGAAAAAGTGTAATCCGATGTAATGAGGAATCAAAATTGAAAAACAATGACCATCAACTGAATCAACTGGATCAACAGCTTCCCTACAAACCTCTGCCAGATGGCACCACGAGGGAGGAAAACCCCTCCAAAGACAATAAATGAGTGCCATCCAAAAAACGTCAGGGCTGCACAGCAGACTTCTGCTTATGCAAAATCACATCACAACACCTACACCAGAATCCTTGCTTGTAAAAAATCACTTTGGCTGCTTCACTATGTAAAATATGAAAAGGAAACCAGTCATATTCCTGATACATGAACTCACAGCTTATCTGAAGTCAGTTACACACTGCAAAACACCCTCTTTTACCCCCTGCCTAGTGATCCCATTAATACACAATGTAAATTCATAGCTATGGATTAGGGAACTTTCAGAAAGCATTCTAGGTTGAAATACTGAAGTAGAGGGTGGCATGAGTCTGGTTAATTTCAGAATATTGAAGTGTTGGAATTACAATGTGATGACAGGATTCATCAGAAGGATTTATTTCTTTGGGCCTGTGGCCTAATGAATTGGAAAATATTTTCCTATGTCTTCTCCTTCAACTCTAAATTAAAGTGACACGTTTTATTAAAAAATGTCATTTTTACATACTAATATATGAATTATGGTATTGTACAGATGACAATAATGCCATCTGGGTGAAACATTCTAGTGATCTCTCACATTGATTTTCATTTCACTTAGAAGTGAGAACATAGAATGAAAAAGTATCCACGGAAAGCTTTATGATGTGTGTATGTTATCCAAGTACACTGTGTAAATGTGCAGGGCTTTTATGTGATGGCTCATATATACATCTGAGCTTGGGGATGTAATTGCATGAACTCGTATTGTACTGTAGGGCAAAGAGAGACGAGGAGGAAAATAAAATCTCTTCCATTTTCTGTTCAGAGTCATAGCAATAAAATCATACAAAATGGCACAGTTACTGGAAATTGCAAGGCAACTGACTGTGGAGACCTGAGTTAATTTTGCGTAAGCCTTAACCAAAGAATGGTGCTGAAAATGTTTTCCACCTTCCATTCTCAAATACATTTGGGGATTCTGCTATGGGTCATTTTCAGCACACCATGTCAGAATGACATTGCTACAGTGCCTAGACACATTTGCAATTAAAAGATTGTATAAATAGCATGAGTCACTCTCACTGGATAAATACAGTGAGAAGTATTGAGACAAATATGAACTGGAAGTTACCTGATGGTGCTAAACCAATTCTCTTTGCATTAAAAACCCAAAAATGGAAAGGTAGAAAGTAAGTCCTTAGAAGAGGCAACTCCTGAAAGATATAAACATTTAATTATATCTATATCTACATATACACCTATAATCTGCTTAAACTATATATCTACATCTATATATCTATGTCCATGTTGCTAGATTTTACTATTTCTACCCTTAACAAATAATTTGGACAGATATTAAGAATATGACCATTATAAAAAGGAGATAACTAGGTTAATATAATATTTTACTAGTATTAGTGTATTAGTTTTATTAATAATAGCATCACATATTAGTGGTTGCCTAAGCAATAGTCCCTAAGCAAAGGTTTAGACCATTGAACTTTTATTTGTTCCAACAGTCTAATTTATGACTATAAACCAGATAGCCTAGAATTAATAACTAAAGTTCCATCCTTGGTCCTACCTTCTTCAAGTATGTTCTATTCCTTATGGGTGACCTCATTTATTATATCACCTTCAAGTGGCATGTACACACTTTTGATCCTTAATTCTACACCCATAATTTCTTTCTTTCCTGGATTCTCTTCTGCATTACACACATCTATTGTGCAATGACACTCCCCCTACTCTGCCACCTTTTTTCCCCCCTAATCTGTTCTTCTTGTAGTATTTATGTATTTAAGGGCATTCATATTTTCATAGCTGCCAAAATCCCACCCCTCCATCAACCTCCACATTCAACAGTTCATTAAGACCTATAATTCTACCTCCTGAAACGATCAAATACATTCCCTCCTTCCATCCCCTTGACTGTCTTGATTCAGCAAAACTTTCTATTTTTTTAAATCTAGAATATTGCAGCAGACTCTTTGCCATATTATTTTCTACTTGCTACTATATTAGTCTATACTTCAACTTTCTTCAAACTTTATCTTTCCAAAAGACAAACCCAATCTTGTCACTTTCTTGCTTAAAGTCCTTTGGTGGAAATCTGTAGCAAATCATTTGCAGTCTATCCACCACCTGCATTTCCAGTGCTCTCACCTCCTTCTCCCTCACAAACACCCTATACTCCATTCACTCTGAAATGCTTGGACCTTCAGACTTCCTGACATTTACACACACAGATTCCTTTGCTTGGAATTAGTGTGTCTTTTCCTTTATTCTCTGACAGGTGAATTTCTCCTCCATCCAATTTAAATACTATCCCCTCTGTGCAATCTTCCTAGACTCTTCTACATAGAGTTAACCACTCCCTCTCCTGAGTTTTTAATAATGTGTCTATCATACTTATTGATATATTGATGTTTCTCTCACACATTGATTGCTCTCTCTCTCTCTTACTCTCTCTCTCTCTCTCTTCTCTCTCTCTCTCTCTCAGTATGTCCTCAGATGAGGATTAAAAAAAGCTCAGAGAGGAATTTAGATAGTACCAGGTAAGAAGAAAGCCCTGCCCTGGCTGGTGTGGTGTGGATCAGTTGGTTGTAGCATCATCCATACTCCAAAAGTTTGCAGGTTTGGTCAGGGCACATACCCAGGTTGTGGGTTTGATCCTCAGTCCAGGCATGTGCAGGTTGCCTTCCATAAGCTCCCTGACCGGGTATTGGGCTACAACCCAGACATGTGCCCTGACCAGGAATTGAACCAGCAACTCTTTGGTGCACAGGACAATGCTCAACCAACTGAGCCACTCTGACCCTCCCTTAGCTTTTCAATGCCAATTGTGTTGGTGGCACCATCTTTTATAGGGGTTTATTGGTATGTTCCTTTGAGCTGCCCTTTTCTCTACTTACACATACTCAGTGGTCAGTGACTTCTGAAGCGACTTCAGGACATTATTGTTTTTATTCTCCTTGTTGCAGCAAAAAGCCCTCTTGAACATTTTTTCAAGGTGAATACATCCACTCTATCCAGGGACAATCTAACATATTTGCTTTATTCACTGCTCTGTGAATGGTATAGCTCACCACTGACTCAGCTTTTGTAAAAGAGTCCAATTTTTATCCTCTGGTATAGCCCCAGTCCCTGGGGGCACACGTTTGTCTCAAACTCTGGTCTGGCTGGAGACCTGCCGACATTTGTGCTCAGCAAGTATCCAGCCTGCAGAGACATACAAATCTTCCCTCGCACAGAGCACCCAACAGCTGCCACAGTACCTGCAGGAGCCCCACTGGGTTAAAGATGGGAAAAACAGGGGAAGAAGCAAAAAGTTGCAATGCTTTGTGTTATTCTGGATTGTCTTAAAAATGGCTTCCCCTCTCTACTAAAACCCTACTGTTCTCTTTCATGGACTACCCTGGTGATTTGGGATGGTTTAGATATTGTGGAGTTAGTCCTCTGGGGAGTATCTGACCTAGTGCCTCCCTTTCGAGCGCAGAGGTACTTGAAAAAGCCATTAGGTTAAAGTTGAGGCTTTAGTTAAAACTTCCAGACAGGAGGAAACATTGCATCCATAACCTATTGCCATGTCCAGGAGCCAGATGCCTGCTACTTAGCCCTTTCTGCGCCGTCGCTTTGTGACCCACCGGCACACCAGCTGACTGAAACGGGACTAGACATCATTTGAGGAGTTGGTGTTTGCTCTCACACACCCTTTCTTCCTTCCTCCTCCAATAGCTCAGAGCAGCACTGGAAGAGGATGATTCCTGGTTTCAGGGAAGAAAGAGGCGATTCTGAGCCAGCAAAGTGAAAAGCCACTGCTGGGACTTTCTAGCTAATGGCCAGCTAAGAAACTCTTCCACTTTTCCTCAGATGCTAAGTGCTTGTCATTGCCATTAAAATATCCATGCTAGGCGGTTGCTAGGAAAATCTAGAGAGTGCTAACGGCGGTTTAGAATGCAGAAAAATAATCACTATCACCAGTGTCTAGGGGGAAAAAACAATTGTCCCAACACCAGGCCTCTTGGTCACATTCTTAGGCTTACTTTTTAGCTCAGATACCACAGCAGGAATGAATTTGAGCTAAAACGTAAGCCTAAGACTGTGGAGATGTAGTCCAGCCTTTGATTGCACTACAGGAGCAACTTGAAGAGTCTCTGGCTGCCTCCCTGACCAGAGTCTGGCAATGCAGCAAAAGGTGTGACGGACACTACAACTCAGACAAGACAGAAAGCGTTTCTAAGTGTTTGGGTTTTAAACACAACTTCAACCCTTTGAAGTTATAGTTATGGTTTGTTTTTAAATCTTGGCCAACGTTTTGGTCCAACAACCAATATTTATCCCCCAAAAGGGGGAGGGGAGGGTAATTTGAAAAGTTTAACTGACCAAAAAGACAAATAGGCCTTTTGGACCTTACTCATAATATTTGGATGAATTATTTTTAAATTAATAAAAAACACATAGATTATAATTATTTCATTTCTATCAAAATACTCATGTATCTAAAATCAAAGGAAAATTTGTTTGGTATTTGGTTTTGCCAAGCCCCAAGTATTTACATATGACTGAGAGACACATTTCCTAAACCAAAAGTAATGGGCAGCTGTTCTAAATAGTCTATTATGGCAATCAGGACTAGAGTCTTAAGACATGGCTTTTCCATCTCTGAGAACTTAGACCTTCATGTGCATCTTTCAGAAGCAAACCATGCACACACTGATGAGGAAGCCCAGAGCTTGGTGACTTACCAAGAGCTTTAATTCCCTCCAGTTGGCAAAAACACTGTACTTATGAGCAGCTAAAGTAAACTAAAAAACAAAAACGGTTTTCGCAATCAAATCCAAACACTCAATAAATAAAAATATTCCCCAAAGCTAAGAGATACAATTTTTGACATGAAATGGGTAAAAGTTTTATTTTATTTTATTACTAGAGGCCCAATGCATGAAAATTCGTGCAAGAATAGGCCTTCCTTCCCCTGGCTGCTGCCACTGCCTTCGCTCTGGCCTGGAGCCGCCTTTCCGCCTTCCCATGCTGCCCAGAGGCCCGGAGCAGCTGGGACGGTGTAGAACCGTCCCACCCCGCCCCCGGCCACTCAATGCCTGTGTATGTAAATTAACCTGCCATCTTTGTTGGGTTAATTTGCATACTCACTCCTGATTTGCTGGTGGGCATTGCAAAGGTACAGTCAATTTGCATCTTTCTCTTTTATTAGTGTAGATTTTTAAAAAAGCCTTTCAGTTGATATGTTGACTGGTCCATGAAAACTAAAGCATAAAATTGTATCATAACTTACTTCTCAGGTCTCAATTTCACCGCTCCTTCAGCCCTCCTGATCTTGGTCACCCTCTTATGAGATACTTTTCTAACATACACCATAGTTATAATATCCTATAATATTTTAAACACAATAGTATAAATGTTGATAGATAAGACAAAAATAAAATCTTAAAGGGTGAACATGCTGGGTTTAATGAGGGCAATAACCAAAAAAGAACTGTGAAAAGGCGACTATAAATTGTAATGATTTGACTTTAGGATTTTTATTTTCTCACTTTTGCATGTAGCTAGTAAAATAGAAATATGAATGATCTCAAAGCCTCTGCCTGCCTGCCTGATTGTCCCTAACTGCCTCTGCCTGCCTGCCTGCCTGATCACCCCTAACCATTCATCTGCCTGCCTGATCACCCCTAACCTCTGCTTTGGTCCTGGCTGTGGTGGCTTCGTCCAGAAGGACGTCCGGAATGATGTCCAGAAGGTCGTTCGGCTGTCCGGTCTAATTAGCATATTATGCTTTTATTATTATAGATTATTGGCAGTTGAATATGACATATCTAGGTATAAAATTTTTTGGCATTTATGTTGCTTGAGTTCTCTAACTTTTCTTCTTATTTTAGTATTCCTGGTGCATATGTTACATGTTATACCATTCATAATTGTCCTAGATATTCTCTTCTGTCTTTTAAAATTTTTTTCTTTTTGTATTTTTGAAAGTTTCTGTTGATCTCTCTTTAAGTTCACTGATGCTTTCCTTGGCTGTGTCTATTCTATTATGTGTCCAACAAAAGCATTTTTTTATTTCTGTTACAGTGTATAGTTTTTTAGCACTTCCTTATCATGCATTCTTAGAGTTTAAATCTCTCTATTCATGTATTTTTCATGTGGCCCACTTTTTTCTATCAATGTAATTAGCATATTAATCATAGTTGTTTTAATATCCCAGTTTGACATTTCCAACATGAGTTTGGTTCTGATGCTTTTTCTGTCTCTTGAATCTGTATTTACTTCCTATTAGTATGCCTTGTGATTTCTTGTTGTAAGTTAGACATGACATACTGGGTGAAATGAACTGAGGTAAACAGTCTTTTAGTGTGAGTTTTTATGTTTATCTGGCTGTGAGTTAGGCTGTGTTTATTACTTACTGTAGCTGTAGATGTCAGAGACTAAAATCTCCATTGTCCAGTGTTTTCTCTCCCATATTGCTTTTGAGTTTCCCTAGAGACTTCGTAGGTGAGGTCTGAGATGTGGTGTTCTTTTACTTGTTATCCCCTGGTGTGATGGTAAGGTGTGTGGGGAGGAGAAGAATTCTATAACCCTATGACTTGGTCTCAGACTTTTATTGAGTCTGTGCCACTGGACTGTGACCTTCACAAGTGCCTTTCAGGTTTTTTTTCCCCTTAGATGAGACAGGAAGTCAGAAGGGGCTGGAGTTAGGTATTCCCCTTGCCCCAGATCAGTTAATCTCTGGTAAAATCTCAGTGGATTAGGGCCCATTGAAATAGTTAAGTCCTGAGGGCAGATTTTATTAAGGAAAACAGAACACTCTGAGCATATTTTGAAAAAGCTACTTTCCCTGCTCCCAAACATTTGGAGATTTTTCTCTGATTTTCATTGTTGGAACCTGGTAGGGCTTCTGGAGCTAAGATTAATACTGGAATGCGGGATTCCTTTAATTTTTTAACTTTCAAGCTTGAAGTTTTTAACTTTCAAGCTTGTCCACAGCAATACTCCAGCAATTTGTCAATTGCAGTTTAAGTTTTCTACTTGTATGCTAACTACAGTGGCTCCTAGGCCTCTCTGCCCAGGTAAACTGTGATCCTCTATAGTCATAGTTTATTCTGTATGTACAGATATTCTTTATGTTCTCCAAGTTTGAGGACAGCAGTTTGTCCCATGACCTCAGTCCTATGGTGGATCTAAGAAGAGCTATTAGTTTTCATTTTGTTCAGCTTTTCTCTTGTTGGGAGAATGGGAGTGGTAACTTCAAGCTTCTTATATCCTAGACCAGAAACTAGCAATCTCCTGTGTGTTTTGAATATTGTCATTTTGTTTTTGCAAAAATATTTTGTTTTGTTATTTTGTAAGTGCCAATATTTTCCTCTCTCCATGGAGGCAAAAAATATCTCAGATTTCGCCCTGGCTGGGTGGCTCAGTTAATTGGAGTATCATCCCATACACCAAAAGGTTGTGGGGTTGATCCCCAGTTGGGGTGTGATGGGAGGCAACTGATCAATGTTTCTCTCTCACATTGATGTTTCTCTCTCTCTCGTTCTTCTCTCTCTCTCTCTCTCTCAAAATCAATAAAAAACATATCCTTAGTGAGGATAAAAACAAGGTCTAAGATTTCTTATTAATGATTTAAAATGTATAATGTAACAAAATAAAGTGCTTGCTCTCACTGAATCATGTTCAGGCCTGCTTTGTCCCATGACTTTCAGGCTAATAGCTTCCACTTAGTCTTACATATAGACATGCTAATTGTTGCAGGAATTTTGTTTGTGGCTTGATTTTTAGTCATTCTGCCGGTTGCTCCACCATTGGTTGATTTACATATTAGGGTTTTATATAGATAGACTAAGGGCCCGGTGCACGAAATTCATGCACTGGGGGTGTTGGGGTCTCTCAGCCCAACCTGGCCCCTCTCACATACTGGGAGCCCTCAGGGGATGTCCTACTGACACAGTCTGGCCTCCCTTTGTGGGAGGCGACCAGACTGATCAGGGGAAGGCACCAGCCCCATCACCCCACTGCTGCAGCCACTGCCAATCACCACAGCCACCAAGGTGTTTTCATCAACATGGACTCCAGTCCCTTCACCATGAAAAAATGACAACTTTCTTTAGGCATTTTTAAGATATGTCTTTCATAGGATATGACATTTCTTTCTTACTTTTTTTTTTTATCTTCACCTGACTTTTAGAGAATGTGGAAGAGAAAGGGAAAGACAGAGAGAAACATCAAAGTGAGAGGAACAATTTGATTGGTTGCCTCCTGCATGAGCCCTGACCTGGGCCCCAGCCAGGGAGGAACCTGAAACCTAGGTACTTGCCCTTGATCAGAATTGAACCCAGACCCTGCGGTTGGCAGGCTGAGGCATTATCCACTGAGCCAAACCGGCTAGGGCAGGATATGACATTTCTTAGCCCTCCAGCAGCGGATCTTCATTTTTTTCTCCAGAAGTGTGGTGGAAAAACCCTAGATCACCTTTTTGGATTCTTATTACCCAAGTTACTAAGAATATTACCAGTGGCATACAGGAAGCTTAGCCAATGAGCAGTCAGAATAGGTGTTTCCTCTGTAGTTCACACGGATTGCCAATAGCCTCTGATCACCGGCTCTGCCCCTGCCCAGGCCTAAAGCCTCTGGCCGATGCTTTAGGCCTGGACAGGGGACCCCCAGGTCCCTCCAATCACTGGCTCTGCTCTGCCCCTTCGGCTCTGATTGCAGGCTTGGCCCTGCCCAGGAGCCCCCTGGCTCAGGCCCTTCCCAGGCTGCTCAGGGCCCATGCGGGGCCTACCTCAGAGTGACCTGGGTGCCAGGATGTTCCCGGGACCCAGGCGCTGGGTGCCTATGTATGCAAATTAACTGCCATCTTTGTTGGGTTAATTTGCATACTCACTCTGATTGGCTATGGGCGTAGCAGAGGTACGGTCAATTTACATGTTTGTCTATTATTAGGTAAGATACTTTACACAAATGTGCTTTACACAATTTGAGTGGTGGTGTTTAGACAGACAGGCTCTGCAATAATTCAGATAAATTGGAATTGGGCTGGTGTGTGAACTATAGATCAACAATTTTCCTTGATAGATGGATTAGTTTATTTAAATAGGTGGTAATCTATGCAAACAACTTATTTGATTAGTATTTCTAGTGAACTTATGACATATTTGAATAAATTTGAATCTCACAGTAGAGATGTTTTTGTGATGGTTATCAAATTTTTGTCTTTTTTAAAAAAATCTTTATTGTTGAAAGTAATATCAAATTATTTTTGATAAAATAATTTTATACATGTATATGGCTATATATCGTCAACATTTCAAAATTATCCAATTTTAAATTAGATTATTTTCATCAAGTTTCAAATTATGTAAAGGATGTAATTTTTGGAATATTATAGATATTGTAATTTTAAAGCAAAATTACCTTTAAAATTAGCTAATAAAATACCATACAATTTGATATCCATTATCAATCCTTTATAAATAAAGAAAAATAACTCATCTTAAATTTTGAAATTCTACATCTTTCCTTTTTCTCTCTTATTTTATATTTTTATTCATTCCCCCATATATTTTATTTTATTATTTTATGTTTGAAAGTCTTTATCCATCACCTGTCACATAGCATTGCAAAAAAAGGCTATTATTTTAAATTTTAAAAATAATTTAAAAGTAAAAATATTTTATAATTATAGTTATAATGCATAGTAAAGAAATGATAAAAAGATAACATAATCTTGATAATTATGAAATACAAAAAGCAAAATCTTATTGAAACTGCCACTCTTAAGAAAATGGATGAAATTATGGGTTTATGTCTCTCTCTGTGTTAGAATGTGAAAAGGGTACACTAAAATTTCTATTCCTTTGTGTGTGTGTGTGTGTGTGTGTGTGTGTGTGTGTGAAACTTGGTTCACAATAATAGTAATTGGGTATGGAAGGAGTTTTGTTGGGTAAATACCATTTAATTCTTTAAACTCTTTCCAAGTTATAGTTTTAATGATCTAAAATCAACAATTACATTAGATCTTCCTTCTGTTTTGTTGAAAGCGAAGACTTGGAAGCCACCTGAGAAGCATAGGAATTTGTTACTCAGTCATAAGCATAATTAATTTTCTCAATACCCACAGCAATATTTTGACTCTTACTTAGAGATTAGAAATTTGAATCTCCTTAGAGATTTCTATTCCTGGAGGCAATGCCTAGTAAGATTCCAGGCCAGAGCTCTGCCTTTATTATGCAAAGTGAGAATGGCAATTGTGAAGGGAGGTGGAAAAGAAATTAGGTTGAAGGTTGGCCTTTACCCCAGGTCCATTCTCAGATAGACCAATTTTAGGCAAGACATCATAGAGGAGTTAAGAATGTGGCAATGAATTTCATTGAAAAGTATCATGTCTGGGCAGCTTTGGAAAATCTTCACATACCCTCTGCAGTATTGATCTCTCCCAGTTTTCAAATTTTTCGCTTACCGAGAATAAAGAATTTAGTAGTCACACACACATGCAGAATTCCAAAGATGGATCTAATAATTCGAGTTGCAAAAGTACTTGTAAAGTAAATGCTAGAAAATAAGAGCAAACAGTATATTAAAGAAAAAAAATAACCATTACACTTATTCAAAGAATAATTTAAAAAGAAGAAATTTGTTACAAAATATCACAAATTAATAGGATGGCTTCTACTACAAATTACAATGGCAACATATTTTAAACTTGATAAAGCACCTGATTATTTTTATCAATTTCCAAAAAGCTTTGCTAAAGTTCATGATTCATTTCTATTTTAAAAACATGAAGTCAACACACACTGATGGATGCTAAAATGAGTGTGTGAAAATTTGAGGGAAATAGGATGTATAGTCTCATATTACCTCACCCAAGTTATTTGTTAGTTACAGAGGGAAAGAAAGTTTACAGTGGAGAAAACCTGTCAGAAACTATCTTAATTCTCATGAGCCCTGTGATGCCATATGATATGATGCACAGAGAAGGACACTGAATCAATTCTGTGTTCTTCTTACCAAACATTCATACTCTCAATCATGTAAAAATACTAGATAAACTCAAATGGAGCAACATTTGGCAAAACAATGATCAATACTGTTCAGTGATGTCATGGTCAACAAAGATAGATTGAGAAACTATTACAGATTGCCTAAGATTAATGCAATAGAGGATCCTGAATAGGATCACAGAACAACAACAAAGACATTGATTAAAAACCAAACTTGGTGAAATTTGAATGGGGCTTTATTTAGTTAACAGTATTGTACCAATATTAATTTCCTGGTTCTGATAAATGTATTATGGTTATGTAACATGCTAACATTGAAGGAAGCTGGGAGAAAGATACATGGACTAGCTAAGATCTGGAAATAGTCCAAGTGCCCATCAGTAAGTGAGTGGATAGAAAAAGCTATTGTACATTTACATAATGGAATACTTAGGCAGCTGTAAAAAAAGAAGGATCTCTTACCCTTTGAGACAGCATGGAGGGACCTGGAGAGTATTACGCTAAGCGAAATAAGCCAGTCAGAGAAAGACAAGTATTAGATGATCTCACTTATATGTGGGATCTAATGAACAAAATAAACTGATGAAAAAAAAAAAATAGATCCAGAGACAGAAACATGGAACAGACTGATGAATCTCATAAGGAAGGCAGAGGTGGATGGGTGGGTGGGAAGAGATTGACCAAAGAATTTACACTGAGTGGCCAGATTATTATGATCTCTGAACGCATAATCTGGCCATTCAGTGTGTGTGTGTGTGTGTGTGTGTGTGTGTGTGTGTGTGTGTGTGTGTGAGGCCCGATGCATGAATTTGTGCATGGGTGGGGTCCGGCCAGCCTGGCCAGGGGGAGGGGACATGGGCAGTTGGCTGAACTCCTGGTCGAGGGGACTGAAAGATGAAACAGAGGGCCGGAGTCCATGGGATACCAGGTCACAGGCTTTATTGGCGATCACCCTGCCGGCCACCTTCCAGATGGGAAAAGGGGGAAGAGAGAGAGAGAGAGAGAGAGAGCTTGAGAGAGTGCCTTTTAAGGGGAGGAAAAGAGGGGACTGGGCTTAGGGCACTCAGCACACGCTGATTGGTGGTTTCATGTAAGGCACATGATTAGGCACCTAGGGATTTAGGAATTGGGGGTTTAGGGTATATGGCAGGTGCTGATTGGTGGTTCAATGTACAGTCCATATAAGGTGTTCAGGAATGTCCGGCTGCAGGTGGAGTTTACGTCATACTCCATCCATCAGATGGGGGAAGGGAGGATCTATCAGGGACAATTTGCTATTAGCCTTTTATTATATAGGATATACACTGAGTGGCCAGATTATTATGCTTTCAGAGATCATAATAATCTGGCCACTCAGTGTATAGGCATACTAGAGGCCCAATGCACAAAATTCATGCAAAAGTAGGCCTTCCTTTCCCTGGCTGCCGGCACCAGCTTCCCTCTGACACCTAGAACCCGGGCTGGCTTCCCTCCAGCCACCCGCAGGCACCCAGGACCTGGGCTTCCCTCCACCCCGGCTTTCGTCTGGAAGGACACCTGGAATGATGTCTGGTCTAATTAGCATAATACCCTTTTATTATTATAGATGTGCATAACCCATGGACATAAAACAATAGTGTGGTGAAGGCCCTGGGGGGGGGGAGGGACAGGGTAAAAGGGGTCAGTGGGGTAAAAGGGGATATCTGTAATACTTTCAACAATAAAGATAAATTTTAAAAAAGATATATGGAAGCTCTACTATTTTTCAACTTTTCTATAAGTCTAAAAGTAGTTAAAAATAAAGTTACAAAATAAATGCAGTGCCAGAATCACATATATAATCATTTTTTTTCAGTATGATAAGGATGATTTCCTTAACCAGATTTTTAAAAACACTATAGATATTACCAACCAAAAGCCAATATCATGCTTATGGTGAAATACCAAAGGCATTAGAGTTCAGAAAATTATGCCTCTCATTGCAATCATTACTCATTATTTTTATAAAAGGTCTAGTCACTGAAAAAGACCAAAAAAAAAAATGTCAAAAGAAGTATAATGTTTGGATGATTTAGTTTGCAATCTATACAACACAAGTAAATCAACTGAATAGCATTAGAATTAATAATGATTTTTGAAAGGCAGTGAGTTACAAAATAAACAAATAAAAATCAATTGTTTTTCTATTTTTCAGTTAAAATATTATTGAATAAAATAAACTCAACATCAGATAAAATATAAACCACATATTAAAAAAATTAATAAAGTACTTATGTGAGGAAAACTGAAAATTCTACTTAGTGACATAAAATGTGACTTAATTAAATGAAAACATAACATAATAGGAATACCAGTTATTAAAATATATAGTTTTTCTAAACTTCTTATTTTTAATGCAATTTCAAGTGAAATCAGAGTCAAAATACAGTTGAAACTTGAAAAGTGAATCTAAACTAAGACAATTTTGAGTAACAAAATTAATGAGTGAAGTGGTACATTTTTTAATACCAAAATGGAGCATAAAGGTACAATGGAGAAAACAATGAAAAAGACATCATTGGGAAAAAATAAGTTAGGTATTTTACCTTATATTATACATAAAAATAGATTCCAGAATGTTTATAGAATTAATCTATACAAGAGATGAAGGGTTAAAAAGTAGTATTTAACTGACAAGAGAATGTTCTAAGGAAGAAATAATGAAGACAGTGTCATTTCTGATTGCATGCAATCTATACTTTTTGATATCAAAAGAAAATTAAAAGTAAAAATGAACAATATGTGTTACAAAAATGTGAGAAAAATGAATTGTTAAACATCTGCAACAAATATAGAGATATTATAAATTAATTAGAACAAAGATGAACTCCTCAATAAAATCAGAGGATAAGAAAGCAAAAATGGTCAAGAAATACTGTATATGGGAATTATACAACCAACTAGAAAACAAAGCAATATAAATGGAAATATATAATAAAAGTCATTATTCAGCTACTATAATGACAAATATTTTTTTTATATTTTATAAGTATAAAGAAGTTAATGAGATAGGTATTCCCTCACACTGTTTAACTTATCATAGTCTCCTGGAATATGGCAAATCAGTAGCTTTAAAAATGCTTAAATCCTGGGACCTAGTAAATCCAACAACCCTAATGTCTAGCAATAAGGAATGGGGTGAATTCTTTTTATCATCCATGGAATACTATGTTGTTGTTAGGCACTGCCTCTAGTAGTAGTTCTTAAAATGAGAAAAAGGATTGTACATCAAAATTACCTAAGGTAATCTTTAAAAATACACAACTCTTTATACCCACAACTCCTATCCTACTTTTCTGATTTTTCATTTCTGGTACAGGATTTGGGAGTTGGAGTGTTTATATATGTCTCAAATGAAATCTGATGCAAACTGTCTATCCCTCAACATGGTTCTAAAATAATATTCAACACCGTTGGAAATTACTCTTAGTATAATGTGAAATTTAAAGTACATATTATTTGCTTGCTCTGATTCTAATTTTAGAGTACGTAGAGTATGGTATTATGTGTGTAGTTAGATAAAAAAGAGTGCTTTTTATATTTTTTTAGTATTTCCAAGTTTTCTTCATGAACATTATTTAGGAAAAATCACTAATGGTAATATTGCTTTTAAAAAAAGATTTTTTAAAAGGAGTTACTGTAGTCTCCTTTCCCATTTCTCTTGCTGCCAGAGATACCTATCCACTCTCTACTTGTGCTTACCGAAATATGCCAGGTCCTGGGAGAGCACCTCAAATTTACCCCTAGACAACTATGGCATTATTTCCATGTGAATGCTGGAGAAAGAAAGGGAGAGAGAAAAAGTAAAACATTGTGCACCAAGTGAAACGTAGAGTTTAGCTATTATCTAATGAATTTGATCACAGTAGGCAGCCAATCTTGATAATTGTTTTAAAAGATTTTTCCTAAATTTCAGCCCATGGGGGTTGAGTGGAGGTTAGGGTGGATTGTGTAGGACAAAGGTGGTGGTATCAGGGGAGCTAAAACAAAGGGTAAATCTCCCTAGACCTTAGCAACAACAACAAAACTCACATACGCACAACAGAAATCCGAATGATCCTGGGCTCTGCATTCAAAGTAAATAAGAGGACCTAAGACCTGTAAGAAAATTTTGGAGTATTTGATCAGTATATTTTAACCCTCTGACTGTTTCTCTATTTTATTTTATGTTCTTTTTTTTTTTTCAACCCTCACCTGAGGATATTTTCCCATTGATTTTTAGAGAGTGGAAGAGAGAGGGAAAGACAGAAGAAATATCAATATGAGAAAAACACATCAATTGGTTGATTCCTACACAAGCCTTGACCAGGGCCTGGGCCTGGGAGGAGCCTGCAACTGAGGTACATGCCCTTGACTGGAATCAAACCTTGGACCCTTCAGTCCACAGGCCAATACTCTATCCATTGAGCCAAACCAGCTAGGGCTTATGTTATGTTTTTAAAAAGATCCAAGGAATTTCAAAAAAGGCTTGAAATATATTTTTATAGTCGAGTGAGATATGCACATTTTACCAAATGACAAGTGTAACCCTCAGAATGGGACTCTGCTGACTTAGAAAATAAATTAATTCAAAAGAATTAATGCTTTAATTAATTTTCTCCATCACCACTTTGTGGGATAGTTGAAACTTACCTGAATATTCGGGGAATATACCTGACCTATGCATATGACAGTCTTAAAATTTAATCTGGGGCCCATTTGAGAATTCAAGGCAGTGCTAGTAACATTTCTACTGGATACCAACTGGAATTGTCATGGGCAAATGAAGAAATCTGCTCACTTCTTTTCTGCTTGAGCACACTAAAGGCACAGTGAAATTGGACTTTTTTGAAACCAGAAGGTGACACATTTATCTCTAAAGTCAGTAATATGAAAAAGCTGGACAAAAAATCACAAACAATGCCATCAAAATATGAGCACTTGACTAGTTCTCCTGATGTGTAACAAGTTCAAAAATGCCCTCTTAGATAATTAGGGGTAGGCATACAACAGGAAGTAAGATAAATGTGGTCTCAGCTTATACAGAGTTCATGGTCCCACTGGAGACACAAACAATTACGTTGGGAAAAACAGGCAAGAGAGTGTGAAAAGTGGTAGGACAGGGTAAGTTAGCATATCGCTCATAGCTGGGCTCTGGTACTGTTCTAGAATGGAAATATCTTCTCTTGGGGTCATGGTGTTTAAGCTGAAGATAATTAAGAGTCCATCAACTGAAGGGGAAGGTAGGTAGAGAGAGGATTATTCCAGATAGAAAATAGATCATCCAAGAATATTCACAGGAGAGGGAATATGGTTCAGGAATATGGGAATATGGTTCTGATGGAAGTTGGATTGATTTTTTGAATATGAGGTAAAAGTGGCAAAAGATGCAAAAGCCTGGAAAGGCAAACAAGCACCTAGAAAGAGAAGGACCTTATTACACAGACTTAGAAGCTTGGACTTTGTCTTGAGGGCTAATGAGGGTTTTAAGGAGGGAAGGATATGGTCAGATTTTCCTTTCACTAGGCTCACAGGCTAAAGTGTGGGCTATGGAATGTAGAGTGAAGGGAGATATGGGAAGAACAATAATTTCAGAGAGAGAAGATAGTGGTCTATTTGGTAAAATCAGAAATCTGTGGGTTATGGAGAAATGTAGGCAGTATAACTCATCTGCCTCATCAGATAAATGGCATTGGTAGGGAAGAAGCAGATCAAAGACTCATAATGAGGGGCTGTCTTCAGCTTGAGTATAATATGGATGGCATGGCCACAGACTTCTGAAATGTTTCCATCTCTAGGGTAACTACTGCACCAAATCAATGATGTCCTAGAGACTTCTAATAGGCTCAAGAGGTCTCATGACATTACAGAATTGAGGTAGTGTAAGATTAATTGATCCATCCATCAATGTGTAGAAGTGAGGGGAATATTAAGCTGTTTGACTTATACAATTCTAAACAAATGGTTTAAACTGTGCAATCCAGTGACATGTTTACAAGTGGTTTTGATGTCTCAGACTGGTTTTTAAATAATTTTTCCAGACACTAATATCTCTGCCAGAACCATAACAAAATGAATGAGATTAGACAGGCTATAAAAATATATATTTAGTAAGGGATTTGAGAAAGGGGAGCTAACTTCCTTTCTATTTATTAAAGTGGGCTAGCTAAAAAGGTATAGTTTGGTATATAAGCCAGAAAAACCTGATATAGAAGAATCCCAAATGAAATATTAATGACATGTTTGCCAGCCAGAGGGCATACACATGGTTTGCCCCAAAGTCTCCTGTAAAGCCAGAATTCACCTTCACGGCCTTTTCCCAGGACTTTTTATTCCAAGTTCAACTATTTCCTCTCCTGTAATTAGGATGTGTTTAAAAAAGGTTTGGAGGAAACTCTATTCTAAGGAGTATAAGGCCCAAGAAAGAACAAAATGAAATATTTCTGCAACAACTATCTTTATAGAGAAGATACCAAGAGTGTCTGCTGACAAATTTGTCTAAGATGGGACTGTGTTCCAAAACCCAATCTTAGGCTGAATGGACAATGCAACCGGGAAGAAGAGGAAGAGGAAGAGAAGGCCAAAGAAGAAAGCTCCATTGAGAAGATGGCCTTGCAGTGTTTAAAGAAAATTTAGAATATCAGGAGCATATTCAGAGTCAGTCAGGTAGTTTTCAGAACAATTGATTAGAAACCAAAGTCTCCAAAAATCTGTCTCCATTCCCTCTTTTCCTTCATCTGATTCTGCCCAAGGGAGCCCTGCAGTAAGCTGACGCTGAAGGGAACCAGCCTCGCAGAGCCGGAGCCCTTTGATTGTGTGGCCTGGCCCCTGCCCTGTCCCCACTCATATTACAGCCCTGCAGCCTGCATTGTCCAGACAAAGGAGCAGTGGCTCCCCTCTGAAGACTGCCTGGAGCGCAGCCACCTCCGCGTTGTCTGCCCCAATCCCCAGCCACCTCCTGTTTCTTCCTTGGGCCCTCCCCTCTGGGTTTCTTGAGCAAAACACTTATAAACCAGCAGTCAGCCCTGCAGTGGACTTAGCAGAGCCTCCAGATCTGGATCACCCAGTTTCCCTCCCCCTACCACAACCACTGGCTGGCAGATTTCTATTTCCCCTTCTGTGGAGGGTGTGTTCCTGCTCTCTAGAAAGAACCCAGGGGAGGCAAGAGAGAAAGAGTGGCCTTCATTCTTAAAAAGGCTCTTACATACCTAGTAATATCCTCGTACTTTATTATTATTATTATTATTATTGTTGTTATTATTATTATTATTTTTACCATTGGAACTCAGCTATTTTGCATTTCTAAACAAAGGTTTGTTGAGTGGATGAAGTCAGGTAAACTTAACGAGGTTTTAAATGGTGATGCTTTTAGATCTTAGAACTAATAAATCAGTTGTGCTTACATGTTAAGCACTGTTCTAAAACTTTGCATCTATTTAAACATTTAATCCTTGGGATGACTCCATGAGATGGTGTATTTTTCTCCTCACATCACAGATGAAGAAATATAGGCAGAGAGGTAAAATGCCTTGTTTGGTGTCACACAACTAGTAGGTGTCAGATCTAAGTTTTTCTGGTCCTAGAGCCTGTTTTTGTAATCACTACACTGTGGTGTGGATGGGCACATGACTAGAATTTATCAACTGATTGGAAAATACGTTTTTTTCAGTTGATTTTTCCGTTTGCAGTGATTACTTATTGATTTTCTGACAATTCTAAGAATGCTTTTCCTTTTGCCAAGGCTTCCCATTTGAGCTGTAGAAGTTCTACTCATTGGGATTTGGGAAATTGTGAGTGAAGAATGAAGGGCAGGTAGGAGGGAAAGAGGGAATAAACAGAAGCTCAAATGTAATTATCTAGTCAGGGGTCCCAAAGTTGAGTGTGCAGCAGAATGACCTGGAGGCCCAGAGTTAGCATAGATTGCTGACCCCACTCTGAGTTGTTCCTTCAGTAGGTCTGGGGTAGGGCCCATGAATATGCACTTTTAATAAATACCAAGGTGATACTGATGCTGTTAGTTGGGGGTCTACAATTTGAGAACAACTGACACCAGAAGTTGCTTGATTTGGCAGTCTTAAACCTATACCAACTAGGCCCTAGAAAAAGCTCTGGGCAAATGTCCTAGATGCTACTGTTTTTCTTTCTGCCTTTGTGGGGGTTTCAGGTCTTTTTGCACATTTTGAACTGATATCTGTACCCACTTGCATGATTCTGAGCCATTGGAAGCCAGAGAATCCTTTGTTTTATGTATCTTAGGTCTAAGCCGGGGGACCAAATATTGAAAAAAACAACACTTGTCAACATTGTCTTTTTCCCCATGACTTCAATGCAGAATACTATAGCAGGAAGGAAATAAAGGGGAGGAAAAAAAATTCAAAGAGTGTGTGTATAAATCCTCATCATATTTGTTCCTTATTTCACATACCTATGACTGGCCCCTGCAAAGGACCATTTCTAGTCAGTTAAACTCAGGGCTTATTGGCTGATGAATATCTACTCTTAACAAAAGATTAATCACTTTGAATTCCCGACATTAGAGAGCCTGAAAGGGGAATTATGTCTTTTGACAAATGTCCCACACAAAGGTTTAAACACTGTCTATCAGGGTCATGTGTGGGAACCAAATGCTGACCACAGCTCAGTGGCTAGGGTGTTCAGGAGCCACTGCTCTCTTTGATCTTGGTCCTGAATTTCCCCTAACTATAGACCCGTGAGCTTATCTGAATTTCACAGTTTAGATATGGAAGTCATTCTTGCAAAGAAAAGTTAGGGGCAATATTGCTCCCCAAGACCAGCAGTAATGATGATGATTGTGATGGTGGTGGTAGTGTCCCATACAGCTTTGTATGAAAATGTTCTATGTAGTGGCTACCATATTGGACAGCACAGCAGAAAAACCTTTATGACCTAAATGAATGAATCTAGAAAAGTGACATGGCAGATGAGGGGGTTGGTGTTTTCCAGTGGGGTAACTTAGATCATATACTACACAGCTACCAACACATTAGACCACACCTGTGTTGGAGAGAAGTAAGTCAAAATACTCCCAGGCTACATATAAGTATCTGCTGTGTGATCCATGCTTTGCTGGGCACTATTGGAATTCAAAGAAATAAAACAGTGATTTGTTGCCCTTAAGACTTTTGCAACTTAAGAAATAATCAGAGAGAGGGAGAGAGAGAGAGAGAGAGAGAGAGAGAGAGAGAGAGAGAGAGAGAGAGAGACAGAGAGAGAGAGACAGAGAGAGAGAGAGAGAGAGAGAGGGAATAGGCATTAAGGCTAAAATAGGCTCCAACCTATAACAGAATGAAACAGAGAAGCTTTATTTCAATTTCCATGTTGGTGTACTGTCTTGCCAGAGAGGAGGGAAATGAGAATTGAAAGCAGGAAAACTGGGGGAAAAAATGGAGGCATGGTAGTCTTGTGTGGTGACAGTGAGCATCCTGGCCTGGCTCTAACAAAATATATTGGAGATGATGAAAGAGAAAGTCAGGCACATAAGATGGTGTTAATGAATGGAGTCTGAATAATGGATGCTGAAGACCAGGCTCAACATTTGAATTTCCATAGGCAAGAGGGAGCTACTGCAGAGTTTTTAGCCACAAGATGACAAGATGTAAACAGTGGTTTAGAAAGTTTATGAGGAAGTAGTAGTCAGTATAGTCTGAAGATAGGAAAAATGGAGTCAGAGAAGCAGAGGCCTCTTGCAGTCTCTCCACTCCTGAGGCCAAGAAGAACCTCAAAGCTGGATCTGGCAAGGAGAAAGCAGAAAGAAGACAGAACCCACTTTGGCTGCTGCATTTTGTACTTCTGACAATTCTCTTCTTTGGTCCTCGGCCTCTGTGATGCTTTAGCTTCTGCTTTTTCTTTTTTCTCCCCTCCATCTTTTCTCCTCTCCTCTCTGGTCTCCTTTGCAGGATCCTTTTCTTTGACTCACCATTAATGTAGGTGTTCTCTGAGAATTGTCTTCTTTCTCACCCTACACTCTATTTGCTTCAGCCATAATCTACATAAATAAACATTTATCCCAATTGTAGGTCTCCACTCTTGATTTCTATCCAGTTATCCTCTTCTGTATTTCCAACTGCCTGTTGAAAATTCCCACCTGAGCATATCACCAACACTTCAAAATTAATGTCTAAAACATTCTACATTATTGCCTAGGTCCAAACATATTTCTGCCTCAGATTCCCCTCCTTTTGCTAAGGGAAACAAGATCCATCTACCCACAGAAGCTCAGAATTGCAGAAGCTCATCCAAAGTAACTTTCCTTCCTCCTGGTTCTGAGGTCAGAGAGGCAGAATAACTTGGCCTCCTTTCCTTTGCTCTCATTAGCTGTCTTTGCTTCCTCTCTTTCCCTGTTTTTATGTCTCCACAATGTTCTAGTTCTGACTCTCAGTCCTTCTCACTTGACTCTTTGACACTATTACCACAGCACCCCTCTAATCACAGCCCTGCTCTGCTCCAGAACGCCCCCAACGAGATACGATTCCAGGACAGCCTTTTCAGATTTTTAGGCCACAACTCTCTTGCCTTTTTCCTCTACTGAACCCATGCCTGACCACCACATATGCCTCACTTATGCCCCAAATCTCCACAAACATATCCTTGCCTCATGTTTGTTTTTTTAAAAAAATCTTTAGCGTTGAAAGTATTACATATGTTCCCATCATCATGCTTCTTCAACATGGAATTTCCATTTCTCTCCCACAATGTCCACTTACAGAAATTGTTTCTACCTTGTAAGATCCATTTTAAGTCCTACTTTCTTTATAAGTATTTTCCTGGGAAGACATCTTTCTGTGAACCCCAATGGCAATTATATTTTTCAGCTTTATGCTGTTTACTTTTATTCTCATTATAGCTTCTGTTTTAGATTATATGTTTCTAGTCGACCAGGATGGTGTCTTAATTATTTCAATTTTTCTTGCTGCTGCCAGGATGCCTTGTACCCTACATTGATAGGAACAGAAAATAAATGAATCCCAATAATCATACAAAAATAAATTTAACAAAATGTCATGAAAATTTAAAGTAGCAAAGAAATTGCAACATCATTGGACAATTGGTGCTATTGAGAAGAGGTGGTCATATTTTGGAGCCTATTTAAAGTAGCTGTAGCACTTTTTAACCTAGTTCGGTGAGTAGGTGAGCCATGAGGACATAGATATAATTGGCATTACATCTAGAAAATATTTCTAGTTATAATTTTGATATTATTCTGTACTTCGACACCAAATATCATAATTATTGCTTTGTCATAGATAGCTTACAAGAATTCTGCTTTCTCTCCAATGAACCAAAACAGAAGATTTTACTTCATTCTATCCTCAAGACCTTTTATTTGTTTGTTTTATTTTGTGTATGAGGAAATAATGTCAGCATGAGTGGGCATATTTCAAAACATGTGAGTTGAACAGTAATTCTCTTTCATTCATCCTAGTGTTCTTCTCCCACTGCTTTGGCTGACTGGAACCAAGGGAAATTTACGACCTCAAGCAGTTCTATGTCTGATTTTTGTACTGGTAATGTCCCCTGTCTGCATGGGGCAAATGAAGGCAGAGCTTGTGCCCCACAGCTTTGCAAGGCCCTATACAGTTGTCTAACCTGCCTGTGTTTTTGGTAATAATCTGGCAATCCAAACAATTTGGTTTAAAGGTTGTTCTAAGTTGCCCTGGCTGGTGTAGCTCAGTTGGTTGAGCATTGTCCTGTGCACCAAAAGTTCACAGGTTTGATTCCAGGTCAGGGCACATACCCAGGTTGCAAGTTCAGCCCATCAGGGTGCATGCGGGAGGCAACCAATCAGTGTTTCTTCTTCACATCCATGTTTCCCTCTCTTTCTCACTCTCTAAAATCAATACAAATATATATAAACTTTTCCTGGTCATCTTACCTCTGTCTGCCTTAGATAATAGAAACTAAGAAACTGCATCACTGTTATAAAGGCCATGAAGATCTGAATGTAAATACAAAACATGTATTTTTATATAGCAGTGGCTTGAGGAATTTGCAAAATTATAAGTATTATTGTTATAGATAGAATTACTATCTCTCAGATTCTGAGTAGAACCCTATAAAACATAACAACAAATGCAACCAATTAGCAAAATGGATGATTTTAAAGCATGGTGACAATAATTAGCTAAGTAATCAAGCCTCTTTCCTAAGATTAAGTCACACTTCCTTAAATTTAGCCCTGTAATCCTCACTAATTTCCTGACACTACTCTTTTCCTAATTCCAGTAGAATTTTCAAAAAGAATATTGCTTACGACTTTATCTTAGAGTATACACACATCTTTTGTTATAAAAGTCATTGGAGTATAAGAAATACTACAGACCCCTGAGAAGAAAATAGAGTGACAATACCTTTCAAAAATTTTGTCACTTCAGGATGAGATGATTGAAACTCCAAGGAGAGAATAATTAGAAATAGATCAGTTTTCACTGGTTCAGAATCAACCCACACAAGAGGCTTAATTGACTCCAGAGTCCCACATCTTTTGAGGATCAACCATATATTATTATTATTATTGTCCATTTTGTAAGTAAATGTTGATTAATTCTTTTAAAAATACTTTTATATTGTGAAAATAAGTAAAATATCAAGTAAGGTTTCATAAATAAATGAGCATAGTAATGAATTCAAGAGATAGAGTGGGAAATGGGTATAGATGAGAGAAACAAACAAACAAAAAACAAAAAACAAATAATAACAGCAAAAAACTTAGCAAAAGAATATTCCTGGAGAAGAGATATTCACAAACTATGCTCAACTTAATTCTATTTGGACATAATAATATGAAATAGCTCATATGGAGCCCCTTATCTAGTCTTATATTAAAGTAGAAATTTTACTGAGTTTGGTTAGCTAGAAACAAAAACTCCAGATTCTAAGGAAAGAATGATTGAACTCACATGACTCAGGAAAAAAGACTCTACTTGGTCTCTCTCTGTTTTTATCTCTCCTGGATTCTTCTAAATTCTCTGCCTCTCCATCTCCCTCTTCTAGCCTGAGTCTATTATCCTCCTTAAGCCCAGAGTGTTCTCCATGCCACCTACCTCTCTCCATGCCACCTACCTATCTTGCCATCCTTCAGGTTTTAACCAAAGTGACCTCAGGAAAGCCTCCCTTGATACCCACCTCTAGGTCAGTCATCTTTTAATTATTTTATTGCATACTTTATCTCAGCACTTATCATATCCATACTTATTGCTTTTGAGATAAGTGTCATGAATTAAATGATGGTCCCCAAAATGATATGTTTGCATCCTGATCCCCGGAACCTGTGAATGGTGACCTTATTTGAAACAAGAGTCTTTGCAAACATAATTAAGTTAAAAAATCTCAAGATGAGATCATTCTGAAATTAGAGTTCCCTTAAATCCAATGACAAGTGCCTTTGTAAGAGAAAGGCACAGAGAAATTTGGGCCACAGACACAGAGAAGAAGGTCATGTGAAGACAGGATCAGAGATTAGAGTCAGCGCTCCCAAGCCCAGGAGTACCTGGAGCCACCAGAAGCCGGAAAGGCAAGGGAAAGGTGCAGCCCTGCTGATCCCTTGATTTTGGTCCTCTGGCCTCTAAAACGGGGAGAATAAATTTCTTTTGATTGAAGTCACCAAGTGTGTGGTAATTTGTTACAGCAGCCCTAGGAAATTAATATAGCAAAAAAGATTTAGCTTCCCTGTTGGACTGTAAGCATCAAAAAGCAAGAGTTACGTCTGCTCACTGGTAAGCCTGCTACACACAATAACAGGCCACTTGTGAATGCCAGACCAGACTACTTGGCTCGTATAGACAAGTAGACAAACTTGAGGTCAAGGGTAACCTACGTTTACTCGAGAGGTGACCCTCCAGTTGCACCAGCTTGAAGAGAGAATCAAGCAGCACCTCTCGTAGCAGCTTGTATTAGCCTCTAACTATGGTGCCTCGGTGATTAGTACTATAATAATGTTTTTCAACTGTAATTGTAATTCCTAGACTATAGAGTCACAATTTATTCTTCTATTTCCCAGGTTTGCCTCAAAGTTTTTTAAAAAAATGTTTTTGCCTAATAATTTATTAAATGTTTGATTACAAACAATTGACTTTCTTTTTAAATTAAATTTTATTTTTCAATTATAGTTTAAGTTCAATATTATTTTGTTTTCATTTTAGGTGTACAGAATAGTGGTTAGACAATCATATACTTCACAAAGTGGTGCTGATGTTTCAAATACCCAGCTGGCACTATCCATAGTTATTACATTATTAGTTATTATATTCCCTATGCTGTACTTTATCTCCCCATGACTATTTTGTAACTACCAATCTGTATTTCTCAATCCCTTCACCTTTTTCACTCAGTCCCCTAAGCCCCACCCCACCCCACTTACTCTGGCAACATCTGTCAATTATCTATATCTCTGAGTCTGTTTCTATTTTGTTTGTTGGTTTATTTTGTTCTTTCGATTTCACATATAATTGAACTCATATGATATTTGTCTTTCTCTAACTGACTTATTTCACTTAGCATAATATCCTTTACTGGTAGGTCCATCCACACTGTTGCAAATGGTAAGGTTTAATTTTTTATGGATGAATAATATTTCATTTTGTATATATGTACCACCACCCCTTTATCTAATTGTCTATTGATGGGCACTTAGGGTGCTTCCATATCTTGACTGTTGTAAATAATGCTGCAATGAACATAGGAGTGCTTATATTGTTTCCAATTAGTGTTTTGGGTCTCTTTGGATATATAGGGATGGGCAAAAGTAGGTTTAAATATTCATTTTTCTTGGTCATTGGTTAAATTACCAGCCATCATTATCTAAAAGGTAAATCATAGATCAGGATACAAAATAGTAACAATAATAATAATAAGACTAATAATACAAATAATAATGATGTTGCCGAGACCGGTTTGGCTCAGTGGATAGAGCGTCGGCCTGCGGACTCAAGGGTCCCAGGTTCGATTCCGGTCAAGGGCATGTACCTTGGTTGCGGGCACATCCCCAGTCGGGGGTGTGCAAGAGGCAGCTGATCGATGTTTCTCTCTCATCGATGTTTCTAACTGTCTATCCCTCTCTCTTCCTCTCTGTAAAAAAATCAATAAAATATATTTAAAAAAATAAAAAATAAATAAAAAAATAATAATGATGCAAGAATAAACTCTGTGTTTTGTGTGTTCATGACTGTAAACCTTTTGCCCACCCCTGTATACCCAGAAGTAGAATCCCTGGGTCAAAGACAGTTATATTTTTAATTTTTTGAGGAGCCGCCATATTATTGTCCATAGTGGCTGCACAAATCTGCATTCCCACCAACAGTGCATGAGGGTTCTCTTTTCTCCACATCTTCACCAACATTTACTATTTCTTGATTTATTGATGAAAGCCATTCTTATAGGACATTGTGGTTTTAAGTTACATGTCTCTGATGGTTAGTGACATTGAACATCTTTTCATGTGATTATTGGTTATCTATATGTCTTCTTTGAAGAAGAGTCTATTCAGGTCCTCAGCCCACTTTTTAACTGGATTGTTTGGGTTTGTTTGTTTTTGGTGTTTAGTTGTATGAGTTCTTTATAGATTACTTATATTAACTTCTTATTGGATGTATCAGTGAATATGTTCTCCCATTCAGTGGATTGTCTTTTCATTTTGTTGATGGTTTCCTTCATTGTGCAAAAACTTTTTAGTTTGATATAGTCCCATTTGTTTGTTTTTATTTTCTTTTCCTTGCCCAAGGAGATATATCAAAAAATATATATATATATTGCTAAGAGAAATGTTAGAGAGTTTAGTGCCTGTTTTCTTCTAGGAGTTTTATGGCTTGGGGTCTTACATTGAAATCTAATCTATTTTGAGTTTATCCTTGTATATAGTGTAAGAAAGTGTACTGAGGCTGGGTGTCACCAATACCAGACCTGGGGCAGGTCAGCAAAAAAGCCCAAGGCATCCCTGTTGCCACCTAATAGGCTCAGCCACTAAAAGAGCCTCAGGCAGCACTCAAGTTGCATAAGGGTAAACAACTGAGTTTTATGATTTAGTCCCTGAAATCAAAGCCAATTTTGTGAAGAGCAGTAGTTAATGGGATAGGTCATCAAAAATTTACTTATGCTTGGAGTGAGAGTCATTGTTCATCTGGTGTGGATTTGTAACAGTGGTTGACGCCTGTTAGAACAGAACAACCTAGAGCTTGACCTCTAATAGAGGTTGTAACTTAATATCAGTTTCTTTCAATAATTGGTATGAAATATAACTAGTATTTAGGTAGAATTTAACTTATTAAGCATTTTTACAACTTTTTGTTCATTGAGTGATTATAAAAATTATTTGAAACAATAATTCTTGAGATAAAAAACAAACAAAATTATTTGTTCAAAATTTACAAAGGATCTTTAAATTATAGTATCTCTCCAAATCTATTTGGTTCCTGAGTTTAGTGAGTGAGAGTTGGTACAGTGAGAGGTAACTATTGCCTACAGGACTTTGCCAATTTCACACTGTAGGATGAATAAATTTAGACTTAGAGACAGTAGGTGACTTTCTCTAGGTCACAAATTCATTAAATGGCAAGTCTCATGTTTTGAGCAATTCTCCTACCTCCATATTTAGTTGTGTTACCATTTATTCCTATTGGCCTCAGTAATCACATTTTGCTCATGAGAAAATAAGGTCAAAGAAGCAATTCATAGCAGAGGGTGATAAAGCTGGAAAAATAAAGAGTGTATATGTTCTTTGCAGTTTAATTGGTCCTGTGTTAAGGCTTATATAAAATCACTGCCAGTGATTGCCATGGAACACTGGAACCATTGGAAAGGATAGAACTCTGGGTCCTTCTCCCAACTTCATTCAAAGCTGTATTGGTTTTTTCTATTTTGTATCACATGGGTCCTCCTTAAAATCTTATTTCAAGAAAAGTCCAACTCCTAAAAACAGCAAATAAAACAAAACACAGTGACATAATGAAAGCCACATATCCAATTCCTAATTTCAGAGGTAAAGGCACACTGTATATGTGCAGAGGCTAGACTAAAACTCAAGTCTTTGCATTCCTAGTGCTCACTACAAGGTCTGCCAGACCTTTTTTTACCCCTTGTGCCCTCACGGAATGAGTTCCTAGGGAATGGGTTTTCTTGTTGAAGGAAAAGGCCTTACACATCATCTCTTGCTTATCCCTCACCACAACCTAGAAGCATTAAACCTGGATAGGAGAAACAATGTCACAGTGGCTGCATTTTTCTGGCCCAAGCTGTAATTTCAGGCTCAGCTGTGTCTTCCCCAGAAAAGTAGACAGAGGTCTGCAGGAGGATCTGCAGGGTTTTCTTCAAATGCCCTAAGCCAGGCTTTGTTTTTGATGCATTGAGTGGACCCTATTTCATTAGTAGAGGAACCTTTCAAATAAAAGCACTTCAATCTGTGCTTTTCTCTGTGTCCCACAGTTTATCTTTAATGCCAGCTAGTTATAGGACTAGACCAAGATATCAGGGAAGGCAGCAAACCCTTCTTCCTGCTTCCTCGTGTGGGAGGATTGTTCTGCAGCTACTTTAAGGGAAAGAAAGGCCTGACAGAGAGCATGGCAGTTAAAACAAGAGGGAAAGGGGGCGGGGGAATTACCAAAGATTTTATAAGCATATACGCATAACCCATGGACACAGATAATAGTGTGATAGGCCTGGGGGCGGTGTGTGTGTGTGTGTGTGTGTGTGTGTGTGTGTGTGTGTGTGTGTTTGTGTGTGTGTGTGTGTGTGTGTGTGTGGAGGGGTGTGTGTTTAAAGGAAGTCAATGGGGCAGGGACTGGGATATTGGCAATACTTTCAACAGTAAAGATAAATTTTTAAAAAACACTAAAGTGTGTCTTCCTCAGTTCTGAAAATAATGTAGGTATGCCGCATGTATGCTGCTCAGTTAAAATTTGGATAATATGCTCTGTCTCTTCTAAGGAATGCTAGGGGACTTTCAATGACTTGATATGGGCTTGTTTGAACATCCTTAAAGCAAGCACTCTGTACTGATGATGCGTGACATGTGGTCTTTTTCCATAGCTCTTGGGTAATTTATGGCCAGACCCTTACTGAAATTATTTGGATGTTGTCAGTAAACTCTCCATTATTTAGCAAAAATTCACACTAATTCTGAGATAGAACTTTGCTAGAAGCTAATTCCAGCATGTCATAAATGCAAGAAGTTTCATCAAAAGGTTGATGGAACCTTGAGGATTGCCTACTGGAAATGGCTAAGGGCATTTCCCCACACCTAAAGATTTGCATAGATGATTGCTTTGCTGCCAGACAGCTGAGGGCATTTCAATCTATATGTTATTGCCTCCTACTGGTCAAACACCTGAACAGCCATAGGCAGTTCCCCCAATCTGACAATAGATTCTGTACACTAAACCTTGCCTTTGATCTGTATATCTACTTTGCCTTAGGACAATTTGTGTTAATAAAAAGCAAGGGGTCCTGAGACAAGGAGAACTTGGTTCCTACAGCCACGCTCCTCTGGCTCCCCAAAATGCCTTCCAAATTTATGTTTCATCTCTGGACTCTTTAATAATTTACATGCAGCCCTTCTCCAGATTCCTGAACCCTTCTAGATGCTGGACAAGACGCCTGGCAGAACTTCATTAGAAGTTTGTGAGAATATTCTGCAATATTTCTGTTATTGGAAATTGAAACATGCTGGCTTGAAAGACAGGAAGGGCATCTGTTTATTCCAATGACAAGAGGTAAGAAAGCAAGCACAAGGTTTATAGCCAGTGGTCTTGGAAACAATGCACTTTTTGATACTGACAATACTTTCTATTAAATTTCATATTTGTTAGTATATCTATATCAGAGTTAGATTTCTTTTTAACCTTTTTTGAACTCCCTGCATGTTTATATCTGATTCTACTAAAGACCACCAGAAGTGACTCTTTGCCAATATTTAGAAATTACTGGATTGGGCAGCTAATGAGGAATCTTAGAAAACAAATGACAAATGAAGAAACTGGAAAAGTCTGCTCCACTGGACAGAAGTAACAGAACATTTTCTTCTTCATCCTCTTATCACATATGCAGTGTTTTTTCCCTGTTGCCCGTCTCACTAAGGAGGGGCAACTATTCTTACAAAAGATCTAACATTTACTTGAAACCAATAGTTTCCAGTAAAGGGTTTTTAGGATAAATACAGCTTACTAGTAAATATTGGTTTAATCTTCAGGGAAAATTAAAAGCTTGTGGTTTGGGACTGACGGCAGAAAGCAGAGGCATAAGGACCAGGGACTAAAGGGTTGGTAAAATTCCCAAATAATGTCCTCTTTTCCAACTCCAGGCAAAAGAACAAGAGCATACCCATTCATTTTCTCTTAAAGGAAAGAATTATCCCAAACCTACGAGTGCTGAGTAAAATTCAATCAGCCTTTTCAATGCTTTGCTTAGTAGTGCTATATAGTGAGCTCTTCTCATTACTTCCCCACCCAAGGGCCTGTTAGAATAGAAATCATGGTAATCTGTGCTACTTTTTGTGGAGACTGTGTCTTATAAACTGAGCATAATAGCATGTTGTGTGACTCTGTTTATTGCCCAATTATAGCTCATGTGGGCATGTTTAGCTGAGTAGTGTTAGTTGCTTTTTTTCACATACAGCTCTGCTGGAACTTTTCAAAAACATTTTGATGATCGCAACTTAAGAATTGCTCATGCCTTATTCAATTCACTCATCACAAACACGGGTTACCTCATTTCCCATCAGTTCTGGTTTCTTCTGTTGTCGCTTCTTTTTTCCTTCTTTTTCTGCACAGCATTTGTGTTTTGTTTTCTGAGTGCAAAATAAGACACCAGCAAGTACTGAGCTCTGCCATCTGTATATGTTTTGAAATGGAATTCACCTGTGATGAACCATGGGTGAGGGACAGAAGTTAGCCCTCACAGGTCTCACCCTGCCCTCTCATCTTCCCTCACTGACCTCAGAGGAGAACATCAAACACCCAAAAGATGAGCCCACAGATGCACCATCTATGAATTGTAGGGGACATTGTTCAGCCAGCTACTCAGCCAGAAGAGATTTTTCTCTAACCATTCATCAGAGAGGTCTTGTGGTCAGCATAATGTGTGAGACAACAAAATTTCATAGGGAAGAATTTAATTATCACTGTTGGTGGTTCAATTCATGGTCTTTTCTCTTCTGTGGAAGATTCCTCAAGCAAAATGGGTTAAAGTTCATAATGTAATCGCCCCAAAGGCCCATGAAACAATGTCAGGCAGAAATGTCCTTTCTGTGTGTGTCTTGGAGGCTGTGTATTGGTGGGCTCTCTAAGGCCTGGGAATCTTGCTGTAACTTTGGGTATTTGGGGAATGCCAAAAGGCTGTGTTCTCCCACTGCCAGTGGGTGGAGGGTTCCCTCAAGGTGCAATTCCCAACTGTCACCACACAAAGCAGTTCCTGGCGTCTGTACAATGTGGATGGGTACTTCTGCCTTTGAACTTGCCATTTACCTATAGCATGAAAAAATAATATTTTGGAATAGGGAGTAGACAGAACACAATTTCCATACAAAATAGTCTCTTTGGCTTAATTGTCCTGTGGAATACCAGACTGACGGAAGAGATTTTAAACGATAGTTAACCCAATAAATATCTTCATAGATTCAGAGAGACAGAACACACAGAATCATTCATAATTTGACAATTATATTGATATTTATTCTACTTTGTTAGCTGAATTACACAGTAATTAGTTATACACTAATTAGTTATACACTAATCTGTTTTGGTTGGGTGACCAAATATTCCATTTTTGCCTATCAGAACCTGCTTTTCTCTCTGTCTGACTTTTTACTTTTTGCCTAGCCAGGACCTTCAACCTAGAAGCTAGACCTCATTCATATCTTTAAGAAAAAAAACCTTAACCTCAGCAAGATAAATTCAAGAAAACTTAGCCAGTCTTTGACATCCAGTTTTTATATTGTTATTGGCCTTTTGCCTTGATCTTGAGACCTGGTCACCACTACTTTCCCAGAGCTGATATTAAGTATTTTCCTTATGCTTTGTGCCAACATCATCTCTATCTTGGGTTCTGATGATGATCTTGTCCTTCCTGAGTGGGAAACACCGCTGTCCTTGCCAGAGGTCTTCTTAAGAGCTGCCCCTGAGTTCCCACTGCCATGCTTTGCTGTGTTCCCCTCATAGAATTTCCTAAGGCTTCCCAGTTTTCTGAGTATCATTTACTCCCGCAATCCTAATCCTGTGTCCACCCCAACTGTGAGGACACCCCTTTCCTCCAATAGGCTTGACAACACTGTCATTGCCTGCCTGCTCTAGCTGCACCCTTTAGATAGTCACTTCCATCTGCTAAAGGGGACTTCCTCCCAACACCTGTGCAATGGTTCCAGCTTTAGGACCAACCTAACCCAGGGATTGTTCTTATCCACCCCGTCCTACCCTGTAGTTTGCCAGCCACATTCTGAGATGGAGTGTGAGGTAGCATCACCTGGAAAGAAACATCATTGTAAAACTGTATAAGGGTGACATCAGTGGTGCTTTAGAGACAATTTGGAGGGGAGGGCAGGCATGAGATAACCAGCTGCCCCTGGGGCAGGTGACACAGAACTGAGTAGGAAGCTGGCAGAATGCTCCAAAGGAAAGAGTCATCAGGCGCACTCCTTGTTAGGAGAGCCCAGGGTTTCCCAGGCACATATGTATAAATAAGGTAAAGAGATTCTCCTTCTCCCCTGGAAAATACACTCCCACTTCAAAGTCAAACAGTAAATCCACTGGCGCTGGTGATGAGTATTACCATTTGAAAGGATGTTCATCAAACCTAAAATAAATTCTGCCCATTATCTTATTCCTATTTATGAAGGCCAGCATGAAAAATCTCTGGATAAAATTGTACTGGTCAGATTTAAAAATAATAGTTGGTTGTCATTTTCGCTACTAAGGATCTAAGCTAAATGATTTATATGTATTATGTTACTTAATTTTCAAGGTAAATATTATTATACTCTTTGTTTTGATGAAGAAACCAAAATTCAGAGAAATAAACATCTCTCCCAGGGTCACACAGCTGGAGAATGAACATTTTGGGCTTGACCTACTCTAAATGCATTGCAAAGTTGGCACAAGATGTGTTACCAGAACTTGCTGTTTCTATCCAGGATGGTATAACAACTTGTTAGCCTAGTATTTTTCAAGATAGTAAGGTATGTTGTCAAGCCAAACACTCTGAATCTTGCTGCTTCTGGATGTATGGCCAACAAAGAGAAGAATCTTAATTATACAAACACCCAGACTTAGGGGCAAGTATGGAGTATCAGAAATGATAAATAAGAAAAGTGAAAATTAGTTGAAACAACCTAGTAAGAAAACGTAATTACTTATTACCATCAAAAAGTAGATGCAGGGTTAACATTTTTTGCTACAGTGAAATAGTACTTGTGTGTTTTCTGTATACAAGTTGTTTTGAATGCAGTGTGCTTCACGTTTCTATAATGTCCTTGGTTCTTTTGACATTATTTCTGTATATAAGTAAAGCCCCTTGTTTACATTACTGTTTCAGAAGCTTTGGGGTTAGAAAAAGGAATATTTTTCTTAAATTAATCTGCCTTCAAATCATGTAATAGTTAAAACAATAGAATAGAGAGAACAGGGTGGCCCACTCTATCCTGCACAATTTTGACAATAACTGAAAAAAAAGTGTGGGTGTAGAAACCAAGAGCATCAGAAAAAATCCTCATAGGAAAAATCTTGGTTTTGGTTAAAGGAGAGTATGCCTGTGGGACCAGAGCCCAGAGGTAGAAAAGAGGCCACTTGATAGCTGCATTTTGGGGGCATGAGCAGCTGTTTAAGTCAACTCAAAAGCTTTGGTGAGATACCTACCACGGACTCAATATAAAGTTCTGAGTAAGGTCCTATGAGAGGTGCAATTCACCTCAAGGGCACAAACTCAAGAGAAAGAAAATGGAAGGCCTAGCTAACTAGTGTGGCTCAGTGGTTGAGTATTGATTTATGAACCAGGAGGTCACAGTTCAATTCCAGTCAGGGCACATGCTTGGGTTGCAGGCTCAATCCCCAGTGTGGAACATGCAGGAGGCAGCCGATCAATGGTTTTCTCTCATCATTGATGTTTCTATCTCTCTCTCCCTCTTCCTTCTTCTCTGAAATAAATAAAAATATATTGAAAAAAGAAAGAAAATGGAATAGTAAAATGGAATCAAACTGTGATGCCCAAGAAGTGAGTGAGTTTTCTGGAAGGGGGAGATTCCATAGCTCTTAGAGGATGGGTGATAACAAAACCAAGGGTTACTCAGCAACTGTGTGTTCCAGACTCCTGGCTCAGGGCCTTGCTTGTCTGACCTCGCACTTAAGGCCCTCTCCATGAGGGGAGTACAATTATGAAATCCCCCCCATTTCATAGATTATGATATAAGTTTCAAGACATAAGTAATTTGCCAGATTGCAACAGACTGCAAAGGCCAATTTCAGACTGAGTATTAACCTGCAGTCTTAGCTGTTGCCCTATACTTCCTCCTGTAGAGGGGGATTGGAAGAGGATGGGAGGTGCATGCTTTCAAAAGCAATCACTGTTTACTGAGCATTGCTGTGAGCTATAGATCTTTCTGTGGGCCTACCCATTTTCAGTATTTATGGAGAAAAGTTCTGTTTCAAGGTCCCATTCTTAGTGACCCTGCAGAGTGCACAGCTTGGAGCATTCTTAGCAGGAAGGCCAGCCCAGGTGAACGACACCCACCCCTCCTAGAACACCTTTTCCAGAGAAGCCCTTCTGTCCTTTCTTTGTGATTTTTCTCTTTCCTGGAGCCTATGCCAGGCCTTCCCTTTCTAACTTCCTCTGCTTCTATGGCACTGAGGGGGCATAGGATATTTGTAATGCAATCGTAGAGGGACCTGGGTAAGACATTAAAGATCTATACACAAACTAAAGAACCTAGTCAGAGAAGAGGGATGGATGTATAGAAATGATCATTTACTGAGATGGGAAATCTAATGCAAATAATAGTTTTGGAAGGTGGGGAATAACCCAGTTTTGAACTTGCTGAGTTCAAATTGCTTATAAGAGACATCTCTGTCCTAGCTGGTTTGGCTCAGTGGATAGAGCATCGGACTGCGTACTGAAGGATTCAGGGTTCAATTCCTGGTCAGGGCACATGCCCAGGTTGCGAGTTTGATCCCTAGTGGGGGACGTGTAGGAGGCAGCCAATCAATGATTCTCTCTCATCATTGGTGTTTCTATCTCTCTCTCCCATCCTCTCTGAATCAATAAAAAATATATATATTTTTAAAAAGTGACATCTTTTCCAGCCTCTGTCTAGCTTTGTTTTGCTTTCCTCACATCCCTCTTCTGAAACAGAAAATCAGGCTCTGGGGCAAATATTACTTTTAAAGGAAAGTCAAGGGGCTTTACTATAAAATCTAGTCAATTTTGTCACTACAGCTTCCTTTCAGCATAAAGCTGTTGTTCCTGAGTTTATGCATTCTCCTTTTAGACAGCAGATTCTCCCTCCATCGCTCTTTCCTCCTCCCCTCCCTCTCTAGATCTTTCCCTCTTCTCCTCTCTTCCCCACCCTCCCACCCACCCTTCCTTCCTTCCTCTCTTCCTTGCTCCTTTTTCCTCCTCCTCCCCAAATTGTTTAACCCTTCCCCTTTTTCTCATTCATTTTTTTTGATCACACATTATAGATCAGATATTCTGCTAAGTGCTGAATTTATGGAGATGGGAAGTCTTTGGGAGTTTAGAGTTCCAAGAAGAAGTGCCCAGCTGAGACTTCAAAAGTTCTTGGATTTCTTCTTTGCCATAAAGTTAAGAATCCTTTTTGGGAAGGTTTCTAGAGAGAAAGTGCTCACTAGAAATCTAGCAACAAATTTTTCTGTCAATCTCAAAGGGAACACACCATTTTCTATGGCTCTCAGGGGAGGGCCTTTATTCATGTTTGAGAGGCTATGAAGGGGTTTGTTGGGGAGTGGGTTTCAAACCTAGACTGCATGAAGTCAAACCCTGACCACTAATAGCAGTTGTGTCCTTGATCAGAATGTGAAGTCAGCCAGATGCCACCACAGAGTTCAGCTCTTCTCCTTTACAGGAACCCAACTGGACAAGATTCCTAAAGTCCTCCTCACCTCTCTGTTTGCCAGAGCCACTAGCAAGATAAAATTGATACAAAGCAGAAGATCTGGTCTTTGAAAAGGGTTAAGCCCCACCTGGCTAGTGTGGCTCAGTGGTTGACTGTCCACCTATGAACCAGGAGGTCAAGGTTTGATTCCCGGTCAGGGCACATGCCCAGGTTTGGGCATTGTGGGTTTGATCCCCAGGAGAGGGTGTGCTGGAGGCAGCAGATTGATGATTCTCTCTTGTCATTGATGTTTCTATCTCTCTCTCCCTCTCCCTTCCTCTCTCTGAAATAAATAAATGAATAAATAAATAAATAAAAAATAATATTTTTAAAAAGAAAAGGGCTAAGCATATTATGGAAACTAATATTTATTAAGGACCAATAAACTCATATTTAATAAGTGAGAGATACCTTGTTGATTTATCCTTAAAAGATTTAGATGTGGGTATTATCCAACCTAATAATAGAATAATATGCAAATTGACTGTACCTTCGCTATGCCCACCATTGGCCAGGAGGCGCAGGGGGGGCGGGACTCGGGGGGGCTGGGGTGGCAGATTGGGCTGGCGGGACGCTGAGCTCATGTCGTCAGCGGCGTCGCGAGCTCAGCGTCTGCGCCATGGCTGTGCTGCAGCACAAAAGGGGCCTCTGGGGCAGTGAGCCCACATCCCGCCGCCAACCATCAAAAGCAGGGAGCTGGGTGTCCGCTCCAGCACCAGCGGACAGACACCCAGCTCCCCCGTGATTGAAAGCGAAAGCGGGGGAGCTGGGTGTCTGTCCACTCCGGCACCAGGCCAAAAGCCTCCGCCGGAGGCGTTTGAAAGGCCTGCTGCACCAGCAGATAGACACCCAGCTCCCCCGTGATCAAAAGCGGGGAGCTGTGTGTCCGCTCCAGCACCAGCGGACCCCCTGCCATCAAAAGCGGGGAGCAGGCTGCCAGCAGTGTCCGCGGAGCATGCTAGGCTTTGCGGGGCAGTGGATATGGCCTGGATGGCAGGTTAGGCCTAGGGGACCCTACACGTGCATGATTTAATCATGCACTGGGCCTCTAGTCCTATGATAAGCAGACAAGTAAGTTACTGCACTGAGAGACTAAATGCTCATCCAGGAGAGCACACTAATAAGGTGTAGGGCAGGGACTTGAATGTGTCTGCACTGCCCTGTCTTCTACCAATGTCAGGCATTGTCTTGTCCAAGGTTCTGTATGTAAGTGCATGACCTTGAAACCATGGATGGCAATGCACTGAGATGACTGATTCCTGGGTTCTTAAGTTAACCCTGTCCATGAAGGCTGAGCCCCATCAGTCCCTATTTCAAAGGGGCAGGAGGTGTAAATGTTTAAAATAAGCAGCTGGCTTTAATCTGTTGTAACCAAATTGCTATGAGATTAAGTTCTTCCTTTTAATACACCATTTTTCTGTTTATACCTCCATTCCCTTCCTGTTTGTGTGTGTGTACATTTATATAATTGCACTCTCATGCACACTCACAATCATAATGTACAAACTCGCCCAATTCAACAATTTTCTGTGGGAACCCACACTACCTGATCTGCAGCTGGGCTGGTCCATCTAGGGACTGGCATGCCTTCCAGGGGTCCTGCAGGGGACGTCAGCTCTGCTTCTGTGCTCTGACACAGCCTGTGCAGAATTTGACAGTTGATAAGCATGAGCTTCTCTACAGGCTCTGACATCTACTTAGACCTTTTCTTTAAGATAACACTGAAAATGATACAGCCCAATCACGAGAGAGCTCCAGATCTCAGGAGTCCGTAATATTGTGACCTGTACTATTAAAAAACCAGAAGCCACGAAGGTCATTTCACACCCAACCTCTTTAAAGGTGAAAGGGAGGCAGGAGGAGGCAGCAAGATCCTTCACCAGCTCCAAGGAGGGTCTCAGGGGTGATAAGGCTGCTCCCCACCCCCAACGCATGCGCTCTCCTTCTGCTCCCCAGAAAGAGTAATATCACTCTTGGCCTAAGAAACGTAGTACATCTGCTTTCGGTGCCTGAAAATCAATAAGTAAATTCAAAATACGATTATGGCAAAATATGAGTTTGGCTTTTAGATAATCAGTAATTTGGAAACTACTCCAAAATGATTTACTCTAATCTACCAGCTCATTCTAGTACTCAGTATTCTCAAAAATCGAAAAACTGATCTTGGAGAGGGTGAAGGATTGGATGCTTTAAAAAATAAAAAAAAAGAAATTCATTACATGAAATTAAAATCTTTTTATGACAAAATGCTCATAAATACAGTTAAACTGAGAAAAATATTAGCAGTAAATATGGCAAGAATTGATATTTCAATTACACAAAGGTATCTTTAATAAGTAAAGTGTTTACACACATTCCACTAATATTGAGTAAAGAACATGAGCAAGCAATATATACCAAACAAAAATATAAATGTTATATAAATAGGTAACAATTTCAAGCCTATCACTAATGACAAAAATGCAAATAGAACTACAATGCCATTTTCCCATATAATTATCTAGAATTTTTAAATAAATTATTTTGCTATGTGCTAGCAAGAGGGTCTTGCAGTGATCATTTTCATACCAGATGGTTGGAATTTAGATTAGCATTTTTGCAATAGTTAATTATGTCTTTAAAAAATTACCCTTAGACCCAGTCAATTCTTTTTTGAAAATATCTTCCAAAAAATAAGACACATAAAATTTATATGCAAAGATATTCATTAAAAATTATTTATAATAGAAAAATATTGAAACAACTTAAAGCCCAACATACAGAGAATGATTAAATAAATAATGGTGCATCCTTAAGATGACACATAAAGCACCCATCAAATATGAAATGTTTTTTTTTTAGCTTACATTCAATATTATTTTTTATTAGTTTAGTGGTTAGACAATCATGTACTTTACAAAGTGTTTCCCCCAATATTTCCAGTACCCACCTGGCACCATACATAGTTGTTACAGTATTATTGACTGTATTCCTCATGCTGTACTTTACATACCATGACCATTTTGTACTACCCATTTGTACTTCTTAATCCCTTCACCTTTTTAAAAATTATGTTTTTGTTTATTTCAGAAAGAAAAGAAGAGGAAGAGACATAGGAACATCAATGATGAGAGAGAACCATTGATCAGCTGCCTTCTGCGTGCACCCCCACTGGGGATCGAGCCCACAACCGAGGCACGTGCCCTGACTGGGAATTGAACCGTGACCTCCTGGTTCATAAGTGGATGCTCAACCACTGAACCACGCTGGCCAGACGCTTCACCTTTTTTTAAAGTACATTGATTAAGATGAAAAACAACAACCTCATGATGTGTCAGTAGAAAACATAGAATGTATTTTATTTTCTATTAAAGATATACAGTTCATTAAAAATTTTAAAAAATGTTCTATGAAGTAAAAGATGACTAGAATTGCAAAATACATAGTTACATTCATATTCCAAATTTGGTAACTCACCCTCTGCAGTGACTGAAATAAAATCACCATATATATATTGGATGAATCACCAATAAACTGAAAAAATGTGTTTTCTCTTTTCTGGCCAGCTCAGCTCAGCTAGATCTTGGCTAAGATGACCTTTTTTGCCTTTCTGTGTGCTTTCCTGCAATTAGGCTTTTCTCTGGAGAAGAAGATTACCTGGAGAACTTGCAGCTCTTTCACCTAGAGTTTCCAAGTATTCATTGCAAAATGCTCCCTCTGAAGAAGAATGTGATTGAGTGTAACCTGGTGTCCACTTAGCCTACCACAGAGCCATTGCTAGAAGCCTTCCCAATGTCACTTGTGGGGATTGATTCATTGTCCCCTTAAATCTCTCTGGTAATGGGAAGCTCTCTGGCTCACACAGTCCATTCTAATACTGTCTATCTTGGGACCCACATAGGGAATATATAGTTCCCTTAAAATTACCTTTGACAGAAAATTACTTTTGGCCATTTTCCATCTTCTCCCCCAAGTGGTCCCTTCTTCACACCTTATCCAATAGTTCCACAATTCTGCTCTACTGTCATTTCCCTTTTTCCACTTTGTGACTTCCTAGGATTAAATGATTAGAATTATGGATCCCACACTGTTGAGCCCAATGAAACCACAGCTTCTCTCTCTATCTAATATACTCTGATCAGCGGCATGTAAAATCATGTATTTTTCTCTTAGTAACATGAAACTGATAAGAAACAGGGGAAGTTGACTATTTTTGTTCCTAGACACTACTCAAGCAATTTCAATGGCTGCCCCAAATAATTAGGGGTGCTTAACTTGGCCTGTGAATACTAAAATAACAAATCTCCCCAATGATAGAATATAAGAGAAAATAAAAACCTTAGCCTTGAACCAACTTTCATAATTCTGTAGAAATAAATAGCTGCATTAAATGTGATTTTGAGATTCTATGCATATTTTTCTCTTACGATGTAATTCTATGAAAAAAACAACAACACACCACACCTATAGAAATTCACTTTGGCATGAAAAGTGTTCTCTACAAATGCCATAATTGCTTATTTATTTCATCATTTTCTCTCATTCCCATTGCTCTATAGTCATTCAGAAAAAAGGGGTAAACTTGGACCACAGGTAGTTTCCAGCTTCCTGGTTTTCTTCTCTGAGCAAGTCAGAGGCCAGCAGAGTCACAGTGAGTCAAGGAAAACCCTCTCATTTTCTAAGAGATGCAAAAAGAACAGTGGAAAGATGTGCATTTTCTCAAAGACAGACAATTTCCAAGAGAGAGGGACCAAGTTGAGTATGTGAGTGACATAAGCAGCATGAAATTTGGCTGGCTGACTCAAGTCCATATTTGTTGACAGGTCTGCTCCACAAAAGGACTTGAGCAATTAGAAGATGGAGTCTCTGAGAAACATTCCAGAACAGATATTTGGAATGCTGGGGGCATCTGGGTACTTTAAACATTCTGAGATGTGACTGCCTGTGTATCAGGAATGAGTTCATAACTAAAGATATTTTGAGTAATTGCCAAGTTGATGGAATTGTCAGAGAGCCAGGAATTAGCACTCCTTGAATCATAGGACCCAGCATTTGCTAAGCTCAGAAGGCTTTTCCTTTCTCTGATCTGAAAGGTGACTTTTTAAAATGTTAAATGCAAAAGCCAAGAACATACAAGAATGTATTTAAGAACCCTGCAGTCATAGAATGATAACTAGAAAGGTGAATTGATTTGGTATCTTAGAACAAAGACACCCATGAACTCTGTATAATCTGGCACCAATCAATAAATATTTATTGATCATCCATAGTGTTTTCAGCCAGTGCTAAAATGAGCATTGGATGTAATATTTACATGGAAGATATGACCTCTAAACTCCAGCAACATAAGTTATAGGTAGGGAGTTAAGACTTGCACATTTGAGTCCCTACCAAGATTAATAAAACAGAACAATATTTAAATGTTAAACTATGTAATATAAATTGTCAATGTCATGAACATTTAAAGAAGAGAGTAATCAATGAGTAGGTCCTGATGCACAGCCTTTTGGGACACTTCAGAGTTCCTAGAGATGGGAAAGTATTTCAAGTAGAAAAAGGGTAGGTGAAGAAAGGCTTGAAGAATGAGAATGACCTAGATGAGCAGATATGAGATACAAGCTGGATTTTTGGTCTTTAAGTGATTTTTATCTGAAAAGAAACTTGAGCAAGAGTGTGGTGAGATCAGCAGAACTCCATCGGATCTGCATTTGGAGAGTTCTACGACACACATCAAAGAATTTGAGTGCTCACCCCAGCTGGCATGGCTCAGTGTTTGAGCATCAACCTATGAACCAGGAGGTGACAGTTTGATTCTCAGTTGGGGCACATGCCTGGGTTACAGTCTCGACCTTACTGGGGGTCCTGGCCAGAGGCAGCAGATAGACAATTCTCTCTCATCATTGATGTCTCTATCTCTGTCTCCCTCTCCCTTCCTCTCTGAAATAAATAAAAATGTATTTTTTTAAAAAGGAATTTGAATGCCTTCACAATAGAGAATCTTCAGAAGCATGATGAAGGAACTCAGCCTAATGAAGCAGGAAACTGCAAGCCCATAGGTTCCTTAAGCACAAGAGCAAAGCTTTGAAATAAATATTTGGGAAAGGCTAACCTGTGAAATCCCATGAAGTGTGTACCAGAAAAGGGAGGCTGGGGTCAAGGATGCCACCAGAAATCAGTATGAGTTGCTTAATGTGGACTGTGAAGGGGTGATGGAGAGGAGAAGAGAGAAGTGAAAGACAAAGTATTGTGAAGAAAGCAGAATCTGATGGGGGCATCTGTGGACAGAGTAAGTCAAGACTAATTTAAAGTTTGTTAAAGTTTTTAAGATTAAGGCCAGAAGCTTCTGTTAACAGGAAGTTGCAGAACAGAGAAAATGATGAGTATGGCCTCATGAGTTTAAGAAAAGCCAATAAGACACAGTAAGTCATTGGCGATGTGGAATTACAGTTGGGTAACAGTTCAAAGTGTTTCAGGTTTGCCACTACCTGCTTACAAGTATAGACAAGGAAACAGAATTCTTTTCTTGAAACTAAGGTCCCTTTATTCTGCATACTGCTCTTACTATGTTTTCTAACACATGTGCAAACATATGTATGTATCCATCCATTTATTTTCTGGAGTGGAGCTTTAAAAATGTATTGAAATGAGATAAGTAGAGAAGACAGGGAAGGATTATCTAAGCAAAAAAGGTTGACATTAATAAAGATGTGAAAGTCATGAAATAAGAAGGATAAATGTAGTCTGAGAATGGAACAGGACTAGAAATCCAGCTCAATATTATTAACTTTCTCTTACGATGTCTTCCCTGATCATCTCAGTCCCAGGAAGATGGCTCATTGCTCTGAGCTGTTTTACTCAAATGGTACCTATTTCCTAATTTTTGTGTTAAACATTTAATTTCCATTTTTAGATAAGGTTTTAGTAGACAAGAATGAGTCTAACCCATCCTTTTGTTTCATAGAAATACATGCTCAATAAAATATTCCTTTATTTTTTAAAAAAATATATTTTTATTCATTTCAAAGAGGAAGGGAGAGGGAGACAGAGATAGAAACATCAATGATGAGAGAGAATCATCCATCGGCTGCCTCCTGCATGCCCCACACTGGGGATCGAGCCAGCAACCAGGGCTTGTGTCCTGACCAGAAATCAAACCATGACCTCCTGGTTCATAGTTCGGTGCTCAACCACTGAGCCACACCGGCCAAGCTATTGCTTGATTTTTTTAATGGTTTGTTTGGCTTTCCTATTTTTATGTTGTGAGGTAACATTAAAAATGTAAACAGGAAATAATGCTGCTTCTTTCACGAAGCTGTTAACATGTGAAGACAGGCTTGGGGTTTAGTGGATATTTGTCATTATTTTGGCTCCTCATCTTATGTTTGAGAGATTTTTGTTTTATGAAGCTGAACTTACCTTTCGCTATAGAAGATGCAAAGGCAGGGCAAACATTTTTCATTCCATCTTACAATTAGAATATGGGTATGTAAGCTGGACATTATCTGCAGCGTTTTAATTCTGGAGCTACTGACACAATGAGGGACTAATAGTGCAAAAATTGTTCTGGTGGCAGCAGCCACTTTCCATTTCCAGGAGTAGAAGTGGCATATTAGGTTCTTCTAGGTGGGCTGAGCTGGACAGTGCAAGCTACAGCTTCCCATGTTTAGAGGAAGCAACGGCAGGAGACCCCGGACTGACTCTGTGGCCAGATTTTGGCTCTGGCCCAGTGCATAGCTGTAAATAATACAAAAATAAACTCTGTGTTTTGCATATTCACAACTGTAAACCTATGTTTGTTCCACCCTGCATTCCCATTCTCTACCTGGGATTCATCAAACTTCACTCTTCTCCAGCAAGAGAAATATAGCTAAATTTGTGATCTAGGAAAGTGTTCACACTGGTCAAGTCTTTGACCTTCAGCAACTTCTCTTTAAGAAGACATAAGTCAATCCTGATTTCTTTCTTTCTTAGGAATAGAGCAAGCCGCCACAGTCTTATGTGTCAACAGCAAGCTTAATGTCAAGGTGGTCATAACACCCTGGGTTTGCTCAGGGTAGGTTTAACTGAAAACCCCTCACCAGCACTGGACCACAGTAAAACACCCACCATGTGACAGAAATGATGAAAACTGTGTACAATGAGAGAGAAGGACTTCCCTCTGCCACTAAGAAACATCTGTTTATTCACTGCTGTGTTCATTCTTTCAATAAATATTTATTGGACACTTGCCTACTAGGTAAAGTGGCACATTCCTACACTTATACATTCCTGAGTACATGGCCTGGCTAGGAAGATTTGAAAGCAGTCACATGAGCGCCATTCAATACAGTCATTAATGTAGTGGAGCTAGGAACAAAGTGAACTTGAAAGGGAAGGAAGACCAAAGTTTACCTGGAGAGGCAATCCATGCTTCAAAATAAGGTACTACTGCTTTGTATTGTCAGGTAGACAGGAATCAGTGGACCATTCTGGGCATTGTGAGAGGTATGTACAAGGGCCCTGAAGTATGAGGTGAGTCTATGCACCACTGTGTTCAGAATGTAGGGTATCTGGGAGGGGGGAGTAGGAGATAAGAATTAGGTTTTTATCTTGGATGTGATGGGGACCCAGTGAAGGATTTGAGTAGTCACCTCCAATTCCTCTCTTATTCAGATATTACTTCTTTTTTCTTTTTTTAAGAAAGCTAAGGTGTTAAATCCGATAGTGTGTGCACTGTTGACCACCATCTAGCACACCAGGAACACACCACATTTAGTAGCTCACATATTATTTATACGAAGGGCACGTGAGTTGCAGAGCTGTTCTACACTTTCTTATAGCCCATTTTTAGAAAGGCCAAATCTCTGTTCCTCTCATTGGTGTTTGTTGCCTTTAAGCCATGTTTGAGCCCATCCATCTATCCTATAGGACTTCCCTTGGGTTCAGCTTCATTGGTGATGGGAATAGCAGCTCCCAAGTTGTCACTGTATTGTTCATAAGTCCTGCATTCATACAAGACAGTAGAGCCTTGCAGATCATCGATCTTGTCAGGAGCTGGGAATCTTTCCTTTCGTGTGTTGGGAGGTTGGGTGAGGAACTCTGAGGTGGGGGGTTGGGGGTGGCTGAGTGGGCAAAGGAAGATGAGAAGATCCAGCAGAGGCAGGGAAGCTATATAGTCATTTGCTAAAAATGGGGATATTGTGCAAATGACCAAAGTATTTTTAAAGGACATTCCTCATCATTGTGTAGATCTTCAACCTTCTTTAAAACCTGCTTCAATGACACTGTCAGTTGTCCCTAAGCATGATCAGACTTTAAAGGACCCAGAGGTCCAAAATAACAATCGGAAGACAAACAACAAAGCTTTTAAGGAAAAATAAAACTGCTTTGCATAAATAAATATACAAATTCATTCAGTCACTCTATAAAAAAAAATTTAAAAGCCATTCCAGACTTCAGTTTTCTCCTCCTCCTCCTCTTTCTCTTCTTCTTCTTCTTCTTCTTCTTCTTCTTCTTCTTCTTCTTCTTCTTCTTCTTCTTCTTCTTCTTCTTCTTCTTCTTCCTCCTCCTCCTCCTCCTCCTCCTCCTCCTCCTCCTCCTCCTTCTCCAACTCCTCCTTCTGTAGCTGTCCTACAGATGCCCTCATATCCCAGACTTTATAATGTCACATTCAAAGTCACAAATGGAAGAAAGATAATGAAAAGTTAGGAACTACTAGCAGCTTGTTCTGGCTGAAGCACAAGGTACAGGCCCAGTATCTCAAGTCTAGTACTCCTGAGAAAGATCCTATGTAGTCAGGTCCTTTTGAATGGGTAGAAGCAGCTAAGTCATATGATAAGATTTCTATTCTAGAATGATCATCCCATTAAGCGAGTTGAGCATGCTTGGAGAGAGTTGATCATGGAGATATGGAGGTAATTTACAGGGGATAGATAGATAACTGGGCCCTAACCAAAGTGGCAACAGTGGAACAGATTTAAATGTAGTGACCAAATAGAGGTTGGATAGACAGAGTAAGGGTGGTGGGAGGGTGGTGGATGAAAAAACAAAGTTGTCCATGATACCTCCCAGGGTAATGAGGCAAACTATATCACCAATTATCAAAGTGGAGAAAATACAGGGAGGTGAAGATTTGGCAGTAAGAGAAATCATGAATTTCTTTCTGGACAGGAACCTTTTAAGTATCCCATTTGGGAACCAAACATATTTAGGTAACAACCGAAATCTTATATATTGAATTAAGTTACCCAGAGAGAACCTATGAAGAATAAAGACTGAAAGCACAATTACATGAGATACTATACTTTAGGTCCACTAAGGAAAGAAGAATCTACACAGATTCTAAAAAGAAGACAAGAGAGCTAGCAAGTAAACCCAAGGAGAGAGGAAGATGTTCCAGACACAAAATAGGAAAACATCTCATAAATGAAATGGTGAGATGGGCCAGTTGCTGTGAGAGGTCAAGTAAGATAAGGACCAGAAAAATATCCTTCAGATGTGACAGATGTTCTTTAGTAAACAAATTACTCTGCTAAGGACAGCAGTAAAAGGGGGAGATGCTATTGTGGGAGATAAAAGAGAGATAGCAAGAGCAATCTGTTCTATCAAGGAAAATAGAGTGCCTGCAAGAGAAAGACAAAGTGAACTTTCACACTTAGGAGAGACCAGCGCATGGTTATTAGCTGATGGGAAAGGACTGATAGAGGACTGGACAGATTCAAGATACAAGGGAAGGAAAGATATTAAAATAATAAATACATTAAGGCAGAATAGATGAGAAGTCCAGAGCACAGATAAATGGAAGCATTTGTTTGAGAGATGGAGTACTTCCTTCTTTGAGGCACCAAGAAATGTGTTAAATGGGGGTTATCTAATTGCTTATAATTTGTGGAAGTTAAAACAGTAAGAATTCCATGTTTGAGTGGCAAGTTGGATATTTTAGGACAGTGCTTCACACTTGCAAAGGGTGATGTGGAGATGAAAGGAAGCTGGTCATGGAAGAGGATTGCTGAGAAAGACTGCCAATCCAGCTGAAGTGCCCTTGTGAATCCCTAAGGCAATACGTAGCAGCTTCCTTATGGAAGCAAGGAAGGCAGGAATTTGAACTATTCCAGGTTAGGAGAAATTCCTTCTGTGTCTAGCAATTCTGAAATTGGGGCACCGGGCACAATGACTTAAAACATAGTAAGCTCTCACTATCCATTTGTAGGGAACATAGGTTTTAATGCATGGAGATAACATGACATATAAGTGAATAACCTGGAAGTAGATACGGATGTAATGTTTAGAATGCCTTTACCCTGTATAAGTCCTATTAACCAAATTTACACTTTAAAAAAAGGAAAGAGAGATATCAGGTTCCCCAAACAAACCACCAAATAACTTTACAAAGCAAAAGGGTCTTGTTTTTCGATTTCATTGCACTTGTTAAAGTAAACAGATCACTTTGAGGATGGGCTAGATAGACAGCTAAGGAGGTAGCCAACTGCTGTCTCAATTATCCTAAGGGACAGGGGTCTGGAAAACCGATGACTCATTCTTGGTTTAGTAAACCAGCAATCTTGGGAGCCTGGCTGTAAAGTTTCAGGGCATTGATGTGTCTCTGTGTGTGCGTGCGTATGCATGTAGAAAAGCCAGAAAATTAAGTTTCTCTGAGACATATTCCTTTCATCAGTTTAAGAGATTCTTCAGGATTCAATTAAGCACTGCATGTGTTTTTTTTTTTTTTTTTTCGCCAGAGATGAAAATCTGGCAAGTTATACTTTCTATGTTTCTTTAAGGAAAAAAAAATCCAGAGTTAAGATTCCACTTGCTAGACTTTTAAGTTAGACACCCTCTACATGGGGTATGGGACATTATGCACCCAATTCCCCCAGAAAAAAAAAGTATTTTGTAGTCAACATGGTCCTAGCAAGCCTAAAAGAAGTTGCTAGAATGAATACACCCAAGAATGTAGGGCCAACTCAGTGGTCAGTGGTGGCTGTTTTTTTTTGTTTGTTTGTTTTTCTCTTGATGGCAATCTCCTATAGAAGTCTGATAATATGGTCCATGACTGGGTTTCTTAAAGTTGTGTTAAAGTTTTATAGATATCCTACTTATTCATGAGATATATCTTCTCATTAGATTCTCTCCTTTTCTACCTGAAAATATTGACAGCAAAATCTCATTCCACAGCATTTGAATTTGAGAAATGAAAGAATCTTCATGGTGTCTCAGACTTACAATCATAAAATTAAGAGTGTGAAGGCAATTTTGAAATCTCTTAGACTACTGGCTCTCCACCATAGTGACAAGACTCACTGTTGACTCATGACTAAAAGAGCAAAACAATCCATTTTAAAAAAGATAAACATAGTTCTATATAAATAAATTTTAAGTGGTACAAAAGAAACCATAAACAAAGTTAAAATACAAACTATAAGTTGAGAAAAATATTTTCAATACATATGGCAGAACATTTATGCCTCTAATATACAAAGAACTCTTACAAACAACCTAAAAATGTGCAAATAATTATGAATAGGCTCTTTACAAACAGCAAATTCCAGGGCCAATACACATAAAAAAAAAGATGTTCAGCTTCATTGCAGGTCCAGATAATGAAAATTAGAATAATAATAACATATCATTTCTTACCTACCAAACTGTCAAACACAAAAAAGAGTGGAAACCCATTCTCCACTGGGATGTGGAGGAAGGAGTCCATTCATCCATTGCTGGTGGATAGGGGGACAATCTGAAAATGCCTATTAAGAGGAAAAGCACATGCATTTTTTGACACAATAATTCCAACCTTGTACATGTGGCTGCCAATGAAAAGCCATCCCACTGAAGAGTACAACAATCAAAGAAGGGAAAATTACTCAGGGACAGTCTTTGAATGTTAAGTAAATTCAGTTGCAGTAAGTTGGCCTTCTTGGTGGCTCTTAAAGTGGTTATTAGTTTCTAGGATACCACCACTTTGAAAAACATTTCCAGTATTGTCATCTTTTTTTAAAGTTCATTTGTACAACTTTCTATTTAAAGGTCAAGGGCTATTTTTTCATCTTCCTAATGACATATGAGAATTAGCCACAACCTCAGGCTCCTCTGTCACTTCTAATAAGTCCAGAGCAGAGAACTCCAGGAAGTAAACCACAGATTCGTGGGCTGTAAGCATTATGAGTATATTAGTGGCTCTGAAGGACCTCTGTGCGATGGGACATAAAGCAAGGGCTATTAATGTAAAGACTCCATCAAAGTGTGGGCCCTTGTAGCATAGTAGAGACTTGAGACACACACATTAAATATTTAATCTATTGTTTATCAGTGAGGGTGCAAATGCCTTTGAACTCTATTTCACTAGTTTTCTCAGGAACCAAGTAATACTTCCCATTATATTGACAGAGCCAAGTGATAGGTAGAAATAAGGTTAGAAAAGCTGTTTAGACCTCATGGGGACATTGACATCACTGCTTGATTGTTTCCATTCTAAAACGTGGTCAGATTCTGAAAAACAGCCAGTCACCAGCGACAACCAAGTTTTTGTTTACACTTGCAAGAAGCCTCTGAGCAGTGCAGTGCCACTTGCATTCTCTGGCTGTCCGTTTTATGGTATAAATTAATGGTTTTCTTGGTTTGGCCGAAAACATTGAATTCCTCTTCACAGAGTCACTTTTCCATAGCGAGACAGTCATCTTCAACACATCTTCAGTCTTGGACTAGCAAGAAATTAAGCAAAGAACATAAAAGTTCAGAGGCTTAGAGAAGAATCTCCTCCAGAGCCTTGGCCCCACTACTCTTGGTGAGGAGAGGTGATAAATATGGCAAGTGTGAAACTAGTACTTGCTTCTTAGAGAGAAATTAATGCCAGGGGGTGAATGTGACAACATGGGTTTCTGGCTTGCCAGGGTCTCTCTCCTTCCTTTTCATGTCTCTGGAGTCTCTTTAGTTTGGAATTTTTGTGGCCACCCATCTCCCATTCCATGGAATAGTGGCCGGAGTCAGTCACATTCCATTATGCTGGCTCCTTTCATTTTATTTCAGCTTCACCCACTCACATCCTATTCGCCCAACATTTGCCTCATCCTGATGTCAAGACTCTGCCCTGGAACTCCAGTATCCCTCTCCCTCCACCATGGCATTCTCAATTGAAACATCCTTGGAGAATTTTACATCAGATGCAAGCAGTACTGCTGTATCATGCAAATAGCCACCATGCCAGACCAAATTTCTACTCATTCTCCTTTGGTCTTTTGTAGTCACCCTTTGGCATCTTTTCCCCATTCATGTGTTGGATCTAGAAGGGATCTGAGTAATCTTTCCTGTCCATCAGTCCTTCCTCCCCACCCTTACCATGCCCCATATGTCACTTTCTCAATTTTAGTTACAACTTTTTAAAGATAATCTCTTTTGTGAGTAAGGAATATAAACTCTAACTTGTTTCAGCTCAGATGTTAGATAACAATTTGCTACAGAGAACTGGATTCTGAAAGAAAAATGTAGCTGAATTATTTTAATATACTTGGAATTAGCTGAGGACATTAGTTTGAAAACTTACAATATATGTTTCAATAGTTATGTCTACTTCCAGCCTGTCTTCTTGACACCCAATGTATTTTCAGTGTGTGAGGAATACAGGCTAATTGTAACATGGAAGCAAATCAAAAGAATAATCAGTAATGCATTCTGAATAAAAATAAGAGGGATTAAAAATAACTTATTTATTTAAACATTTGCACCATTAGTCTTTTCCATTGCCTAAAAACCCAGAATTGACTCTGCTTGGCAAATCTTTAGCCATTCTAATAAATATTTTTACCCCATTTAACTGGAAACCAAATGAACTGGACTAAACATAGGCAGTTGTGACTCTGGGACATTCAGCATCATGATTAGTGATCTGACATGTGTTTAGTGTGGACAGGAAACTCTCTTTACAAAATTTGCATGCTGAAACCTCTATATTAAATTCTTAGGGGTACTTATCTCTAACCCTCCATTTACCTATTACTTTTAGCAATACATTGACAAATTTTCAGTTATCCTAAGTAAGAAAGATACTGGACTTTGCCAAAAATGAGACAAAAATAAACTATTTATTTAATCATTTATTTTTTTATTTATTGAAGATAAATTTATTGAGCAGTTGTCATGTTTCAGAATATTAAGTGCTCAAGACACAGAGATAAAGCCATTGTCCTTTCCCTGAAGAAGTTCAACATCATTCACAGTTTACCGCATATGTTCAAATTCCCTCTTATGAACCAAAACAGCGAAAGGCTCCCTTTTTTAGATAGTTCTTCTCTCTATTATTTAGAGGAGGCTCTGGCTTAAAACCTTGTCCCAAAAAGTCTGTGTGAGAAATTAAAGACTTATAGGCCAATTTCAGGAGTGAAGCTCATCTGCTTTATGAATCCATGGCTTCTTACGCCTCTTTCTCCTTCCTTTATACATGGGTATTTTAAACTTTTCTTAATTAGACTGAACTCCTTTAATATGTTGCCCAAATTAAAATCCACCAAGGTCATCCCAGCCAGTGTATCTCAGTGGTTGAGTGTCGACCTATGAACCAGGAAGTCACGGTTTGATTCCTGGACAGGGCATGCAGGAGGCAGCCAATCAATGATTCTCTCCCATCATTAATGTTTCTCTCTCTCTCTCCCCCTTTCACTTCCTCTATGAAATATATATATATATTTTAAAATCCACCAAAGTCTGCTCTAGACTCCATTTCTTTTCTTCTCTGTTAGATGGGGCTATCCTTGTCTTATGCAAGGCCATTTACTCTACCTGAATGCTATCAATAACTTCTACTCTGTCCTGTATATCCAACTGCCCTTCTCAACTGGGTTATTTCTAGTGGTATGAAACATGGTCAGACTTTTCCTATACTAATTAGTTAATTAATTAACCCTCCCTTATCTATAATTGTGGGTTATATTTCCTCATCTCCCACTCATTTCACAACTCATTCTAATCTGGCTTTATCCCCAGCACTAGAGAAACAGCTCTTGCTGAGAACATCTATGATTTCCATGTTTCTAATTTCAAAAAAGATATAATTGTTTCAATTTATTTATTTAAAAATTTCTCAAATCAATTCCTGAGTCCACTTTAAATGTCAAGTTGTACTATAAAGTACCAGCTATTCCTTCAGAATTTGTAAGGCATGAATCCAATGCCTTCTAGTTTGTGCTGTGACTGCTGACAAGTCTGGCATTATTCTGGTCCCTGTTTTCATAATTTTCCTTTCCCCCCTCTCTCTGGAAGGTTTAAGTACTTCTCTTAGTCTCTGGTGTTTTGAACTTTCCCAAAAGGTCTTAACATGATGTGCTTTTAAGCACTTTTTGGGCATATTCTGGTTCTCCAAATTTAGAAACTCATATTCATTTTCTGGGAAATTTTCTTATATAATTTCTTTGACAAATTTCTTCTGTATTTTTCTACATTATCTTTTTTTAATTCAGATGATATACCTGTGGCCTCTGTATTAACCAGTGTTCTCCAGAGAAACAGAACAAATAGGACAATAGTACACACACACACACACACACACACACACACACACACACACAGGAACTGGCTTAAGTGGTATAGAAGCTGAGAAGTCCCAAGATCTGCAATTGGCAAGATGGAGACTAGGAAAGCTGAGAGTCTAAGTCCAAAGACCTGAGAACCAGGAAAGCAGATAGTATGTGTTCTATTCAAAAACTGGCAGGCTCAACACCCAAGAAGAGGTAATGTTTCAGTTGGAAGTTGAAGTCAAGAAAACCCCAATGTCTCAGCTCAAGGTAATCAGACAGAGTGGTTCATTCTTGACTCGGCTTTTTTTTTTTTTTTTTTTAAGCATGCCACACTCAGCAGCACCCAGTGGGGAAGAGGACTCTCACTTCATCTGATATCAATAATACTAGCAGTTAACTTTATTGAATATAATAAAGTCCCTGTGCTGATAGACTTTTTTTCCCCCTCTGATGTTTGCTGTTAGTATTTTTAATTTTTTTCAGTTTTTTAAAAATCTATTCAGGTATTTAATTGGTTGAATGAGGCGCACCCACTTTTAGAGAATGACCTATTTTACTCAGTTATAGATTCAAATGTTAATTTCATCCAGAAACATCCTCACAGTCACAGCCAAATGATATTTGAGCAAATGTCTGGACACCCCATGGCCTACTTGACACACAAAATTATCCATCACAGCCGCTATTTTTTCTTACTTTCTTATTCTCTATCTCTATCTTTTTGTTTTACTTTCTCAAAGGTTTTCTCAATTTTTATCCTCTATACTTTCTCTAAATGTTTTCATGTCTGTCATCATATTTTTAAGCTCCAAGAGCTCTGTCTTGTTTTATAGATTTTTTTTAAAGAAATCACTTTCAAAGATCCAATATCTTCTATGATACTTTTTTTCTTTTGAAGTTTTCTTTTATTAATTGGCAACAAGTTCTATTTATTTGCCTCCTGATATCTTATAAAATTCTACATAAGTTCTCTCTGTCTTCACTACAAGCACCCTATTCCCAGCCACCATTTCCTATTACCTGGACCCCTGTAACTGCTGACCATCCTATTGACCCTTCACAATGCAGGCATAATGATCTATAGCAGTGCAAATATGATCGTCTTATCCTCCTATTTCTTCTTTTTCTTCTTTTTTTAAATCCTCAACCAAGGATATTTTTCCATGGATTTTCAGAGAGTGGGAAGGATGGGGAGAGACACAGAGAAACATCAATGTGAGAAAGACACATCAATTGGTTGCCTTCTGCACACACCCCAACCAGGGCTGGGAATCGAACCTATAACTGAGGTACATGCCCTTGACCAGAATCAAAACTGGGACCCTTCAGTCTCTGGGCTGACTCTCTATCCACTGAGCCAAACTGGCTAGGGCTATCCTCCTATTTAAAATTCCTAGAGTTTCTCCCTTTACTGCCATACTTCTCTAGCACCTCTTCATACCAATCTCTATGACTTTGCTGAGCTGTAGTCACATATAAAAATAATGAAGTGTCTTAGATTCTTCCATATAAGAATTTTCCAGATACTCCTCCATTTTCCTGGAAAGTTTTTCCCACATATAGCTACATATACCCCATATACTTTGCCATGTATTTAAAATTTACTATTCTTTTAGATTTCAATTTATTTGCTTTTTCATAGAAATATTTCTTAATGGTTCATTCAAGATGAGATTGATACATGCTCATAGGTCCTTATTTTTTCTCTAGGAAATTTATTTCAGTATGTTATTCTGAATTCATCAATGTGCTTAGTTTTTCCTCAGGAGGTAGAAGCCTCTTGAAGATAGGGGTCATGTCTGTTTTAACTTGTCATTCTACCCACATACTCAATAAATAAAGGAATAGATGTGTCGTAGATTATCTTAGTTGCTTACTCAATATTTATTATCTCATTTTTAAGTGACAGAAACTCAATTTTATTTGGGTAGGGGATGTGCCCAGATAAATTATAACTTCTCAGAGTCTATTGTAGAGTGCCAATGTAACACAGGATTGACCAATAAGATACAGTGGAACTTCACTTCTTAAACTTAATTCATTTCTGAAGGCTGTTCAAGAAGCAATTTGGTTGAAAACCAAATCATTTTTTTTCCTATTAGAAATAATGTAAATTGGATTAATTTGTTCCAGACTCCCAAATAATTCCTTGTTTTAACCTTTCTTTTTTTAAAAAAAATATATTTTATTGATTTTTTACAGAGAGGAAGAGAGAGGGATAGAGAGCTAGAAACATCGATGAGAGAGAAACATCTATCAGCTGCCTCCTGCACACCCCCCACTGGGGATGTGCCCACAACCAAGGTACATGTCCTTGACTGGAATCGAACCTGGGACCCTTGAGTCCGCAGGCCGACGCTCTATCCACTGAGCCAAACCGGTTTTGGCTAACCTTTCTTATATACAGTACATGTCTAATTTATTGTTTAATCTGTAAACAAACACTTTTTTTCTTAAATTTATTGAACCACTCCTTACTAGACTTAAAACAAATCACTTTCAGCGCTCGTTCTAAGCGACTTTCTTTCAGGAGGTCACTTTTTCAGTATCTTCACTTTTCATGTATCACTGCCTCTGAAGTACTGTCACTAGCTAACTGCTTTTTGTCCAAATAAACAACAGTTTTTCTACCTTTTCAATTGCCTGTGATCATTGTTTTTGCATTAGTACTCTTTATAGCCTCTTTGTCTTAAAATTATGCTAATGATCCATTTTGATAGGAATAAAAGCAAAAAAAAAATCACAAAAATATTCACAGCACAATTTCCTGAGATGTTAACAACACCAGGTTTAGTAGTAAACTGACTTGCATTTCCTTCCTTTGTTTGTGGCCTGAGAGATGCTTTTTGTCATGTTAATGTATCAGCATGAAAGGGTTGTCCAACAACTGAGACATTTTTTCTGTTAGCCACTTGGTTAAGAACTGAATTACTTGAGATGGGAGATGTTGAAGAACTGACATTTGGCTGTGTAAGCTAAACTATGATACTTTGATATGGGTCCTGGGAAAGTTTTTGAGGCTGGGCATAGAGTAGTTATCATGCAAACACGGGGCAATAAGCATAAGGATGATCATTGCATGTTAAGGATGAGGTAGAACGACAGAAGAGCTGGAAATCCTGATAGCATACAGAGCTACAGTACCAGTTTTTGAAGGCCAATTCCAGACTTCTTATGTAAAGAAAATAGCACTTATTTTGTCAACCTACTCTCATTAAGTTTCTGTGCCATAGAGCTGAGCCCAATCTCTGTCAGAAAATATCAGTCTATTATGTCATACTCATATTTAAATGCATTTATAAATGAGTATTCGTATGTATACATAAACTCATACTACTTTGAAAAATATTGGAGAGGGAAGACCTGAGTTGACCAAAGACTAAGTGGTTGTTAGAGAAAGGGGAGTGGTTCAGCTACAGGGGTTAACACTGACCCTGCTGGCAGATGGCCTTTGTTTCTAATGACATTGTACCTGTTTGGAACAATTCTGAATTCTCATCCCGATAACACTGACCTCATTAGTCCACCAAAATCTTTGTTTAGGTGATCACCTGTACTCCTTCCCTCAGGGATATTTATTGGGCACTAGCTATGTGACAGATACTCTGCTAGAGTTGACAATTGTGATTTTAAAGATCATATCTCTTACTTTCAGGTTCTTTGCAGCCATCTTCAGTCATCAGTGTTAAAATTAGCCATTTAAAGATATCATATAGGAAGATGAACCTATAAGTTATAAAAAGAGAGAGAGAATATAGTACAGAGAAAGAGATTTAAGTTGGAAATAAAGATTGAAGAGACATGAGTGGGTAGATAGGAGCTGAAGGGAGTTGCTCCCAAGAGGATAGTAGACCAAAGTCATTAGCATCACAACCAACTCACGTGCTTGCTTAAAAAACATGCTCCTGGGCGAGTCTCCAAAATTGTGTGGGTTTATTTACTTTTTCCAAATATACATCTGATTGTATATCTAATGCTTAGGTCCAGATCTATCCAGTAAGACTGTGAGGAAGATATGGGGAATCTTCACGTTTTTCAAGTACCCGGATAATTCTGAGGTGCACAAATGCCTGAGATCTCTTGAGAAGGGGACCCAAATCCACAGAGGAGACCGGAAAAGGGTATCTAGAAGGATGAGGTGAAAACTAGGAAAGTAAGTCACAGAATAAGACCTTCGCTAAAGGAGTGGTCAGAAGGATGATGTGCCATAAGGATGGCAACCAAGGCTAGGAATGAAAGACTTTCCTTGGATTCAGCAAGAGGGAGATTCACAGTGTTATTGATAATGCAGACTCAGCTGAGTAGAAGGGGTTTAGGTGATGGAGAAGCCGGGAACACATTTCATTTTATGACCATTTCAAGAAGCATGACTGAAGGAAAAGAAAGACCTAAGGTAAGGGCCAGAACAGCTAGAGGGAAAAGAAGGATTAAGGTCAATGATTTTGTTGTTGTTCTTTAATGAGGGGAGGTAAAGAGTGAAGGATTTAAACAATGTGCTCCAAAAGTTTTAAGCTTTAGAATGATGAGCACACGGAAGGAGGATTACGTTGCATGGAAAAAGTAGGTCTTTCGTGAAGACAAGAAAGAAGGTGGGAAGGATGACTGTATGAAAAATGGTGGGGGAGGAATGTGGTGAGAAAAGACACAATTTTCTCTAGTCTTCTTTTAAAACCTTTACAGAAAGGGTCTACTGTCATAAACTCAAAAGAGAAAAGAAATTGAAGATGTGCATCAATTAATGCTAATTGTTGCTATTTAAAGACAGATCCTTATTGCTCGTACAGCAGAGCTAGAAGGCCTGAGTAGTGTCTGTGGAGAAAAGAGAAAGGTTGCATTTGACTTATTTCTATAATCAAATTTGCTTTATTGAGAAGTCTCTGTTTTTTTCTTTTAGTGACTCTGTGGTCCTGAGTAAAAGGGGAAAGAAATAATGGAGTGCTATAGTAAAAGGCTGCATTGGTGGTAACCACTGGAATGCCATGATACTAACCAACTTTTCATTAATCTCTGGGCCATGAAGTGGTTAACAGAACTTCCAAAAATGTCCTGCTTCTAACTTAGAAATACCTTTTACTTAGGAGACTCTGACACAAGGCTAAATTCATGGAACATGTTGATTTTCATACCACTTCAAATGGAGCCTAAATCAGCTGTCAGATATTTACAAACAATTTTCCTCATTACACAGAACTTCTTGTGATTATTATACTTGGGCAATGTTTGCACACAAGCATGTCAAGGTAGGGGAGAAGACTCCCTAGGCTGTGCCAAAAATATGTCAAGGCATTCCAGTATTACTCAAGATTGGATGGGATGAAATAGTGGGTTCTTCCCTAGAGCTTGTCATCACCCTTGCTCAGGTACCTCAACTTACCATTTCCCCCAAGGGACTTCCCTTTACATATCCCATATTAAAAAGGCAGAATTCTGCCTGTGCTATTAAAAATAACCCATAAGGTCTTAAGACTTACCGCTGGTGTATTTTCCAAGGGGCTCTGGAAATTTTGCGATCAGGTAATAGGAATGCAAAATTAAACGAGCTGAAAAAAGACAGCTCCAGTCCAAACATGGGGGACCAGGAACACCAGACACATGACTAACAGCCATAGAAACAACAGGTCCTTTGACAGGCTAGGTGAGTCCATGATAAAGTCTTGACATATGAGTTAAATGAAAACAAAAGATGAAAATGTTTGCAACAACTCACCTCTTATTTTATGAATTGTGAAACATGCTAGCAAAAGGGAGAGTGTTTTTACCAACCCATCTTGGCTTGAATTCATGTCTTTCAAGAGCAAAATTAATACATTTGAAGGCAATTTGAGTACATATGCAGGACAACATAATGTAGTGAAAAAAAATTTTACAGCTTTACAGCCAGACAGAGGAGAGTTAAAACTTTTGGCTCTGCCACCCACCAGCTACATGACTTGGAAGTTTTCTTAACCTTTAGACCTCAACTTCTTTGTTATTGAAGATTAGCATACAATCACAGATGATTGTGAAGATTATGAGAAAATGTAAATATGATGAGTAAAAATGGACTATACTGTGGCGGCTTAAAAGACTCAACTCAATAAGTGACAAGTCACATATATTATAGTGGATGAGAGACCAGTCTCTGGGCTCACTCAGCCTGTTCCCAAAGACCAGTGTGTTCAGCTTCTAATCTTCATAATGGGACAAGCAGTAAGGATTCAATGAGATGATACTTACAAAGTTCTCAGTACAGTATCTGACATATGATTAGCACCCAATAAGTGGAAGCTGCTATTAATACCAGAAGATATCAACCTTTATCACTTTTCTTTACACTGTGGTTATCTACAACTCCTTCCATCTCACTAGCCCCTGGCACATTGAGGCCTTTCATCTCTTTTTTTTGCCCTATTATAAGTGCCTACCACACTGGGATTTAATGGGTCCTAAATAATATCATGTTGAATATTGAATTAATAAGTATATAAAGTGCTTGTTACTTAGGAGATAGTAACATAGTGCTTTTTCTTTTTTGAGATCAGCTTCCCTTTCAGTGATTTCAATTTGTCATACTGTATATTTTTAGAAAAAGGAAAAATGAACTATTTCTATGAATGGTAAAAAGTTTAGTGAAAGAAAAGTTAAAACCTACACTCTGGTCAAATTATGGGTATAAATTAAGCTATTTAAACAGTCTTAATCCAGGATATTGGCAAGGTAACTATCATACTTTCACCGTTTAATTTTATTTTTCTCTAAGGGTAGGACATAAAAATTTAACGCGACATCAGAGGTTGGAAGGCAGGAGTGGGTGGGTGGGTGGAAGAGATCAACCAAAGAACTTGTATGCATATATGCATAGCCTATGGACACAGACAATAGGGTGGTGAAAGCCAGGGGTGAGGGGCGGGGGTGGGATAGACGGGGTCATGGAGGGAAAAAGGAGATATATAATACTTTCAACAATAAAGATTAAAAAACAATTAAAAAGTTCCCTAGTCCAATGTTATATCCTAGTCCAAAAAACCTAGTCCAATGTTATATCCTCCTGGAATTGTTTGCAAACCTCAATAAATATATTTCATATTTTAATTAAAATATTAAAAAATAAAAGAAAAGAAACCATACTAACAGTAAAATAATTCTAAATAGTTCACTGTGGATTGGTATCCAGGAACAGAACAATGACCGTCAGCCACCTCTAGGTCCTATGCTGCGAGCAGATGGTGAACATTTACACAGCTTGGGCCTGGTTTAGGTCAGAGTGAGAATCCCTCCCTGTCACAAGAGGCTCTAATTAGTAGATAGAACATTAGACCATATTAAAATTCCAAGCTAACATCTTATTTGTTAGTTTAAGATTGAACTTATGCCGTAGGGTGACTGATTTTGCTTATTGAAACACACATGTGCATGCACACACTAAAAGAGTAACTCCAACTTTCTGATCTATGGGGATCAAAATAAAGATTTTTCAAAGTCTTCTAGAAAAGCGCTCCAAAGATTTGTTGGATATCAAATAGCTCCTTCAAGACAACATTTTGATGAGTTAAGTGTAAATGAATCAGAAACATATGGATTAAGTTTGCCTTGAAATACACAGGGGCTTAAAAATCAAAGAAGAAACAGAGCCTGGCCCAGGGTCTTGCAGGTTGTGCCAAACCCAACACATTTGAAGAGCAGTTCAAGATATTTGAGCGATCCAAAGATGGGGCTAGCCTGACCCATGTCTAGTTCCTACCGTATTGAAATAGAGAACACAAGTCATGCCATTTATATTGCATTATTACTAAAAATCCCTCTTTCCTTGTGGTTTGAAAATTAAGCAAACCTAGACTTACAAAAGAAAGCCCTATAAATGGTGTCTGCAGCACAGAAAGCTCTCTAAAGGCTTGAAGAGCAAGTTCAGAATGTTCTCAGACAGTGTAGCTGTTATTGTCTGACAATGCAATAAAAGTTGGACATCAGCATAGCACCAAAGACTGTCGAATAACCATGTAACTTTGGGTTTGCACTTCAGAAATTCTCCACAATATTGCCAAAAAGGATATGTTGGAATAAAGATTATTTCTGAAAATAAGACATACATCAATCAGCATTTCTAATCACTCTTCTTATTTGCTATAGATAGTGGATTTTAAAAATTTCTAATTGGTTAATCAATTCATGGCTATGTGGGAAAGTTATATTTGAATCTCATCACAGGAGACACATGTCCCAAATAGGTTTGATCAGTTAAACACATAGGCTCAGTTTAATTTTAGTTAGCCTGCTTGTATCACTTGTGACCCACTTTGAAGATTTACTAATCTGGTGTTGACCAAACACATAACTAAATCTAGAAGTCAGCAAGGATATATAGACTTATGGGTCTACTAGGAAAATAGAAACACAATTATTAATATTAAATATATGTTTTTTAAAAAATTTTAAGTAATACATGTTCACAGAAAATTTAGAAAATATAGAGAAAGCAAAATGTTGGAAAAAGAAGCACCAGGAATCTTGTGTTCAAGAAATAATTTTCAACATTATGGTGCCTTTGTATACAGATAGAAAAAAATGTAAACATTGTAAATACTGTTTTGTGTTCCAAGTGCTTCAGTTAATATATTGCAAACATATTTCCAACTAATTAAACATATTGCTGCTACATCACTGATTATAGCAGATACTTTTTGTTGTTTCCAACATTTAGCTAACAAACCAAACTGAGATTAATATGTTTTATAGCTAGTTTTAAGTTTTACCTTAAGATAAATTCCTAGAAGTGTAATTTCTGGGTACAGACAAGTTGTCCTCTAAGAGATGACCTGACACAGAGCCTAGTAACTGACTGTTTGGTAAGTGATGAAATTACCCCCCAGAAAGGCAATAGCAATGGCTTCTCTATGGGAGGAGATACAAGTGACTCTTTCTTCATTCTCCAGCCAAAATGATGTATTATTGGTCTTTCAATCTGTGCTCACCATAAAGTAAAAAAAAGCAATCTTTTTTTAATTTAATTTGCCCTTACTTGACATTAGTGAATTTAAACATGAATCCTCATTAGCCACTTGTATTTCTTCTTTTGTGATTTATATTTACACTAGAGGCCCTGTGCATGAATTTCGTGCACGGGGTCCCTCAGCCCAACCTGCATCCTCTACAATCCAGGAGCGCTCAGGGGATGTCCTACTGATGGCTTAGGCCCACTCCATGTGGTTCTCTGCTCTCTACAGGGCCTGGGGGTTTCGCTGCAGCCATGGAGATGAAGCCCCCATGCACTGCTGTCTGCTCTCTGCCTGCTGCCGCCATGCGAAGGAAGCCCCAATGCTCTGCAGTGTGTTCCGTCTGCCAGGCCTGGGGGCTTCACGGACACCAACACACTAAGGAAGCCCCCATGCCCTGATGTCTGGGCTCTGTCTGCTGGGCCTGAGGGTGCTCCCGCTGCCACCGCATTAAGGAAGCCCCCATGCCCTGCTGTCTGGGCTCTGTCTGCTGGGCCTGGGGCTTCCCCGCTGCCACCGCACTAAGGAAGCCCCCATGCCCTGTTGTCTGGGCTCTGTCTGCTGGGCCTGGGGCTTCCCCACTGCCACCGCACTAAGGAAGCCCCCATGCCCTGCTGTCTGGGCTCTGTCTGCTGGGCCTGGGGCTTCCCCGCTGCTGCCGCGCTAAGGAAGCCCTCAAGCCCTGCTGTCCAGGCTCTGTCTGCCGTGTCTGGGGGCGGATCCAGCCTCGCTGCTTGGTCCCCGAGAACCCGAGCGGGGCTGACAGGCCCAGACACTGCAACAGCAGTGGAGCGGGGAGGCTGGATCCACACCCTCTGGCGGGGGATCCAGCCTTGCTGCTCTGGCAGACAGGCCCAAACACTCCAGCAACAGGGCTGAGGGGACTGGGCACCTCCATCTTGTGGCTATGGGGGCTGCCATTTTGTCGCGGAGTGACGGTTAATTTGCATATTACTCTTTTATTAGATAGGATGGCTTGTGTTGAGTTCTCCATTGGTATGTTTACTTCTTATAGATCTGTAGGAGTTCTTTATATTTAAAGATATAACTCTTTTCACATAGTTTGCAATGTTGTTTGTGGCATTTAGAGCCACTTAAGCTTTTATTTAAATTCATTCCTCTTTTTTTTTTATTATGCATCTAATTTTGGTGTTAATTTTTGATGATCTTTCCAAACCCAAAATAATGTAAACATTTTATTATATATTTATCAGTTTAACATTTTCATGTTAAACTTTTTAAGTCATTTGTTTATTTTGGTGAATAGTATTTAAAGGAAATATTTAAAATTAATTAATTATTTTAGCAGAAACTTATTAATGTGTTTGGCATTTAGTTAGGTACTATTTATATAATAATAACTCCTGAAGTGTATTAGGTATGGTTGACAGACTCTAAAGTTGTCCTCCTGATCCCCACCTCCTGGGGTTCACATCTTATATAATTTTGTCCCCTATGATTTACTTCTGACCAATAGACCATCTCAAAGGTGGTGGGATGTGTGGATACCTCTTTATTTGTCCTTCAATATTAAATGATGGCCTTACTGGGTAAAGTAGTCTTTGTTGCAGACCCTTGCTTTTCATCCTCTGAATATTTTATGTCAATCCCTTCTGGTCTGAAAAGTTTCTGTTAAGAAATCAGCTGACAGTCTAATGTGAACTCCCTTGTAGGTAATTATTTGCTTTTCTCTTGATGCTTTTAAGATTCTTTGTCTTAACTTTGCTATTATAATTATGTGTCTTGGTGTGGGCCTCTTTGGGTTCATCTTGTTTGGGACTCTCTGAGCTTCCTGGACTTGTGTATCTTATTCCTTTAGCAGGTCAGGAAAGTTTGTGGTCATTATTTCTTCAAATAGGTTCTCAATTCCTTGTTCTTTCTCTTCTCCTTCTGGTACCCCTATGATGTGGAGGTTGGCTCTCTTTATATTAGCCCAAAGGTCCCTAAACTATCTTTATTCTTTTTAATTTTTTTTTTCTTTTTGCTGCTCTAACTTGTGTTTTTTCCTAACTTGTCTTCCAAATTGCTGATTTGATTCTCTGCTTCATCCAATTTACTTATTATTCCTTCAGTGTATTTTTTATATCATATATGGTATTCTTTTCCAACTGGTTCTTTTTCATGGTTTATACCGTATGCCCCTTTCCATGCTGTTGTAGTTCTCACTAAGTTCCTTAAACATCCTTATAACCATTACTTTGAACTCTTTATTTGATAAATTGATTATCTCCATTTTTTCTGGAGATTGCTTCTGTTTTGTCTGTTTCTTTGTCTTCCCATTTAGATTGTCTCCTTGTGTTTGTTTTTATGTATTAGATAGATCTTCTATTATTTCTAGTCTTTGTGGGGTGGCCTTAAATAGTAGGTGTCTTGTGGGACCCAATGGCATAGTCTCCTTTAGCATCGGAGCTGAGTGCTCCAGGAATGTCTCTTGTGTGGGTTATGTGGTAATTGAGTCTTGATTACTATTGACCCATTTGTGTGTGTGATCAACCTTCAGGCTGGGTAACTGTGATTATGGTGTGCGAGCTGTTGTGCAGGTGCTGACCACATGAAGAGGAATTCACCTCGACAAGATTTAGTGCTTGCTGAGATCTCCCTTTGGATATGCTGTTTTTGAAGCTTATTGAATCCTGTTCTAATGTTGTCTGAAGCTGGCCACTCTGTGTGTTGGTTCTGGTCCATTAGCAAGGGACTCTGGTGCAGGCCAATATCAGTCACTGTCTGTGCCCAGTCCTCGGCAACCTGTTTTAAGCTATGCACAATCCACAGTTTTTGGCTGCCTCTGCTGGGCTTGGGTGTGCACGAGCAGAACCAAGCTGTGCACCAAGGCCAGCTTTTATCACCACTGGGTCTGGGGGCAGGTCAGCAAAAGTCTTAAGGCACTCCAAGTTCCACCTCCACTCTGCCTCTGCCTGATGGCTGCCTGTTAGGCTCAGTCACTTGGGAGTTCAGGTTTTATACTTTCAATTCTCTTCCACTGATTGCTTTTAGATCCCATATTATAGGGTTATAATAATTGCAGTGCTATAATATGTTTTATTATAGTTCATAGAGTAAATGGTATCCATTCTACCAACCATCAATTCTGCTTCTTTTAAAAGAATTTCTTGGCTACTTTAGCATATTTATTTTTCCAGTTCAACTTCAGATCTCTTTGTCAAGACCCACCCTGCCCCCAAACATCTTTTTGGGATTTTCCACTTCAATTTCTTTAAATTTACCAAGTAACTTGGGAAGAATTGACATATTTACAATACTAAACCTTCATTTCAAGGAGTGTGGTATGTTTTTCTAGTTCTTTAAACATACTTTTTTCCTCATTAAATTTCTGTAAATGTGCCATGGGTAATGCATATTTCTTGAAAATTTCCTATACTTGCTTTTTCTTTACAGTTGCCAAGAGGGTTTTATATATACTGTTACATAAAGATACACAAACACACATTCATACATATAAATACATTATTGTTGCTAGTCTATAAGACAGCTATTAATTTTCACATGTTTATTTGTTATGAGAAGCTACAATAAACACTCATTAGTTCTTATAAAGTTTTAGGATAATAGGATCTGTGTATTAGTAAAATAATTATATGCAAATATTTATATTTTTACTTATTCTATTCTTTTATCTTTTATCTTATTCTTGCTTTTCCTAATTTATTAAATTCACTCAAACTCTTACACAATTAAAAAAGCAAAGTATTAATAAAGGTCATACTTTTGGTATTTCAAATTTTAGTAGGAGTATGTGCTTTTTACCAATTCATGTAATGTTGGCTCCTGGGCTGATTTGAGATAAATAGTATTTATCATTTTAGGAAGTATTCTCTTTATTGAGACTATCTTCCACTTAAATTATGTATGGATGCTGAATTGCATTAAATATATTTTGAAACATAATAATAAGAATTACAATTATAATGGTTATGCTTCATTGTGGATGAACAACTTTTCCTCTTTTTTATGTATCTCTTTTTCACTTGCACACTAGCCTAGACTCTGTGTCTTAAACCTGGTTAACACCAGACATTGGGACCAGGAGTTGTGAAGCTAACTGTAAAATATTGGGCCTTCACATCGGTTTGCAGGAAAATGTACAATGACCAGCAAACAAGGGCTAACTAATGGAAGAGAAATTTTCATATATCTAATGTTATTCCAGGCTTTATTGGATTTTTCTTCCTTACCCCCATTTCTTCTTTCTATCTCCAGTTGATAATATAACAGAAGAAAGACCTTTATTTGTTCATACTTATTATGTGTAAAGGAGGTAATATATGTGTTTGGAGAAGGGGGGTGAAGTGGGGTGGATGGCCAAGCCTGTAAGGTGGTTATGTGGTCACTATTCATTAAAAAAGCCTAACAAGACTTTTCTTTAACATGTTGGTTTCTGATGCATAGGTGAGTCGATTTAATTAAATGACTATCTCCATCTTTCTGACTACTCTTCAGTCTGTCTCTATCTCTGTTCCTTTCTTCCACGGCTTTCTCTTAGCAATGAGAAGTGGTCACATTTTTATAGTGGGAGAAAAACCAGTACCTGAGCTTCACATTTTATAAAATCTTCATTTTTTCACTTAAGGTGGTATCTATTAGGCTTCTCCACTGTAAAGTTTGCACTTTTTTTTGTTTGTAATTAAAATGTTTCATGGGAAGACACTTTGGAATTATCTAAATATCCTATTTTAACCCATTTTTATTTATTAATTATTTATTGTTTCTATGGGCTCATAGTTTATTTTATTCAGTGGGTTATAATGTATTTCTACTAGAATTTATTTAAATGTTCAAATTGCATTCCTCTCCCAATTTTATAATGAGATTTCTGGCACAGTAAGAAATTCCAGACTTATCTTGTATTTCCTTTGCTCTAGTCCTGAATCAGCCATGTCTTCAAGGATACCATTTAGTGGAGAATGGTATTTAAAAACCAAGATCTGAATGCTAGGCATGCTCATTACTATTGAGTATTGCCAATCCCAAGACTTCTTATTGGACAGAGCTAGGAAATTGTATACACTCACACACACACACACACACACACACACACACACACACACACACACATTTTTAATCTGTATCTGATGATGATGAAGGCTTTAACAAAATTTATTTGGTAGGGGATGAGGAAAAAGAGAAGCCAAGATTTACCTTGTTATAGTGGAGAGCATGCCTTAGAAAAGAGCCAGACAGATTTGGAGAGCCACTTTTCTGGGAGGTTTGGACCTTACCAGTTGAGTCTATCTGGGAGCCCCCCTGGGTATTCATGGAAGTGTAAAATGTAATCAGTTACATGGAGGGAGGACCAAGTTGAAAAACAAATTTCTGAGGAAAAGAACAATAATTCGAGAAAAAAAATCATTTAAAAGGATGAACAACAGAGATCTCATGGAAAAAGATCATAAAAAATAAAACAAATAATACAAAGGGACCAAAAAGCATTCTCTTATCCTAGAAGAACCCGAATTTGGATACTTAATAAATCCATTGATTATCAGCAAAAGAATAAACACAGACCAACACCTAAAAATCCAAGTAAAAATCTTCAACTACTATTAGTACTACTAGCTACATACACGTATATTTCTACATATACTCACCAGTGCATGATCTCAATACTAGACTCTGGTCCTTAAGCTAGGAAATGTTCCTGAGGCCCACCATCTCCTCTGCTGGCTTCTGAAGAAGACACATTGCTTACTGAGGAGGTGTTTCATATTAGCCCTGCTATCCTTTCAAAACTTAATCCCATCTGTAAAATGTCTAGTAGAAATTCTTGAAATTTTCCATTATTAGGAAGTCACTCTTTGCCAGCCTACAACACTGAGAAAAGTTTTATGATGATGATGATGATTTTACTTTCCCCTCATTATAAATGTTCTTTGGCAAATAATTTATTTTGTAATTGGGAAGGAATGGGTTAAATTCTCTCACATCATCTGATTTCACAGACATCTATTTGATCTTTTTACAATATTTCCTTTTAACTCCTCTGATTTCATAAAGAAAATGTCATGGCCAAGCAATCTAAAAATAGATTAGTTCTAAGTTTGCTTTTGTTATACTATCTTTTTCACAACAGATTGGCACCGATCATCGCCCATTTGTAAAGACTTACTCCATGATGACCAGTGGTCACTGGTTATTTGGTTTAAGTTTCACTAAGGGTGAGCCCTGGACAATATACTAGGCCTACAAATAAAAACCCCTTGTTTTTCTCTGACCCACTTAGAATGATAGATTTCAAATATTCCCAAGGTGTCAATGGCAGTTTCACTTTACACAATGTTTCTGTTCTTCTTTTAAAAGCTCTGCAAAGTTTTGCTTTGCTTTGTTTTAGTGACAGCATCGTGGTTAATAGAACATTGTTAGGAATAAAAAACAGGACTTAACTTCAAGGCCAAAAGCTGAAATTCTAAGAGCAAAAGTCCACCAGAGTACCAGATCTCTTAAAAATTGTAATACATCCTTGTGAAAATCTAGATTTCAGAAAGGTTTAAAAATATTTGACTTTCAAAAGCAAGAAACAGAGGTATATGAAAAAAGTTCTAGAGTTTTTAGCTGTTATTACAAGATTGACTAGCTAAGGTTATATGGTTATAGAACATTTACTATCCCAAGGGTCTAAAAACTTAGTTTGGGGGCAGATATTTATAAATTATTACTTATGTAAAATTTTACAAAATATATAATATTTTATGCCTCAGTTTATTCATTTGAGCAATGAAATTAACTTATCTGTCCTGTTTTCTTCACAGGATTGTTCTGAGAATCAGACATAATGCAAATTAAGATACTTTGTAAATTTTAAAAAACACTACATAAATAAGAGATCTTGCTTTACTTCTATTATTATAATAATATATTCCCAAGATTTATGCTGTGATCTATAGTAAATTTCAGCTTATGGGCCTAGAATTTAATTATGTAATTTTTGAACTGGCAGTTTACCCCAAAGTATTTGCTTCAATCTCAGAAATAGAAAATTATATTTAAAACAAAACGTCCTAAACTTAGTTAAGACATGATGAAATTAGAGTTGGTCATGTAACACAAAATCAGATAAAGCTAATAATTGAACCAGATTTGGGAAGTGAAGTAGTCCTGTGGTCTAAACATTTTAGCTGTGTAAAAGTTCATACAAATGAAACTCACTCAGAAGCCCACTGCATGAAAGAGATTGCGTTAGTGCCTCTGATGAAGCAATGGGCTCAGAGCAGCCCTTCTTGGTTTCCTCAGCATCTGTGAAAGCTCAGTTTTGAAACCACTCATCTTCAAAATGCTTTACTTAGCCATGGGATCCTTGCCCAAGTATGCCTTGCATAGAAACATAGTAACAATATATGAAGGAGTCAATGCTCTGAGGAAGCAGTTGGGGATTCTAGAGTCTATTTGACCTGTGCCTTCCAGTGTTCAGTAGCTCTGAAATGAGGAGTTCTGTGGAGAACAATTTGTGAACAATTTGATCTAGTTCACTCTTTCACCCAATTCCAGAATCACTTTTACAGCATCTTTGACTATCTACCATATATTGTCTAGTGTTTTTACTCATTCCTTAAAGAGACAGTATGCTCTGATGTTTAACATCTTAGATATTAGAAAATGAATCCTTAGGTGGGGTTGGAAACTCGGTCCCTGCAGTGGAGACCTACTGTTTCTAGTTCTGTCATCAGGAACAGCTCAGACGCAGACTTCCCTCTCTTGTTCATGGCTGCTTTCCCCCATCTGTGGAGAGCTGTCATATTCCTTCCGCAGCTCCCTTCACATGCAAACAGCTCTAGTTTCCTAGATTTTTTCCAACCTCCTCACTATCCTAGCTACCTTCTAGAGAATTAACAGTTATTTGTCACTATATTTTTTAAGATTTGGGACTCAGCCTTGAACCCAACACTCGATATTCGGTTTCCCCAGCACATACTCAGTAGGATTGTTAATCACAAAGTGGGACTTATGTATCATCTACTGAGGCAACTTCCTATAGTTTAGAGTCAGTTTCTAACTGAAAGTTGTTCAATAAACAATGCACTGAACTATGATTTGTTACTAATTTGTGGGAGGCCTAATATTAGTATATAGCATGTTACTAGGGAATGATGCAATAATATTTCTTACCTATTAATTTATTCCCCTCTGGGTTTCCTTTATTCTTTTGACTCTTCCTATTTTAATTGCTACTAAACTGTCTATTTGTTCCCCTCCTGATTGATTATCAAGGTGGCCCATTAACCTTACTAGATGCTGGCATTTTTCACTCTTGATAATCAGATAAAAGACAACATTTTATCACTGAATTTTTCATTGACCAATGGGGTTTGCCTGAACCCAAATACTTGGTGGAAAAGCCTAAAACCTGTTTAAAGACATTTTATCATTTTTACAGTTATGCACTCCATAAAAAACACACACAAACAAATAAATAAATAAATAAACAAACTTTAGAATTTTCAAACTAAGGATTCTTTGCCTTCTACAATATAAGCATTCAATGTCCTTTTAGCACCCAAGATAAGAATATTTTGAACTAATTAAACATTGGAATTAAATTAAACAATGTAGAAGAGTTTATGAGTATAGTAGCAGCGGAAAGGGTATTAATTGCTTTTCCTTAAAGGCCCACATATGTAAACATATTTACATTTATTTTAAGCATTCTTTCTTGAGTCTCTGGAATTTGTGAGCTTTGACACACAAAGGGAAAAAAAAGAGAAGTAAACAGTTTATGTAGCATGTCAAAAGATGGCTATCTGTCTGGAACTGTGTTTACCCCTTAGGGTGACAATTGAAGTCTTTTACTGAAAACCTGCAACAGCTTGAACAACAGTTAAACCATCGCACTTTTGCAATTGTCTCTTATTTTCCGGATCACACCATGTGGTAATTATAAAACCTCTGAATGGAAATTGCTGCCATCATTTGAGGTCATTCTGTAATCCCTAATTCATCAGTAGCACCTTCAGCTTCCCATCTTTTCATAATTTTAAATCAACAATTATGTGAATGGCAGAGATAGACGAGATATCCCCAAATAATAAAATGCAAGAAGGAATACCTGTCTACAATCTTGGCTAATGTCAGAGTCTTCTTTTTCTTTTTGTTGATCCAGACATCCATCTCTCCATCTATTCCCTTTCCTGTCAGTCCAGGAACTATCCTATTGAGGCAGAAGTTACCATGTGACAAAGGGACACATCACTTTATAATCACTTTATAATGAGTAGCATAATGTGAATAATTAGAATGCACATGCAGTTTTCAGTATGCTTTTTGCCATAGCATTTCAATAAGTCAGAAGGAACAAAATCAGTGAAAAACAAATTTTGGGGGTAAAAATATTGAAAACATTTCTGAAGTTATGTTGACACATTTTTACTTTGTCATCATCAAGAGATGGTTGCAAATGTTGTGTAACAACCAAAGCCAAACTGTACTGCTACAAGACCTTACTATTTCCTGTGTTTGTGTCCAGCATAAATGACCCGGAATTCTGCTTTCTACCTTTGCTTTTCACAAAATCAATTCTACCATCTTATCCTCAGACTTTCCTTTTTGGGAGCCAAATCAGATGGCCCCCCACTTTTGGGGGAACTAGGGGGAAAATCAATAATGCTTCTCAGGGATACTTGCAAAGATGAAGTACTCAAACTGTTGCCGTGGAAAAGAAGTGTGGAGAGGAAAGTCCCCTTGTCTTACTTAACACTATCTTTCCAAACAATCCTGGAACTCTGGCTAGTGATCTGCATAAAAATTATGGGTCCGGACATTTGTTTGTATGAACAAGTGGGTTAAACTTACCAAATATTATCTTGAATTATAGTTGCCACAGTGGAAAACTTTTAACCTAGATAAACTTATTCTTTTATGAGATGCTCTAGAGATAAAAAGGGTCTCAGTGTAGAATTCAGAAATGTAGAGGGGAAAATTATTTTTCTACCCCTGGAGTTTCTGGCAACACAAATGGAACCACTCTGGAGCCTGCAGATGGGATCCTGAGAAAAACTGGCAGAAGCTGGTGAAGGGTGAGAATTTTTATCAGAATCAGTTCTCCCGGATCTCTACCTACAGTGGCCCGGACAATAGAGGAAGGTAAAATTTCACTTTGTCCTGTGAATTTGGTTTTGGGGTACCCATTGGTTATTGATCCTTTTCCTCTAGGGACAGATATGGATTTCTTGTGTTATGTCCTGAAAACTGGCGTGGCTTTCTGCTGCCTGGGCCAACCACGCCTGTTGTCAGTTTTTGCATCTGCAGGCAGCTCAACCATCACATGGGGGCCCTGAAAATATGACAGAAATGTGGGTCACACCCGGATTTTGGCAGGGTCACATATTTTGCACCTTCCTTGGGGATGCCTCTTGCACCCATGGTAAATCTACAAAAGGCATATTGGTTTTGGTTTCTAAGTCACTTCGTAGGGTAGTCCTTTGGTCTAAAAAAAGAGAAAAAAATACAGTTCAATGTTGTCATAAATATTTACTGTTTATCTAGGCTAAAACTTGGCAATAAGATATTTGAAAGGATTTTTTAAATGATCAGAAGTTAACAAAATTGGAAGGTAATAATTCAGAACCTGATAGGAATTTTCTTTTAGACCTTTCCCCCAAGATTAAAATGGACACAGGAATCTTTTTATTTCCATTTTATTTGGAAATCTTCTCTCTGATATATAGAAGCAAATTGAGGAAAATGTAATTAAATGGGTGGGTCAGCCCCTTGATATCATTCTGGTTGCAACCCAAGTCTTCAAAGAATTAAAAACAACTGTAATTATAAATCTAGATGATACACGAATAGAAATGTGATTCTAGAAGCAATTTAAAGCCCACCTACCCTTTTTATTAATCCCACAACCTCCCCTATTCACCTCAAAATACTTGCAGATATTTTAAAGGATGGGACATTGCAAACAAAACTTGAAGAAAACTCACCTCTTTTCTTTGTGCAAATATTCTTTCACCTGCTCTTCTCTAAGAACCCAGAGTGATCTCTTTGAAATGCAAACTTGAGGGAGATAATTCTCATCAGTAGGAAAAGAGCTATTTGGAAAAAAGGGGAATTAAAAATATTAAAACTCTTCTCCATAATTATTAGTAAAAAGTTTAAGCGATCTGAGCAGGTTAACTTAATTCATCTGCCAGAGACACAATTTGGATCCAATTGTTCTTTTATAATCTTGTGAAGTTTGTACTATGACATCTGTCTTGACTAAAATTTTAAAACAAAAGCTAGAAGACCTCTCTTTGTATCTGTCTGTATGTTTATATATGTCTATATGTGTCTAACATGCTACTTTTCTACCTCCAGGTAGTATTGCTGAACTCAAGTTGTAAGAGAGCTCTATTTAATTGGCTTAAAGAAAAATACATGCTTATATAAACTAAGTGTTTTCTTAAAAATATATAAAGGAATTTTAAGTTCATGTGATCTCAAATAATATTCAGTAAATAAAAGCTAATTCAAGTTTTGTTGGTTTATTTAAAATAAGCATATCTTCACAGTTATTAAAATTAAGGACAATGCAGATGTGCAAATTTTATTTTACTTGGGTTTACTAAAGTCAAATAAGCTCATGTTATATCTGTTATAGAATTTGTCAGCAAGAAAAATAACAAGATGATGATTAGCTGTTTAATGGGTAGTGAAATAAATGTTCATAAGTTAGCTAAAAATAATTTAGAACAAGTAAATTAAATAGATGTAATTATAGTAAAACCTTATAAGTAAACTTTTCAATAATAATTATGTTTTATGTAATTCCACCTTAAAGAGTTTCTAAAATTATTTTCGTAACTAGAAATACTAAAGTTATACTAAGCTAAGTTAAATGATGGATATTTTGTGTATTTTCTTTTTTCCCATCATCATTTTTCTCCCCTATATCCTCCTCCACCTTCTCCTCCCCAAAATTACTATTGTTGGTATCCATGAGTTCTTTTTCTCTTTTTTGCTTATTTTTACCACCTCCCCAGAACCCTCCCCACAAAGAGCTGTCAACATGCTATCCATGTCTGTCTCTATTTTGCTTGTTAGTTCAGTTTGTTCAAGAGACAACCCACTGTATGGGAGAACATATTCACCATTGATATATCTGATAAGGGATTAATATCCAAAATTTATAAAATACTGATAAAATGCAACATCAAAAGAACAAACAATCCAATTAAAAAACGGGCAAAGGACCTGAATAGACACTTCTTCATAGAGGACATACATGTGGCTAATAGACATATGAAAAGATGCTCAATGTCACTAATCATCAGAGAAATGCAAATTAAAAGCACCATGAAATATCACCTTACACCTGTCAGAATGGCTATCATCAATAAATCAACAAACAAGTCTTGGTGAAGATGTGGATAAAGGGGAACCCTCATGAACTGTTGGTGGGAATGCAAATTGGTACAGCCACTGTGGAAAGCAGTATGGCGATACCTTAAAAAATTAAAAATGGAACTGCTTTATAACTAAGTGATTCCACCTCTGAGAATTTATTTGAAAAAACCCGAAACACTAATTCAACAGAATATATGCACTCCTGTGTTCATTGCAGCGTTATTTACAATAACCAAGTTTTGGAAGCAGCCTAGCTGTCCTTCAGTAGATGAGTGAATAAAACAGCTATGGTACATTTACACAATGGAATACTACTTGGCCATAAAAAAAAACACACAACAATGTTACTCTTTGCGACAGCATGGATGGACCTGGAGAACATTTTGCTAAGTGAAATAAATTCCAGATACCAGGGCCTCTGCTTGCATTGCCAGGGGGCGTGGCCCGCCTGCAAACCACCACAGGCCCCTCGCTCAGGCCGCCCCATGCCCCAAGGGTACCCCACCCTGATCAGGGACACCCTTCAGGGCAAACCAGCTGGCCCCCACCCCTGTACCAGGCCTCTATCCTATCTAATAAAAGAGTACTATGCAGATTGATCATCACTGCAACACACAATATAGCTGCCCCCATGTGGTCAAAGATCCTGCCCCCATGTGGACACAGGATGGCCACCACAAGATGGCCAGCAGGAGAGGGCAGTTGGGAGGCACCTGGCCTGCAAGGGAGGGCAGTTGAGAGGGACCAAGCCTGCAAGGGAGGGCAGTTGGAGGTGATCAACCCTGCAGGAGAGGGCAGTTAGGGGTGACCAGGCCAGCAGAGGAGGGAAGTTGGGGACAAACAGGCTGGCAGCAGAGTGGTTAGGGGTGATCAGGCTGGCAGACAGAAGCGGTTAGGGGCAATCAGATAAGCAGGCAGGCAAGCAGTTGGGAGCCAGCAGTCCTAGATTGTGAGAGGGATGTCCGACAGGGATCGGGCCTAAACGGGCAGTCGGACATCCCTTGAGGGTCCCAGATTGGAGAGGGTACAGGCTGGGCTGAGGGACAACCCCCCTCCGTGCACGAATTTCGTGCACCGGGCCTCTAGTGTACTTATAAATTTGCTAACCCATAGAATAATAGTGTGACAGACAGTCCATGATTGCTTAGTTCTCAATTTTCACTAGAAATTAAGGTTTTTGGGGGTTAGGATTCTAATAAATATATGTAATTTAAACTAATTAAAATAATATGGGTTAAGGAAATAACTGTGTAAGGTAAATATTGATTATTTTTTCTAAATAAGGAAAGGTATGACAAACATGTTTTTGTTAAGGGAAGAAAAAACAAATAAATTTGTCCTAAAGCAGAATAACTGGTTGTTCTAGATTGAGAAAGAGTAAACTTTAGGACAAAACCTGAATGGATACTAAAAAGTTGTAGAAGGTTTGTGGAAAAGAAATCCTGAGAAAGGAATTGTATGTGTGGTCAAGCTGGCTAAGATTGGAATGAATTTATTTAAGTATTTTTATGACTGAACTTTAATTTCAAAAGTACACTGGGACAAAATTATAATTTGGTTTTCTCTCTGTTCAAAGGACAAAGTTTTCTTGGCCTAATGGTCTGCTTTTGATAAGAGATTGTGAAAGGTTTTTCTTTACCTTTTGGGTAATCTGTTGGAAAGCAAAGATTCTGCCTCTTACCAAAATAATTTCCTGTGCATCATGTTGTTTTTCTCAGGTCTTTGATTAGTTGGGAGAACTGAGTCATTTCAATCTTTAAGAAAGCTCAGTTTTGTTCACAACTATATAATCTTCTGTACTTGTCTTTATAATCTTCTACTAGCACTTTGGTTAAATAGATAGCAGAATATTATTATTCATATTATTATTTTAAAATTTATTTTATTGATTTTTTTACAGAGAGGAAGGGAGAGGGATAGAGTTAGAAACATCGATGAGAGAGAAACATTGATCAGCTGCCTCCTGCACACCCCCTACTGGGGATGTGCCTGCAACCAAGGTACATACCCTTGACCAGAATCGAACCTGGGACCCTTCAGACCACAGGCCAACGCTCTATCCACTGAGCCAAACCAGTTAGGGTGATAACAGAGTATCCTATCAAATAAAGAGGGACTATCCTAATTGACCATCACGCCCTCACAAAGATGGCGGCGCCCACAGCCAATAAGGAAGGAATATGCTAATTGACTGTCACATCCTCAAAGATGGCGGCACCCACAATCACAAGTTGGTGGCGCCCAGTCCCCTCAGCCCCCCAGCCTCCCAGGGCCAGCCCAAGGCGCAGGCAAGCCTCAGATGTCAGCTGCCCAGCCACCCAGGGCTGGCCAAGGCTTGTGCTGCCGGCAGTTGCAGCAGCAGAGGTGTGATGGGGGTGTCTCCTTCCCCTGATCACCGGGTCGCCTCCCGCCCCTGAGGGCTCCAGGCCTGTGAGAGGGTGCAGGCCGGGCTGAGGGACCCCCCTTTCAGTGCATGAATTTTCATGTACCGGGCCTCTAGTTATTTTATAATGATCTATTTAATCAAATGTTCAAACCCTTTGACATTTTGACAAATGCCCAACATTAAATTCTAAATGGAGTCTTTTTTATCGCATACTAACTTTGAGATTTCCCAGAATGCTCCTAGGAAAATCTCAAAGAATGTGTCTTTCACCTTATAAATGATATTTTAAACTAATTAGGTTTATTTAGCATTTTAAATTATGTAGGATGCATTACCAAGTAAGAAATGATAATAAACCTTAGATTTATAGGTATAGGTATAGTCACTAATATAGGTATTTCAGAAATTGAAGTTCATAGAAACTTGTCAATACCCTTAAATTGTTGTATGCCACAGAAATAACTAACTTTTCTTATCAAATGAACTTTCATCAGATCTTTAACCATGACCATTTTTAAGTCTTTGTTATTTAAGACAGTTATTATTTTTTGAAGTTATTTATTACTTTGATGCTTGCAAAGTGCTTTGTCTTGAGAGATTCATTGAAAGGACTCTGACAAATACTCTAGAATACAGGTTTCTGATAACTAAGATACCACTGAACTAGGTAAGAATTGTCAGAATTCAAATGGGAAAAAATGGATTCAAATAGAACAAGAATCGATAACATGATGGCAAAGGCAGGGGCGGGGAATGGGGACATCTGTAATACTCTCAACAATAAAATAACTTCAAAAATAAAGAATTAATAACATGAGATTGAATAAACTGATTATTATAATTATAGTTTTTAATGACATTTTGTTTGAAACATTGCTGGTTCTTTAATGTTTTGGTTTTGCAAATTTAAGAAAACATTTTTTTCTTTTAAGCTATCTATGACTTATAGCAATTTGGTAAAATATAACTTTGTAAACAGAATTTAAACATTTACTTTTTCTTCCTACCTGATCCATTCAGAATTTGGAAACTCATTGAGTATTCTTATTTTCAGTGTTCTAAGATCTACCTGGTGAGTAATAGAGGTACTTCCTGGCAGACTCAGAAACATTAGGGGAAAAAAAAAGGGATTCAGCCAAATCTAGAGATATTCCAGGTGAAGTCTGATGGTGAATCTTTGGTTTGACTTCCTAGCCTTGAGAGGTCTTTTAAATGTCCAATCTGTGATTCCTTATGAATAATTCTAGCAAAACTAACTTAAAAAGAGCCTATATAATCAATTACCAATCTTGCTGCACTTATATAATCAGGCCAAATTTAATAAAACTATACTTATTTGCAAACCAATTAGTCTTACTTTGATTAACTTTGATAGAAATAGAAGTAACTATAGAAAGAAAAATTTTGTTTCAATGGAAAACTATCGTACAGCCTTGTGGGTATTGAATTCTAGTTCTGTTTACTGTCTTTGAGGTTTTGTTATCTACTTCTAAACTCAACTGGATCCAGAATTCTAGTTTTCTTAAATATCTGGCTATGGCTCTCCAAACTCCTATTTCCAATTTTCATTCACCCTTCTTACTTGGAATCTCTAAGATCAAAGACTGACCTTGTACCTCATTGAAAAGGACCAGATAGCAGCTTTGAACCTTTGGTCCATATCTCTCAATTAAAAATGGCTCTTTCAAACTCTTGGAACTGCACACCAGTTGCAGATCTAAAACAAAAATTGATTAGGAGCATTCCTTTCTGGAAGCAGATGACCCTTTGAGATGGATAACATGCCCAAGATCACAGATCAAAATCTTGACCTCTATTCCTTTATTCCTTTTGGCTTTTGCTACTTATTTTCCCTCTCTGTTAATGCACAGGAATGCAATGCTCCTTACCCTGGCAACTGTCGCTGAATGAACCGCTAAGGCTATCGCTGCACAACGAGTCCCTAGGCTGTCTTGCTAAGGTGGTTTTAGGTAATATAATTATTTTAGATTACTGATTGGCTGGACAAGAAGGGGTCTGTGCCATAGCAAGTACCTCCTGATACCCGGATTAACACCTCGGTACTGTAGCAAATATAAGACATTAGAAAACAATCCACTTGTCTAAAACAGGCTGATGCCCCTTCAGCAAAAAACTGGCATGGTTCATGGGTATGCTGCTTCAGTCTCTTGTTATTATCCTCCCGATAGTCATTATTGTCATCTCCCTGGTGTGCTGTCTTCTCTCAAGGGTCTTAAACACATGTTCACAGCCATCAGCAGTGCACCAGATGATCTCACTTTACTTGAAGAAACAGAAACAAGATGAGAAAGATGAATCGAAAAAACAGTTCTTCCACAGACCGGACATCATAACCGATTGGTTTCACAATGACACAAGAACAGCTTAACTCTGATGGTGACTGAGAGTGGCACTAAGACCCCAATTTTGGTCGAGCTCTCACGTATGAGAGGAGGAACAAAAAAGGCAAATTGTTAAATTAATTAAACAAGGAGGCCATTAGACTGAGGTGGTTCTAATGCCTTAGTAGCCTAGTCAAGGAAACCAAAATCTAATCTTGAAATGCCTCAAGATGAAAGAATCAAAACAAAAGAGCAATGGATCACAAACAGCTGACTAGGCTCTCCTAAAATAAGGCAACTGCTTAAGCTATAGCCAATCAGACAGTCCCTGCTTTTCTTCAGCCTCTTCTGTATAAAAGCCTCTCCCCTAGCTCCTGTCAGAGGAGTGCTCCTAACCACTTCTAGTTTTGTGCAGCCTGATTTAAATCAATTTTTGCTCAAATACACTCTTACATTTTTAATCTGACTCAGTTTGTCTTTTAACAAATCTTATCTGTGACTGGCCCCAACCCCCCTGTATATCTTATTCTACCTATTTTCTAAATGCTTTATTTTGAAATTATTTTTGTGAACTCTAGGTAGATGACTAGATAGTGAGATTGTACATGAGGCATGAGATTTAAACAAAGAGTTAAGCTAAATCTCTGAAAGCAAGCAAAACACACTTTTGTTCCCCAGTGATTAGTAGATGATTGATTTGGGCTACTTGGAGGGCAGAAGTATTTGTGGTTATTGATGGAAGAGGAAGGTGGGCAACAGGTTACCAGAGAGAAGCACTGGGGGAAAGAAGCTTTGGAACAATTTACTAAGAAGAAAGAGAAAATGTGAACTGCTTCAAGCAGTTTCAAGCAAGTTGGAAGCAGAACCTTAAGAGAGCAAAGAAAATGAATGGGAAGGAAAGTGATCAAGTGTGTCAGAGGAAAACGAGGACAGGCAAGCCCAGGTTTCACCTGGGACAACTCTAAATACCCACCTGGTAACATCACCCTTACTGAGTATCTCACAAAGTTTATGTTCATTACTAAGAACAGAGAAGCTGCACGATTTTATAGCCACAACTGCATTGACAGTGGGTGTTATTTTAGTAGATTTATGCCATCATTTTGCAAAAACAACAGTACAGTACAGTTCATTGCTGAGAAATGGGGTTTTCCAGAAGACCCTATTTTAGCAGGGTCATTTTCTCTGGTATGTAGTAATTGAACAATGGAATCTTTGACTGGATTTACCTGGATAATGAGTTGTGGCTACTTTCAAAAGGAAAGATGCTGACAACATGAAATGTGCATCTATTTCCTCAGTTGAGCAATTTATACCTCATCACCTTTGATACTACAAAGAGGAAATCACTAATCTCTACCAGTATTGTGAAATTTTCTTAACTTCTAAATTGGTTATCTTTGCTCTTTCTGTTAAAACTCCACATAGTCACTCACTTTCCAAAGTTCACTTTGCTGGGAATTAGTTGGAGGACAAAAGTTCCCAGGACAAAGTTTTGTGCTTTATGTACACAAAACCTCATTTCTATTATCTTCCATTTAGCCATGGGCAGTTAAGCTAGAAACACAAATACGAAGTGTATTTGTGATGACTCTGCACATCCTCTGACAGGAACCTCATTCTCTCTGGGAGGAGCAGAACCTTGACTGGCATGTACAGATATCTTTGATGCACTCCTCCATGCTTGCATGATTAATTCATTTGCTAACTTGATAAAATGCAGTTTGCCAGCACAGGGCTAAAGTCTCAATCCTAAATTAACTGTTTTTAATCTAAAAAACAACAACACACCTCTGAATGATAGTTGCTGGTGTGAGAAACATTATTGGCTCTTCTCTGTGTCAAATCCTCTTTGGGATTATTGCTGCACTTGTGGGTGAGAAAGGGCTTAGGGAGGGGCAAAGATTTATTTCCCACTTCTTGTCCAAAACTGTGCTGTAGAAAACTGTGACATGAGATTTGGAAGAAGAAGGAGGGTTCCAACAGGTTATGAGAAGATAATGAAAGAAGAACAAGTGAAGACTACAAATAGATTCATTTTTATTTTCAGTACCTGAAGGTATCTACAACGTTTCTGCAATAACTTGAAAATACCTGGATTTGAACTGCCACCAGAAAAGACAACATAGAATGCTTTAAAGGTTATGTCACTATCTTAAAGAAAGAGATATTGCCTTGTCCTCATCCTCATTAATTCTTTTTTTTATGTAGTTTATTTTTTATTTTTTTTATTTTGTTGTTTAAAGTAATACATATAGTAATACATATATCTCCTTTTTCTCCCCATTGACCTTCCCCCAGGCTCCCCTACCCCCTGTCACATGCCCTCATCCCACCACCCCAGTGTCTTGTGTCCATTGGTTGTGCTTATATGCATGCATACAAGTCCTTCGGTTGATCTCTTTCCCCCCCTCCCCAACACTCCCCAACCTTCCCACTGTAATTTGACAGTCTGTTCGATGCTTTACTGCTTCTGTATCTATCTTTTTGTTCATCAGGTTATAATGTTCTTTATTTTCCATAAATGAGTGAGATCATGTGGTATTTTTCTTTCATTGCCTGGCTTATTTCACTTAGCATAATGCTCTCCAGTTCTATCCATGCTGCTGCAAATGGTAGGAATTCCTTCTTTTTTATAGCAGTGTAGTATTCCATTGTGTAGATGTACCATAGTTTTCTAATCCACTCATCTGCTGATGTGCATTTAGGCTGTTTCCAAATCTTAGCTATGGTGAATTGTGCTGCTATGAACATAGGGGTGCATATATCCTTTTTGATTGGTGTTTCTAGTTTCTTGCGATATATTCCTAGAAGTGGGATTACTGGGTCAAATGGCAGTTCCATTTTTAGTTTTTTGAGGAAATTCCATACTGTTCTCCACAGTGGCTGCACCAGTCTGCATTCCCACCAGCAGTGCACGAGGGTTCCTTTTTCTCCGCATCCTCGCCAGCACGGTTGTTTGTTGATTTGTTGATGATAGCCATTCTGACAGGTGTGAGATGGTACCGCATTGTCGTTTTGATTTGCATCTCTCCTCATTAGTTCTTTACCTGACTCACATTAACATGACTAAAGAGAAAATATGTCCATCTTGAGGGGGTGATGAGACAATTGATCAGTGAAGAAAAAATGAGTTACTAGAAAATATAGTCAATGCCCACTGGAGAAATGAGTGGGGAGATGAATTGGTAACCAGAGAACTTCAAAGATTCCAGACCCATTGGCAGGATCACCCTTCTGTGTGGGGATAGATGCAGAATACCCTAACCAATGGAGTTCAAGATACTGTGCCTTTGGCAAGTCCTGTGGTGAAAGAGATTAGTTTGAACCTTTCAAACATTCCATTCAAATTACTCTTCTTAAGTAGTTCCCTGTTCACCCCTTCCTTTCTGTGAAACTCAGCCTACAGAATAACTGCACTGGCCTATAGACTTTGAGCATGGAAATGCTGGGAGAGTCGTTGACATTTTAAATTAGTGTGCTGGCATTCTCTTCACATTGTTATGTTTTTACAGTAATGTAAATAATACATGTACCAAGTCATAGAGATTACAAGAACACATCTATCTGTGACATACTGGTATATATATTGTCAGTCTTATCAGCTTGTTTACGGTTACTCTGCCCAAGAGAAGTGGATACATCACCAGGGCGTTTACAAAATCAGGTGTCTCAGTCTAGAAGGTTTGGGCTAGACCTAGAACATTGGAAAAATCCCTGAGATAATAAATGCCTGCCTGCTAGATTTCTTAGGAAGCAACCTGATGATATCTCACACTGAAAGCAGAGGTAAATTGTGCCCACCAAAGGGCTAAAGCATTGTTTCTTCTAATGGACTAGATTTCCATAAGTGTGTGGGATACTATATACCTGCAGTCCTTGGCAGAAAAACACCCATTCTTATCAAATGTTACGACTAATTATACATGTTGGTAGCTTATAGCTGAAGAGCATTTGTCATCTGCAAAACATTGCACAGAGGTCTTTATGTACATAGTTTTACATATTCCTCAATACAGTTATGAAAGAAGGTGGTGGCATTGCCTTACTTTACAAATGAGAAAACCAGGGCCCATGTAAGTTGAGAGCTTTCTCTAAGCCGCACAGTGGTGTGGCCAGGAACTGAACACACCAGGCTGCCTTTCTCCAGAGCCCATGTGCGTACTGACTCTCTTGTTCTAATGACTCATTTGTTTTCTTTAAAAAAGTCTTTGCTTACAGAATGGTACCATTGAAGCCAGTGGCCTGTGGTCAACCTAACCGGCTAAACCACTCCATACCAGAAGGATGCTGTTTCCTGATCACTGAGTGTAACTGCACTTCAGTTCCCCAGTGCCTGCCAAGGCTCAGAGGAGGTTGCCTATAAAACAGAACGTGGCTGCCCTGATTGATGCATATTTTATGTGTGGGGCAGAAAGAGAAAAGCAATCTGAGATCTACAGGTCTGTCATTTTTACCTCAGTTTTAGCCCATAATTTCATTGCCATCAGGAATTTCTTACCTCCACTTTGAGCATTACTATTCTCCTATAGAACTTCTAATTTGTTGCTTTCTCTTTTTATGGAAGTTAAATATTTATCTTCACTTAACACCATTGCCTTTGTAGACACTCTGCTCTCATCTTCATATAACTCACATCTCTGCTACATTCATTTTATAGATCCCTCCTGGCCTGGATCTCTGATTTTATACTATATTCTTCACATGCAATTCCAGGGCCCAATGTGTTTCATGCACCTTCAATGAACAATGTGTAGGTTTCCAAATATTGTGTTTCTATGACATAACTCCAAGGCAGACACCTCTCAGAGCCCATGTGCATAACCATATCTCCAGCACCTGTACAAGCACCCAGGGCATGAATCATAATGATCATTCAATTGATATATGTTGAATAAATTAATGAAACCACATTCATTGTCTCCATAATAAAATATGATATGATCTTTTGAGACAGTGGATTATCAATTTATAAATAAATATAAAGTATTAGTACAAAACAAAATGAGTCCACCAGATACTGAACACAGAAATATGGCCTCTTATAACTTACCAGCTTTTCAGTGAGCGATCACTTCAATTTGAAGCTATCTCAAGATTTAAATCTTGGAAATGCATATTTTTCTACAACCCTGCATATTGTGGTATATAATAGCATGCATTATATGCAGAGAGTGATGACAGGTAAATTTTCCAACTACATGCCTTTTAAAAAAAATGGTGGTAAGAATACTTAAAATAAGATCTACCCTCTTAATCAAAATTTTACATGTACAATGCAGTATTGTTAACTATAGGTAGCATATCGTATGGCAGATCTCTAGAACTTATTCAGATTGTTCAACTGAAACGTTATAACAGCTGAAAAACAACCCTCATTCCCCCCCACTACTTAGGAAAACAACCATTCTACTCTCTGTTTCTATGACTTTGACTTTGACTATTCTATGATTTTGACTATCATGTCCTACTTGTCTTACTGTATGTAACTGGTTTATTTCACTTAGCATAATGTCCTCTGGATTCATTCACATTGTTATATATGTTAAAATTTCTTTTTCTTTTGATGACTGAATAATATCCCATTGTATATATACACACTACATTGTCTTTATCCATTAGTCTATCAAAAGACACTTAGGTTGTATCCATGTCTTGGCTACTGTGAATAATGCTACAATGAACATGGGGTAAGATATCTTTTTGAGATAGGGATTTTGTTTCCTTCAGATATATATCCTGAAGAGAAATTCCTGGATCATATGTTAGTTTTATTTTTAATATTTTGAGAAATCACCATACTGTTTTCCACAGTGGCTGCACAAATGTTTATTCCCACCAACAGTTATCATAAGTTTCCTTTCCTCCATATATTTGTCAAGGCTTGTTTATCTTTTATCTTTTTTACAGTGGTCATTTGGACAGGTATGAGGTAATATCCCATTGTGATACTGATTTGCATTTCCCTGATGACTAGTGAGTTGAGCATCTTTTTATGTACTCATTGGTCATTTTCCTTGGCTCTGCTCGCCCACAGAAACTTATTTTCCATTGGTTAGAAAGAAAAATATCAATCCCATTTTCTTATAGTCATAGGACTTCTCTTATCTAGATGGCCTTGGCCCTGGTACATTCGGGGACATTTGCTTAGAATAAATCACTTAATTGGTGTTTATTCAAACATCAATGCAAAGCCTGATCTCCCTATATATGCTACTACTCCCTCAAGGATTGTATGATGAGGAAGGTACAACCTCTGCCTTTCAGAAGGGACCACATGCAAGAAAGAACAAGGCTGGGAGGAAAGTGGAACGAGGAGCAGCACACACATATGGCATGAAGCATTTTCTTTTGTTGTCCCAAGCCTCTTGTTTCATCATGTCATATTGAATTGACAATCACATGCCTGAGAACTGGCTAACAGGATGAAGTTTTTAGAAAGGGAGCCTGGTTGGAGCCAGGCAGAGAACAAGGCTGTGGCATTCTCCTCAAGACCATCATTTAGTCCTTTATTTTCCTTAAAGCACTTCTTGCATTGCTCCTCTCTGGAGATCAAGAAGGGCACCTAGCCTCTAGGAAACCACATGCTGCTCTGGCCACGTCTGGCCAGGCCAGGTCCCTTGCTGGGTGAGGGCTTCCCCTAACCTTGCTGAACAGCTGGAGATCTGAATTTCTGCTGAGGCCTGCCCCCCTGCAGTTGCAACTGGTTACTCCTTAGCCTGGAGTCAGGACCTTCTCTGGGAATAACCAGTGCCCTCCCAGAAGCCATGGAGATGTTCTGATCCAAGATTTCTTTTTCTTCTTCTGTGGCTTTCCAGAAGAGAACACCTTAGGCTTTTTTTTTTTTGCGGGGGGTGGGGGGGCAGGAAGAAAGGAGGAAGAAAAATATTATGAAAAGGAAAAAGAGAAGGAAGAAGAAAGACAAAATCTAAGAAAATAATTATAGAGGAGAAAGCACGAGAAAAAAGAAAAAATAGAGTAAGAGAAGGAAAGAGAAAAATTGGAGATATGAAAAAAAGAGAGACAAAAATAATAATTAAAAAATAAAGAAGAAAATGCAAAAAAAAAAAAAAAAAAGAAGTGGCGTTAGTCTCAGCAGAGTTTAGTGCCTCCTTGAAGTTCCCTTTGGGTTTTGTTCTTCTGTTGACTGAGGCTGACTGTTTTATCTGCCAATTCTGGGCCTCCTAGGGTACTTTGGTGCCAGGTACTGTCAGAAGCTGGCCATGTCTGGCTCTCAGCAACCTGATAGAAGCTTCAAGTGATCCACAGTTTGTGACTATCTCCACAAGGCTTGGCTGCACACAGGAGGCGCTAAGTTACACTCTAAGGCCGATTTATTAGCAGCATGTGGTCCAGGGATGGGTCAGCAAACTTCCCCAGGTCCCCTGGGCTCTGCATTTGCCCATATTCACCTTACAGCCAGCTGTCAGTCTTAATAACTGAAAAGGCTGTTTCTGAAAGGGCTTTGGCGAAATCAGGATATAAGACCTCTGGGTCTCTAGTGAGGGGGAGGTACAGTTCAGATTTCAGGGAAATTGGTGGGTGTGCGTTCCCATCTCAGAGCTACTCCTCTGATAGTGTCCCTGACTATTCCCTGTCCTTGGCTGGGCAAAAGTTGCCGCATGCAGTCCAATGGGATGTGCTGGAAACTGGGAGTTTCAGCTCTTCCATGCGGGGAAAGCACCAGTCAGGTTCCTGGGACAGTGGGGCAGATGGGTCACCCCCAAGGCCGCCACTGACTATCCCTGAGACTGTTCAAACCCAGAGGCTCGGCTTCTGCTGCTCTATCTTCTGCAGGGGTCAAGATTCCAGGTATGGCAAGCAGGGTTCCTGAGGGTAAGGCAAGCTGTATCCCCTAGGATGGGGTGTTTGCCTTTTCCTGAGCTGTGGCTGCTTGGAGGGGCCTGCACATCTCAGAAAAGTGGCCACTTTGGTTTGAGGGGATATGGCTGAATGCAGGTCTGCCGGCCGCAGCTTTTCCCACGTCTACTCCCCATGTTTTCCAGTAGCTCACCATGCTATAATGTATTTTAATGATATCTTCTTAGTTTTGTCTTACATCTTAAAAATTCTGTCTTTATCTCAGTACAGCGATCAGTTTGATGCAACTAGTGACACTTCTATTGGTTTTTCTCATATATATACTTGTCCTTGTTTTCATAACCTCCCGCTTTGGTTTTCTTTTAATGGATGATATTCTGTCTTTCATTTTTTTAAAAAACATCATATTTATTTTATGAATAAAAATTGTTCTTTGATATCTATTTTTACATGTGAATTTTTGTTTGATGGATCTGTTGATCTTTTTATGATGCTAGAGTTTCTCATTTGCTTTATAATTCTCATCTTAGAGTTTATCTGTGGGAAAGTTTTCCAGTTTGATGACTTTAATTCTGTTCCTAACTTAGCCTTATATGGTATGTGGCTCTAAACTGGATCCTAGACTCTCCTGCCATAAGGGTGACAAAAATTCAGTCCTCTTATTATGAATGGTGGGTCCTAGTTCCAGTGGCAAGTCTGCTTCTATTCCTGGGTATGAGAACTCCTCCAGTCCTCATTCAGAAAAGACAGCATGGTTCCAGCTCCTGGCTTCATGTAGAATCCACACTACATAGAATTGGTGGTCAGTCTCTGCTCTAATCTGCTTTTAAGACCCTAGCAACAAGGGCAATGACCTGGTTTAAGTTCCTTCTGATCTTTAACACTACGTAGTTTTGCTCTCTGATCCTGGCCAACAGTGTGTCTTTTAAAGTATTTACTCAAGCCCCGGCCAGCATGGCTCAATGGTTGAGCATCGACCTATGAACCAGAAGGTCACGGTTCGATTCCCAGTCAGGACACATGCCCGGGTTGTGGACTCAGTCCCCAGTGTGGGGTATGCAAGGCAGCTGATCAGTGACTTTCTCTCATGATCTATGTTTCTATCTCTCTCTCCCCCTCCCTTCCTCTCTGAAATCAATAAAAATATATTGGGGAAAAAATAAATTTAATCAATTATTTATGTGTTTGTATTGGAAGTTTTATGTTCCAATGAGTATTCTACCTGCCATTTTCAGCCTTCTTTTCAATATATTCTCAAAGCCCTGTTTTAGAAGAAAAATATTTTGGATGAATAATCAATGAAAGCTGGGTGATTGGAGCTGTGATGATGTGTGTCAGGTGTTCACGACAGAGTGAAGACAAGTTGGAGGAAGAACACACAAAGCATCACCACAAGTCTTCCCTGTTCTTGTGCTTTTACTCTGGGTTTGTACAAATAGAAACCTCAAATGCACCTTCGTGGTGATGCAAGGAGAGCATGCACGCACTGATTCACCTCAGCCCACACAGCTCATTGCTCTACTGTTTATCTCATGGTAAAGAAATAATTCCCTGTAGCCATGTCTTTAACAGAAGTTCAAAAAGGAAAACCAAAACTGCCTCGAATATGTTTAAGAACTTTTTAAAAAAGCGAGCACATGTCTGTGTAGAAGTGAAGGGGATGAATGTGTTCCATGGGCAGAGTTGTGTTTGACTGTGTCATGCTTCCTGCTATGCTCATTGCTGTTGCTGCCTATCTTTGCAGGTTTCTCTGTTTTCCATCCCTATTGTAGACTTAACGTTAGATGCACAAAGCTGCCTATCAATGTGCAGAAGCTCTGTCCCTGATGGGAGAGCTTCTTGGAGATTGAGAAATGTTAAATTTGTTTTTTAAATCGTAACCTGAAAATGGGCTTTCATGTGAACATGTGTACTAGTATACATAATGATAGACCTTCTTGCTAATCAACACTGCATTTGAGAATGGGATTATTTCATTATTTGTATCTTCTTTTCATTAGTTATCCTGATTTTTTTTTTCTTCAAGTTTAGTTGGATCTAATTGAGACCAGTATCTAGTAAGCATCCAGGAATTACTATTAAGCAGAGAGAGTGAGAAACAAAAATGACCAAATGAAGAAACATCCAAAGGAAATGAGTTTGTATATCCCTGTTTACACACTGTCAGTGGCCCTTTTCGAAGGTATGTTGACTGATAACCACAGGAACTCAATGGGAATTTTCTCTTGAATGGAGAAAGAACTTTGCTGGTAAGGTAGATGAATTGAGGTAACAGGTTGACTCTGCCTCCTCACAATCATGTGAAGAAAACGGTTATTTCACCTCTTTAAACTCATGTTCTCATACATAAAATGAGAATACTGAAGTTAGTTGTACAGTGTGTAGAGTACCTGACACACAGTGGGTGCTCAATGTCATCAAGATTATCACAGTGTTATTCAACAGGGTCCATTCAACTTGTCCAATTTAGCAATAAAATTAAAATGGACAACAATACAGTAAATATAATTTAAAATATACAGAAAGTATATTCCCCATGGAGTGCTCATGAATTCTTCTCCACCTGCACTGAAGCAGAATGAAAAATTAGCCTATGTGAGATGATAGATGTTAACTAAACTTATTATGATAATCATTTATTATTTAAAAATATTTATTGTTGAAAGTATTATATATATCCCCCCTTTTCCCCAATGATAATCTCTTATATATACACTGTATATAAATTTTTTATATTCTACAGTCTGTGCAATGTTATATGTCAATTATATCTCAATAGAATGAGGAAAAAACAATTATACTAAGACAAAAAAGAAGAAAATTCTAAAAACCAAGGCATAAGAAATGTGATGAGGTACTAAGAAAGATGGTGGGCTTCTCTTTCCTAAAAATCTCTAGGAAGGTTCCAAGATTATATGAACACATTGGGGCCTACGAAGGCTCCCTAAATCCCATTTTTCAATCTAACTTCTTTCTATTTTTTCAACTTTATCACTGTTCTCAAACCCTGAAGCTCAGATAGACTAAGTAACTTGCCATTTTTATGTGCTGGCTTATAGTAGTGTTAAAATTTGAGCATAAATTGTTCGTTCTAATTAGTCTATGCCCTATGCTTAACTCAGACATTAAACTAGTGTCTCTCACAAAATAAAAGAATAACACCCATTATTCATGTACCCAATATTCTAACATTCTTTTGTTTATTAAATGAGTACTTTCCCCACTCTACAGATAAGGAAACTCAGATCATTTAAGTAATTTACTCAAGGTCAAACAACTGGCAAAGTTAAGACTTAACCCTAGCTCTACCTTGATTATAATACTATATATTTTTTACCATATTGAGACTTAACCATCTTTGGAGGTCTAATGTTTTCTAAAAAGTTACCTGTATATTAGACCTCTTTTTCTGAAATTTCATAGTGTGTTTTATTTACACATTTTAGCCATTAAAAATAAACTGTTTGGAGTTTTCTTCAATATTTCCCTTATGCTTCATAATATTGAGATTTAAAAAATAAATCTTTATTGAGACTTGGAATAACCTGAGGCACACACAGAATTTGTATCCCTTTTGTTTGTGAGGCCCATTGTGCCCAGGGCTATGAGTTTAGTTTATATTTTTGCAAATCAATTGATTCATTTATTCAATATGGCTAAATTCCAGCAACTTTGCTGATTCCCTCCTCCCAGGGGATTTGGATAAAACAAATATATTTTGGGATTAATCATTTTATATATAACAGGTATATTTCTGGGTAAATGGATTTTGTATATAATAAGTATTATCTCACTAACCTAAGGAGAGGAAAGAGGTTGCTTTTATAGTTGAATCCGAAGGTACTATTACAAGGGGCCTCCTCTGGGCAGGTTAGAGGTCGATGCAGTGCCACCTAATGTCTCTGGTCAAGATGTGCCCACTGCCCATTTACACAAGTGATAAGGGCAGGCATTTCTTGAGCACCTCAGTATGTGTGAGGCACTGGACTGAGTCCTCACAGGAATCATCTCCTTTATTCCCCACATCAAACCTTTTACATACTGGTAGCGAAAGCTTTAAGAATCAAAGGACTTACTCCAAGTCACAAATCTATTAAATAGCCAAGCCAGGATTTGACTTTCCACTTGTCTGACTCGAAAACCAAATAGCCATTATATGTTTCATGTACTTGGGAAAAGTGGCAGCCAACAAAGGGTATACTGATGTTTTACTTGGATTGCATTATCAGAGAAGCAAGAAGAGTGTGTTTTAGGGCCAAGGCAAAGGGGGGAACAGGTTTAGAATCCCACTCTCAGAAACAGATGTGAAAGGCTCAGGCTCTGGAATCTGGGGTGGGAAGAGGATCATGAACTATAGCATGGAAACCACAACCAGTGCACATGTGTAAGGCCTGTGCAAAGCCTCCATGTTTCAGTGTCATTTCCTAGGCCTTCGACATCTACATTCCAGCTACACTAGAGCATGAGTTTTTGCACTTGTGTTTCTTCTGCTTGAAACCCTCTTTGAATCTCTCCTACCATTTGCACGCGCACACGCGCACACACACTCACACACACACACCTTTTTGGGTCTTTATTCTATGTCCACCACTTCACAGTGTAAAATTGTAGGTGTTCAATAACTATGTATTCATTGAGTGAATACATAAATTAATGCAACTTTTAAAAATCCTAAACAATCCATCTCTAGAATAGAGACGATAATTCTTAGTTCATAGAACTATGATGAAAGTAAAATGAGATGACCAGTGAAGTACCCAGAAAGACATTGTTCAGTACATGAGACTTCCCTTTTCTTTCAGTACCAGCAATCAGATCATGTAATCCAGTGCCAGCACAGGAGGAGGCTCTCACTGCACTGGGTGATATTACAGGAGTTAACAATAGCACACAGACCTAGTTAAAGTTTCAAGTTCTATATTCTCTATATAGGAGAGCATTGCCTTACCCTGTTACTCTCGGAGCTTCACTTTCTAGTTTTAAATATGGAATTAATACTCCATATAAAACTCTCAACAGTGCCTGGCAAATAAATGTACTTTGCAGAAATTCTTTTTTTTTTTTTTTTATAAGTCTTTATTGTTCAGATTATTACAGTTATTCCTCTTTTTTCTCCCCATAGCTTCCCTCCACCCGGTTCCCACCCCACCCCATGCCCTTACCCCCAGCATTGTCCTCATCCATAGGTGTATGATATTTGTCCAGTCTCTTCCCGCACCCCCACACCCCCTTTCCCCTGAGAATTATCAGTCCACTCCCTTTCTGTGCCCCTGATTCTATTATATTCACCAGTTTATTCTGTTCATCATATTTTTTATTCACTCAATTTTTAGATTCACTTGTTGATAGATATGTATTTGTTGTCACTTTGTTGTTTATAATTTTTATCTTTACCTTTTTCTTCTTTTTTTTCTCTTCTTAAAGAATACCCTTCAACATTTCATATAATACTGGTTTGGCGGTGATGGACTCCTTTAGCTTGTTCTTATCTGTGAAGCTCTTTATCTGACCTTCAATTCTAAATGATAGCTTTGCTGGGTAGAGTAATATTGGTTGTAGGTTTTTGCTACTCATCACTTTGAATATTTCTTGCCACTCCCTTCTGGCCTGCATAGTTTCTGTTGAGAAATCAGCTGACAATCATATGGGTGCTCCCTTGTAGGTAACTAACTGTTTTTCTCTTGCTGCTTTTAATATTCTCTCTTTGTCTTTTGCCCTTGGCATTTTAATTATCATGTGTCTTGGTGTGGTCCTCTTTGGATTCCAGTTGTTTGGGGTTCTCTGTGCTTCTTGGACTTGTAAGTCTATTTCTTTTACCAGGTAGGGGAAGTTTTCTGTCATTATTTCTTCAAATAGGTTTTCAATATCTTGCTCTCTCTCTTCTTCTGGCACCCCAATAATTCAGATGTTGGTACACTTGAAGTTTACCCAGAGGCTCCTTACACTATCTTCATATTTTTGGATTCATTTTGCTTTTTGCTTTTCTGGTTGGGTGTTTTTTGTTTCTTCATATTTCAAATCTTTGACTTGATTCTTGGGATTCTCTAGTCTGCTGTTGGATCTCTGTATATTATTCTTTATTTCAGTCAGTGTATGCTTAATTTCTAATTTGTCCTTTTTCATATCCTTGAGGATCTCACTAAATTTCTCGGAGGTTTCTAGAAGATTCTTGAGTAACCTTATAATCATGATTTTGAACTCTATATCTAGTAGTTTGCTTTTCTCCATTTCTTTCATTTGTGACCTGTTTCTTTGTCTATGCATTTTGGCTGCTTCCCTATGTTTATAGAGTGGCTTTGTGTGCTAGGTGTCCTATAGGGCCCAGTGGCTCAGTCTCCCCAGTCACCTGAGGTGAACGCTCTTGGTGGGCTGTGTGCACAATCTTGTTGTAGTTAAGCCTTGATTGCTGTTGGTATCACTGGGCGAAATTGACCTCCAGACCAATTGGCTGTGAGGATCAGTTGTGTCTACAATGGGAGAACTGCTGTGCTGGACACACCCTTATGGGGCAGGACTTGCTTCAGTGGGGCTTTGGTGCTCACTGAGTCTGCCCCCTGAGTGTGTCTCTTATGGATCTGAAGAGTTGTAATCTGGTGTGGTCTCACTTTGACCACTGGGTACACTGGCTCTAGGATCTCCAAGGAGGTGCAAAGTCAACCACTGCCTGAGGCCACCCAGCAGGAGCTACAGAGAGATCTGCAGATTCCTCCTCTTAGTTTGGGGTTTGGAGGTGCCCAGATGAGGTGTAGCTGTGAAGCAATGAAGGCTGCTGATGAGCCTTAGGCCTTCTTTTGGAAGCTCTGGGGTTCTTTGACCCAGCTGCAGTTTGTTAGGTTAGGTTGCAAAAGGCCAGGCCATTCATATGCAAATGCCTCTGCGCACAGCTTGGGTGGGGTTGTAAATTGGGTGGGGTGTGGTCTCAGGGAATCACGGGGTGGTGCAAACAGCAATGGTTGCCCATTGGCCCTGCCCTGGATAGCTCCCTGGGTCTCTGTGTCCCACGGCCCCATGCAGGAACAATGAATGCTGCAACCACCTCTGAGAGAAAGCCACCCTCATGTTCCGGCTTGATGCCAGACAGTTCAGTTTCTCCCCGTGTGAGTCTGTGTCCCCAGAGTCTCGCCCCATACTGGAGTTCAGAGTAGTCGGGAGTTTGTATCTCCCTCCTGATTGAAAAAGACCATAGCGTACCCAGTTGCCAGCCCTTTCCGAGTGCCCCTCCGTACCTGTGCTCTTCCACACCTCTGTACCTCCTACCAGTCTAGATGTGCTTTTCTCTTTCCTTCTTGTTGTAGAATTTCCACTCAGCCAGCCTTCCTGTGTTTCTGGATGATATCTGTTTTTTCTTTTAGTTGTAATTTTGATGTGGTTGTGTGAGACAGCAAGTTCAGGTGTTTACCTATGCCACCATCTTGGTTCCTCTCTACTTTGCAGACATTCTTATCATTGTTATTATTATTTCCATTTTCAGAACTATCTGGTAGCAGACTTTATACTTCCTAATCTGCGTGGCTTTTTTCTCTTTCTATACCTGTTTCTCTATATTATCTTCTTTAACAATCCTTTCTTTTTACCTACTGCTCTTTCCTCCCCTTTCAGCAGGGTAAGTGACAGGCTCTCAGGACAAACCACTCTGGGTCAACCCCAGGGTTATATGATGCTGGGTTTAATTCTGAGCTGCGTAATTTGTTACCCCAAATAGTCAGACTCATAGGCAGCAATCATTATTGAGGGCAATACTTTTGCCCCTTCCAGACCCTATGGGCTTCTGAGACTTTTATTTTAAGACTGCTTTTATATTTGAGACAGGAGGAAAAACTGTAGAGGGGGATCATTTGATTTGACATCTGTGAATTATTTTAAGACTTTACAGTTGAATTCAAAGTTCCTAGCTGGGCAAGCTGAGGTAGCCACATATTAAGGGCCTGGTCTACTTATCACCCCCATCCTATTCCCATTACCTCCTCCTGTGTACACGTGTACATGTATATACATACACACACACACACACACACACACACACACACACACACACACACACCCTTTGTAACCCTTTCTATATTTACCGGTTCTCTCTCAGTTCTAATCTTGAAGATCAAGAAGTGTCACCATCAGCTTTCAACCTGCCTCCACCACCTGTCATCTCAATTCAGGACTTCTGGGATGATGGCATGTTTTAACCCAAAATAATTGGCATAAAAACTGAGCAAGGATGTAAGGGTTATGGGACTAGTAATGTAAATAAATGCTGATTTAATTTGGGTATATTTTAGATTTGTAGTCAAATTTTTGAATTGGGGAATTTTAAGTTGTATAATAGAAAGGAAAGAAAAAAAATTAATTTTCTAGCATAGCAAAGTATGATTACCTTCTTAACATTCTAACATTTGCATTTTGGTCACTTTATTATCATTGTTTTTTATTCTCCAACATGGTATATTTTTCTTGGCATTCTGCTTTAAAAGCCCCCCTTTAAAAATATAATACCCCCCTTTTACACATTTTTGCATACTATATTCTTATTAAAGTTCCCTTAAAGTGATTCCTGATATATAGAGAATGCTAGGGGTTGTGACAATAATATCATAACCAAAGTGGAATTTTAAATTTTAAAATTAGGGTTTAGTAGTAAAATTTTTTAAAATCCTACTTTATAAACTCTGATTATTTTCTCATTCTTGTTTGAAAAAAACACACAGTTCTTTCTTGCTGTAATTTCAGTTATCAGGGCTGTGCGTGAAGATCCACAGACACTGTGTTTGCTCTACCCGCCGGACATTTCTGAAATAGTACCACTATCAGGTAGATCAGATTGTTGGCAAAAACTTTGGCACCAAAGAGACTCAACAAATACATTTCATCACACTGACCCTGTAGTAACAGCAACTTGATGTGGATAACCTCATGGGAATGGAAGTTGAGAAAGAGCTATTTCAAGGCTGCCAATGCCTTAATCTCTCCTCTGTTCAAAATGCAAACATGCTACTTTTTATGCTCACAGTAGTAAAACAAATTTGGAGGATTTTATAATCTTCAGCATTGGAAGGTAAAGAGAAAAGTGAACAAGAAGAGTCTCACAAAAATTACCTACAGTTACAATAGAAAGAAGAAAATGAACTAACACCTTTTTTAAAAGAAAGGAAAATATATATTGAAAATGTACTCAACCTCAGTTATAGGAGAGCAAAAAATAATTTTTATTTGGAGCACCAATACTCACTTCTTTGTTAAGGAAAACTAGAGCAGTATCCTGAAGACTTGAAGACTCCTAAGTTATCAGGGAACTATTTCCTGGGGATATGCTCACCCATTCTATGCAGCCTGCTTAATAAAGGCAGAATGGGCATGCAGTGCAAACAAATTCTATTAAACAGATGAGTGTTCCATACTTTGTTCTAACACCTATGATATTGATGTCATGGAAATTTCAGGATATGTATGATCAGCTCTGCCCAGAGTTGGATGGCTTCCAGTTGGGGTAGTGGTTGGGGCAAGTGCTGACTAGAATTCCAACGCAAAGGATTCTTTGGGCCCTCAAGGCCTTTGAAATAATCTGCTGGGATGACTCCCCCTCCACCCAGAATGCAGAATAGGGATATCAAAGTAAGATACGGGGTAGACTAGAGCCACAAGGACAGGAGGATTGTGACTTGTTTAATCTTGACACTGGTTCTCCAGAGTAGCAAGGGATGGATTTCATGGCCTTGATCTCCTGGCTATCTGTTGCATGTCTCTGTATATGTCCCTGGGATCCTTCTGTCTGTTCTTATCCATCCTCCTAATTGTTGGGGGGCATCAGAAAAGAATAGGACTCCAAGTGGTTTATAGATCATTGAGAAGGAGGGCCCTTAATCCCCATTCTCTGTTAGTCATTACCAAATGGTTCTCAGCGGACAATTTAAACAATGTGGTAGCTTTGTTATGACTATATAGAGTGATTCCAAACCTATTGAATGATTTTTTTATTGTGATTTATTTGTGTTCCTTAATTGAAACAAAATGGTACAGCATTCTATTATAATGGTACCAAACCCTACAACTTATAATAACGTGCAATGCTACTTTTTTTTTTCTTTTATGGAGTCTAGCTATTTAAGTTCGTCCTGACGATTTGTATGTTGGAGTGTGACATTCCAAATTGGATGCGACCTAGAGAGCCCTGCAATGTTCATTTCTAAACCCAATCCTCACAGCCTTGTTATCTTTGTCAAAATAACCAAGTAACTGCTTCCTCAATGTTTTAATTTAGATTTTGGAGATACACGAGGAATTTAGGTGTTATCCCCCGCCCCTCGCCCCAACTTAAAAACATGGCAGTGCCTCACTATTTCTAGGACTTGCTAAAAAGAAACAGATCGAGCAGCAGTGAAGCCCTGAAATGTTATTTGAAGTAGTTTTCAGATCTCAGCCCTTCTGTACAGTAGTTGGGCCACACTCAAGGATAGACTGCTCAAGAAAATTCATGCCACGGCCCAAGGATTGTGATGATGCTCGTATAATGATAAACAGGAGGTAGCTAATTGTTTCAATTGTTCCAATTCAGTAGTTGGGGCGGGGGGTTGTAAATGAAAAAGAAAAATGAGAACAATTCCTATTTTTTACAATGAATCTCAAATAAAAACTTTTTTTCAAGGCCCTTGCACAATGCATCTTTTCATATTTTTTGGAGGAAATTCTATTGCTGTATGTATTTAGGTTAAAGAGCCGTTTGGATGGGATTAAAAAAGGAGACCAAGTCATTCTACAAGTAGAAGTTTGAAGCTTTCTGGTTGAAGAATTATTAGCTTGCCCAGATTTCTATGGCAGGAAGTCATTGTAAGCAATCTCATCTGACCATGCTTAGACTCTAAAACACCTTTGCATTTTCCCCCTGTTTTGTTCTTGAAAAAGTCAGGTGTCCGTGGTTAGGGTATCTGGACACTAAACCAGATACCCAATCCAAATTCGAGAAAGACAAAGCACTATTGTGATAGGATAAAGGCAGCATTTGCAGTTTCACTCTCTTTCTTTCTCAGTTCACTGCTTTGGTGAGGTCTCTAGCAGCTGACAAACAAAGCCTAAATTTTAAGACAGTCGGTAAAGGTCAAGTGTGCTTTCCATGAACTTTTTGTGAAAGAAGAGCCCAGGCATCTTGCCTTGGAAAAGGAGCGAAACAAAGCAAAAGACACTTAAGCATTTATTTAGTGGAATTCTTTTCATGCTCAACAGCATCCTTGTATGGGTGCCTTTGTCACATTAGTGAACTACGTCAATAGAATCGTGCACAGTGTTTTGGATTCTGAGAACCTAAGCTATGATAAAGTAGTGTGTTTTAAATCCAGAATAGGAAGAAGGAGGAGGAGAAGGAAGAGGAGGAAGAAGAAGGAGGAGGAGGAGGAGGAGGAGGAGGAGGAGGAGGAGGAGGAGGAGGAGGAGGAAGGGCAGAAGTCCAAACAAGGGAGAGGGCAAAGAGAATGAGGGGTAAAAAAAGGAAAAACATGATGCTTGCTTACTAAGCAAACTTCTTAAGTGTAGATCACTCCAAATTAATTTCAAAAGCTAACTTCAGGTGTAACTATTGTGATCTTTGCAGGGAAATCCAATAAAGCTGATGAAGGGCTTCAGTATTAAGTGCTCCGTGGAGATATCAATTTGTTAGCTTTTGTATTAGTTCATGCTTTCAGTCATTTAGGTGCCTTTTTGTGATAAGTTGGCCTCTTTTGATTAAATATAACTATTTTTTATTATTTAAGCAAAGGATATAGTTATAGTTTCTATACATTTTTTCCAGATAGGATTACCTATTATCTTCTTTTAACTTTCTCCTCAGTTTGTAACTGTATCCTTTCTATTTCTTCCCCCAAATACATTTTTTTCAGGTTGGGGGCACAGCAACCAGTCTTCTTAAAGTAAGGTTTTCTGCCACCCTTAACTGAAGTCACTTAAGCCTTACCATACAAGTAATACATGTTTGCCTATGGGTTGCAGCTAGAACGCCAATATGAGGAAGGTGCCAGGTCAGAATAGCAGGGATCAAATCCCATGAAGACAGCAAGCAGAGAGAGAAGAGATCTCAAAATTAAAAGTATTTCTTTTGGAACAGGTTGAGGATTACAAAGAAAGAAGTCAGTCCTTTTGCAAAGAACTTTTCTTTTCTTTTCTTTCTTTTTTCTTATAAAAGAAGAAGATATGCCAGATCGACTGCACCTGTGGCTACAAAAGCTGGCTTCTTAGAGAGGACAGCATACGTGGCCTGTTGACATCCTCACTAGGTGCCAGCGTTAGACTTGTCATTCGCTAAGGGCTTTTGTAATATCTAAAGAGAAAAAATTGGATTTTTTAAATACAGTTTCTACTAATTTCTGTATGAGCTATAGTTTTAAGTCTTTGATTTTGCTCTTGTGCTATGGACACAACTCTCTAAAACTACTTCTAGAAATTATAATTACATATTCCTGTATGGTGAATAGAAAATAAGTCCTTTACTATTTGAACTGGATTGATGTTAGTTCAGGTACTTAAACATGCTGCATGTGACTTATTTTTACTAGAAACTGGAAATCACAGCCACTGGTATTAGACTATGTAGCCCAATGTCACAAGCAGCCAGGCATTAATTACAATGGTGAATGGATGACAATAGTATGTGAAATAGTTTTGATTTAAGTTCAAGTATGCCAATACTTAAAGGAAAAGCAACATTCAAGTACATTTAAAAAAACACACCTTTATTTTTCATTGTTCAGTGATTTCTTGGTTCACTACTCTAGTGGAAATATCTTATTTGCTTGCCCATTATTCATTCTTCTTCTTTGGGTAACACCGCTCATTTCTTTAGGGGGCTCTCTACCTTCACAGTTCTTCCCTCTACTCTCTCCACAGTCCCTTTTACCCCTACCCACTGTGTGTTTTGAGGGAAACGATTTCTACCTCTGGCCAACAAGATGGGCTTATGACCCAGGACTGAACAAAAAGAGTGTTTGTCCCTTTAGCCATAGTCCTTGGTTCATAGATGAATATTAAACTCAGTCATATCAAATTAAACCCAGCCTGGGCTTCTGTAGTAAAAACTAAGAGATGCTGAGAGAATTGTTATGGGCTTTGAGCTGCCAGGAAGCCATCTTGCCATCAAGGAGAAAATAGAAAGACTAGAAAGAAGTGGAAAGTTTCAAAATGGAGGTAAAGACAACAAAATTTGCTGAGTTGACAGGATATTCTTATGATTTTGATGCAGTTGATGAGAGAAGGGAGGATTCTTGAATATGTACTAAAATGATGGCTAAAAAATTGGGTAGAAGATGTTGAACAGAGGAAAGATTGAATGAGACACAAAATTGAGGGGAAACAGTCAAGTGTTCTACTCTTATCAAATATGAAATATTTTTTTAGCTATTCAGCAGATTTAGAAATATGGGGAAGAAGCAGATTTGAATAGGTAAATTAGTAGATTAGGGGGTCATCAGCATTTGGTTGGCATTTAAAGCCATTGAATTGGATGAGATAACTAGGCTGTAGTGGGGGAACTGGTAATTTTCATTTTGAACAAGTTCTCAGGTGGTACTGAAGCTATTGGTCCAAGAACTACGTATTGAGAATCATTGGAACTTTCTCTAGCACTGTTAGCAGTGAGTGTCGGTTATCCACTGGTTGAAGTGGGGGATCCCTTTCCCACTGAGAGCTGGGGGTTGGGTTCTTATGATATCTCCAGAAAAAGAATTTTCTGAGACTTGCATGAGAGGATGAGTGATTTTTATTTGCATGGAATTATATTCCTGTGTTTTCAGAGTCCCATTTTCCTTAATCCAGTCCTGGAATAGGTGGAGCTAGGGATTCAGCAGAGCTAAAAGCAAAGCCATTGTCCAAAGTTTCTGCTCCATAGTGGAGCTGGGTCCAGTGTAGCATCAGGCTAATTACATAGTCCATCAGTCCACTATGTGTGGGGTCTACATGGCCATGGGCCATTTAGGCAAAGGCAGGAGTGTGAGAGGAGGAAGGGCAGAAGTCCAAACAAGGGAGAGGGCAAAGAGAATGGGGGGTAAAAAAAAAAGGAAAAACATAATGCTTGCTTACTAAGCCAACTTCTCAAGTGTAGATCACTCCACTACACTTGCAAGCCAGGAGTCAGTTGCAAGCAAGCAAGAGAGCAAGAAAGATAACTCCATTATTTAGGAGCTTAAGTATCTAAAATCTCCCTGTGTTTGCAGTGGCCACGCAATGACCAATGCCCTGTTTCCGGGTGTGACTGAGAGTTGAGGAGATATAACAACTGAATGTCTAGTGAGAGGTAAAAACCCATGTGATAAAGAGAAAGATTAACTTACAGTGTCTCTGATTAGATGGGAGAGTGGCTTCCCTGGAAGCAGGTGTGTTGTACCCGTCTAAAGCTGTTTTGTCCACCAGACTTAATCTAAATTAAGCTAAGGGAAATATCCTAGTATTTCCCCCGTGAGAAACTTTGGGCCCTTTCTGGCTAAACCATTTTGGCAGAAAAGGGAAAGCAGTTTCAAGGGAAGCCGATAGACTGTCCCTGTTTTATTGGCTCAACCATAAGTCTAAACCTGAGTTATGCAGTCATGAGTCAAGAAGCAGTCATGAAGATGGCCTCTGCCATGAGTTAAGAGGCAGTCATGCAGATGGCTTCTAAACTGAGGCTTATATTGTGAGCAAGAAATCAGGTAAACATGGACATAGGCATACATTTTATGAAAACAGAAGCAAGAAAACAAAACACAAAGGTTAATGCACACAGAAAATCATAAACCAGCTGTGAAGATTTCCAGATGCAAGGCTTCTGCTGGAAAGAAAGTAAGCAGTGACAATCTGATAGATTGTCTGCAGTTAGAACATCTCTGGTAATGTTATCAGGTGCTGAGGCCTGTATGACATATACAGACACAGACTTCACAAAACTTTGAAGATAGTTAACGGCACTGGAGTTAAATATTCACAATTGGGCATCATGGTTTACATTGAAACACAATTTTTCTCCCTGAGTTTATGCTCATGTTCAAAGAGACTGTATTAAGTCCAGTTTTAGTTTGGCTTGGTTATTTGCATAAACAGAACAAGAGTATCAATTGATCAAATTGATTGAACAGGTTTTTTCAAATTTGCTTTGCTGGAACTTCAAAAGGAATCTTTAGATTGAGGTTTACGGAGCAGTCAGCCACACAGGAAGAAGAAGCCAATGCTGAAGTTGCCTGGAATACCTGTAGGTTTGGGTCAAGTCCTCAAGTCCTTAAGGTTCCAAAAGATGTCTTGAGGTTTCTTTGTCGCCATCTTTCAGGAAAGCAATGTCCATTCTTACTTGGAAAGATTACCATGAACCATGTGACCAAGCAAGGTATTAGGCCATTTCTGCAATTGGCTTTTAATTGGCTTCAATTACTTTTGAGAATTGAACTCCGTAAGGCTTTTGGTGATATTCAGAATCCAGGCATTTCTTTCTGAGATATGACATTTCAGTCAAAGTCTTGGTTAATAAGACCACATAATTTGGAACTGGTCTTATTGTATTTATGCAAAGAAATGTATTGCCATGACTCACTCATTAAGAATTGCCAAATTCTGGAGGGATAAGGTAAGGAGAAAAAGTTAAAAGTGAGCAATTAGCATTCCCTAAATTGGCAAACACATTCTATAACTTTTAAAAACATAGGCTTCTTTACTGGCAAACACACTGACATTTTAAGAAACATACTTTCATGGAGACAGGTATATAGCTAAACTCACTGATTTAGCAAGCTACAGGTGAAATGAATTAAACTGATTGGCTTAGATAGTTTAGGCTTAGATAAGATCTATTTTAACTCACTGATTTAGTAATCACAGGTGAACTGAATTAATCTGATTGGCTTAGATAACTTCCAGTAGTTGCCTACCTTTTGACTTCACGGACCACCAGTGGTTCAATGACCACCAGCTGGCGACCACTGGCTTAGGCTCAGATAAGGATTATTTATCAGAATCTGCCTCCCCACATGTGTCTCAGATAAGATTTCTTGGAGACCAGGCATTTGCACTACAAAAGTAGACAATTCCTCTTGACAAACCCAGAATAAAATTCCAACTCAGAATGGGTACTCTTGAAGAATGGAAATTTTATTGTTGTTGATTTCAGGGAGAGAAAAATTTCCTCCTGGGGGAGGGAGATTGGATAGCTGAGGAAAAGTATGAGCATCCCCAATGTATCATCAGGCTAATTGCAGTCCATTAGTCCATTCTGTGTGGGGTTCACTGGCTATGGGCCATATGGGCAAATGCAGGAGTGTGAGAGATCCTACAAGCCAGGAGTCAGGCACGAGAAAGCAAGAGAGCAAGAGAGGTAACTCCTTTGTTTAGGAGCTAGTCTCTCAAATATTCCCACACTTGCAGTGGCCATGCCTACTCTGGGCAATGAGCTATTCCCAGCTGTGACTGACAGACAAATATCTTCCCTATGTTACCAAGACTTTACTGGGCATGCCCATAATATTTGTCTTCCCTTTGCTCCTTCCCTGTTAGTTGATAACAGGTTATTTACAGCAGTATCAGTAGAGTAAATCACTCTCATTGTCCATTCCACCTATACCTTATATCTCAGGTTAGCCCTAAAACTTGGAGGTGTTTTAAATGTGAACTAAATGAAGCTGTTTAAAGGTAGCTTGTCTGATTATAGATTAGTCCATCAAACCTTAGAGGGAAGGTAGGAGAGGGTGGGGGTAAGGAGGAGAGATCAACCAAAGGACTTGTATGCATGCATATAGGCCTAACCAATGGATACAGAAAACAGGAGGATGAGGACATGAGTGGGGGGTAATGGGGGGATAAGGACACATATGTAATGCCTTAATCAATAAATAAATTAAAAAAATAAAGGTAGCTTGATCTTACAGTGTAACACCAGATATTTATATAGCTAGGCTCTTCTGTTATCTAAAGTGACAAAGAGGTATACCTAAGTGAAATTTACCTACTTTATATAAAAGCTTTCAAACCTGCCTTATAGAGTGTTGCATTGAATTACCCCTTTGACCAAACCTGGATAAATACACACTTTTCCTATCTTTCAGGTTGTGCAAAGAAGTACCCAGTGCTAAACTATGTGTTTTTTGAGCCATTAAGGAAACTTTGGTAAACACATATATCAAAGACTTCCAAAGTTCTCAGTGAATAAATGGTTGTGCATAGCTTGACTGGAATTAATGTGTAAAATATGCCTCATGCACCTTAAATCCTCTAACCCCCTGTGTTAATCCAGTCACTGCTGCAGTGACCAGTTCTGTGCAGGCTTCAACCAACTTTGTTCAGGTGCAATCTGACAAGTTCAGGTCACTCTTGCCCTGGGGCTTTGCTGACATTGTGATGAGGTGCACCTGCAGGATCTTACTTTCGAGTTTACAACTTTGGAGTTCAGAGGTCCAACAAATATACTTTTCCCACATATTTCTTGAGGCTCCTTAGAAGTTCTCCTAAGACTCAGTACCAGTCTCTAGAGGTGGCTAACTGGATTGTGCATCCCAGAACTGGTTTTTCCTCCTTCCATCACACACTCCAGACCCTCACTCCCACTCCCTGGGACCACAGCCTCAAATAAAATACTGTCAAATAAACTACTTGTATTAGCTTAGGGGGAATCCAGGCTAAGTTATAACCCAATGCAAAAAAAAAAAAAAAAAAAAAAAAAGTTGTATTGAGACTTAAGGGTATTGCTTCCGGAGGTCTGTAAGATCCTTGTATATTTCAAAGCCAAATCATAGGTAAATGTACAATAGAAATGAATGTGATTGCTTTTCACTTAACTGCATGATTGCTGTTCTGTGATTTAAATGGCTTGAAAGCTTTGGAAGTAATCCTCTGTACAAGTTTAGAGCACTGTTTAGGCAATCAGATGTTGGTTTGAGAGGACATATAACAGATGTATTGGGCAGAGAAAAAAAGAAAATCATCTTTTGCCAAACTTTTGGAAATTTCAGGGCAATGAAAATATCCATGTCTAGCTAATCATGGGTATTATTAACAACTAGAGGCCCGGTGCACGAAATTTGTGCATGGAGGGGGGTTGTCCCTCAGCCCAGCCTGTACCCTATCCAATCTGGGCCCCCTGGAGGGATGTCCGACTGCCCGTTTAGGCCCGGTGGGATCGGGCCTAAACGGGCAGTCGGACATCCCTCTCACAATCCAGGACTGCTGGCTCCCAACTGCTTGCCTGCCTGCCTTCCTGATTGCCCCTAACCACTTCTGACTGCCAGCCTGATCACACCCTATCCACTCTGCTGCCAGCCTGTTTGCCCCCAACTTCCCTCCTCTGCCAGCCTGGTCACCCCTAACTGCCCTCTCCTGCAGGGTTGATCACCTCCAACTGCCCTCCCATGCAGGCCTGGTCCCTCTCAACTGCCCTCCCTTGCAGGCAGGGTGCCTCCCAACTGCCCTCTCCTGCTGGCCATCTTGTGGTGGCCATCTTGTGTCCACATGGGGGCAGGATCTTTGACCACATGGGGGCAGCTATATTGTGTGTTGCAGTGATGATCAATCTGCATATTACTCTTTTATTAGATAGGATAGAGGCCTGGTACAGGGGTGGGGCCAGCTGGTTTGCCCTGAAGGGTGTCCCTGATCAGGGTGGGGTTCCCTTGGGGCATGGGGCGACCTGAGCGAGGGGCCTGTGGTGGTTTGCAGGCCAGCCATGCCCCCTGGCAACCCAAGCGGAGGCCCTGGTATCTGGAATTTATTTTCCTTCTACAATTGAAACTTTGTAGCCTGGAGCGGAGCCAAGCCTGGGGCTCCCTCCGAGGCTAGCAGTCATTTCTGTTGGGGTTATAATTGAAACTTTGTAGCCTTAAGTGGAGGCCTGGGCCTGGCCAGGGTGTGCTGAAAGCTTTGCTTCCCCTGTTGCCGGGGGCAACCCTGGCCTGCTCTCTCAAGCTCCATTCTGCCGCCATTCTGTTTGAATTTGTTTACCTTCTATAACTGAAACTTTGTAGCTTGAGTGGAGGCTTAGGCCTGGCAAGGGCAGGCAGAAAGCTTGGCTTCCTCTGTTACCTAGGAACCTTGCTCTCTGTGGCTGTAGCCATCTTGATTGGGTTAATTTGCATACTCACTCTGATTGGATGGTGGGTGTGGCTTGTGGGTGTGTCGGAGGTATGGTCAATTTGCATATTTGTCTGTTATTAGGTAGGATAATAGAAATAATATTGTTTAATGATATGTGCTTGAATAAACCTTAAAGGATTTTCTCATTTAAATTGTGAGTAATAATAAGTTGTTTTTTTCATTTGTACAACAATTTCTACAACCTCAAGCTTTTCAAAGCATGCTGAAATTTTGGTTGAAATTCTGTCAGACTTTCTCAGCTAGTTGGGAGTTATATAAGGCAGGTGTTATGTGAAATAAAGTTGCAGAAGCTGAATTAGGTTAGCCCCACCCCCTCCCAACAAGGTCCCTCTAGTTTATAAAATTCTATCATTTTATTTTATGGTTAAGGAAATTGAAAAATTAGTAGCTTATTTAAAATTTCAGAGCCAGTTCATGTGGAAAGAAAGGAGAATCCAGATCTTCTGTCTCCTAGGTTAGCACTCTTTTAACACTATCACTCTAGGCCAGCAATTTTCAACCTTTTTCATCTCACGGCACACATAAACTAATTACTAAAATCCTGCAGCACACCATATATATATTATTGCCAAGCTGACACATACAAAAAAATAGGTATAATTTTGATTAATCCATACTGAACAGCTATTGTTGTATTGTCTGTTCTCATTTTTGTATTTGACAATCTAAGGGAAAAGAGGTCAGTGTCCCTGACTAAATAGTCATGTATTTCATGTTTTAAAAATTATTGCAGCACACTGGTTCAAAGTCGTTGCTCTAGTGAATAGATTAACAACACCTGCTTTGCCCGCACAGTGATGATTCTTGGAGCCCACCATTTTCTGCAGGGTTTCAAGGGAACTTGTTTTGTCTCCCCAAAATATTGCTGCAGTAGTTGTAAATCAGCACAGCAGGTTGTCCAGAATTGCTAGATCAACAACTGCTATATGAAATTAGTAATAATAAAGCCAAAAAGAAACATGGAAAAGTTTAGGTTGACTGCTTGCCTGTCTTGACAATTATTTTATATAGATTGAAGATTATTTATTTGCCTATAATTGCTTTCTAAAACAAACATAGCATGTGAAAGAGATTTATCATTATAGTCATTTTTAATTGGCTTTATTTCTATGGCAGCTGGATCTCCTACACCAGAACATGCCCTCCTGCTTACAATGGAGGGCACACAAAATAGGCTTGCTACATGGGGTGGCCAGATGTCCTGGATTAACCAGAATGACACAGGCACTGGAGCTACTGTCTGCCTGGCTGTGTGCAGGCATTTTGGAGGGAGTGTCCCTCAAAGCAAGGTTCTTGGAACTCTTTGAAGAGAGGACACTCATGTCTTTCACCATTTTAATCTCAGCAGGGTGAGGAATGAATCTCTCTGGGCCAGCCCTGGGAAGTACTTGATTGCTTTGTTTGAAAGGAAATGTTTCCAGTTCTATAAAGGGCTTTCCTTTATTCTTAAGAAGAAAGGGATGATACAAGCTTACACATTTTGTAAGACTCCAAAAGGGGGCATTCCTGAAAGTTTGCCACTTGGGCTAGATTACTAAGAGATTCCATGGAGAGAGGCAGAGAAGAAGGCAGGCACAATAGGTACTGACCCAGAGGACACATCCTCTTCTGCGCTTTAACACAGGACAGTGCTCTCAGAAAGCAATGGGGGGACTTGGGACTGTGGCAGAAATCCCAGCATATGGCTAGAGTTCCATCTATTTTCTGTGTTTCTACAGGGCCCAGAAGGCACGCTTGGAGTCACCATTAATCACTGCTTCTCCTTCCAGAGAAGAAATGTGCTTCCCATAAACTAGTGCTTACGAATAGGACTAGTTGCAGAGATGTCCGTCAGACATGCGTTAGTGTACAGAGTCCCCAGAGTCCCTGAATGCCACATCAGGGCAGGACTTTGAAGTTCAATTGTGACTTCTGTAACCAGCACGACGTGATATTCTGCGTTTTCAAATCTGAGAAAGTATCTGCATGAATTTCTTATTGTATTTGCTATTTGCATACTTGCCAAATGTAAAACCTGCTTTGGCATATGTCAGAAAGACTATAAAAACCCTTTAGAATAATGAAAGTAAAAAATGTAAAATGCGGTGTAAATATTTTTGTCAAAGTCTTGATAAGGGTAGTGACGCTTTTTTTTCCTTTTTATTATTAGTTTGTTGCTCTTAGCACAGTCCTTTCAATATACATTCAGTTAAGAGAGAAAGTGTCAATCACCCTACCTTATTAGGGAGATTCTGCTCTAATTAAATGGTAGAGCTAAAACTTTGCCTTAGCTAATCAGATTTAGTTAAACTCCTGCTGAGTTCTGCTGGGTACTGAACCTCTTATAGAGAACTCTCCCACTCCCCCTGCCCATTCTCCACTCATCCCAGCTCCTCCTCCAGCAGCCTCTGAATTGCAGTGAGTAATTTTTTCTAGGTTTCATTTAATGAAGGATAACGGACTCATTTCACTTTTTTTTTTTTTTACTGCAAGGACTCAGAGTTGTAGATTTGATATCTTACCATGATGGTACGACATGAGTGCTGTGGGGTAGTTAGATAGCATGGCAATTAGTTGGATTTTAATCTTCCCCTCACTTTTGAATCAGATTTCCAGATGTATAAACGGTAAACTCCTTGAGAGCAGAGTGCAAGACTCTTTGTACACCCAGAAATGGACACCAAGTAATAACATTTAAGTGAATAACAGTAAGTAGGGTAGTAAAGTGAAGAATTAGAAGGCCCACTTTGAGAAAATGCCACTGAGGACCTTCATATTTCAATGTGAACAGGAACCCCCAATTTGGGTTGTGGTGAAGAAGGAAACTGTATTCAGTGCAAAACAGCTCACTTGTGGTGCAGCTCAGCTGTGGAACAGCTCAGCTGTGATACAGCGTGGCTGAGGAAGCAGTACAGTTGTACTGTGGCCCTGGGTCCAGGCTCCTCTCCAGCCAGACAAGTCTGCTCTTCTCCTGGCTGGTAAGCTCTGCTCTGATCTGATTTGCTCCATTCTATGCCACTCTACTCTGGCTTGTGCTGATCTGCAGGCTTTGCTCCAGTGAGACATCTTCCATGTTTCAGCTCCACCCAGGGAAACTCAGTCTTAGGTGGAAAGGAAAAGTATGCTCTCAGAGCCAGAGGGGAGCTGATTTATATAGACAGAATCCCTGCCTCCTCAAACCCCTGCCCCCGTTCCTGATTGATCCATCCTCATGCAAATGGGCACTCCAAATCCTTACAGTTTGATTGATCCAAAAGGCACTGTCATTGGTCAGAATAGAGCCGCTCTGATTGGTTGGTGAATAAGCTTATAGGAATATAGCTGTGCAGCTCTGATTGGACGGAGAAAGCCTCAGTCCTATTGGCTGAACTAGGAATCCAGGAACTCCTTTATAAGGTCTGGCTCAGATGGCAGGAACAGAGTGCAGGCAGGCAGTTCAGTGCAGTGGCAGGTAGCTCAGTGTAGGCTTCTCCCTGAAGTTAGTTTGCATGAAAGGCCTCTATGTAGAAATGACCGCTAGGCTCCATTTATTTTATGATTTTTTAAATGTGAGCATAGATAGCCCCTAGGAGCCCTTTTTAGTATCTATCCTTTTCTCAGGGTCCACACTACTCACTCAGCATGTGAGTATCACATGCCTCCCATGTGCCAGACACTGCTCAGAGCACTGTGGCTCTCAAGAGGAGTCAAATACAGGTCCTGTATTTGAGAAGCCAATTACCTCCTGAGGGCAAAAGTCACATAAATAGCTCCAATGATAGATGTTGGAGTCCATAATGGATGAGAGGGGGAGAGTTACAGAGCAGCTCCTGTGGACCCCTGAGCAGTTCAGCCACAAGGAGGATCTTCTCCGTTAGTAGGTTCTCGCTTCTGCTGCCAGTAAACACTGGCCTTATCTAGGGACAGAGGCTATGACTTGTAAAGCTCCTAAGCCCAGAGCTTTCATAATAGGCAGGGTCAGGGTCTACTCACACTATTTTTAAAATAACCTTTCCCTTAATTAGAAATGTGATGACATACACGTTCATTGTAGAAAACTAGGCCATCCAGGTGGTACTGCCTGACCCTGCCCCTCTTGCTAACATGCTTTATAAGTTTTGCCAGTTATTACTAAGAGTGCCGATGGGGCAAAAAGTGTGCTCAGTCTATGGACTAAGCAGTTGCCCTGTGCAGTGGTCTGTGCAGTGGTGCCAAAGCTCTGCCCAGCAAAGATGGTTATGATTAACGGGATAGGAATTTGACCTGTAGAGAGAGTTGACTGTTGATATTGAAGGAAGAGGCTGAGACACACAGGGCAAGGCAGAGGTCAGAGGCTAGTATGTAGAAGAACATAAGGAAGAAATCAAGAATAATTAAAATGATAGCTAAAATTTATTGAGTGTTTACATGCCCGGCACTATTCTAAGTATACTTCACATCAATCATCTCACTTAAATCTCACAAGAACTCTAGGGGTAAAATTATTTTCTCTAATTTCTAGATGATGAAATGGAAGACTAGAGAGGCTAATTAACTTATCAAGGTAACACTGATAGGAAATGACATAGCTGAGCTACAAACCCAAATAGTCTGGCTCTAGAGTCCAAGTTCTTATTACACCCTGCTGTCCTGGAATGTAATACATATATACACATATATGTATGTATGTATGTATATGTGCATGCATACAGGTATGTGTGTGAATGTATATACATTTATTGATATCGATACATTACCAGTGTAAACTGGGCTGAGGAGAAGATGACCAGATTATCTCAGTCAGTAGATCCAGAAAATTCTTCAGGTTCCTCAATCATGTCTCATGATCTGTGTAGCACCTACTGTTTCTGTCTGAGTCCTGGGTAAATGAATAACTATCCCGGTTGCCCGAAATGTTCCTGGTTTCATCACTGAAAATCCTGTTTGGTTGGATTCTGGTCTTTCTCATTTCTCTCCATTCCTCATATAGGATCCTGCTAATTAGAAGAGCCTGACTGTCTCTTCCCTTTGTAACCCTAAGAAGCCTGATAACTATGTGTGCTTCTGGTCACTGGACTCCCTTTGAAAATCCTCTCTCCTCAGAACATCACTTTCTGTCCTGCACTTCTGATGATACCTGCCAGGGGAACATAAGAATCCCCTCTCTCTGCCTTCTCCATCCCAGTGAGAACCCCTGAGGCTTTGTCCCCTCACTTGGTAGCAATAATAATTGACCACACATTGACAAAGTCCTTTCCTCAAAGGTCATTTCACCTGATCCCCTTTGAGTCACTGAGGTAGGCAGGGGAGGGAACCCACTTGGAGAATGAACCTTAGAATGTGTTAATTCCATCTTCCTATTCAATGCAGAAATTCCCTTATCTCCTATTTCTCCCTCCCAACTCCTGTATGCTGAATTGTTCTTTTTATTTTCCACAGCTTTACTTTCTAGAAAGTTATCCATTCCATTAGTTTCAATATAAAAAAATCCCATTTTTCCTTTTTGAAGTCACTGAGAATAAACCTTGCACCAATAGAATAACCATCTCCTCCAAAAAAGCAGAGATCACAGGGACCAGGAAGAAGGATAACTCTAGAGGCTGATGTGATCCAAAGGTTGTGTACATGCGCACAGAGGGCGTGGTTTTCAGAAGCAATGTGAGAGCCTCAGGGAACACTGTAGGTAACAGGAGAACACCTTAGAGGTCAACATGCTCATTTTGTAGATGGACTGTCTGAGGCCCAGAGAAAAATCGAGACTTACATCTAGGAATGATGGCCAAGATAGGAGACAATGCACACGTGGCACAGGGCATGAAGCAATAAAGTGAGTTGGAGACTGGAGTCAATTTGACCCATCACAAAAAATTGTTGGAAGGGACTCGTGATCAGAAGAAAGCAGTAGAGTGTACACTTTCTATTAAACCAACTAAGGCAAACCCCAACATTGATAGCATGTGCAAGAGGGTGTCCGGGGGTGAGAGAGCAGGAGACACTATGGCACATGAAGAAGAGAGCAAGAAAACTTTTTAAAGTAAAAAGAATAGCCCCAGCCTGGTGGTCGGTTGGTTGGATCATTGTCCCATACACAAAAAGGTTGCATGTTGATTCCTGGTCAGGGTACATATCTAGGTTGTGGTTCTATCCTTGGTTGGTGTATTGATGTTTCTCTCTCTCTCTTCTCTCTCTCTCCTTCTCTCTCTCTAAAATCAATAAACACATCCTAGGATGAGGACTTTAAAAAAGTATACTATGCTGTACACCCAAAATGAATATAAAATAATATTGATGTAAACTGTAATTGAAAAATAAAATGAAAAAAAAAAACTAAATCCAGCAAATTTTTAAAAGAACAATACCCCTGGATTACACAATAAGGCAAGGGAACTTAATAATAATGGTGTCATTAATTTGATTAATTATATTACTCAGTCAATAGACAAAAGTCATATGATCTTAACTGATACTGAGAAAACATTTGGTTAAATATAACTTTTTTTTGTAAATTGTCAGTTAGGAATATAAGAATATATAGGTAGCATGCTAAAGAATATATATCTCAAACACACATCCAATTTAAAAATTAATGATAAAATATTCAAGATGCTACAATTAAAGTTAGAGGATAAAAGATGTTTATTCACCGCACTTTGATTTGACAACAAATCCAAAAAAAAATCACAAGTACTAGAAAGGAGAAAAAAAATGTATTATTACTCTGAGATAATATGGTTGCTTACATAGAAAATCTAATAGAATAATGTAAAAAAAAAATCAAACCAAACATTAGCTTGAGTAACATAGGTAAATAAGATGGACGGTTACATTGTCTGTTAAGTTTTTTGAGGAAAAGAAATAGCTTCCAATTACCTCAGCTCCAGGTTATTTTGTGAAGCTTTATCCATCTATATTGAAGAGTAACCAATCCTTACCACAACAGCACTTTGTTCAGCAACAAGAACAAAAGTCACTGTACTGACTCGATGTCTCTTCAACTGTTGCCACTGAATAGGCTGCTTGGCCAGTCTATAGGTTTCTCTCTAATTCCTTGACCAATGAGCAATGAGTAGGGAGGAAACAGTCTTATTTATAATAGTAACAAAACATATACAACACCAAGGCCTACACTTAAGGTAAATGAATGACATATACTCGAAACTTCAATAAATAAAGACATATTATATTACGTATAGGGAACTCTCTTGTCTGAAAAAAAAGAAATGATAGAGCTATACAGAAAATATTTTGAACATAACAATGTAAATAATTACATTCTCTGCAGCTTTAATCATTGTCCTTTAGTATGAGATCTGAAAATAATATTAAACTCACACGTTGTGTCAAGCCAGTAATAGCCACACCATAAAGCTACGTGGGTGGCAAGGAGAGTGGTAGATATGTTTCATCGTGGGCAAATGGAAAGAAATAAATTTAGAGAAAATTCATCCAAACTTGACTCATAAAATAATGAATACCAAACTATCGGCTATAAACTAGAGAAAAAAATGTTAAGAAAAATGAACTTTTTCCTAATTCACTGACTTGTGTATTGAAGCCACATGCAAAGGTCAGCACAATGCTGGGCATCACTGGGAAGGGCACAGGGAACTAAATGGAAAGCACACATTTACTGCACAGACATTTGGCAAAACATCTAGTGACCATTACACTGTTCAAGGTGGTCCTCAACTGACACAGGCCACTGTAGCAACACAGTATAATAAAAGAAGCAAAGAACATCTTTGGTTATGAGGAGAGACCAAAATCAATAGGACTAGTCAGGGAGAAAGTCAGAACCTAAGACAAGTATGCTATATGCTCTAAGTGGTCGGCAAACTCATTAGTCAACAGAGCCAAATATCAACAGTACAACGATTGAAATTTCTTTTGAGAGCCAAATTTTTTAAACTTAAACTTCTTCTAACACCACTTCTTCAAAATAGACTCGCCCAGGCTGTGGTATTTTGAGGAAGAGCCACACTCAAGCAGCCAAAGAGCTGCATGTGGCTCACGAGCTGCAGTTTGCTGACCACGGCTCTATGAGAAGGTAATAAGTGCTTAACAGAAAAGTAAAGCAAAAAATGGAAAGAAATGAGGGAGAGGAAGGTACCAAGTGGCTGGATTGTGGGCATTCTTTTAAAAGCAGAATCAAATGGATGTGCTGATAGGTTTGATGTAGGTTGTGAAAGACAAGAGGCATCAAAGGTAACTAAACATTTTGGCCTAAGCCAAAGGGGGTTGTCTTTTATTGAGACAGGAAGGTCTAAGGAAGAAACAGGTTTGAGAATGGATCAGGAGTTTACTTTGGGACATAGTGAGTTTGAAATGTCATTAAATAACCAAAGAAGATATCAAGTGGGCAATTGCATATATCTATCTAGAATATAAGGGAGAAGTCTGGACTAAAGATATACATTTTGGAGTAATCGACACAAAAATGAGATAATCAAGAGTGCAGTTATACACAGAGAAGAGAAGAGTAAAGGTCCGAGCACTCCAACATGGTGTCAGAGTGCTGACAAAGGAGATGGGGCTGAAGGGGCTAGAGAGGGATGAGGGAAACCAGGCAAATAGTGCATCTGGAGGCCAAACAAAGACAGAGTCTCAGGGAGGTAGTCATCAACTGAGTCAAATTCTGCTTATAGGTCATTTATGATGAGGATGAGGTTGCACATTGTCTCCACAGGGCAGGGAGTATTCTCTAGAAAAGATTTCAATGGGTTAAGTGTCCCTCGTGTAATTTGATAATTGTTTCATCTTAACATCTACCTAATAAAAAAGTAACATGCTAATTGACCGTACCTTTGTGATGCCCACCAGCCAATCAGGAGCAAGTATGCAAATTAACCAAACAAAGACTCCAGGTTAATTTGCATACACAGGCGCCGAGCAGCTGGGGGCAAGGCGGGATGCCATGGTGATGACGCAGGCATTCCACACCACCCCAGCCGCTCTGGGCCTCTGGGCAGTGTGGGAAGGTGGAAAGGCGGCTCCGGGCCAGTGTGAAGGCGGTGCTGGCAGCCAGGGGAAGGAAGGCCCATTCTTGCATGAATCTTCGTGCATCGGGCCTCTAGTTTTTCATATAAGAACCTAATGAGTTAGGTATTATGTCCTCAACCTCCTTTTTTTATTGTTGAAAAAGAGCAGGTGCAGAGACATTGAGTAACTTCATGGGCTTCTACGAGTAATAAAGGTCAAGATTGGGAACTGAATGGCAACAGATCATGCTCTTAATCACCACGTTATTCTTATCTTGTTTGATTTAGGCCATATAAAGGTGATACCATTGCAACAAAGGGAAACGGAACCAGCTGAACCTATAATTTGTAGTTAATGCAGATCATCTACAAAAATATATTGAATATTATGGTATGTTACAAGATTAAATACAACACCAGTAAATTTGGGATTTTTCTTTTGTGTTCCTTTGGAGATTGTGAGGTAATTGGGCCCAGGAGATTGTAGTGTGCTTTGATATCACTCTATTTAAAAGTAAGAATTTTGTTGTTAACGTTCTATTTGCAAAGCCATTGAAAAAAATGTTGTTCTGTCTGCATGTTTTGATTAAGAAATAAGTATTCAAATAGGGAGTTCTGAATACTTCCCCATGAAAATTTTTGGGGTTGGATGTTCAAAATTTTTCTGGCAGCAGCTACCTAATTTTCTAAGCTTATGTTAAAAAAAAGTTTTTAAGGGCAAATTAAATTATCTCATAGTTAGTTAAAATCAAAACTGCATTAAAGGGAGCCAGCATACTTGACATTTGTACTTATCAGATTTACTTCTTGGAGAGGAGTATGCATTTTTTCAAAGTTTTACCCAATAGCATGTCTTACAATAGTAAACATAAACTATTTGGCTTCCTTAGGCAACTTCTTAATGTATTGTCTAACAGCATTTGGCTTTGTCTGCCCAATCCCTGTATATTTAGTGCAGCAAAATCTGTATGTAGCTTTAACTTGCTGTTCACATCTGTCCTATTAGTTTGTTCACCTACAAAACTGCCTTGCCTGCCAAGAGGCCACAAGTCTGCCAGTGAGTGTGTGACTGAAGTTCTTGGCATCCCTAGGATGTGAAACTAGAGGAATCAAAGGGCTGGCTTTAAATTTAAGCCACCAGAGGAGAAAACAAACAAACAAATAGTAAGATGCAGAAATCAATGTGCTGGCTGTGTAGGGTAGGTGAGGCCCAATGCTGTCTGTTTTTAAATACCATTTATCATTTACTTCTTTCCCCCTCTTGGGCACAGAACTTTACATATATTATTCCATTTTATCTTCACATCAACAGTCAACCTCAGAGATTTTTGTTTAAGGTTTTCTTTTGTATGTACTGAGAGCAAATATATCCCAACATTTTATTCTGCACTTGAGTGGATATGAACTTCAATAAAAGGCATTCTCCATCTTCATAAAATTGACAGTCTAGAAGGGTGCAAAGGGACTTTCACTGAGTGATGTATAATAGAGAAAAGCCCTTAGGATACCAAACTGGTAGGCTACATATAAGTCTAAATACTCCTAAGGATTATAATTCAATAGGTCTTGGTGGGTTCTAGGAATCAATAATGTTCTTACCTGGACCCAATGATTGTGAATTAAGTGATCAGAAAAAGAAATCCTGTTAAACACTGTTATTCATCTCAAATAGTACCCTACACACACATAGAACTTCAGATAATCAGTGTCTATTATATTCTGATCCATGGCCACAAATCTTCTCAAGAAAAATGAAAAACTTCCCATCACAGATGACCATTCCTTTCATTTATTAACTTTGGAAGCTTATATTCCCTTGAATGTTTTCTCTGTAAGAATGTTGGTTTAAGAACTCCTTAAACTCTGTATATATAGTCCAATTGATTTTAAAATAGACAATATATTAGACTTCATGAATTTGCTGCTGCTGCCAATGACAGTAATGGGAACAACAACAACAACAAAACTGAGTGCTCATTTATCATTTTTAAAATGAGGATATCTGACTAGACCTTTTTTTAAAAAAAAAACGGTACCCTCTCATATTTTATGGTCTCATGAGTTATTATCTGAGTGTAATTCCAGTTCAGGGTTAGAAAAAGTCTTAAGTGAGATCTTGCTAGTCAAGCCTTCCAAATGTTAAGTCTGCCCTGCCTCTCCCGTTCCTTCCGGTGCAGGGACCATGGTCTCCCTCAGCAGCCTTTTCCTATAAAGGGTGCAGGCCTCGTTTATGAAGCTGGGATGTGTCTGCATTGACCCTCACATTTCAGCAATTGGCCACCTGAGATATTCTCCTCTGATCTTCAGGGTCTCATGATCTCAGCAAAGTTTCCCCATGGTTTCCATGAACAATAATAACTTCGGGGGTGAGAACTAGGAAGACTGGCCCTGAGGGAATAATAGGTGCCTCTTTTGAGGGACAGGTGTTTACGCTTTTCAGTGGTGGATCACAGGAACAGAAAACAGTCATGAATAAATCATGTGAAGTATAAATTTTGTTTTATTAACAAAAGAATGAGGTAAGAGAGTTTGTGTTTAGGGCATGGATATTGAATGGGTGGAGACATTGATTCATATTTATTCTTTTACTTTTATAATTATCTTTTATAATAGCCAGATTTTATGCACTTATTTCTGATTATAAGGTAAAAGAAGTTCAAGGTAGAAACTTCAGAAAATTAGATTATAAAAAGGAGAAAATTTATCTGAATTCTTCAAAACAGAACAACTGTTTGAGTATATATTCTTCTAGTCGTTTCTCTACCTTTGTCTCTGTCTCAGTCTCTTTCTGCATGTCTTTTTCTGCCTCTCTTTCTTTCTCTCTCTCTCTGTGTGTGTGTGTGTGTGTGTGCACACTTGTGTGTGATTTTATTTAGAATGGGCCAGTACCATCGATGTGAAGCTGATTTTTCCTCAAGTCACCATTACTTACTCTTAATGGCAGTCTTAAATTTATTCATTCTGTTCTCTTGATTTTAGTGGAGCTAATTTTAAGTGGTACTTATTACATAATGACTACTCTTTCCTTCAGTTGCAGCTGCTTAATCAACCTACCTGCAAAGACGTTCATACCACAACAGAGAAGTGGTCAGTCTTTGCCAGTTTAGCCCAGTTGAATCAGATGATTGACTTTCACTTGTTTTGCTAAAGTATCTCAGGTGAGCACCAAGGGGCCCAGAGGCCTTATGTTGGACGCCTGGTCTTGTATGCCCTTTTCCCTTGGAACTGAGCAAGAGTCATGCCAGAGGAGTCATATAACAAAAGCTATAGCTTTATTCAAACTGCCACTGTCCCAATGGAAATGGCCTTTCTGGCATTACTTAATCTCAGGATATATGGCTATTGCAGTTTTTTGAGTTCCTAGTAGTAGAGTTGTTGTCCAAACCAAGCAGCTTAAACCTTACTTTTAGTTATTGTGAGGCTTATGAGCACATATTTAAAACTGCAGGAAGAAACCTGTGCATTAACAGTTCCAGTTGGAGCAGTGGAAAGTTGAGTCCTTTTATTTCCAGTAAACCATTAGCAGTCTTTTCTGCATATGCATTTGTGCCTGCTGTCTTATCCAACTGAGCCAGAGATTGTTACCGCCTGGACTGCTGTGAACATCTCATGACTGGTGTGTGGCTCCAGCCCTTACAGAGACTCATTGCATTTAACATTTCTGAGTGCATGCTTACAAAACTTTCTATTGCAGCCAGGCCAGGCTTGCTGACATCTCCCTGTGGAGTACGTATATAGCTGGCTGGAGACCATTTGCAATAACTTTTAGCTAAAGTATAATAATATATACACTGGCCAGCTGTAAGCACCATACTGGGTGGAAAAAGATTAAGGCCAAAGTAAAGCCATCCTGGCCCTAGGCAGGATCAAACACAAGAAGCAGGTGTGCTCTGCCCATCACCCCCTATACCATGAGCTGTGGATTCTTCCTCTAAAACCTCTCAAACTCATTATTGTCTGTTCATTTTCACTGCAACAATCCAGCCCAGCTTACTTCCTTATCTTGTCTATAATATTTCTAGAGCTCTCTCTGTTGATATCTCTCAAGTTCCTTCTGTCATGTTCCTACCCACTCTCTGCACAATAACCAGAGCAGTTTTTGGTTTGTTTGTTTTTATAGTAGAAGTTTATGTCTTTCTCAGTGGATCCAAGCACCTGAACAGGACCCAGCAGGTCTTCTCCCATCTGGCCTCTGCCAAATCTCTCATATTGTGTCCCAAACCTACATATAATCAGGGCACTCCCTCCCAGCTCATAGGCTGTTATTAAATGTCACCTACTCCATGAGACATTCCCTGGACATCTCGCCTAAAGTTGAACACACCACACACACTCCCACACACACTGCCACCTCACTCCCTATTCTCCTTTTCTGCTTTACTCTGCTCCTCGGTATATTTCACCTTCTGACATACTTTACATTTTATTTCTTTATTTTGTTCATTTTCTGTCTCCCATCCCTGAATATAAGCTCCAAGGGATAAGGAGTTTTGTCTATTTGGTTGATAGTTTGATCCGTAGCACCTAGATTAATTCCTGGCAAATACAAGATAATGAATAAATGGGTGTTTGTTGAATAAGCTTCCTGTTTTATAATCTATACTAGAGGCCCATTGCACGAAGAGATTCGTGCAATAGGCCTTCCTTCCCTTGGCTTCCAGCACTGGTTTTCCTCTAGCACCTGGGACCCAGGCCTTCACTCCGGCCGGAGTCTGCCATCTTTGTCTTCGCTGCTTCGCTGTACACTCCGGCCAGGGTCTGCCATCTTCGCTGCAGACTGCCGTCTTTGTCTTTGCTGCAGACTCCTGCTGGAGCCTGCCATCTTCATCTTCTCTGCAGACTCCAGAGTCTGCAGTCTTGTCTTTGCTGCGGCACTCCACTCCTGTAGATCCCTTCGCCCCCCCCCCTCACCCCCCGCTCTCCCTCTCATAGCAGGCTTTCTGCCCCACCTGGCCACTCTGCATCTGAAGCAGCTGGGCAGCCGCCATCTTGGCCTTCTAATTTGCATACTCATTCTGATTGACTGTGGGCGTAGCGAAGGTACGGTCAATTTACATGTTTGTCTATTATTAGGTAAGACTAGAGGCCCGGTGCATGAAATTCATGCAAGAGTAGGCTTTCCTTTCCCCTGGCTGCTGGCACCAGCTTCCCTCTGGCACTTCGGACACAGGCTTCCCTAGGAGCTGGAAGAATTTTTTACCTTCATGTGTTCCCTGAAATTGCTAGATTCCCATGGGCTCGGTCCTACTTGAATGAAAAGGGAGATGACCTTGCAAGACAGATCCATAGTCCTAAGCAGCTGTACTTTTGGGGATAAGAGACTAAATAACTACAGGAGTCTTTACTTGTACTTTTACAAACTCTTCGGACTTGAACAACATTTAAGAAACTGATTTAAGAATTTGTATCAGAAATATCCGAAATCAAAGCAAAGCAGAGCTCTTTGTATGAAAATTAGACTTTGGGAGGATTTCCCACTGATCTTTGGGAGGAGGAGGGAGTTTTTCTTTTGTAATTATTCAACGTTTGCTCTAAAATTTGTTTTCATTATACTGTACTGAATGCCAGATGGTAAAGACTTATGACGAAGAAAGTATTTGTGAATAATGATGCAGCCTTTTAATTGCCAGCTTTCATAGTTATCAACTCAACTTTTTACTTTCTTCCTCACCTACCACAACATGGCTGAAACCCTGAACAGGAGGGACAGCTGCAAATGAACTCAGCTTTGGAAGTTTCTGGGCTCCATGGGAATTTGCCCAGTCCAGGATGTGCTCCAAAATAAAGTGCAGGATGCTTTTCGGGTGGTTAACAATGTGAAATGGATGAGCATGGTGCCTATGCAATTTTCTCAGCAAGGATTTGCCACAAACTCTTCAAGCACTTTTAGCTAGAGTGAATTATGCTGACATTTTTCTTTTCACTGTTTTCATGAGTTTTGAATGTTGAATCAGATTTTGCTGGGGATAATGAAAAGCAGATTTGGGAAACACTTTAAAAAAATCTAGATCAGATCTAGCTTTTGATGTAGGACTAACAATAGAAATATAATGAAGCAGGCAAGTTGGATTATTATACAAATTGATTTTGCTGCTAGTATCTAAAAACATTTTCACTTCAAACCAGTTCCTTAAATATATAATTTGCCTTTTGCCAAATGTTTCCCAATAAAAAGTTTGTCCATTGTTTATTTACATTACGGTTGCATTTTTATTTTCTGATCATTTGAAGAATGCTCCAAGGACATTTACATTTTATGATCTTTGTTGTTTCAGTCACATACTGAAGTCAAATGAACAAGAATCACTGGAATGATAACCAGAGCTCAATAAAAAAAAAATGTATTGAAGTTGCTTAAACTGAAGACATGCTCAGATTCAGAAAAGAAGGCCATGCTGAGCCAGGTATTACTTCAAGCACTCCATATCTACCAATCAACTTAATTCCAGCAACACTCTGTAAAGTATGGTAATTATTGTTAACCCCATTTTAAAGATCAGGAAACAGGCCCAATGATTAAGTAACTTATCTTGGGTTATATGCCACCAAGAGGTAGTGCTGGCTGTGAAACAAGTAGCTTCAGCCTGAATTCGTGCCCTAACCACTGTCCCATACTGCCTACCTAATTTTCGTTTTTTATAGGATTTCTTAGATTTCTTACCTTGAAAACATGAAGAAATGTATAATCTCCTGTGTGAGTTGGGTAAGCACTTTAAATCTAAATGTCTTTGTCTTTTCACTTATAAAATGAAATTATTGCAATAACTATTTCTTTTTTTTTAATATATTTTATTGATTTTTCACAGAGAGGAAGGGAGAGGGATAGAGAGCTAGAAACATCGATCAGCTGCCTCTTACACACCTTCTACTGGGGATGTGCCCGCAACCAAGGTACATGCCCTTGACTGGAATCGAACCCAGGACCCTTCAGTCCACAGGCCGATGCTCTATCCACTGAGCAAAACCAGTTAGGGCTGCAATAACTATTTCTGAGGCTTCTTCCAACTCTGCACTTCCATTTGTTGGCTCTGTGACTTTGAGTGTATGTATATGTGACTTACAGGGAGTGCATGTTGCTTAAGAGAGTTGGGCATGCGATTAAAAAGGGACGTGAAGAATGTAGTTTTTAAAGAAAGAAGAAATGGAATTAAATAATTCATTCAAATGACCATTAAGGCACATTTTTTTAATCCTTTGTGAACAATAGGACCTTACAAACTCACTCAAGGCTTCATTACCTGGAAGTTTTATGCCAGGTATTTTCTGGTGGAAATTAAGTACTGCACCCCTGACCATTCACAATTGGTTCAGATATATACTGTACTTTCCGGCGTATAAGACAACTGGACGTATAAGATTTTCCTGGGTTAAAAAGTAGTTTTATACGCTGGAAAATACGGTATATTGGACTATATTGATGGGATTAGATATAATGGATTAGATATATTGAACTACCGTATTTTCCGGCGCATAAGACGACTTTTTAACCCAGGAAAATCTTATACGCCCAGTCGTCTTATACGCCGGAAAATACGGTATATATATTTTTTTGCCTCATCAGACTTACACATGGAAGTGATTAGATTCTTCCAATTACAAGGAAATTCTGTTTGATATCATCACCTAATGTTTTTCCCAAGACAATCAGAAGATGTTAATCTGCTTTCTTTGGGAATAAAGGTATCTTGAGGAATGCAATTAATACTTGTAAATAACAACAGTAACAGTACTACATAGTGGGTGCCTGGTAAACACATAAACTGATATCACTCCAACAGCCATACATGATAAATTATTAGTCATAATCAGTAGATTAGAAAATGAGAAGCACTAGCCCAGCCGGTGTGGCTAAGTGGTTGAATGTCGACTTATGAACCAGGGGATCACAGTTCGATTCCTAGTCAGGGCACATGCGTGGGTTGCAGGCTCGATCCGCAGTGGGAGGTGTGCAGGAGGCAGCAATCAAGGATTCTTTCTCATCATTGGTGTTTATATCTCTCTTTCCCTCTCCCTTCCTCTCTGAAATCAATAAAAATATATTTTCAAAAATTAAAAAAAGAAAGAAAAGAAAATGAGAAGCAGTGGACTAGATATAGCAAAAATAGAAATCCACCCCTGGACTATATGATTCAACCACACAGCATACAACGCAAATTCACCCAAGAAACAAGTAGCAAACTGCTAACTTTGGAACACAAAATGCTATTATTTTTCTTTTAGTAATACAAATATTTTCATTCCCTGGTCCTCTCAAAATATTTTCCCTTTCCGTTGTCACTACTAATCTAAGAGCATCGCTTACCCCTGACTAGATTCTGCAACAATGGCTTAATTTTAGCCACTCAGTGTGTTCACGGCCCAGCAGCAATAGACCTTATCCGGGGGCTTCTTAGAAATGTGGACTGCAGGTCCCATCAGAACTACTGAATCAGAATTTGCACTCTAACAGAATCTGGTCTCCAGGTGATTTAAATGAACATTATTATTCAGGATCTTCAGCGTTCCCCAAATGCTGACATTTAGTAGAGATCCTCAAGGTTAACCTGCTTCAGATTTTAGCCATGTCTGATCTTCCAACCTTTAGTATTTCCAAGGTCAATTTGTCCCGTCACTGGAGCAACCCTCTGCTCATGTTAAGACCACCTTTAGGTACGTGGCTTTTTTCATGCTATTCTACCCTGCTTGATGCCCCCGACTCCTCTCTGTCACTTAATCAAATCCTGCTCATCAAGGACTGCTTATTTCATGATTTTAAAGGAATCCTACCCCGGTATTTCTTGTGACATGTGTTGCCTAAACCACACATCATGGAATTCCTTTAGGTTATTCATTAGCAGCCTCCTTTGTGCAAACTTTGCAGAGCAAGTAGCATTGCCAGTTCACCAAGAAGAGCTCAGGACCTAAAGCACAGAGAAGCACATTTTGAAAATCATTGAATGAGTTGACCTCCATTGGTCTCTTTATGTCTTATAATCTAGAATTTTACATTTGAAAACCAGCCATCCTACAAATACATTTCTGTGTTGTATTAATCCCTGTACTATCATGTCCCATGCCTAGTGTGTGGTAGAAAACTATCAAATCAGATGTTTCTTGTGCAGGCAATATTTAATCAAGAAAAATGTAGCTCAATAAATTTGACTTTTGTTCTCCCAAAATCCATATCACTATTTTACATGAATTCATCTTAATTGAGGGTCAATAGCAAGTCAAAGGAGATCATGAAAATTCTGAGCACTAGGAAATGTGGTTTAAAAGCAAGATGTAAAAGAAGGGGGGATTAAATTTTGTTAGTTGTTTTTCATCATTTTAAGTAATTTAATATACCTTAAACAGCCCAGCTTATTTCACCAATTGCTTGTTTATGAATTATAGCAGGAAGTTTCAAGTTCAGGAAAGAGTAGGGGTGGGGATAAAAGGATTTTGTACTTTTGATTGCTTTAGTTACATTATTTTATAATTTCCCTTTATTTTAAAAAATATAAACAGCAATTGAACACCTGCACATGATGAAAAGGTTAACACACAATTTTCTAGTTTATATTTATTTAAGATTAATTTTTATTCTCAATAAATCTCAATCTAAAAGTTTTTTTTGCAACCAACAGAACAATTTCATTTCAAATGGGTTCTAATGTTTTATTATACCAATCCAGACATTCTAAAATCATAGTTTAGATGTTGTATTTAGTTGAAATGCCTTTGGCAATGAGTGATATTCTATATAATAAAAGGCTAATATGCAAATAGATTGAACTAGGGAACAACCAGAATAACCAAACAACCAGTCGCTATGATGTGCACTGACCACCAGGGGTCGTGTGTGGAACATGGTGAACATTGGCTGAGGTGGGATGGTGGAGCAGGAGAGCGGGGACTGCCAGACCAATACGGGGCACTGGTCGCTGTCATCGGGGCAAGCCTCTGGTGGTTACTGAAAATTCTTTGCTTCTGAGTGCCACAGTCCCGCCTGGTGCTCGCACCCACTGGTCCCGATCGCTCAGTGCCATCAGCGGGTGGGAGCAGCAGCTGCCAGCCCTGATCACCCCTGAGGGCTTCTCCACCTCCCCTTGCTCCTGAGGGGCGACCGGGGCAGCAGCCACCGCTCGCATCCACTGATGGCACTGGCCCCACTCATACCTGCTGCTGGTACCAGCCCAATTGCTCTGCACCATCAGTGGGTGCTAGTGGAGCCAGCACAGTCAGCAGGTGGGAGTGGCGGTGGGAGTGGAGCTGCTGGCAGATGGAACTGAGGGCCACAGCAGGAGGGACCGGGCGGGGGTGCAGAGGATGGGCCAAGACTTGCCCCTGTGCCTACCACAGCCTCACAGCCCACAGTTCCTTTCAAGGTGCATGAATTCGTGCACTGGGCTCCTAGTTCAATTAATAATTAATCATGACTTATAAGATATGGGATTTGTTATTTCACACAGCAAGGCATGTGGAAGTGGTTTGGTTCTAGAGTTGGCAAATTCAGAACCTCAAAAATGTCAGAATTTCAGTTTGGGTTCTCTGCATTTTCCTTGTCTTTTTTTTGGTTTCATGATGGCTACCGCAGTTCCAGGGACCATATCCTCACAGGCTAAGTCCAAATGCAGGAAGAGTCCAGTGTCTGTACTGGGTCCCAGTTTAAGAGTAAAGAAAATGTTGCTAGAAGTCTGATCAGTAGAATCCACTAGTCAGGGGAAAATCACATGCCTATGTTCAAAGTAATCACTAGCAAGAGGGAAGAAGTTTATGTCATTGCTTAGCCTAATAAATACCAATTCTGTAAAGTACATGATTTTCTAACCACTTTGCTTTACATCTAAAACTAATAAAGAATGGTATTGAATGTAAACTAATTAAAAATAAATTCAAAAAATAAAAAGTATATTTTATTAAGTCAAATTATAACATTTTGCTGGGGACCAAAGTTTAAGTAAGTAAGCTCATTTTAATGAGTAAGCATTATCAAGAGATACTTATAGTAGAGTGTGAAGAAATCAATATGTTTATTTGGAGAAACAGCCAAATGGCTGAGAATTATTAGATATATCTGGCAGTACCAAGTCTTACAGGCATATCAGAATTCCCCATAACTGATTAATAGGAGTAGTTAAAATGATGCTGGCTTATCAATCCATTTGAAATTATCAGTAGAGTTTTGGCCCCCATTTAATTCAGCTGTTCTTTAATATCATGGTGATTAAAAATAATGTAAGAATGGTTGCACAACAATGTTAATGCACTTAATGCCTGTGAGTCCTATACTTCAGAATGATTACATTTATAATTTTTATATTATGTATATTTTATCACAATAAAAAATAGCCCTACAAGTAACAAATAAACAAAAAACAAAACAACAGAAAGAAACCCAACCACTCACCCCACCCTACCCTCACCTCTGCTCAGCTTGGAAAGGAAGTCCCTGAACATATGCCTACCCAATATCAGAAAAGAATTGAAGCTCAATTAGGAAAGATAAATGGAGACTATTGGGTAAGCAATCTCATAGCCTGTCCCAGATATCACTGGGAAAATACAACTGTATATGACAAAAACATATTTACACAAAAATCTCATAATAGCTCTTACTAAAAAGCATGTTGATGATCTGTGCAAATGAACTGAGGGGCGCATGGATTAAATTTCCCTTAAAATATACATGGGTTTAAATTGTGATGGGATGTCTTGGGAAAACATGTTCTGAGTTTTACCAAATTCAAACTTTGGCGAGGGGCGAGGGGAGGGGAATGCTTTCTGACAAATGACAACAAAAAAACATAAAGTTGTCCACCAGGAATTCAATCCTAAATGTGTGTGGTTTGTTGAAAGTTTTGAAATCCTGTGGTACGATTCCTGATGAGCTAGTGTGTCTGACCACCTACAGCTTATTGAGATTGAACCAACCTGCAACAAAACCTCAGAAAGGAAAAAGTTAGGCTAAATGGGGTCAAGTGGATTAATTAATTAATCCATGTGTCCATTCATCCATACCAATGATATTTTGTTCTCCTAATATGCAGCTAGCATTGTATTTATCGTGTTCAAGGAATGCAAAGAGAAAACGAATCCTTGCCCTTGAGATGTCTGTATCTCATAGAAGAACAATCAAAACTAAGTGATAGTTAATTGCCATAATGAAACATCTCCATGGGTAAGGGAAGCTGAGGAGTGACTGCTTATGCCTGCCTGGTGGTTTTGCCTGCCTGGTGGTTTCAAACATACTTTTCCTGCCCAGTGTATTTAAAACTACAATTCAAATACATGAGAATGGATAAAACCTAAAACCCCAAACACAGGTTTCCAAGGCATTTTTCTCTTTAATATTTAAACTCAGATGTATGTGAAAGGAAATTTAATCCATATGTTTCTGAATCATTCATACTTAAATCATCATACTTTGTTTTGTAAGAATTGTTAAGGTCCAAGGAGTCTGTGGGGTTTTTCTTTTCTTTTCTTCTTCTTCTTCTTCTTCTTCTTCTTCTTCTTTTTTT